>NC_089037.1:29688750-30890000 GCF_034140825.1 Oryza sativa Japonica Group | reverse complement strand
CAGTTGCATGCATGCAGCAGCAAAGCAAGTGTACAAACCTGGTTCCTGGACAGCCCGGTCTGCCTCGCCAACAGGTGCTTATCTGCATCGCTCGGGTACCTGCATAACATTCAGACACACACAGCACGGGAAATCACGCGTGAGCACACAGAGAAAACCACTCGCCAAAAGGCTGCATTTCTTGCAGCTAATCTGCATGCACTATCTACTGATACTGCAGCAGCAGCATTCAGGAACAGCAGCTAGCTAGCTAGCTGCATTCTGCGCAGGAGCACTACTATTCACCAATCATAGACGCATTATAATTGCGCACAAAACACACTGATATGTATGCATGTGTTACTACCACTCTGCTAGCTATTCATGCATGCGTGGTGGCTGGCTTGCCCCCTGCATGCAAAGAATATGATGCAACAGCAACAACGAGAAGCAAAACGGATTCCTAGATATATTCCCCTCGGCTGCCATCTTGATCCTCTCGCAGATCACAGCAATGCGCAAAGTGAGCATCAGATCTGGGTTTTACAGGCAGGCAGGATGAATGAGGGGAGCTGAAAGCCTGAAAAAATATGCTGTAAAAAAGCTCAGAAACTAACCTAGATCATGCTGCTGCATGCGTGGCACGGCAAGGCATTGCAGAAAGGCTCTCCTAGGCACGCAGAATATTTTGCAGATATGCAGGCTGTGCAGTGCAGAGAGAGCCATGTAGTACGGTGTAGGGGCATGTAGCTGAGCTAAGCTTTTGTTTGCATGGGCACTCTCTAAAGCTTGGCACAAAGGAGATGGAGGAAGAATTCCTGGTGTACTGTGCTCGCTGCAGCAGCTGCTGCTGCTGCTACGTGCATACGTACACTAACCGCAGTAAAACTAAAAAAGGTAAATTTCTGCAATGATGGGAAAGTAAAATCTGGGAGAGGACGGAAGCAAAAGGGAGGGGATGAGAGGAATATACACACAGGCGCACATGTACAGTCCCCGGCATGCTGCCCCTGATTTATAGCGTAGATCTCGAAAAAATTACTGCTTTTGCTAAAGCGTAGCAGCAGCAGCAGTCAGCAGCTAACCAGAAAGAGAGGCGAGAGAGAGAGAGAAGCAGCAAAAGCAAAGCAGAAGCTGCCCGTGATGAGTGCAGTGTGGTACTACTACTCCCCCTCCCCTACTCGCTCCTACCATGCCGCCAACGTACGGCATGCACCACCATGCACAGCGCAATGCAGCTCAACATCGCCACCAAATGATCATATCCTAACATGCAACTGCCGGCAACAACAGCTGCCTTAGCTCCATGCATGCATGGCCATATGGGATTCTAGCTAGCTAGCTGCGTGTCTAACGGCCCTGGCCCGAAGATGTAAATCCTTTCAATTATTAAAAAGAAAATAGAGATAAAATTCTGATCACGTATAGTATGCTTGGAAGAATTTGGCTACAAACCTAACAGCAGAGGATGAAAAAAAAATATACTAAAATTCCGTCTATCTATATGTAAGGAGAGGGGGAAGGGACATACGGGTTGAGACCGGAGATATATGTAAGGAGAGGGAGGAGGGACATACGGTTGGAGGAAGTGTTCAATGCATGCATGGCTATATGGGATTATTCTAGCTGTACGTGCAACACTAGAAGCCAGAGATGTAAACCATTCCTGTTATTAAAAACGAAATACTTCCTCCATCCCATAAAAAAATCAATCTAGTACTGGATGTGACATATCCTAGTACTACGAATCTGGATATACCTCTATCCAGATTCATTGTACTAGAGTATGTCACATCCAGTTCTAGAATCGTTTTTTTGAAACGGAGGAAGTAGGAGATACCATAATTCCGCCTGCCTGACGACAGAGACCGAAGATGTATGTATGTAAAGGAGGGAGGGGAAGAAGAATGGGACATACGGGTGGAGGAAGTGTTCGAAGAGCCAGGAGCGGAGGATGTTGACGGAGCGCTCGGGGAGGCCGCGCTGGGGGCGCCACGCCTCCTGCTCCATGATCCCCATGTGGTGGAAGGCGCGCTGCTGCCGGAGGCTCTGGTCGATGGCCCGCAGCCGCGGCGTCTCCCCCTTGGTCAGCCCCGACCCCGTGCCGGCGTCCTTCTCCCCCAGCGCCTCGCACGTCCCCCTCAGCTGCGCCGCGATCGCGTCCTTGAGGCACCGGAAGTGCCTCGACATGGCCTTCTGCGCCAGCGCCGTGTACGGCGTCGCCGCCCCGAACCCCATCACCGAGTCGAAGAAGTTCACCACCATCTGCATCTGGTCGCAGTAGTGGTTGTACCTCCTGTCCACCTGCATCGATCCACATCCATCCATCATCACCACACCATCCCAACCATATCAATCATGCATTTTTTTTTGTTCATCCATATGGAGTAATCATCAATCAATCAATCGTGTACCTATACACCTCGACCTAGCTAACTGTAAAAACCGAATCAAAGTTGAAAAAAAAAAATCAAAGACAACCACCGAATCAAATAAAATCAAACCCAGGTAATGAGAAATAATTACTCGAGGTATATAGTATAGTAGCTTGGAGGATCGATCGACACAAGGAGACACAAAGAAACAAAAATTGGGGCGCAGAAGTTAAGACAGCATATGTCGCTGGCACAATAATTATGAAGGAAAATGGGTGCAAGCTAGCTAAGCTAAACTACGAACAAACGAACGCCCCAACGACGGATGAGGCCCACCGCCGTTTTGGAGAATAGCTATAGCCATGCATTTTTGCACACCCACGCGGCTAACACTCGCATGTGCCGCTTTGTTCCTGTGCTCTTGCTTGCTACTACCAGCTAGCTCAACCAAGCTAGTAGTTGCGATCGATTGATCGATCGCCATTGACATGTGACACTGCTAGCTGCTTGCTCACTCTCACTCTGATCTTCTCTTTTCGATAATGGAAAATCAATCCAGTACGTACTCCCAGTAGTTGTTCCTCACTGTGCATGAACTCCAATTGCAAGTTTGAAATAGACTGATATGGATTAATTGAATGCCTCCTTTGCACCAACCCAATTGACGACACACACCAGAAAATCATAATTAAGCTATAGCTTAGCTATCTCACGCATGCAAGTAGCTTAGTATCTTACTCCCATATAAAAGACTTTTTCACCTGGTAGTGACGCAACACGTATCACACCTACATATGCAGATCATGGGGTCTCTCAATATGATATTAGCAGCAGCAGCAGCTAAGGGGCGAAAGGGGAGCCGTACTTCTTTCCCCTTGTGGAGGCCCTAGCCGATATGGAAAGAGAAATGCGGCTTAAACTAATCGCCATTGGCAAACCATGGTGAAAACTTAATTTATGGTGTCAATCAAGACGCACGCGGTGCCAACAACCGCCACAAAAAAGAAACCGAAAATTCTGTCGCGGGCTACGAGCTTGGGGATCGATGATGTTGCTATGATTGGGGGATTAGTAGAGAGATGGACTTGAGAAGAACTAGTCTTATCTCTTGGGACTCGCGCCGTGACGACAACCCAAAAAAGGTTGCCAGTGACATCGCCGCCGCCGCCATTGGAGTGGTAGCTCTACGTCGTCGTCGTCGACGTCGGCGGATGCATGGCGGCGATGTGTCGGTGGAGGAGAATATATGGAGAAAGCCATGCATGCAGGAGGGGAAGAGAGATGGATACGTGCCTCGTCGAGCATGGAGATGAGCTTGGCCTTCTTGCGCTGGTGCTCGAAGCGGTCGGCGGGGGAGAGTTGAGGGGGTTCTTTGGACGCCGACGAGGGGGACTGGGCGGCGCCGGAGCTGGAGGCGGCGGCCTTGCTGGAGTTAGGGTTATTGGGGGCGGAGCCGCGGCCGCCGCCGCCCTTGATCTGGCCGCGGCCGACGCTGCAGAACTCCTCGAGGAGCTCCTGCGCCGCGCGGGTGTACTTGGAGTTGCGGAGGACGCCGGCGACGCCCGCCGGGCCGCCGTACCCGCCGCCGTGCAGCTGCTGCCCCAGCACGCCGACCTGCCCGTGCAATGCCATCGGGAGCTGCTGCTGCACCGACGCCGCCGCCGCCGCCGCCTGCTGCTGCTGCTGTTGCCGGTTGAAGTAGAGCACGCCGTCGCGGACGCGCAGCTCCTCCGCCTGCTTCGCCATCTCCAGCTGCTGCAGCGACGGCGACAGCGAGAGGGAGAGCCCCTGGCCTTCCACCACGCCGGCCGCCGCGCCGCCGCCGAACGCTGCTGCACCGGCGCCGCCGAACGCCTGGAACGCTTCGTGGTGCTGGTGGATTGCCGACTGCGCGTCCGACGGCGGCGGCGACGTCGACGACCGTGACTGCTGCTGCTGCTGCTGCTGCGGGTTCATCAGGAACAGGTGCATCGCCGCGGCCGGGTCAGCGGCGAGGCCCGCCATGCCGCTCGCTTGCTGCTTCGGCGACGACGTCTCACCTAACGAACCCAAGCTGGCCCCACCGAGCACCAACCCAGTCCGGCCGGCCGCGCCGCCGCCGCCGAACCAACCGCCTTCGCCGCCGGCCAAACCCGCCGCCTGCCGGAACCCGAACCGGTAGTTGGCGTTCATCTGGCTGGCGAGCAGCTCGGTGGCGGAGGGGCCCGTCGGCGGCTGCGACGGGAAGTTGAACATCTCGGAGAGCATGTTCGACGCCCCGGCCGCCGCCGCCTCCGCGTGGTCGTACATGGCGCCGGGCTCCGCGCCATGCTCGTCGCCCTCGATGGGGAGCAACCCGTGCCCCGCCGCCGCCGCCGCCGGGTCGAAGCCTTGCACCCTCAGCTTGTCGCGGCGGCTCTGCTGCGCCACGTGCTGCTGCTGCTGCTGCTCGTGCTGCTGGTGGTCTTGGCCGGAGCCGGGGCGGCCGTCGAAGCCATCGGAGGAGAAGCCGAAGACGGCGCCGCTGCTGGGCTGGTGGAAACCCTGGGAGTGGGACATAGAAGAAGAACTCGCCGTGGCCGGCGGCCGGACGACGATCGCCGCCGGGGAGCTCTTGCTGCTGGTGGGTTGGCTTATGACGAACGTGGTGGTCTGCCCTGGCTGACACGGTGGCGCCGCTATTCCCATGCCGGCGGCGCCACTGTCACCATCGTCGGCGGTGCTCCTCCGGCCAACAACAACCAACCCCTCTTCTTCTTCCTCCTCCGCAGCTACCTGAGCTCATCATCACCAACCAAAAAAACAAACAAGCAACTCCCCTTTTTTAAAAAAAAACTCGATCGAATTGCACTAAAAAAGATCCAAACTCATCAACAAAATTAACACAACTCGAGATCGAATTAAACCGAGAGCCGAATCGCTATAGCTTTTGGCTGGGTCGACGCGTAGGCTTACCTAAGATGAGGAGTACATCGTTATCTCGGAGACGGGGTGAAAGGCTTGCTGCCTCCGAGACCTCCTCCTCTCCATGTCTGTCTCTCTCTCTCAAAAATCTCTTTCTCTCTCTCTGTCTCTCCCTGCCTGAGCTGTGACTAACTCTATATTTTTTTTCTCCTCCTCCTCCTCCTCCACCTAGTAGCTGCTGGTGATGGTGCTTAGCTTCCCTTGTCTGGTCGGGCACAGAAGCAGCCTTGTACAATCGCCTTCTGAAAGTGAAGAGCCACGCAAAGGCCAGGGCAAGGACGCTAATATACTACACCACCAGTACTACTACTACTACCACCACCACTGCTGCAGCTGCAGCTGAAGCTGATTGCATAAAAAAAAATCCCAGTTTTTTTTCTCCTGCTCTCTGCTGATCCCTCCTGCTGCTGATATTGGAATTGGACAGAGCTAGCTAAGGGGAGCCCAAACCCAACAAAGCTTTGCAGCAAAAGGTCGCTGTTGCTCTCTCTCTCTCTATCTTTCTCTCCTTCTTTGGTATCACCTATAGCTTCTTCTCATCTCTCTTTTTATTCTTTCGCGAGTACGTTTAATAATCGGCGTCGTTGTTGTGTTATGGTTAAGTTATTATTGCTGGTGCTGGTGATGTCGTACCCTTGTTTTTATTTGTCTCCCCTTCTCTCTCCTCTCCTCTTGCTTTCTTCCCTCTCCCTTCCCTTTCCTCCTTTTTTTTTTTTTTTGTCTTCCATACCCTCATTTCTAGCTAACATGATCAGTACTACTGTAGTCCTTGCTACTACTACTACTATACTAGTGATTGATAGATCAGCCATTCATATGTTTCACTTCACTAGCTATAGAGACCTTAGCAGCATCTAGCTTGTGTGTGTGTATGCGCGCGCATGTGCACATGCGACGTGGTAGTAGTACATGACTAGGTAGGTGTACATGGATATATACCTGAGTTAGCTATAGCTTGTGTGTACGTTGTTATCCAGCAGAAAGCAGCAGAGAAACTTGATGAAATTCAGGTTTTGGAATTGGAAAGAGAAAAAAGGGGTAGGTTAATATATATAGCGAGGTGATACCGATCGACGACGATCGATGGTGAAAACCGAAAAGAAAGCGAGGAGGAGAGGAAGAAGAGGAGAGGTGTCCCTCTCTGTGTCTTTCTAGCTTTTCCTTTTCGTTTCAAATTGACCAGCACTTGAAAGAAGGGGGGATCGAATTGACCCCAGCAAATGTAAACTTTTTCATGTGTGTTTGATAGCTCTAACGGGCGCCTTATGTTGCATCTCTGCTTTATGATGAAAAAAAAAAGAACTTAACACACATCGATCGAGCAAGAAATATCTAATCTAGCTAAGGCTTAATCAGTGGCCTGAAACTCTCTCCTTTTTTCCCCCTATTTAATGAACCAGAAAACGAAATCACCTCCTGCTCGATGGCATGATTTGCTGATCGATCCCAACCACGAAGGGTAAACGTAACGTAATGCAATGTAAACCTAGGCTAAATTAAACTTGCTATAGCTAAGCTAGCTATTCAGGCCAAATTAATCCATCCATCAATCTACCTCTCTCCAACAACAGCAAGAGCTAGTACCAACACTCATTAATTCACCCCCCCCCCCCCCCCCACAAAAAAAAAAGAACACTTCCCATTGCTTACCTCCTCATCGTGTTGACTTGAACCTAAGCTGGTAGTTACACTAGTATTGTTTAATCGATTAATAAGTAATTAAATTAAGAGGCAGTTGAGACATAGTAGAGAGCTCTTGCAGCTTAATCACACATAAGAAACTAAGCTAAGCTAAGCCAAGGAGTACTAGACTGTACTGCCCTCGATCAAGTACGTGTACCTAGCTGCACGCGCGCACAGCGCAAAAAGCACAGAGAAGCCAAGGTAATTTAATTAATTAATCCCAGGTCGCATCTTTGACTTTTCCAGAATGGCGATGGCCGATCCAGGGGCAAACCGGTCATTTCACCCCCAGCTTAAAAGGAAAAAACAGATAAGGAGAAAACGGCGGGGGCTCTCCTGCGCCGTCGGATCCGCATCGTGCGGCGGGGGCGGGTGGTCCAGCCACGCGATAGCGGGGCTTGTCGGCCGCTGGGCTGGGTTCCATCCGTCCGTCCATCCCATCCATCCATCCGTCCGTCCGTCCGTCCACCCGCTCCATCGCAGCCGTCCGTTGGATCGGGGCAGTGCCGTCCCGATCAATAATTGGGCCGTTGTGATTTGGACCCGGCACCAAACTCGATCCTAGTCTCCCCCTGTCACGGTGGGGCCCACAGGGTGGTGAAGCTGTCATGTGGGGCATGGGGCAGGTGGGGCCCACATGTCGGTAGCGGTTGCTAGGCCGGGTCGGGGTTAATATGATGGGGGCAGGGAGGAGGGGAGGATTTGTGGACGAGGCGCCTCCAAATTGTCACATTAAAGAGTAACCCCTCCAAATGCGCTTTTTGCTTATTCCTCTTTTTTTTTTCTCCATAGCCTCCTCTGATCTCTCGCTTCGCATGCACACGGGGACCTCCTGTTCCTTTCTTTCTTTCTTTCTTTCTTTCTTTCTTTCATTCTCTCTTATCTTTCTTTCGTTTTATTTTCCCCCTCTGCTTTCGTTTGCTTCTTCCTTTTCTCTCCTGGGATTAGACTTTTTTTTTCCTTTCTCCATTTCTTCTTTCTCTTTTTTTTTGGGACAATTTTGGTTTTTCCCCCACTTTGATCTCTAATATTGATTTTGCCCCTACTTTTTAAAGTTTTCATTTTTGCCCTCACTTTTTTTTAACCAAAAGAGACGTTTACCCCTGGTTTGGATGAAAGTTAGTGGGATCATGTTTATGGCAGGATATAAAGATTTTTTTGAATTAGTGATTTACTTTTTTACCCCTGTGAAAGAGTTAACCCTTCCAGGCTATCTCTCCTCTCTTGCTGCGCAGTCAAACATTCCAGATTATGTTGTCATGCTTTTGTGATACTTGTGAGGTACAATATGACTTCATATGGTTGTGTAAAATGTTGTTGAAATTTTATCAAAATTTTTGTTCAATTTATGTCAAAATTCCATTAAATTCAAATTTTGTCCAAATTGTAATGTCAAAATCTGTCATTTAATTTTAAACATATTCACAAAAATAAATTTCCAAAGCCATTGCATAATGGGGGCAAAAACACAATCAATGATTAGTTATAGGAGAGGGTATAAATGTCCTATTTAACATCGCTCCATCCAAAACAGGGCAAAAGTATCTTTCGGTTCAAGAAAGTGGGGATAAAAACGAAAATCCTAAAAAGTAGGGGCAAAATCAATATTAGAGATCAAAATGGGGGTAAAAACTAAATTGTCCCCCTTTTTTTTTGTTACATTGGATTATACTCCCTTTGTCACAAATATAACAAATTAAAATTAGTTGGGACATATTACTGTCAATTTAGATGGTATTATGTCCAGATTCGTAGTATGTTGCTATTATATTTTAGGACGGAGGTAGAAATTTTTTTTATCTTTGTTTTTTTTTCAATTACATGAAACGCGCGCGCGCACGCGCACAACACCACGTAAACTCACACGGCTTTCTCCACACGCGAGTATGTGCGCCATAATAATAAATATCATGTGAATATCAAGATTTAAATTCTACTAAGTTAAAGTGTGTACTCACATTCACCACCGCACCATCAATACTTTTTTTTTCTTTCTTTGATGACGTTAAGATGGCTGATTAGTGTGATTGGTTAATTAATTAATGTCTGTTAGCGTTTTTAACCTGTTCTTTTTAGTCAAGTCAGAGGCTAGAGTACGTTGGTTAATTAACGATTCCTGAAGAAGATTATTGGAGGGGATTTTCTTTTTTCTTTTTTTTTTGCGGGGTTCTTTTTTCTTTTTTGATGGAGAGGAGGGAGTATTAATTGGGCTGAAAATGACAAGGCCACAATTGGCACGCGAGGAAGCAGTACACGTTTTAATACCAACATAAATTGGTGCACCTGTCAGAGATGGCGACTAATATACCACGATGATGCATCCATCGATCGATCGATCGATCAGCAGTGGTGTCTGCAAGTGCAAGGACAGCACCAAGTTTCAGGGGGATCGATCGATAGGTCACACATATCTAATCGAAACCTGAATATGTGTGATCGATGCTAAGCTGTACAGATTGTACCTTGGCTCGTGCATGCAGTGTGCACATTGACATACTGTATTAGCATAACGACTTTTGTTCAAGGGCTGACCATTTATTTGCGTCGATCTATAATTGGCAGGAACAAACGCCGTATTATGTCAAGTAGATAGTAGTGTGTCCTGTCAGTTTTTGACATAATATGTATGACATTTTGAGGATTCAGAAAAAGAGACAGGGGAAATTGACCCAGCTAGAACAGTAGACTTGGTATGGCGTCCGGCCCCATAGAAGAACCTACAAAAACCATCAATATTGTATTGTTATTGTTATTATTTTCCCTATGAAGTTATGGCTGTCATTATATGGAAATGGTGAGAAGTATTTCGATTCATACCATTTTGATACAGGGTCCTTTTTTTAAAAAAAAAAACATCTTATCTTGAGCTACTATAGCTTTCAAACCAAAATGACATCTCCATACATAAGTATTTCTTAAAAATTGTACTACTAAATAAGAGTGTTGTTACATACATCTAAAACTGATGTGGATGTAGTATTGTCCACTTATATGAAAAATATCATTGGGGTGTGGTTGGCAGTGAACTCTCATGTGTTTGGCTAACCATAAGCCTAGCAGTTATTGGGCATTAAAAATACAATACTAATCATGAACCGAAGGTAACTCAACTGGAATTATAAGTTCTTTTTACAAACATGTCCAGCCGGTTCAAGTGTTATACCTAACACATATGCTGTATTTACGGCTAATTATTTTTCAATGGTAGACGACGTATCTTTTAACAACAGTATGTTTACGGTGACTTCGTAAATCTCAAGATACACCAATCTAGTTTCTTGGATGTGCTCATAGAGTGTTTGCATCTACATGTTTATATGCACGTCTATGCTTCTATCGTGTTAAAAAAGATTCCGAAGTAGCTCTTCTTATGATGGAAACTTGTTCTTTAGAACACAGACAAACACAACCCCCAAAATTCATTAAAATTTCTTTTTTAAGCTAGGTATAAAACTAGTACTAAACAATATTATAGAAGTATCTTTGATTCAGATCTAAACATACAATTTTCATGTATCATCATGATTCTCAAATTTTCAAAATACTAATTTAATTACTGTCTAAAATAACATGCTTTCTGTTGGAATATAAAGTGAATTGCCCATATTTCCTCATCAGCTTATGCCTTTGGGTTGAATTGGTCGGTGCATGCAACTATATATGGTATCAGAGCTAGAGTTCTTGAGTTCGAATCCTGGCTGGCGTGCAATTAAATAAAAATTACAGCACACTTCTATTTCAGGTTAAAGGCTTGAGGGGACCTCGCGTAAGGGAGAGTGTTGGAATATAAAGCTTAAGTTTTTGGGTTAAACTAGTCGGTGCACGCAACTAATGAAACTTAGCTATACCAAACTAATAGCATAGTATCTGGATGGTGTTCGGCGCTGAAACATTATGATGCTGATCATACTATACTCTAGCAAATTCCTCAAGAGAGAGATCAATAGTTTGCTACAAAGTTGAGTGTGGTGTCCTCCCTTCAGCCACAAAAACTATTTGCCTTTAATTTACTCATTTGCAATATTAGTTTATTGTTTTCGATGTTTTGCCATTTTCTTCACTTAACCTTTACTCCCATTTCTTTTATGCATTTACAGGCACGGAAAATGACGCTTTCAATGGTCCGGCTGCATCATATGCAAACGAACAAATTTCTCATCTGCCGGGCATATCTGTTATATCAATATACCGGTGATGTCGCTATTGAGTTAGCAGTAGCTAGCTCTGGCAGAACGACCTTCCAGTATGGGCAAACATTCAAAATAGTTTTGCTTACGATATGCTCACTCTCTATCCTAAAATAAATAATTTCTACCCGTCTAAAACAAAGTCTTTTTAGCTTTTATATTTGTCATAAAAAATGTCTTTTTAAGTTGCGGAATCAACTAAATTAACCTCTAAATACTACCCTTTTTTTCTTTTCTTTTTTTTAACGACTCGCACTTTTCAGCCAACCAACTGTTAGTACTCCCTTCTCCCCCCTCGTTCTCTTTGTATGAATAAAGTCCATGGTTTGGCCTCTTACTCGATATGCCTTTAACTTTCTGAAATAACATCTATTATATTATTAAAGTAATAGAAAAAGGAGCCTCCACGTTCGCTCTCATGGCCTAGAAATTCTCACATTAATCGAAGAAAAAGAAAAAAAAGAGTCCATATAGAAATACAATTTAGAAATAGCTGAAATTCGGAATTAAAAAATAAGGAATATTAGAAGAGGAGACTAGAGTTCATATATAAATACAATTTAAAATAGTTAAAATTCGGAATTAAAAAATAAGGAATATTAGAAAAGGAGACTAGAGTCCATATAGAAATACAATTAGGAAATAACTGAAATTCGGATTTAAAAATAAAGAATATTAGAAGTAGAGTATAGAGTCCGTATAGAAATACAATTAGGAAATAATATAAATTTAGAATTTAAAATAAGGAATATTAGAAGTAGAGTATAGAGTCCATATAGAAATACAATTAAGAAAAAATAGGAATTTGGAATTAAAAAAATAAGAAATATTAGAAGTAGAGTATAGAGTCCATATAGGGATTTCAAAGTAACTAAAATTTGGAATAAACATAATAAAATTAAAAGTAGAGTTTAGAGTCCATATGAAAATACAATTTAAAAATAATGTCGAAATTAAGAAAAACATGGGAAGAAGACTTTAAGGTCAATATAGTAATACAATTTAGAAGTAACTAAAATTCGAAATTAAAAATTAAATAATATTGAAAGATGAGTTTAGAGTCCACATAGAAATACAATTAGAAATAATAAAAATTCAGAAATAAAAATAAATAATATTGGAAGAAGAGCATAGAGTTTATATAGAAATACAATTTACAAAAAATTCGGAATTAAAAAAATGAAATATTAAAAGACTAGTATAGAGTCCATATATGAATATATATATATATATATATATATATATATATATATATATATATATATATATATATATATATATATATATATATATATATATATATATATATATATATATATATATATATATATATATATATATATATATATATATATATATAATTTAAAAATAACTAAAATTTGATATTAAAAATAATTAATAACTAACACGTATATAAAATATAATATAAATATTACACATTAGTAGTTTTGTAAAGTTATTATAAAATTTAAAATTATGTTTTCATTTTAATATATTTGAATAATATAATGAGAAAACATATATGCTATTATATAAGAGAAAATATAATGATGCTAGCCGCGCAATCTGCGCGGGCCACCATGCTAGTTTTCTTTAACTGGAGTATTCAATTGCCAACTAACTTTGAGCTAATTCGTCATGCGGGTGGTGAGGGATGTGTGTCTTTGGAAAGTGCACCAGATAAGATGATGTCTACGGATATATTAATTATTATTGTAGGAGTCAATATATTTTAATATAAATTATATATATATATATATATATATATATATATATATATAATCCTTATATTTTACACACCCTCCGTCTCGTAAAAAACGAATTTAGAACTGGATGTGACACATCCTATTACAACGAATTTAGACAGAGATATGCCTAAATTCGTAGTAATAAAATGTGACACATCTAATACTAGCTTGGTTTTTTATGGGACGGAGGGAGTAAGATGGAAAGAGTATACACTGGTGTGGTGCTCAGTGTTGTGCTCCGTGCATCTGCTGCCCTGACCTCAGTCCGAGGATGTCTTGCCATCACCAACAGAGATCCACATCGATCGTCCTAGTGGTAGCTACGACGTGAGCCTGCCTATTTCTTCTTTCTTTTTTTTTAGGATAAAAATGCATGGTAGTAATATCTATTCTAGCGAGTGATGGCATCCTTACAAAGTATAATCATTTTTCGTGCAATTAAAAATACCAAATTGCCACACAATTTTCTGAGAGGACACTGGTACCCATGACGATGACAGCATAAAAACTGAAAGAGATGGCAAGAAAGAAATAGGGGGAAAAATTAATAATGGTAGAGGAGAAAAAAATAAAATACTAGGACCACACCAACAGCATCCAAAGATCCTTGCCCACTCTCCCTTTGGCATCTGGCCCCCATGTCACGTGACAAGACGGCTGCCCCCACGTGCGCATATAGCTAGCTCACCTCTTCTTCCCCTTGTTTCAAGCAATCTGCACCTGACCTGGCCGAAATCAAGCCTGGCGTTTGGTCACCTCGTCCAGTGATCTCACCTGAATTGGTAGTAGTAGGCCCCAACAAAAAACTGACTGATCCTTCATCTATTTTGGCTAGTGGTGAATCCATTGTCCAATAATGAACCTGCCTTAGGGTGTATTTAGATTAGTTTGCGAAAATAAAAATTTTAGGTGTCACATCAGACGTTTGACCGAATATCGGAAGGGATTTTCGAAAACGAATGAAAAAACTAATTTCATAACTCACCTGGAAATCACGAGACGAATTTTTTGAGCCTAATTAATCCGTCATTAGCACATGTGGGTTACTGTAGCAGTTGCTAATTATGGACTAACTAGGCTCGAAAGATTCGTCTCACGATTTCTCTTCTAACTGTGTAATTAGTTTTTTAATTTATCTATATTTAATGCTTCATGCATGTGTCTAAAGATTTGATATGATGTTTTTGGGGAAAAGTTTTTAGGAACTAAACAAGGCCTTAAGATGAGAAACGAAAATAGATATGTAAAACAAGGTAAACCATATGATTAATTTAGTATTCCTAGTATTAATTATTACTCCTACAAACTTGAAAAATATATTAATATAGTATTTAAAAAAACTAACATATAGATTTTTCTAAAGAGGCATACCGTTTAGTAGTTCCAAAAGCGTGTATATGAAGAACAAGAGATTTTTTTTTTCTCTATCTGTTCCAAATGAATGAAACCTTACTGTAGAAACCAGTCTATTGTAGAAGGATCGATATAATATTTTTCCAATGAATTAAATACAATTTCTCAATGAACATTTGTCGTGTGTAATTACATTTGGAGATTTTCTGTGCTTCAAAAATATTCTTACAATGGATTATAGTCTTGGAAGCTTTACCGGACGTATAAATTTATTAAGTTAGATATGTACATGATTTTTGTTTTGTGGATATGTCCGTCTCGCGAGTTTACTTCCTCCGTTTTAAAATAAAACAATTTAGAATACGATAAGATTCACTATATTAGATTATATCACATTCTATTTTAGTTTATTTAATTTTAGGACAAAAGGATTATATCACATTCTATTTTAGTTTATTTAATTTTAAGACAAAAGGAGTATACATGTTTAGCTAACTAAGTCGTATAAATTTAACATTACTAGCACACATTTCAGGTATGCGTGTATGGGTGCCGAGATATATTGATATTGTACACGAGCACGAGGCGATTTGGAAGGTGGTACTAGCTTGTACCTGCTGGCGAACTGCACAAGCACTTAACGTGGACGTGAGTAGCTGAGGACCTAATCTGGTTGCACTTCACCACAACAACTTGGGCCGGATGCAATGGTGTTTATTAGTGTACATCAACATATAAAGCACGGATGGTGTGTGACCTGTTCTGAACCTATAACAAACAACTAATTAATTAATCAGTATTGCAAGTTGTTACATATATATATAAGTATATACTTAATAAAAAAATGATAGGTACACATGCCTGGATACACTAGCTACGACGACAAAGTACATTGTAGGTCATTTTGTACTTCAATGTACCAATCCTATAGTGGGCATTGCTAGTTGATCAAATGATTTTTTTTCGTGAACGCGCAAAAGGATTACTCGTTAATATATTAGAAGAAAAGAGTTTTAGTTACACAATGCATTTAGCCAGACTGGCTTATGCCAGGGGAAGGGAGAAATTAAACAAAGACAAAGAAAAAGGAAGAAAATCGTACGAGGATAAACACAACTCCAATCAGCGGGAGGGGGCAGAGCCATACTACACTCCTAACAAATCTCCAAACAAAAAAAAAGCCAACTAACGGATCAATTGATTTTAAGAGACGGTTTAGTCAAATTATTTTACATCGTCAGATCTGTGCCAAGATTAGTGCTGCATCTTAAGCTCCTTTATTCCCCTCCATCCCCAATAAAGTCGCCATTTTCTTTGCTGACCATTGGACTAATAGGATTCACGATTGAGGATCATTGTTGAGCTCACATAATGTAACATAGATTCGAAGAGAGATTGGGGTGGCCGCGGACAAGTAGTGTCTGGAAGAGATAGAAGTGATAGGGATCGTGACAATGATGATAAAGCCCCATAGGTAGAGGAGGGAGGCAAGCAGTAGAGATGGCAAGGACTCCATTGAAATATCAATGGGAGTCACAAAAGACATGGAAAAATGGCAGAGTGGGAACATGATGTTAGAGATAAAATTTAATTCGACCAAGAGGAAACTCCAAAATATTCAAATGTGATGGTTGCTCAAAACCTATGGGTCTCTGTCGCTTCAAGCGGATATTATGGGACATATTCATGAATGAGTGGATGAATGACTAATATGTGTAGTAATGCACAATGTGTCTTTCATGTAATCGAGAAAAACACTCACTGCACTGTAATAGCAGGATGTTTCCGCTGCCTATCGACTGTCATGTATGGTGGGTTAATTGGACAGGCATGGAAGTCAGAGCTCCTCTTGCATCCGCACCCGCCACACGTGGATGTCGATAAATCAAGTTCATCACCTCCATACCAGTCAGACAGGTATCCACAGTAGAACCTCTGCATGAAACTTATATGCAAAAAAAAAAAGAAAAAGGGTATGTTTAGTTTACACCTTTGCTAGCATTGCTAAATCTACCCAATAGGTGTATCTAACAAATTGATGCAACAACTTAGGAAGACACACTACTAGAGAAACCATCTTTGGTCGGTCGACCAAATTTCACAATAGTCCCGGTTCACTAAAAAAATTGGGACTAAAAAGTTTTTAGTCACAGTTCAAAAGGTTTTGATCTTTAGTCCTGGTTGATAACACCAACCGGGACTAAATATCATTATTAGTCCTAGTTCAATAAATGGCAGACGTTGTCAGACCCTTATATTATTTTTAGTCTCAGTTGGTGTTACCAATCGGGACTAAAAATAGATCTGTAGTCCCGGTTAATTATAACAACCGGGGAAAAATCCCTCGCATCACGCGCCCTACCACCTCGTCCTCCCACGCGATAAAGTCCTCGATCTCCACACCTCCTCCTCCCCTCTCAGTTTTTTCTCTACATCTTATCTTCTCCATCTCCTCCTCACCTCTCATCTTCTCCACATTTCTCTGCTCCTCCCCTCTCTCCTCCGACGCAGGCAAGCGGCGGTGGGCGGCGAACGCGGGAGGGCGGCGGCCAGCGCCGGGCGGGAGGCGGCGGCCAGCTGCGTTGGGGGCAGCCGGCGCCGAGTGGGAGGCGGCGGCCGGCTGCGTCGGGGGCGGCCGGTGCCGGTCGGGAGGGGGGTGGCCAGCGCCGGTCTGGAGGCGGCGGCTGGCGGACGAGCATTTTTTTTCTTCTCTTCTCTGTGCTCTCTGATGAATGCTGAAGATGTTGTTGTAGATGTGAACTTTTTTTTCCTTTCTCTGTTCTTTGTGATGAATGCTTGTTGGTCCGAAGTGTTGTAGATGTGAATAAGTGTAAAGAATATGGATGCTTTGCTGTTGATTTTATTCATACGCTCTATGATTTGGGCGATATGCATAGAGCAAATGAACAATAAAAAAAAGGAAAAAAGGCCAACCGGATGAAAGGAAAAGAAAAAAAAGGAAAAAAACTTTTTAGTCCTGGTTGGTAAAAACAACGGGAACACATTTTTAGTCCCAGTTGGTGTTACCTACCGGGACTAAAAATCTATCTTTAGTCCCGATTATTTCAACCGGGACTAAAGATACCAATCTTTACTTCTGGATTCTTAGGGAGAATACTACCAATCGGATGTCCGATATCTCAAAAAACATCGGACGGTCAAAATATTGCAACTGACCAACAAGTGAAACATTAATTTATATATGGTAAAACAAAAAACAGCAACTGAAACATTTTAAAGTTTTATGAAATACAGTGAAGATACACGTTGAAACATGTTGCTATCACTTATGAAACAACGAGAGTTAATAGATTGAAACATATATTTTTCTTTCATCAAAATATAATTGTGTAATATCTTGTTGTAAAGATTTAATTACAACGAATACAATGGTGTGATCGAATCATAGATTGGATAAGTAGTTTAGAAGAAAAATCATTTTAAAGACCACTAAAATGCATGCATGCAAACATTGATGGAGGGTAGTGGCAATTATTTTCGAGAATTTTGTGAAACATAGTAAAAACAGACACTGAAACATATCAATATAACGTATGAAACATGAAGTATTAATAGTTTAAAACTTATATTTTTCTTTAATCGGAATATAATCGTGTGATATCTTGTTATAACAATTTAATTCCAACAAATATAATGGTGTAATCAGATTTTAGATCGGATAAGTAGTTTAGAGAAAAAATAATTTGAAGATTGACACATGCATACGCATGGTTGGAATGAATAGCTAAGACAATTGAGTTAGCAGTTAGTTGATTGCAGATAGAAGCACCCGAGAAACTTGCCGTATCAGTTGACGGATTCGAATCTTTCTAGAGTTAGCATGCATACAGCGTGGGAGGGGTCGATGTGGTGTCCGATTTTTCTGTCTCGGTCGGACGGCCGATTACAAGCATTTTCCGATTCTTAGTTCCGGTTTGTTACCCGGGACTACAGGGGTTACAAACCGGGATTAAAAATGGTTTGTCTACCAGTGACATGAAAAAAAAAGTTGCATAACATGTGGGCTCTAAGGTTAAAATATTTTGAGACGTAGTTATAACTATATATGAAAATGAAACAAAATAATAGTCCCGGCGAGTCGCTAGCTTTATCAATACAAGGTCGGCGAGCCAGGTGACACTGCGTGTACCCGATCATATATCACAGATAGCGACATAGCGGCCATGAGCTAGCACACGCGTGTACGCTGAGCATTCATGCAGCAAAGCCAAGCATATCATTGTTCATTGATCAACTGCCAGATGAGATATGATGCGAGAGAAAAAAAATAAAATTAATGTACGTGCTTATGCATGTCCATTGATCATTCAAGAGCAACAAATTAACTACAGCTATCAAAAAATGAACACCACAAAGATCAGAATCACAAGCACTGTTCATTCCTCATCAGAATCCAGCTGACCAATTGACTAGGAAGACCATGAGGTACCACACGTCTGGAGATCGATCTATATACGATCGAGATGAGAAATATCTAGCTAGCCTCCCGACAGGTTTCCCCTAACCATTCATGTCACACACTGATCTTTCACCTAGACAATATGTCACTGTTGTGTAATAATGCCTATGCATGGTAAAGACAGAATGGAAGAAGAGTCCTGTCAAAGGAAAGGCTTAAAATGTCCTAGAGTATCCAGCTAAGTTCAAAACAGAGAACCGACAGTTTGACATTAAGTTTATCAACTTTAATTTCCTCTTTTTTTTAGCAATTTTACGGTACTTGAGAAGGTACCATGAGGTAAAAAAAATAATGTAAAATTTAGTATCTCATAGTATCTAAGTAAGGACTATAAAATTTCTCTTTTTTTTACTATTAAGGTCAGACCATTGCAACTTTATCACGTGGAATGATAGGCCAACATTTTCCTTCATGCTTGATCGAGGGATCAGTTTTCGCAGCAGTTAGGGTGTGGATCAGTTTTTGTTTTCTAATTTAACCTAGTTTTTTCGGTGTGGGAGCATAATTCAATTTTTTTCTACGCTGGTTTTTCTTGTGGCATATGGACGTTTTTTTTTCTATCCTGCTTATTCTTAGTGGCCATGGTTCAACTTTTGCTATATATCTTGATTTTCCGGATTCATTCGTTGGTTTCCTTAACGGTCTATTCATTGCCATAACGGTCTATTCATTGCCATAGTAGGGAAGGAGCAGCGCTACGCACGATGGGAGAGATGTGAGTAGACATATCTTGAGGTACCAGTACCTCATGGTACAAAATCGTTTTCGATCGTTGGATCTAGCTGGGTAGGATAGGCATTGTTAGATGCAATGATCGGAAATGATTTGGTACCGTGAAGTACCTTGAGCTACTTTTTGCTGGATCGAAGCAAATCTCAGACATATAACTTCTCTTTTTGAATGGTAGGGGTTGTGAAGAGTTTTTTTTTTTACCACCAAGTCCGTGGGTTTTAGGACATTCCTCCTCTCCAACAAGAAAAAAAGGGGGAAAATTGTTCCATATATTTCTTCATAAATGCAATTTTTTTTGGAAAAAATTGTTCCATATATATATATATATTTAGAAATGCAAATTTAACTAAACCTTTCTTGTGTTGTCCTTGTCGCTACTCTCCATCACTAAACCTAGGCCACTAGGCATCACCTTTGCATGATCTTACTACTAGATCATTTTCAAGCGTCAGTGAGCATCCAAAACAAACGGTGGCTTATGAACAGGCCTTTAGAGCACTCGATCTCCTCTCCTAGTCTCCCCTAATTGTCTTCTCCGTGCATTAAATAAGATTGAAAATAAGCACTTAATTTCAATCCAACATTTTTTTTTACCTTTTGCAACTTTAATTAAGAACAAATTAAATATTTTCAATGAGGGGGTGAGAAGATACCTCTGTGTACACATCAATGTTGTTTTTACTACATACTTACATACTGATACACGGCGTTGTCGATCTCTAACTATACTGGGCATCTGTCCACACTATGTCCGGTGCAACAAGGTGCCCTAGAGGCACCATTAATTGACAGACATTTTTTTAAGTATATTTTCTTCAATTCTTTAGAAATAAGTTGTTAAAAAAATAGTAAAAATATATTGGACGCGCCAGCTGGGCTGGCGGTAGGGCCCATGTCACCAATGGCATGGGCAACACCCTGCGTTATCACCATGTTGCGCGGCAACACCGAGCGGGACAAGAAGGACGCACTAGAACTCGAACCTTATCGTTATTCTGTGTGGTGACACCGAATATTGCTAATAGTGCTACTGTATTCATTATGTCCGCGGCAAGGCCATAGTGTCGCTGAGATGGGTGGTACGTGTCGCTCAGCTAAAAGGCGACGCCGTCTGTGTCACTCTGCCCACCTGCGAGTCTTGTATGTCTGTAAAAAAAATAAAAACCAGGTTATTTCTGTAAAATGGTGGAAAATATATGTTGACAATAAATTCTCATTTGGCACACCTAAGGTTCGAGTGCAAGTGGCAGTACAGTTCATCAAGTGGTGACACATTAGCGGCCATGCAGTCATCCGCACATTGCTTGATGGGAACCAACAAAGCTAAGAAGTTGGTACTTACAACAAAAGGACCACAATATAGGTAAAGATTGAAACTACCAGGCAGGATGGGGAAGAACCAGGATAAGCCTATATGGGATATGTAGTGTTTGTGGTACTAGCTTACAAACTTTCTACTTTTGATTAATTTTCGAGAAAAGGAGATCATGGACTTAGTAGGATGTATTTGGACCATAAATTTACTTGCAAACTGTCGACAAATTAAACCAAAAGAAGTTATAGGGCCGAATTGATAGAAGGGATGAGTTTTATTTATTATACTACAAAGATAACTTAAAAAAGAGCACTACCTTCACTCCGGATGTTAGACATTCCCACATTAATTCGAAAAAGAAAGAAAGATTTTAACCGTTAGAGCCTAATGGGTTCAAATTATAGCGGTGCAGATCAATCGATATAGTTTAATATTAAACACAGTTATATCTATAAATTAAAATAGAAGTTAAGAGTTGTATATCAATTCTAATTCTACTTTTAAACTGTATATATATAAACTATAAATGTATGCATGGAAACATAATGTAATAGCTGTATATGAAATTTATTTTTAGTTTCATATTGAAATCATAATTGCATTTAAATAAATAGAAAACAAGAGTTTTCTATAAAATCCAACTCTAATTTATTTAGCTCCGCGCAAATTTGCATGGGAAATTCAATTCCATATTTTTTTATTTCTCCAAAAAATTTTGTGCTCGGAATTTTTTAATATATATCTTTGATGTTTTCTCCATATTATATAAGGTTGTTTGTGTAATTCCCCCCTAAAGGGTAGGTGAAAAAGATAGATCATGTAAGGATCATCTTTTGTCCATTATTTTTCTCAACATCACCAATCATGTCACACGAGTGACGTGTAATCCCAGACAAGCTAAGCCCTTTCGCCAATGTTCTTCCTCTGAGGAATAGAATTCTTCCGATGAATCTACTCCTCCTGACTGAAGGAGCAAGAAGTTGTCAGCACTCGGCACTGGGGTCAAGCGAGGGCGAAAAAGAATACCAGATGCTCTCGTTGACATGACCTAACACTCCCAACAATGTGTTTTTCAAAGGTTGGAAGTTGGAACCAAGGGCACAAAAGAATGGGCAATTTGCAATGTTTAAGAATGATACAATCATCAGTAAAAAAAATGCAGTAATTAACACTACAATCAAAGAGCATGGACACGTAGTAATGAGGACAAATTTTGCAGAGGGTAACCTTCTAGATCGATCATTTAGTTAATTAGTGAGCATCACCTTTCATCCAGTCTACTATGTGCAGACGATTAATATTATTTTTAGCCTTTTTTGCCTCGTCGATTCAGCATGTCCTAATCAGCGTATCTAATCGCACACTACGAATGGATCGTAGGCGCCTTTTTTTTTTCCACTAGTGCGGCACAACACACAACAGAATGGTGATCGCACATACAAATATGCAACTTTTTTGCTTCATGCATGCATGGATTCCCAACTCTCTCTGCAGCCAGCAAAGAGGAAAAAAAAAGGAGAGAGAGAAAATCGTGATCAAGTGAGGCGTGATTAAAAGCTCAATAAGCTACTACTAGCTAGCTAAGCTAGTCAACAGTTTCACTTTAATTTAGTGTAAAGTCTTTTCTTTCTCTGTCTAATTCTTTGCAGATAGTCTATTATATTAAAACGTACTGCTCCCAATCATGCGTTAATTAGTTAATTTCTTCTCCTCTCGAGTTCTGATTGGTGAGCTGAACAAACCCTTCTTTGCAAAGAAAGGGGCATGAATTATATGCATGCATGCAGCATTTCTTTCTGCTGGGTGAAGCTGTCACTACTCAATCAAACAGTGCTAGCAATGTACAAACAGGGCATGCACTTGCAAGCACTTTCACTCCCCCAGCAGCTGCAGTGCCAAGCTCCTGGCTTGGTTTGGAGAACAGTCACACATGAACACATGATTGTTTGGAGCTCGTTTCACGCATTCTGCGATGGCGACCTTGTTTGGATATGTTCGATCGTGTGCCTGTGTGAAGGGGGTGTGCTTCTGAAGATTTTGCGAGCACATGGGAGGGGATTGTGACAGGAATGGCGAGTTAAATTGATAGCTGCCAGGTATAGGACAGAGAGGAAGATAGAGAGATATTCAGGGGGTGCTTGTGAAGTTCTTGTCCACAGGCTCATTGCCAAGTCACTGTTTTATCTCCCTTCCATTGGGTGTATAGATTTTGGTGCACCCTGAACAATCTTCAACAAGCTGATTGCGGCAAGATTTTTCGGCGTGATCAATTAATACGACTGACTATTGACAAACGGATTAGATATATCTGAAGATGAGTTTCAGTTAGATATGTCTGCAGTAACTCTGGTGACAGTTACTGACTTCAATTTGCCAGGTATTTGATTCCAGTTTAATTTCTTGGCATACCAATGCTTAAATAATAGTATAACTGAATGCAGTAAAAAAAAGAGTTACAGTTATGCATGGACACTTCAGGCACAATGATAAATTCATAATGGCAGGGAGATCAAAAAGGGGAAAACCGAGGGATGGATGAACACTTGAACAGCAGCATGTAAAATAGAGCTCTGAATTGTCAATTCTTGGGGTAGTAGGGTAGAGAGGTAGAGGCAGCAGGGGAGACACCACCACACAACTGTGGGCACCAAGCTACAACAGCACATACTGTCAAGGTCCACTGATGCAAACAATTTGCCTCATCTGACCGACCCAGCCAATGCAAGGACCAGGGACCTCGGCCCCAAGCATCCCCCCAATCACTGTGGTGATTATATATATTTCCAACTGGCCATTGGGCACCTGCATGCATGCATGCCCCCAACATCTTTCTCCAGTTAGTCACTTTCTTCCTCAGAGTCTGTAGTAGTAGTAGTACTCATCAGTAGCTAGCTTAGGGCCCTTTGAAGACAACACTAGGGCTCCCTTCTGAATCTCTCTCTCTCTCTCTCTCTCTCTCTCTCTCTCTCTCTCTCTCTCTCTCTCTCTCTCTCTCTCTCTCTACATGCAAGCTATAGTACATGCCCCACCCCACAACCCCATCAGGAAAGAACATTTCATTTCATTTCATTCCATTCCATTCCATTCCCCTTCCTATCCATCCATGCTGCTAATAAAGCTTGCTACACCAATCTCCTCTTCTCACACACCCCCCTTTCTTTTCATCTATCTCTGTAGCTTACATGTATATGTATGAAAATGAATATGCTAGTACTAGCTAGCTAGTATCTTATATCTAACCTAGCTATCTCCTAGCTTAATTACACATGTATCTATCTCATGATCATGTTGCTCCTACCTTGTCTGTCTCTCACCTCGATCTTGATTTCTCCTGTGGCAAAGGGGAATTAATCAAAAGGGAGAGATATAATGGAAAATACTACTAAAGATGAGAAAGGGATGTGTGGTGCATGCAGCAGCTAGCGAGCAGTGAGATGGAGTTGTGAGAGGGAGATGAGGAGATCGATCGGTCGATTCCCACGGGAATCGCCGGTGCAACAACTTGCCGCCGTGGTAGGCCATCCGGCCGGCCGGGCAGCTAGCTAGCTTGGCCCATACCCCCGGTCGTCATAAATTATTAAAGCCGACAGCATTTCGCTGCCACTCGCATCCCCCTCGCCACCGACGTGGGCCTCTCTGCCGCCATACACAAAATCACACTCTCCCCACGCGCCCAAACATACCCACACGTATGCGCTTGACCGCTCGACGATGTATGTATATTTCAGGACCGAACGTACGTATTACCATGATCGACGATCACCGTGTATACTAACATAGCCATCGAAAACAGTATTACTTTTATTAAGAGAGCGGCTGTATACCGTACTGTACAGCGATGTACTAGCATTCGGTTCGTCGAAAAGCGTATTATTATTACGAGAGGAAAAAATAGAGTGGGTGGGAAGGATAGGATGGAGAGAGGGGTGGAAGGAGAGAGGGGGTTGTCACAGGAGATCTTGGGAGTTGTTGGTGTGATTCTGGTTGGTTTAACCGGGGGGACCAGGTGGTTAGCTTGGAGTTGAGGGTATCTGGTCCCAAACGGGACGGACGGACGGACCAGTGCAAAGAGATGGACAACTGCTTTGAGCTGTGCGTGTAGCTACCCCAAATACTGGGGACCCCCGGGCCACCTATACGTACAGGTATACGTAGTGGGGCGTATTCATACGTATGTGTATGTGCATAGTGTATTTTCCTGTGTGGTTGTAACAAGTACTACTCTGAGATTTTTTTTTCCGTGTCAGAAAAATGTACGTGTATGTGTATTGTGTAGTGAAGGGTTTGTGCATGTGCCAAAAACTTGTGTAGATGGTGTGTTGGGATTTTTTTTTTCTTCTGGGCTGTTCGATCGGAAGTGGGCCTGGAATGTTGTAGTGGTGAGTAGCGTTGGGGCCTGTTTTGGCAGCTTTTGTTCAGCATCCCATGCAGGCCCATCTCATCCGCCTCTGCTGCTACTGTTTTTCCTCACTCTATTTTTCTAGGGCAGTACCAGTATTGTGTCTATACTACGAGGAGCAGTTGAGCATCTATAATAGTATTAGTACCATGAATTAAAAAAACAGCATACACTATTTTTCTCTTGACTCCATTTTATATGCTCTATCTATTCTAAAATACTACATCCGTTCAAATAATAATTATATTTCTACCATTTAAATTTTGTCCTAAAAAGGTTTATTTGTAATAAGATGAAATCTATCTAGTTAGTTAGATCGAGATATCACGCCTTCTGCGTTCCCATCTTTCCATTCCCCATCTACCTTAACCTTCATTTTATTCTATGCATGTAGGATTGTTGTGGATATTTGTGTGTACTACTAACATATATTTGGAATTTTCTAGAAATATAATTATTTTCGGACGGAGGTAATGTAAGCAAATACTAAGATTATGTCAAAAAATGTTTTTTTTTACTTTAGTTGTCAATTTTTAAATTTTAAATTGGCTAGATTGTACTTTCCAATCATCTGATTGGTTGTGAAATCATTAAATGATGGTAATCATTAGAATTAGTACAGAAATATTTATACTGTGGTAGAAAATTTGAATACTAGAAATCCTTATACTCCTATTTTGGAACGACGGAGAGTAAGGCTTAGTTTAGTTCCCAAATTTTTTTTCCAAAAACATCACATCAAATCTTTGACACATGCATGGAGCATTAAATATAGATAAAAACAAAAATTAATTGCACAGTTTATATGGAAATCGTGAGACGAATCTTTTGAGCTTAATTAGTCCATAATTAGCCATAAATGCTACGGTAACCCAATGTGCTAATGTCGGCTTAATTAGGCTCAAAAGATTCGTCTCGCGGTTTTCCAGGCGAGTTATAAATTAGTTTTTTCATTCGTGTCCAAAAATTTTTTTGTCTCCAACTAAACAGGGCCTAAGGTATAATCATGGTGTTTGTATGCTTCTTCTCTTGATAAGTCGAAAACCCATTTCCCCCTAGCCGCTAGAATTTTTTTTGTTCACCAAGTACTACTACTACTACTAGTCTAGTACAATTTCTTGAGTTACAGTACAATGTAGGAATTGGAACATAGGAATTGTTCTATTTATACTACGTTGATCTGGTAGTCAGAAAAGAGTGGAAAATAATTAAGGGGATCGGAATCGGTCACTTGGAAGAATGTAGTATGTTCATCGATCCATTTCTATATGTGGTCACCGGGACACTGGTGGATGCTGGAGCTCCTTGTCATTTTGTCAATCACGATGCAATAATAAACGGATCTGATGCCAACTCGATCGTCTGGGAGTGAACGGTTTCCGAGGAAGAGGGCACATACACCACACATAGCGTGATTGTTCTGCACCCGCTGCCGATTCCAAAAACAGACTGCCATCAGCAGCCACAGAGAATCTGTTCGCCGCTACGATTTGTAGCCCTGGCAAAAGCGACCAATCCATGGACTCACGCAGCAGCAGCAGCAGCAGGGCGCGTATACGTACGTACTACTGCGCTGCGCCACCAGAGAGAGGCCCCCGGGCTCTCCTTGTCCAGGCTCGCAGCCAACCCAAGATCTACCGATCGATCGATCGGTTTGCTGCGACGACGGCCTCTGCCGCGCTGCGATGCATATGGGAAGTTTTATTTTTGAAATAAAGCGTCGCGGTTGATCGATCCGAGGCGCTCTGCGCGTCTGCCGGCCACTGCCTCGCGCTCTGCAATGTCGCGTGCTGAAATGCTGTTCGATCGGCTAGCAGCTGGGGCGAAGGGAATGCGCGGCTTCCGAGGGCGGCGATCGAGCTGTCAATCTGTCAATGGGCAGATGATCTCTGCGACGGCGACCACTTGCGCGCGGGGCTGAGAGTATACGTATATAGGCCGTGTTTAGTTCGTGTGCCAAATATTTTTAAAAATATACAGACATATATTTGAAGTATTAAACATAGACTAATAAAAAAATTTCGTCTGTAAACTACGAGACGAATTTATTAAGCATAATTAATCCTAGCATCGTATTGTCAAATCATAGTGTAATTAGGCTCAAAAGATTCGTCTAGTAATTTACATCCAAACTGTACAATTGATTTTTTGTTCCATATTTAATGCTCAATGTATATGTCCAAACATTTGATGTGGTGAAATTTTTAGAAATTTAAAGGGAACTAAACGCTGCCATAGTATATACTGGTGCCTGCCTTGGGTTGGTTTGTTTGGATGCGTGGGTCGGATGGATTTTGATATAGCAGCTGTCTCATTCATGGGCTCATGGCTCTGCTGCTTCTGCATGCAGTTCACTTGTTCTGTTCCTTGACGTAGTAGTGGTACTCCACTCCACTGCTCTGTAGTGGAATGTGTGCGGATGTTGATTTGCTACTGGAATGTGTGATATGGCGAGAGAGTGAGACAGACGAAAGGAGGGAGGAAGAGCCGGCCGAATTATCGTTTTCATGCATGTGTATATGCATGGTGCTGGTCATGGTATCTAGCAGCAGTGGCGACCTATAGCTCTAACTGATTCCTTAGTTTGTGAACTCAGGCTGTGTTTAGTTCCCTTCAAACTTCTAACTTTTTCGTTACATCAAATATTTGTATACATGTATGGAGCATTAAATATGAAAAAAAAAACCAATTGCACAATTCGCATGTAAATTGTGAGACGAATCTTTTGAGCCTAATTACGCCATGATTTAATAATGTGGTGCTACAATAAATATTTGCTAATGACGGATTAATTAGGCTTAATAGATTCGTCTCGCAGTTTATAGGCGGAATCTGTAATTTATTTTATTATTAGTCTACCTTTAATACTTCAAATGTGTATCCGTATACGTTAATTTTTTTTTTGCCAAAACAACTAAACACGGCCTCAGGGGGTAACCTAATTTGTGGAGGATAGAATAATATCCGTGTTCACACATTTGCTGTTCATCAGGTGACGGTGAAGAATATTTCAGTCACCTAGCCCTCGTCTTCCACTTATAGACGGGAGGCAGTATTAGAGGAGAGGAAAGGAGAAGGTGGACTGACAGGTGACGGCGACCCGAACTCACTACAAGATATGTGTGGCTTTTTGACGTATTTAATATGACACAGACCATAATATCACTATATCATCTAATTTATGATATTTTATTTCAGGCATTTCAACTTAATGACAATAAAAAGTTGTGTGTCACAATAAATGTCATAGAGCTAGTCTAATGTCATCCAGTGACAATATTTGCTATGTCATAGACCTATTTGTGTGTCACAAATTATTTATTGTATTATTTTAAATATTTTTGTCCATGTAGGCAAGCCTTATTGCCACATCAGATTTTTTTTAATTATTTCTTTTAATAATTTGTTTTTTGGGCTCTAATTAGGCCACCTATAAAAGCCTAAACAGGCTGCACCCACAGATGGACCAACCTGATGCTAGCCCAACAGCCTAACTCAGCAAAATTGCTGGCTCGGCTTGACTCAGCAAAATTTCTTAAAAAAATATTGGCGTTGGAAATTGAACCCACAACCTTCTGTTTCAGGGGCAATGTGCAAACCACTGAGCTACACATGATGTGTTTCTTAGATGTTGCATATTATTTTATATATCACGTTTATATCCTCTAAAGAAACTAACCGAACAGGCCACCAACCTTCCCACTTGAGCCCATACCGCAGTCCTCGCGACTCCCCATACCGCAGTCCTCGCGACTCCAATCTCCGCCTCCACCGCCGCTGTGCGGCTCCGTCATCATCGGGAGCGTCACCGGAGCACCGTGGTGCTCCTCCTCGTTGAGTGCAGTTTTGCCGAAAATATTTTTGTAATATTCTACGTGGTCTAAATTATTCTCTAAAATTTTTCGTAAATTTTAAGAGCTCAATAACTAATTTTAATACCACAAAGTTCATTTAACCTATTAAAATAAATAGAAAACAAATTAAAATCACTCTCTTTGTCCTTGGGCCTTTTTCGGCCCAAGTATTACTCTCTCCCTCCCTCTGCCCGCTTCTCTTTCCCTCCTTGGGCCAGCTTCCCCTTCCCCTCCTCTTTTTTGGGCCGCTGGCCTAACCCTTTCGCTCCTCCCTCGGCAAAAAGTCCATTTTGCGTCCCTCCTCTCCATTCAAATAATTTTTCAGTTAGTAAATGATTTCAAATGAAAAAATTGTCAACAACAAAGTTGTATAACTTATCAAGATCTACAACTTTTGTTTTGGTCATTTTGCAAAATGACTTTGTTTTAATAATTTAAATTTGAATTTCAAATTATGACAACTTCAAACAACATTTTCAAGTACTAAATGATTTAAACTGAGAACATCATCAACATCAAAGTTGCATAACTCATCAATATCTACGGCTTTTGTTTTGGTTATTTTGCTACATGACTTTGTTTCAACAATTTGAATTTGAATTTCAAAATATGACAACTTGAAACAACATTTTCAAGTAATAAATGATTTCAAATGAAAAAGTCATCAACAACAAAGTTGTATAAATCATCAAAATCTATAACTTTTATTTTTGTCATTTCTTCATCCGATAAAGTGATAGTAACATTGTTCACAAAATTTACATATCTCCCTTATAGCTTATAAACTATATAAGAGATATGTACATTTTGTGAATAATGTTACAAATCACATTGTTGAAGGAAGAAATAAACCAAATAAAAGTTATAGATCTTGATGAGTTATGCCACTTTGTTATTGATGACTTTTTCAGTTGAAATCATTTAGTACTTGTAAATGTTGTTTGAAGTTGTCATAATTTAAAATTCAAATTCAAAATTGTTCAAACAAAGTCATATAGAAAAATGACCAAAACAAAAGTTGTAGATCTTGATAAGTTATACAACTTTGGTGTTGACAACTTTCCCATTTGAAATCATTTACTACCCGAAAAATTATTTGAATTTCTTATATTTTAAAATTCAAATTTTATATAGTTCAATCAAACTCGGATAGAGAAATGACCAAAAGAAAATTGGTAGATCTCAATGAGTTCTACAACTTTTGTTTTTGACAACTTTTTCACATAAGTTCATTTAGTATCATAAAATTCGATTCGAAATTATGTTTTGCATAGAAGTCTGATTTGCTTCCTCTCCCTCCTCCCCACTTCAAGATTTTCACCAACCTTATCTTCTTCTCCTCAGTCCTCACCTCTCCTCTCCTCTCAGTCTCCCGCTCTCTCTCCTCTCCTCTCTCTCTCTCTCTCTCTCACACTGACGACGGCGAGGGCGGGAGCGGCGCGGCGCGCTCGGGAGGGGCCGGTCGACGTCTGCAGCGGCCACGGCGGCGGGCTCGACGGCCGGCGCCCTCCTCTTCCCAGATCCAGCGGCGGCGCGCTTGGGAGGGGCCGGGAGCGGCCACGGCGGGCGGCGGGAGCGGCGCGGCAGTCCGCTCAATCCCTCATCTTCTTCTGTCCTCACCGCCTCCACTTTCTGCTTCGCCTCATCCAGTCCGCTTCCTCCCCACATGTCGTTTCCTCTTTCCCATGGACTGCGTCGGAGAAATTGCCGAACGTGAAGAGTTTGGGTAGCTCAATGGGTGGGGAGCATCGCGGCAGCGGCGGGAGCCCCCGATCCGTCGAGATCCGGCGCGGGGAGAGGGTGTGGGACGCGAGTACACCGGCGACGATGGAGGCCGTCGAGGAGCTCACGCAGCTGTCGGAGTCGATGCGCCAGGTGGCGTCGCTGCTGGCCGACGACGACCCCTGTGACGACTCCACCCCACGCCGCCTCTCCACCTTCGTCAATGCCGTCGCGCTCGGCAACGTCGTAAGTATAGGCCACCGCCACCGCGATCCGCCCGCTCGCTCTCTCGTGTGCTCGCCCGATCTGATCCAGTTCTGATCTGCTCATGCAGGGGGCGGGCAAGATGGCCGTGCTGAACAGCCTCATCGGCCACCCCATGCTGGTGAGCTCGTACTAATGGCCACCACCTTGCCCTTCTCCGCTCACAGCCGCGCACCCACCCACTGTAGCACACGGGGTGTAGGGAGCAGGTGATAGGCGAGGCGAGCAACCTCCTCCATGGCGCCGCCCCAGTGCCGATGAGCAGCGTCCTCCCTGCTGTTCGAGGTATTTTTCTACTGCTTAATCCGGATTTGCCTTGGTGGCACTGTTGGTTGCATCTTGGAGGGAGGGTCTGGTCACAAAATTGGTTCTTGGGGATTTTGCATGCATGCAGTGCTGATGAGATGGATGTGGCTGGATGTTGTTGGTGTGCGGTTGCTCCTATGCGGGAAGAGCTGCCAGCTGCAGTGGATGAAAGTAATATATGTGATAATTTACATTAGTTTGTTCCCTCCAGCACATGACTAAGTGATTGAGTACTGTAGTAGTATCACTTCTTGTTGGTGTCAGATTATATGTTTTTGCTAAATCTAAATTAACTATAGGATTGATCAACTTTGACTCTGTGAGTGTACAATTTGTAGGTTTAAACATTATAGTCCCAAGTGTAAAAATATGGTTTTGTTCAGAATTTTACTTGCTCACATAAATTTCGATTATGCACTTCAGATTTCTGACTTCACTTTTCCTGACCTGGGTTCCGATTATTTTGCTTTGTAGTAGTGATCATTTAGCTGGCATGCACATGTCAGAGAAATAGAATATCAAATGCTCTGTTTTGTTTGTGGATGGATTAAGCTATTTCCAGAAGTGTAGTAATCTTTTGTGCATATGGAGACAACCATCAATCATAAATTTTTGGTTTGTATGCAGAATCCATTTCGCTTATCGTTCACAAGAATTAACAATGCTTATCCCTATAGGTTGGTTGCAATGTTATGAATGAAATAGCCAAATCAGCTTTAAAGTCTGACTACAACAACTTGTAAAAAACTTATTTTATTACTTCCTTAAGGAATATTTCATTGCAATATGATGCTTTGCAGAATATCCGTGCAATTTTCGGCTTGCTAAATGGTGAAACAATTAGATGACCAGAAAGAGGCAGCAAGGAAGAATGAAGAAGAAACTGAGAAGCTGAGGCAGCAAGGAAGTGAAATCCAAAGCTTCGTTCGCTCCTTGATTGGCAGCAAGTTTGCATCATCAGATGCTCAGCAGTAAGCTCTCATACTCAATTAGGTTCCAGATGATATTTTGGTGACACTGAACTTGCGACCATTGTGATTGTGAGATGTTATTTTGGTGCTGTTGTGCTTCTGGCCGTTGTGCTGTTGCTATTGTGCTTTTGGTCATTGCGATGCTGCTGCTGTGAAGCTATTGCAGATGTGCTGCTGTTGCTCTCGATGTAGGAGGAAGATGAAATTTGAGACTTTGGATATGTATTGAATTAGTGGATGGATATACTGATATTGCATTTTCAGACTTGTGGAATGTGAAATGCATATGACATTGCAATCATTTGTGGAATGTTAATTCATTTGAATCTGATTTTGTATGTGCGGAAATATTGTATCTGGGCTGAATTGTATGGGCTGAAAAAATCAGTTGAGTTGTGTGGGCTGAAAAAATTATATGGGCTGAAAAATATATGGGCTAAATTGTAGGGGCTGGAAAAATCATATGGGCTGAATTGTGCGGGCTGAATTGGTGTGGGCTGAAAATTTGTACAGGCTGCACTCATTAAAAAGAAGCAAATAATATGCTGGGCCAGCTAGAAACAACCCCAGAAAAAATATATTTGTGGCCCATGAGCTACATGGGCTTTAGCAAGCTGAATCTTATTTTGTGATGTTTTTTTTTTCAACCATGTCAAATGCCAAGTTAGCTGCCACGTGGCAAGCCCCAGGATTTTGTGACAATAAAGCAATGTCATATGCTTGTGACAATAGATGTACAAACGTCACATACTAAATTTGTGACGGTGGCTTTTTGACGTTTGAAATTACGTCAACTATTTGTCACAAATCGTAAATTTTGACATAAATTTCACATATTATGACACAATAAAATGTCAAAAAGCCACACACCTCTTGTAGTGACTCGATATAGCGGAGAATATTCGAATTAGCATTTTGGGGTTGAAGGCCGTAAAGGGGGTAGAGAAGGTGGTGAGGACGGTTTTAGAGGGATGACCATGATGATGGAAGACAAGCGGTGGGTAGAGAAGGACAGTGGTAACGTATCCAGCATGGTGAAGGAGTTGTGCTAAGGTTGATGAAAAGGTGCGACGATGGTGGGGTAGCGGCAGCAGAGGAGGAGGGAGAGGCTTGACCGGCAAGTCTCAGCAGCAACGTCGAACAGAGAGAAGCGCAACATCGCCATGGAGATCGCGGGTTCATGTCTTGGGTGGCGGTATGGCCGATTTAGGATCAGAAGGATTGGGTTATATCTGTTGAATGAATCTTGGAACGATCATGACAGTATAGAAATGACTAATATCTAGGGAGATTTTAGTTGTCTTATGAATAGCAAACCCCTTGTATTCATTACTATAAGCTAATATGGTACCTCTATCTCAAAAATATGGATTTTATTTATAAAACTATTATATCGGTTTTAATAGTTGGAGAGTGTAAATATCCGGTATTACGATAGAGAGATACGAGGAAGTCAAAGCGGGCTTATTCACAGAATCACTCAAACAGAAACATAAGAAAACGGCTCTTTTGTGGCCGAATCTAAACACAGCAGGCCCAAAAATCGCTGAAATCGCGCTGGGCTCCGTAGTTGAAAATCCCAGCCCGGACTCCGCGTCGATGCTCCTGGCCCAACATGGTAGGGGCCTTCCGGTTCCGGTACATGGCTGGAAAGCACCGCGCGCCAGAGCTCGCGCGCGAATGCGGCGACCGGCACATCACAAATCCTCGCGAAATCCCGTCCCTGTGCGCGACGATCGATGTGGACTACTGTTCGCTAGCTAGCCGGTTTGCTTAGCACGGAGGGATCGATCGAGGAGATCTGGAGAAAAAAGAGGAGATCGAAATCCTGGCACGATCGAGTCAAGTGAAGAGATACGCTGACCTCACCCTCCAACGAGCAGAGGACGAAGAAAAAGCTTAGCTTCTCGGTTGTTTTTAAATGCTGATTCTTTGACGACATAGCACCCCACTCAGCGCGTCCATTTCCACTAGGCATCAGCTCGTCGGCAAAGCGGCAGATCGATGGCGGCCTTCGCGCGCCCCGGCCACCACCTCCCCCTCGTTTTGCCTCCTCTCCCGCAGCCGCCGGCGACCACCACCTCGTTATCGTTGAACCACCTAGCGCAACGCCGCCGCGGTACTCCTCGCCGCCACGTCGTCGTCGTCTCCAGCGCCGGGGGAGGTGGGAGCAGCTCACCGCCGGCGCCCGACGACGACCCCGGCAACTTCGACAAGCACGAGTACCGCCGCAGAATGATCCGCCAAGGCAACTACAACCGCAAGAGCTTCGGCCACGAGATCCTCGGCGCCATAAACCTCGAGTACACCAGTAAGCTATTAGGGTGATGCTCCGGTGCACTCTACTTGCAGTATTCTACTACAAGTAGAATTAATCTCGACCGTTTATTTAAAAGGGCAGGTAAGTAATCTCCTAATATAGTTTAGGGGTAATTTTGGCATGGGATGTTTTGTTCGGTTCGCATCACATCAGGTTCGGTGGATGGGCACGGCAGGCACAACAGGCGATTGCTGCAGCATGGTGTCGTCGTCTCTCGCCGGCAAGGGCCACAGCGCGGTGTACACCACCGACGGGGCACGGTTCGAGGGTGCCATTGGTGTACCTTTGCACGGTGGTTTTCGGCGAGCTCCTCGCCATGTCTCAAGAGGAATTTGGCTTCGCCGGCGATGATGGCAGGATCACGTTGACGTGCGATGCATCAGTGATAGAGTACGTCATGTGCTTGATTAGCAGAGATGCCTCTGAAGAGGTTGAGAGGGCGTTCTTGAGCTCCATGGCAAGTTCTTGCCATAGTGTCGAAGGAATCAGCCATTAGTTTTCCACTGTGTCGGAGAATGGCGAGCTGCTCGGGATCGGATGCCACGGCCGGCCGAGGTAGGTCTCCACGCTGCTGCCGGCGGGGGCACCGCGGAGGAGGTCGGTGTCAGCGTAGATGCTGCAGTCCTGGAACGAGAAGCCTGTGGCGCGGGACTGGGCGGTGATGGTGTTCTGCTGGCCGCGGAGGGGGAAGCGTGCGACGATGTCGCAGTGCTGGAAGACGGCGGTGGCGTCGCCGAAGATGAGTTAGATATTGATAAATTATGATAATACCCCTGCACGAATTATTATCCCTGAACGAATATACCCTTGCACATTTCTACTACCACTAACTCTGGTGGGAGTAGAAATAAATCACAACCCTACAATTAAATATGATGAACTGCTCAGATTGCTTTCTACTCCAAGTAGAAAGCACCGGAGCAGGACTCAAGCTATTATACCCATACTGCCTCACAAATTAAACTGATCAATTTGTAGATCAAACAAACAAAACAATCGAGTTCGTCATCGATCAATTGGCGTTTGATGCTATCGATGCATATTGCGTGAAGGCGAGCTGATCAGCGAGATGGAGAGGAACGGGGGAGAGTACGTGACCATGGACGGGTTGGTGAGGCTGATCCTGGCCGAGGCGCACGGCTTCTGCCTCGGCGTCGACAACGCCGTGCGCCTCGCGTACGACGCGCGCGTCAAGTTTCCCGACCGGCGGCTGTGGCTCACTAACCAGATCATCCACAACCCAACCGTCAGCGAGGTACAACAACCTAGCTACAGAATTTCAGCTTGATTAATTGATCAAACTTGAGCAGGATACAATTAATTTTGTATATGTTGGATTTACTAGCTGCATGCAGTCGATTCATCTAGCTAACGAACAAGTTAATTCATGCTTAGATTGATTGATTGTGGTTTTTGGATAGATGTTGAGATCTAGGTGCAAGTTGTCTTTACCACTTGGTTTAGAATTAGTGTACGAAGATAATTTTTTCTTTGACGAGTGCTTGTGCTTTTTCTCATGAAGTCCTTCTTTAGACTTTGCCCGGTCCCTCTTTGCTTCATTCGATCTTATGTGTGTGTAAGGTGATTAACAAGAGATGTACAATTACTACCTCGTTAGTTTGGATTTGCAGAGATTGGATGAGATGGGAATCAAAATCATCCCGGTTGTTTCCGGTGTAAAAGATTTGAGTGTTGTTGAAGATGGCGATGTGGTCATTTTTCCAGCGTTTGGATTTACAGTGGATGAGATGGTCACGCTAAACAGGAAGAACGTGCACATAGTTGACACAACCTGCCCTTTGGTCCTAAAGGTAACTATTTTCATTTCATTGGCTTGTTTTTCTTTTCTTTCCTTTCTTTTTTTGTGTGGGGGGTCTCTATGATTATATATATATATATATATATATATATATATATATATATATATATATATATATATATATATATATATAGAGCCTTTTTATTTTAAAATTTTAAAAATAAACCAATTGGAAATTTGTTTCTAAGATCTAAAATTTTTGACCACGCTAGCCAGATTGATGTGATAAAACAACATTGTCATGCCGGTCTACCTGACGTGACAACATTGTTTGGCCACGCTACCTTGGCTGGGGTGGCAGGATAAAACAGCTACACCCACTATGTGTGGCATGTCAATATTGTTTTGCCACACCAGACGGGATGGCGGGTAGCCAAAAAGTTTAGATTTTAAAAATAAGTTTTGGAATGGTTTATTTAAAAATTAAAAATGTTCAACAAAGATAAAAAATTGGTCTCTATTTGGCTTTATACTCCCTCCGGGCTGATAATACTTGTCGTTTTAGACAAGGGTGAGGCCAAACTTTAAAATATTTGATTATAAATCATTTTAAAAATATTTGTCTTTCAAATATGGTGACTACATGTATAGATTAGTCTTAAAAAGTAATTTAATAAGATCATATATGACGGAGCGTGGGGCTCCTCACCGGGAGACCGCGCAGGCCCCCCTTTGCCGGTTCGGCCGGGGGCGCTAAGTGAGGTTCTTCGCCCTCGATCTGAGGAACGTCAGCGAGAGAGAAAATGCACAAGACACGGGCGACGTAGACAGGTTCGGACCGCTGAGAAGCGTAACACCCTACTCCTGTGTTCTGGTGGATCTGTGCGTGAAGGAATACAGAGAGCCGGAGAGCGAGAGAGAGTTTTTGCTCTAGAACCCCTTTCCCAGAGTCCCAACCCCCTTCTCTCCCCCTCCTTTCTCCTAGGCCTGGGCCTCCTTTTTATCTGGTCAGGGGTCACCACATGGGCCTCTAGCTGCCTAAGAAGGGAAACATGCTTTTTACAATGAGGGCTAGTCTACAGCCGGAAGTGACCTCTGACAAGCAGAGCCCACGCCTCCTGCCCCGCTCGCCTGCTTTCCCGGTGGACGCCCATTTCAACCTTCATTTAATGGCTAGCGACTTCCTTGCCATACTTGCGCTGAAGCCTGGAATGGATCTGACCGGGACTAACATACCAACTGCAGGAGTTAGCACGCCGGCTCCGGCTAGGGACGAGAGCCAGGAAGCTCTCATCATTCCGACGGGACGGGGCGAGGCGTGTGACAGGCCGCCTGTTGCCACCTAACCCGCGATCTGACCGGTCTGTGACCGGTCACACACTGCGACCGGTCACGGACCGGATAAGCGTGCGCTGCGCCGCATTAAATGCGGCGTGGCGCGCTCGTCCAACCTGCTATAAATGCGGTTAGGTGAGCCCGCTGTGCTCACCTAACCCACACACGTGGCGCCAAAACCACAGGGGGTCGGGGCGCCCCAGCCCTCGGGGCCGAAACGGGAGCGGCCCGACCCCTCGGGGAGACAGAGGGAGGGGTGGCCACGTCACCGTCGGGCCCGACCCCCCCGAGGGGGTCAGGCCACGTGGGTGACCGCGGCTACCCAAGCCTCTAGTCACGATACCCCCGGCCCCATGTCACCGACAGTAGCCCCCGGCGTTACGCCAGGGCGATCGCCCCCCTCGAGGGAAGCGCTCGGGCGTGACGGCACTCCTTAGGCCCGGTGACAGGTGGGGCCGGTCCCTACAGGCGGGCAGAAACCCAGCGGTCGCAAATCGCGCGCATCGGCAAGGGAAAACCGACCGACAATAATGAGCGGCCTCTTTAAGACCGCTACATTACTCGAGCAGCGCGCGAATCGGGACGAGCCGGTTCGTTTCGCCTGGAGACATGATGATGGCGCTTTTCACGGTTGGCGACCATAGTTAATGCGCGCACAATCTGCCCCATCTCAACCGCCACGGCCGCACATTTGCCGCGTGCGCCGCAAACGGGCGAGTGGGGTTAGTGGAGGCGTGGGCGCGAGAAACGAGGGGGCGAGGTAGTGGGCACGGGAAGCGAGGAGCCGGGCATAGCGTTGGCAAGGGTGTAAAGACGCCGAGGAAGGGATTCGTTTCTTTCCTCTCGCCACTCTTCCCCTTGCCTTCGCCACTTGTGCTCTAACTCTTCGTTTCCTGTGCCCTACCCTTGCCGCACTCGCTCGCCCTCAAGCTCCTCCTCCGCCGGCGTCATGGCACGGGGCTCCGCACCGCTCGACGGTAGCGTGCTGCCGCCTTCCCGCATCGTGAGCGAGAGGCAGGCCGGGCTGCCGCGCCGATTCATGCCGGAATCTGCCACCGGCCGGGAGGTGGTTGCGCTGGGCGAGGGACGCCCGGCGCCACACTACCCGGGGCGGTCCGTCTTCTTCCTCTCTTTCGCAATGGCGGGGCTGGTCCCGCCATTCTCTATTTTTTTCATGGATATTCTGGAGTTTTATGATCTCCAGATGGCGCACCTCACCCTCAACGCGATAATGACGTTGGCCATCTTCGCGCACCTGTGCGAGATGTTTATCGGGGTGCGCCCATCTCTCCGGCTGTTCCGGTGGTTCTTCACCGTACAGCCGGTGTCGCCGCCGACGGCAGTCGGTGGCTGCTACTTCCAGCCGCGGGGGCAGGTGCTGAACCGCTACATTCCCTGCGTCCTCCGCAAAAAGTGGGACGACTGGAAGAGCGATTGGTTCTACACCCCCCTCGCCGACGAAGCGCGCCTCCGACTTCCGAGCCAGCCCCCGGCGCAGGCCTCCAGCTGGCGGGCGGCGGTAGATCTGGGAGACGGCTACGACGCCGTTCTTGACCGCCTGGCGGGTCTGCGATCCCAGGGGCTCACGGGGGCCATGGTGTTCGGCGACTACGTTCGTCGCCGGATCGCGCCGCTTCAGCGGCTCGCCCGGGGCGCCTGGGAGTACACCGGGCTCGAGGACTACATGAGGACCCACCAGGGGCGCAAATGGGACTGGGACCCTGAGGACTTCAGGATGGTGGTCCAACGGGTGCTGAATCTCAGCTCCGTGGAGGCATCCCTCATCCCCCAAGGGGTCCTCCCCCTCTGCTGTGATCCAGAGCGCGCCAAGATCCTGGCCATCATGCAGGCGGTCAGGGCGTCGGGGGAGCGGGCCCCCCGAGGCCACGATGGCGCGGGCGGGAGCCGCAGGGGGGAACAATCTACCCCGGGAGGGGGTCGTGCTTCTGGGCCCCGCGACGGGGGCCCGGGGGCAGCCGCCCTGCCGACGCCTGGGGGAAGAGGAACCAGGAGGGTACCCCTCCCCCATCTCCTCCCCGAGGGGGCGGGGCAGTGCGTGCCAGCAGCAGGCGCCCGGAGGGTGCCGTGCCGACGCCGCAGCCCGAGGGGGAGCGAAAGAAGAAACGGCTCCGCAAGATGGGGGGGATCGTGCCATGCCGGGGGAACCTCATCTCGCCCCCGAGGTGGTCATTTAGCCGACCTCCCCGCAGGTTCGTCCCCGCGCCCACCGCGGCCGTATTCATTCTCCCATCTCCCAAGGCGAGTTTTCACTCACCCGTTTCTTTTTGTCTTCTGGTTTTTCTTCTGCCTCAGCGAGATCCCGTCGCGCCCCCCCCGCCATTCCAAGTCCGGCCGGTCTGAGGCCGAGGAGACGGCGACCGCGGAGGCCCGGAGGCGGGAAGCTGACCGGCGAGAAGCCGCAGACCGCCACCGGGAAGCCGAGGAGGCTGCCCAGGAGGCCGTCCGGGTTCGCCAGGCTGAGGAGGCCGCTCAGGAGGAGGCCAGACTCCGCCGGGCCGGGGAGTCCGTCCGAGAGGCAGAGGCGGCGCGCGCACGCCAGGCGGCCTGCCAAACCCCCGACCCGACTCCGCCCGAGGCGACGATGACTTCCGAGGCCACCCACGACGAGGCCGCGGGCGCGCCGCTCGGGCCCGACCCCTCGGGCGACGCTTGGGACGAGCCAGCTTCGGGGGACGCCCCCGAGTCCGGCACGTCGATCGGCGGGCCGAGCCGCGCGACACCCACACCGAGGGGGCTCTCCCCTCTGCCTTCCGCTGCCCCACTGAGCGCGGAGCCCCTCCTGCAGGCCTTGGCCGCCGCGAACAGCACGGTGCTGGACGGGTTAAGTGCCCAGATGGAGGCCCTGCAGGCGGAGTGGGCGGAGCTCGACGCGGCGTGGGCGTGCGTCGAGGTGGGGCGGCGCTCGGTGGAGGCCATGGTGGAGGCGGGCCGCAAGGCACACTGTCGGCACGCCTCACAGCTCGAGGCCCGTCGTAGGGACCTGGCGGAGATCGCCAGGGAGGTGGAGGAGGAGCGGGAGACTGCCCTCATCGCCACCGCCGTGCTCGACGAGGCGCGGGACGACCTCCGCCTCCAATACGGGAGCCGGGCGACGGAGCTAGAGGAGAAGCTCGACGCCGCCCGGGGAGTCCTTGACGCCGCCGCTGCCCGGGAACGGCGGGCGGCGGAGAACGAGGCGGCGTCCCGGCAGCGCGAAGAGGGCCTTGAGGCTCGCGCCACGGCGCTGGAGGAGCGCGCCCGCGCCCTGGACGCGAAGGAGAGAGACCTAGCGGACCGCGAGGCCGCCGTCGCCACCCGGGAGGCAACACTGGCGGCGCACGAGGCCGCCTGCGCCGAAGAGGAGTCCGCACTCCGCCTCCGCGAGGACGCGCTCACCGAGCGGGGGCGAGCTCTCGAGGAGGCCGAGGCCGCGGCGCAGCGGCTGGCGGACAGCCTGTTCCTCCGCGAGGCAGCGCGGGAGGAGCAGGCACGCCGCAATCTGGAAAGCGCCCGCGCCGAGAGGGCCGCACTGGATCAGCGGGCCGCTGAGCTCGAGGCGCGGGCGAAGGAGCTGGACGCGAGAGCGCACAGCGGCGGGGCGGCCGCGGGCCACGGCGACCTAGCCGCCCGCCTCGCAGCCGCCGAACACACCATCGCCGAGCTGCAGGGCGCGCTGGACTCGTCCGCCGGGGAGGTCGAGGCTCTCCGCTTGGCGAGCGAGGTAGGGCCCGGCATGCTTCGGGACGCCGTCTCCCGTCTAGACCGCGCCGGGCGGCAGGCGGGCCTCTGGGGCGGGCGATACGCGAAGTACGCCGCCAACCAGGGGGGCCTCGCCTAGCGCCTCTCAGAGATGGCCGGGGCCCTCGAGCGGCTCCCCGAGGAGCTCGAGGAGACGATCAAGTCATCCTCGAGGGACCTCGCCCGGGGGGCGGTGGAGCTCGTACTGGCAAGCTACCAGGCCAGGGACCCTGACTTCTCCCCGTGGGCAGCGCTGGAAGAGTTCCCTCCCGGAACCGAGGACGGCGCGCGCGCAGGTCCGGGACGCCGCCGACCACATCGTCCACAGCTTCGAGGGTACGGCCCCTCGGCTCGCGTTCGCGCTCGACTCCGACGAGGAGGGCGGTGACGACGGTGCGGACGACAGCGACGACGAGGCCGACGACCCGGGCGCGTCGGAGTGAGCCCCCAGGCCCCCGCCAATATTAATAACTTTTCCTTCTTCTTCCGAGGCCTTCGGGCCCCCTTCTTGTATAGACTGATTTAATCTGCAATCAAGTAAAGAGGAAATTTCTGCGTCAGTTCTGTTTGTTGTGTGTATGAGACGAGGATGGTCTGTGCCGCGGTCCTTCTGTGTCTTGGCTTGAACAAGGGCTCGTGCCCAGGTCCCAGCCTCAAACGGCGCGGGTCGGGGCTAGTGCCTGGGGAGATCCTCGTGTCGAGACTGGCCAGGCCGGGAGCGCGGTGACCGAGGGTTATGGATGACCCGATTGTGGGCCTTTGCCGATTCCCCCCCGAAGTTCACCACGCCCCGGGGCACGGCTCGGTTCTGGGCCCCGTTTGGCGATTTTAGCCGGCCCGGGCCACCGAGGGCAGGGTCGAGCACGAGCGTGCTAATTCAAGCCAAGATTCTTCAAAAGGAAACGATGGCACAGACACAGTTCTCAAGAAATCGAAAATGCTTTTATTGAAATACAGAAGAGAAAAAAGGTAAGTATATGCATGTGGTAGCCCCCGGCCAACCCTGCACGCCCGGGGGGGGGGGGTGCGGGGTTGGCCCGAGCCCGAGACATGACACCCGACCCCCACTAGGGGTAGAAGCGACGAAGGTGTTCGATGTTCCATGGGTTAGGCAGCTCTGTGCCGTCGCCCGTGGCCAGCCGAATGGAGCCCGGCCGGGGGACGCCGATCACTCGATACGGACCCTCCCACATTGGTGAGAGCTTGCTCAGTACAGCACGCGTTTGGACGCGGCGTAGGACGAGGTCGTCGACGCAGAGTGATCGGGCCCGGACGTGGCGCTGATGGTAGCGCCGCAGGCTCTGCTGGTAGCGCGCGGCTCGGAGGGCCGCGCGCCGCCTTCGCTCTTCCAAATAGTCGAGGTCGTCTCGGCGAAGCTGATCTTGATCAGCCTCGCAATACATGGTGACCCGAGGGGACCTCAGGGTGAGCTCAGATGGGAGGACCGCCTCCGCGCCGTAGACGAGGAAGAAAGGCGTTTCCCCGGTTGCTCGGCTTGGCGTGGTTCGGTTCGCCCAGAGCACCGCTGGCAGCTCCTCGATCCACGAGTCGCCGTGCTTCTTGAGGATGTTGAAGGTCTTGGTTTTGAGGCCCTTGAGGATTTCCGCGTTGGCGTGCTCCACTTGGCCATTGCTTCTGGGGTGGGCGGGGGAGGCGAAGCAGAGCTTGATGCCCATGCCTTCGCAGTAGTCACCGAAGAGCTCACTAGTGAACTGGGTGCCGTTATCCGTAATGATACGGTTAGGCACCCCAAACCGAGCAGTGATGTCCCTGATGAATTTAAGCGCGGAGTGCTTATCGATCTTGATGACCGGATAAGCCTCGGGCCACTTAGTGAACTTGTCGACAGCGACATACAGATACTCGAACCCGCCCGGGGCCCGCCTGAACGGACCCAGGATATCGAGCCCCCAGACAGCAAACGGCCACGAAAGAGGTATGGTCTGCAGGGCCTGGGCCGGCTGATGGGTTTGCCTGGCGTGGAACTGGCACGCCCTGCACCGTCGGACCAGGTCGACCGCATCGTTGAGAGCCGTTGGCCAATAGAAACCCTGGCGAAAGGCCTTGCCAACCAAGGTGCGTGAGGCGGAGTGGGCTCCGCACTCGCCTTCATGGACATCGGCGAGAAGCTCGACGCCTTGTTCCCGAGGAATGCACTTCAGGAGGACTACGTTAGCCGCGCGCCGATAGAGGGTCCCTTCCACCAGCACGTAGCGCTTGGAGATGCGCCGGACGCGTTCACTCCCTTCGCGGTCCTCGGGTAGAGTCTTATCTGCGAGGTACGCCTGGATCTCAGTGATCCAAGCAATCAATCTAGGGGAGCTGGGAGCGCTCCCCTCGGGTCCCGAGGCCTGGACTCCGACGGGCCTCGGGGGCCGTTCAGGCGCGTCCGTCTCCCCTAGGGGGTCGGGTCACGCCGACGGCTGGGCAAGCCTTTCTTCAAAGGCGCCCGGTGGGGTCTGGGCTCGCGAGGAAGCGAGCCTTGAGAGTTCGTCGGCGACCGCGTTATCCCGTCTGGGCACGTGCCGAAGCTCTATCCCGTCGAAATGGCGCTCCATACGCCACACTTGGCGCACGTAAGCGTCCATCTGCGGGTCAGAGCACTGGTACTCCTTACAGACCTGGTTAACGACCAACTGGGAGTCGCCTAACACCAGGAGGCGGCGGATCCCCAGTCTAGCTGCCACTCTGAGTCCCGCAAGGAGTCCCTCGTACTCCGCCATATTGTTGGTCGCCCGAAAGTCGAGGCGGACCAGGTATCTGAGGACGTCTCCGCTCGACGAGGTCAACGTGACCCCCGCACCGGCGCCCTGAAGAGACAGGGAGCCGTCGAACTGCATCACCCAGTAGGCGGTGCGAGGCAGCTGCGAGGGGCCCGAGCTGGCCTCGGGGGCGGAGACGGGCTCGGGAGCTGGGGTCCACTCCGCCACAAAGTCGGCGAGGGCCTGGCTCTTGATCGCGTGGCGTGGTTCAAAGCGCAAATCGAATTCAGAGAGTTCGATTGCCCATCTCACCACCCGTCCAGTACCCTCTCGGTTATGCAAGATTTGGCCGAGGGGGTAAGATGTAACCATCGTGACCCGATGCGCCTGGAAATAATGGCGCAACTTCCTCGAAGCCATTAGAATAGCGTAAAGCATCTTCTGGGCCTGAGGGTATCGGGTCTTGGCGTCCCGGAGGGCCTCGCTAACGAAGTAGACGGGCCGCTGCACCTTTCGGCGGGGCCGATCCTCTTCGCTAGGGGCCGCATCTCCAGGGCGCTCTTCGTCCGAGAGGCCACGCGGGGCGCACTCGGCTTCTGTGCCGACGACCTCGGGGTCAGAGGGCGACAGGCGCGGCCTTCCCGCAGTGGCCCCGGGGCCATCCTGGGGGTCGGGGGCGCCTGGCACCGTCGGACAAGCAGGCGGAGGGCCAGCTCCGGCCGTCGGGGGCCTTGGGCCGCCGTTCGGCTCGGGGGCCTCTCCTCCCTGCTCTCTCCCGGGTCGAGTCGACGCAGGGTGGGGATGCGCGGAGTGAGGGTTGTCCTCGTCGCGCTCCACGACCAACGCCGCGCTGACCACCTGCGGGGTTGCCGGCAGGTAGAGTAGCAACGGCTCATCTGGCTCCGGGGCGACCAGGACTGGGGGAGAACTGAGGTACGCCTTCAACTGAGTGAAGGCCCGCTCAGCCTCCTCCGTCCAGGTAAACGGCCCGGAGCGTTTGAGGAGCTTAAATAGGGGCAGTGCCTTCTCTCCCAGCCTCGATATGAACCGACTTAGGGCGGCCATGCAGCCGGTGACGCACTGCACATCCCTAAGCTTGCTGGGGGGGCGCATCCGCTCTATAGCTCGTATCTTCTCGGGGTTGGCCTCGATGCCTCGGGCAGAGACCAAGAACCCGAGAAGCTTGCCCGCAGGCACGCCGAACACGCACTTATCGGGGTTCAGCTTTATGCGGGCGGAGCGGAGACTTTCGAAAGTTTTCGCTAGATCCGAGAGTAAGGTCTCTTGGTTGCGCGTCTTCACAACCAAGTCATCAACATAGGCCTCAACATTGCGTCCTATCTGGCTACCCAAAGAAATTCGAGTAGTACGTTGAAAAGTAGGACCTGCATTCTTTAACCCGAAAGGCATTGTCGTGTAACAATAAGTTCCTATGAGGGTAATGAATGCAGTTTTTTCCTCATCCTCCCTAGCCATGCGAATCTGATGATAACCAGAGTATGCATCTAGAAAACACAAAAGGTCGCACCCCGCGGTGGAGTCGACAATCTGATCTATGCGTGGCAAGGGGTAAGGGTCCTTAGGACATGCCTTGTTAAGGTCGGTGTAGTCGATGCACATCCGAAGCTTGCCGTTCGCCTTGGAAACGACGACCGGGTTCGCCAGCCACTCCGGATGGATGACCTCACGGATGAATCCGGCCTCCAGAAGTCGCGCCACCTCCTCGCGGATGAAGGCTTGACGTTCCGGGGCCTGCCGCCGCACTTTCTGCCGGACCGGCCTTGCGCCCGGCCGCACGGCGAGACGGTGCTCAATCACCTCCCTGGGGACCCCGGGCATGTCCGCCGGTCTCCAGGCGAAGACGTCGGCGTTTGCCCGCAGGAAGGAGACGAGCGCGTCTTCCTATTTGTCGTCCAGAAGACCACCGATTCGTGTGGTCTTGGACGGGCCGTCGCCTAGGGCAACCTCCTTGACCGGGACCTCGTCGCACGTGACCATCCGCTGCCTTGGGGCGGCCGGGAAGGAGGTGGCGAGCCTCTCGTCGCCACCCGCGGGCTTGGACGCCGCGGCGAGGTGGTCCGCGCGCTGCTCCATACAAGCAAGCGCGACTTTGAGGTCGCCATGGACGGTGATGGGGCCACCGGGGCCCGGCATCTTCATCTGGAGATAGGCGTAGTGGACCACCGCCATGAACTTCACCAACGCGGGCCTCCCCAGGACCGCGTTGTAGGGCATACTGAGGTCCGCCACATCGAAGTCCACCTGCTCCGTGCGGAAGTTGGCGGAACCACCGAAGGTGACCGGGAGGTCGATATGACCCAGCGGCCAGGTGTGCCCCGGCGTCACACCGATGATCGGCTGGGACGGCCGGAGCACCATCCCCGGGGCCTTGATGGCGTCAAAGGCTGCGGGGGAAAGGATGTTGAGGGCTGCACCCCCGTCTATGAGGACACGCCCCAACTTCACATTGCAAACGGTGGGGGAAACCACCATCGCGATCTGTCCTCCCCGGGCAACGCACGGCGGGTGGTCGGTCTGGTCGAAGGTGAGGGCAACCTCCGACCACCGCACCCGTCGCGTCGCCTCATGGGTAGGGGCCGCGGCCAGAAGCTCTCGCTTCATGGCCTTGAGGCTCCGGCGAGAAGCGTGAGCGCACGCTCCCCCATCGATGGTGGCGACGGTGGCCTCAGGCTCCTGGAACCCCAGGTCATCGTCGCCATCGTCGATGTCCTCGGCGGTGGCCTTCTGCTTGGCCTCACCTCGCCGGTTGCCGGCGGGAGCCGCAGGGGTCTTGCCCTCACAGCGCTCATGCCTCTTCTCCTCCTCCCACTTCCTCGTCCGCTCAGCCAAACTTTTGACCACGCGGCAGTCCGCGAGGTCGTGGAGGGAGGTGTTGTGCACGGTACACCACTTGCCGGTTGGGCGCTCCCTGCTGGGAGCGCCGGCCTCCTTCTTTTTGTCGCTCGCAGGCCTCCCCTTTCGGGGGGCCCGCGAAGCGCCCTCGACGGCGAGGACATGACCCTCGTCGTCGGAACGGGCTGACCCCTTCTTCCTCCTCCTGTCCCGCCACCCTGACCGAGCGGCGGACCCGGGGGCGGCCGGAGCTACCACACCAGAACCGGAGGAATTCCAGGTCCAGGCCTCCTCCTTGCGAGCCACACTGTCCGCGAGCTCAAAAAGCTGTGCGGTGGTCTGGGGCTCCTTGGAGGCGATCTTCTCGAGCATGCGGTTGTGCCGCATGCCCCCCCTGAACGCGTAGATCACCGCGTGTGCGGGAATGCAGGGTATGGTGTTGCGGACTTGACAGAACCGCTGAATGTACGAGCGAAGAGACTCATCGTCCCTTCGCTGTACCGCATGCAAGTCCGCTTCTTCGCCTGGGCGCGGATATATGCCCTGGAAGTTCGTGGTGAACTGCTGGCACAAATCCTCCCAAGAGTGGACCGACGCGGGTGGCAAGTTCATTAGCCAACCCCGCGCCTGACCCTTCAGGGCCATGGGGAAGAAATTCGCCATGACCCTGTCGTCACCCCCGGCGGCCTCGATCCCGGTCGTGTAGATCTGGAGAAACTCGGCGGGGTTGACGCTTCCGTCGTATTTTTCGGTGATGGTGGGCCGGAACCTTGGGGGCCAACGGACGTTCCGAAGGCTCGCCACAAAGGCTCGACAGCCGGCACCGCCAACCGGGGACACGGGGGGCCGGCCCCCGTGCCCGGACCGAAGTGGCGCTCCGGACGAGGAAGCGCCCTCCGTTGCGTGGGCGGCGCGACGAGCGTCGCGCCGGCGCTCAATATCGAGGCGGGCATCCGGCCCCCCACGCACATCTTCTTGGGTCGGAGGCGTTGACGAGGGAATGGCGGACGAACGGCGGGTAACGGCCGCCGCTCGCCGCGCCCTCCGCCTCGACGACATGGAGCCGGCGGCGGCTGCGCCAGAGGCCTCGGTGGCGGAGGACCGCCCGCCGGCGCCTAGGCGCTGCTGCGCCGTCATGACCAAGTCGGCCACGTCATCCAGCCAACGTCGGGCTGGAGTCTCTGGATCGGGGACGACGGGCGGGTGACGCAGGAGCGCGCCCGCAGCCTGGAGCGCGCCCTGGGGCGTGCCGCCATCGCCGTAGACGAGGCGGCGACGCGCCCCGTCTCGCCGTCCTCCCCCGTCGCCCGCGGGCGGCGAAGTCGCGGATCCTTCGACCTCCCCGAGCGCCTCCCCCCGCCCAAGATTTCGGCGAGAGGGGGACGGTGGGGTGCGAGCCCGACGGCGCGGGTTCTGCTCCCCGTCGTCACCGCTAGCGTTCGGAGAGAGGCTGTGCGCCACTGCCCGTTCGGCCATTGGGCTGAGCGGGAGAAGCTTGGCGCACACGAAAGAGGACGAGGGCTTAGAAAGACACGCGCGCCCCCTACCTGGCGCGCCAGATGATGGAGCGTGGGGCTCCTCACCGGGAGACCGCGCAGGCCCCCCTTTGCCGGTTCGGCCGGGGGCGCTAAGTGAGGTTCTTCGCCCTCGATCTGAGGAACGTCAGCGAGAGAGGAAATGCACAAGACACGGGCGACGTAGACAGGTTCGGGCCGCTGAGAAGCGTAACACCCTACTCCTGTGTTCTGGTGGATCTGTGCGTGAAGGAATACAGAGAGCCGGAGAGCGAGAGAGAGTTTTTGCTCTAGAACCCCTTTCCCAGAGTCCCAACCCCCTTCTCTCCCCCTCCTTTCTCCTAGGCCTGGGCCTCCTTTTTATCTGGTCAGGGGTCACCACATGGGCCTCTAGCTGCCTAAGAAGGGAAACATGCTTTTTACAATGAGGGCTAGTCTACAGCCGGAAGTGACCTCTGACAAGCAGAGCCCACGCCTCCTGCCCCGCTCGCCTGCTTTCCCGGTGGACGCCCATTTCGACCTTCATTTAATGGCTAGCGACTTCCTTGCCATACTTGTGCTGAAGCCTGGAATGGATCTGACCGGGACTGACATACCAACTGCAGGAGTTAGCACGCCGGCTCCGGCTAGGGACGAGAGCCAGGAAGCTCTCATCATTCCGACGGGACGGGGCGAGGCGTGTGACAGGCCGCCTGTTGCCACCTAACCCGCGATCTGACCGGTCTGTGACCGGTCACACACTGCGACCGGTCACGGACCGGATAAGCGTGCGCTGCGCCGCATTAAATGCGGCGTGGCGCGCTCGTCCAACCTGCTATAAATGCGGTTAGGTGAGCCCGCTGTGCTCACCTAACCCACACACGTGGCGCCAAAACCACAGGGGGTCGGGGCGCCCCAGCCCTCAGGGCCGAAACGGGAGCGGCCCGACCCCTCGGGGAGACAGAGGGAGGGGTGGCCACGTCACCCTCGGGCCCGACCCCCCCGAGGGGGTCAGGCCACGTGGGTGACCGCGGCTACCCAAGCCTCTAGTCACGATACCCCCGGCCCCATGTCACCGACAATATATTTGTTAACACTTTTATACATATTATAATGAAAAATAATGGTCAAAGTTGTTTTTTTGAGACCGTGTTCTTATCCAAAACGACAAATATTATCAACCCGGAGGGAGTACATATTTAGTTATTGATCATGTTGTCTTTGTTTACTAGTGTTCCCTCCATTTCAAGGCTTGTCCTAAGTCAAACATTTTATTATGACTATTATTTTTTATAAAATCATATAGTTTAGCATCACAAGATTTATATTTTTAGATTCACCTTGAGAAATACTTTCATAATAATTGTCAAAGATAGACATGTTTGAATTAGTATAAATCTAGAACGGCAAGTAATTTGAAACGGATGGAGTATTAAGTTTGCACCATGCCACTATTATCAGTCTCCTCTTTGGGCTGACAAACCATGTAAATATTGAAATCTTAGGTTGTGCACATGACAGAAAGGCATATAAAGGGTAACTACACTACGATTATCCATGGAAAATATGCCCACGAAGAGACTGTTGCAACCGCCTCTTTTGCAGACAAGTACATCATTGTGAAGGACATAACTGAGGTACATTTTTTTAAATTGCAATTCATTTTTATGAAGTTCAAAATAATGATTTTTGTGAAACAGGAACTGTTTTCAGTTTCTAAATATAGGTATTGTATCTCTATGATTATATTGTGATCATTGTTATATATAGGCAAAGTATGTGTGTGATTACATTCTTGAAGGCCAACTTGATGGGTCCAGCTCAACAAAAGAGAAGTTCCTTAAGGTAAGGGCTTAGAAGAATCATGCTTTACCGACATGTTAGAATCACCTGATTGTAATATTGGAGACGCTTGCGATTACAGAAATTCAGATATGCTGTCTCTCCAGGATTTGACCCTGATATTGACTTGGAGAGAGTAGGCGTTGTGAATCAAACAACAATGCTTAAAGGAGAAACTAAAGAAATTGGTGGGTTAATTTGACTTCGATTTTTCGGTCTTATTTTTTAGAAAATGGATTAAACAGGCCTTTTCATCCAAAGCGAATGTAAACAACCAATATTTTCAGTCTTATATATAGTCGTAGTCATCCGATCAATTATACTTAAAAGGGATTTGTTAGCTCTTTGCAAATTTACAATCAAACTATGTCTTTTTAGGAATACTCATTGAGCAGACAATGATGAGTAAGTATGGTCTTGATCAGAACAACAAGCAAGAACATTTCGTCAGAGTCGGCACCATTTGCAATGCTACTCAGGTGATCTTTTTTTCCTATTTGATTTTTGACTCTAGAAAAGATTTTCCTCGGTAATCTCTATTCCACATCTATAATATAACTCGACAATATTGATCACACATTTTGCCTCGGAGAATCAGGAAAGGCAGGATGCGATGTACAAATTGGTAGAGAAGGAAGTTGACCTCATACTTGTCGTCGGAGGATGGAACTCCAGTAACACCTCCCATTTGCAAGAAATTGGAGAACTCAGTGGCATTCCTTCCTACTGGGTCGATGGTGAGCAGAGGATTGGGCCAGGGAACAAGATCAGCTACAAACAAAAGGTTTGCTTCCTTAACACATCTGATACATTTATCTCTCATGCTTATAATTCATGATGTACTTAGGTCTTGGGTGTTGTATATAGGTGTTTTGATTGCTTTGGTGTTTTCAAGTGTTCAATGTAGCTATGGGGAATGATATTGAGGTGCCTGTAGAATGGTGTTTTCAGTGTGTAACTCTTTCATGGTTGATGTGTATCTCTTCTTGATCAATGAAACGAGGCAGAACTTTTGCCTTTGTTTCAAAAAAGTAATTCATGATATACTTCTTCTGTAAAATGGAAGATAACTATACTGTGAGTCTATTAAAGATGACAATGGATGTGTTTATGTTATTTACTGAATGTGTGCAATTGCATGGCAGAATGGTGAACTTGTTGAGAAAGACAAATGGTTACCCCATGGAGCAATCACAATTGGAGTCACCTCTGGAGCCTCTACTCCAGACAAGGTATATCTATGCATCTAATCCGATTTACACGCTGAATTAATAAATATCCTATCAAGTACTACAAATGTTTTGCCCATAAGTGCTCCAGTGCTAGTATAACCATGGGACTAAATATCTGCACTAAATAATATGCCAGGTCGTTGAGGATGTGCTGCAGAAGGTGTTTGAGATAAAGCGTCAGGAGCTTGGTGAAGCGACAGAGCAATAGATGAGATCATGAGACACTGTTGCAGGCGCACAGAGATGAGCAAGCACAAGGAGACATGAGATGCTAGTATGGTCAGATAAAGATACAGAAGAAATAAGATCGGCTGATTGAGAATTTGAGACTTGAGTTCATAGCATGAACTATTTGTGCATATTTGGTGATCTGGGAAGGCATACTGATAACTTTGAGTTGCAGCCTTGCAGGGCGAATGTAAAATACTATTCCCTCCATCGTATAATATACTACCTCCGTCCTAAAATAAGTGCAGCCATGAATTTCCGCGCTCAACTTTGATCGTCCGTCTTATTTAAAATTATTTTATAATTAGCATTTTTGTTGTTATAAGATAATAAAACATGAATAGTACTTTACTCGTGACTTATGTTTTTAATTTTTTTTAAAAAAAATCAAATAATACGAACGGTCAAAGTTGGGCGCGGAAAACCATGGCTGTAATTATTTAGGGACGGAGGTAGTAACAACATAGAATCGAATAAGATACAGTCTAATACTACGAGTTTAAACAGGAGCGGAGGGAGTACAAGTAGATAGCATCATAGAAATCACTTGGAACGTTTCTTGTTGCTGTTGCTGTGGTACTTCCGGGATGTGGATGCAAGCAAATCCCGGCACATCCACGTATGCGGGCTGGGAATTCGGCCCATCTAAATAAGGCCTTACTTGGGCGTTAAGATGTGGGTGTGGCCTATGGGCTCTGATGGGCTACGATTTGCTTTAACCACAGGAGACAAAACAAGGCCGTGTTTAGTTCTTTTTTAATTTTTTTTAAGTATACGAACACATATTTTAAGTATTAAACATAAACTAATAACAAAACAAATTATAGATTCCGCATGTAAACTGCGAGACGAACCTATTAAGCCTAATTAATCCGTCATTAGTAAATTTTTACTGTAACATCACATTAATCAAATCATGGCGTAATTAGGCTTAAAAGATTTGTCTCGCGATTTACCTGCAAACTATGTAATTATTTTTTTTCGTCCACATTTAATACTCCATACATGTGTTCAAATATTTGATGTGATAGAATTTTTGAAAGTTCGAAGGTAACTAAACACAGCCTAAGGCCTGTAAAATTGGTAAGGCCGGTTACATTTGACCATAGTTACTCACGATTAGTTGCGGTCTCTGTGTAAGAAATATCATTGACTGCCAGTAACATATGTTAGAGACCAAAACTGATTTTCTTCAATTGAGCAACCGAAATACTACCAAGTTTTTCCAATAAAATCGAATCTTACTCATGGTAAATTGGTACTTAGTATCAATTTGGATGTACTTTGACATTGAGTTTCTCATGCTTAATTGTTGTACTAGGCACGAATGGACGGATCGGTGTGAATCTGTCGCGTACAGCTGAAGCACAAAGGTCAAAATCACGAAGCATTCGGTTTCAGAGAGTGTGCGTATATCTTTATTTTTTTTTCTATGCATGCGTAAGGCCGTCCGTTTCACGTGTTTGGGTCGATTTCAAAGTCAGGCCACGCTTTCCACGCACATGTAGAAGACCATGCAGGCAACAGAACGTGCAGTGAACCTATTAACGAAACGCATTTTTTTTCAAGTGGAACACATGTTCCTGATTTTTTTTTCACAGCGATCAAACTGGTTTCTATAAAAAAAATCTACGAATTAATCCGTACCGCATGCCAAATAACGCATTAGGAAAGAAATCGTGGTTCGGTGATAGAAAGATGGCAAACCGATGAGATGATTTTTAACGCTCTTTTCTTACATCGAGAATGGCATCATCAACCAACAACGGCCTCCAGAAATATGTTTTTAGTGCTATCGAGATTTTTTTTTATTTTTGGAACTTTTAAGCTCCGGCTGAGTGCTCTTCCACAGATGTGTCACAAAGCGATCGATTAGCCGCCGGGCCATCTCTCTTTCATCGCAAACTGACGCGCGCACAAAGCACACAAAAATTCTATCTGAAAAGAAGAACACACGAAAATTCAGGCTGGTAAAAAAATAAAAGACGAGAGATTGTGGCGCTGGGGTCCTCAGAATTTCGCGCGGTCAGAAAAACGTGGCTCGATTGTTCCGGAAATTTTCTGCTCCCGGCGCGCTGACCGTCGCCTAGTCTGGGCCGTCCGGCTTGCTTGCTAGTGACAGGAATATGCCTCCCCTACCACGGAGCCCCCGGCGTTTTGGCAGTTGCAAAATTCTCATCCCACCCCTGCTACTATGCAAAAATCACTGCAAAGAAAATGTTATAATGTATTCCCTCTGTTACTAAATAAAGTATTTCTGAAAATCTAATAACATAGGAATGTAAGTATTTTCATTCAATCAGATGCTTATGATGGAAATTCAAGCAATTCAAATTTTGAGAAATAATGTGACAACTGCCAAGGAAATCTTTCACAATATCTTTAACCTTTGCTAAAAATGACTAGAAATGATTATACCCCCTTCGTCCCACTATCTAGGTTTTCAAGGATTCAAAAATTATAACATAGTAGTATATGTATTTCTGTGATGTTACTCTTTCCATCCCATAATACAAAGGATTTTACACATTCTAGTACTACGAATCTGATCAGACAGCATGTCTAGATTCATATTAGATATGTTACGTCCCTCCAAAATCTCATATATTTTGGGATGGAGGGAGTAGTTCAAATACATGAAAATCAATGCATTTTCAGCCAGTTAGGCCCTATTTAGATTCCAACTTTTTTCTTCAAACTTCTAACTTTTCCATCACATCGAACTTTCCTACACACACAAACTTCCAACTTTTCCGTTACATCATTCCAATTTCTTCAAACTTCCAATTTTATCGTGTAACTAAACACAGCCTTAGGTGCTTGGAAGAAGAATCTAAGCAATTCAAAATTCAACAACTAACATGACGGAAAAGAAATATTTTCTCATAACATTATTATTTGCTGAACGATCTAGAAATACTTACATACTACTTCAGTCCAAAATAAACCAACCTCGTACGGAACGTAGGTTAGTTTATTTTGGAACGGATGGAATACGGTAATATCGATATAAGTGGAGGGTGTGTCCTGTAAAAACATCAGTGAGTTGAACAACAATTTGAGGCCACAGGGATAAGAGTGGCCGAGCGTGGGGAGATCCCAACTCCGAATCCGACGCACCCACACCCATCCACTCCAGAGCTCCCCGCGGCACTTGGCACCACCACCACCACCACCGGCATCCGGCGGCGCGGGCGGTGATGGCGACCATCACCACGCAGCTCCGGTCGGCCCTCCTCTCGCCGGCGGCCTCGCCGAGCCGCCGTGCCAGGCGCGCCCCGTCGTCCGTGCGGTGCGACTCCTCGGCAGCGTCGTCCCTGTCCGCCTCCGCGTCGCTCGACGCCGACTTCGACAAGAAGCAGTTCCGCCACAACCTCACCCGCAGCGACAACTACAACCGCAAGGGCTTCGGCCACAAGAAGGAGACGCTCGAGCTCATGAGCCAGGAGTACACCAGTATGATTTCCTCTCCTTTCCCTTTCTTTTTTTTTCTCTTCTTGATTGGGGGCTCACCGGCGGCGGCGTGTTCTTGGTCTCAGGCGACGTGATCAAGACGCTCAAGGAGAACGGGAACCAGCACACGTGGGGCCCCGTGACGGTGAAGCTGGCGGAGGCGTACGGCTTCTGCTGGGGCGTCGAGCGCGCCGTGCAGATCGCCTACGAGGCGCGCAAGCAGTTCCCCGACGATCGCATCTGGCTCACCAACGAGATCATCCACAACCCCACCGTCAACAAGGTGATTATGAAATCCTCCCCTATCCATTTCGTTTGATTCAGGCGTCGACTCGTCTCCATGGGGATGAATTTTGTGGTTTTTCCCCTTCGTGAATGCCCGCCTCCTTCCACGAACTGAGTTTGTTGCGTATGAGGGGATAGATTAGCGTCTGCGTGTGCGTGGTAAAATGATCTATTTGGTGCAAATGAGATTTGGAGTAAAATCCTACCAATTTCTAGTTGAGAAAGTGTTCACAGCGAAGAGTGGCCACCAGATTCTGCGTTTTAGACTTTTATACCCCCTTGATTACCCAATTAACTAGTTTCTTTTTATCTGCTGCTTAAGAGTATTCAATCATCTGTGCTTCGCATGACAACGGACTCTGGAATTGGAAGTGACTTGAATTCGACTCCTGCTATTGTGTTTGCAGCGATTGGAGGACATGGGCGTCCAAAACATTCCTGTTGATGCAGGTATTAAGGATTTCGATGTTGTCGAGCAAGGGGATGTTGTCGTATTGCCTGCATTTGGAGCGGCCGTGGAGGAGATGTACACGCTGAATGAGAAGAAGGTGCAGATAGTCGATACAACGTGCCCTTGGGTTTCAAAGGTGGGTTTCCCTTTTGAAGATCACCTGATCCTTTCTATGTCGCTCTGAGATTATCAGAAATCAAAGGTATATCTGGTTGATGAACTCCACTACTATATATAGGTGTGGAACATGGTTGAAAAGCACAAGAAGGGTGACTACACTTCTATTATTCATGGAAAATACTCCCATGAAGAAACTGTTGCCACTGCTTCCTTTGCAGGGACATACATCATTGTTAAGAACATAGCAGAGGTATGTTTGATGCATTTAATTTTTTCCTATTGCATTGACTTCCATGTTGAATACATTATTTGGCTCAAATAACAAAATATTATCAATTGTAACAGGCTAGCTATGTATGTGATTATATACTTGGTGGCCAACTTGATGGTTCTAGCTCCACAAAAGAGGAGTTCCTTGAGGTAAAGCCTTTCTTGAATCATCTTTTTTTTTTTGCCCTGTTATGTTGGAAAGAAATGCCAATGTCTAATCGAATGTTTTATCAACAACTGCAGAAATTCAAAAATGCTGTTTCTCCAGGATTTGATCCTGATGTTGACTTAGTGAAAGTTGGCATTGCCAATCAAACAACAATGCTTAAAGGAGAAACTGAAGAAATTGGTTCGTATGCTAGCAGATGCTAATTGCCATTAGCTTCATGCCTGTTAGTTTGTGTTATTATATACAGTACAATTTGGTTTTAAATATCAAATTTGACTATAATGCTGTATAACTAACAGGGAAGCTTGTTGAGAAGACAATGATGCGTAGGTTTGGAGTTGAGAATGTCAATGACCACTTCATTGCCTTCAACACTATCTGTGATGCCACACAGGTAAACTTTGTTGTACTATTAAGTCATTTATGGCTCCATTGTAATCTGCATAAGTAACCTTGTTCGAGCATATTCCTACAAACTTTGTGGTGTTTTTGGATACAATCAGATCATAGTCTATGTTTGGTTCATATATTGGTGACACCCTTCCCCTTCATATATCAGGAAAGACAAGATGCAATGTACCAGCTAGTGAAGGAGAAAGTTGATCTTATTCTGGTTGTTGGAGGATGGAACTCCAGTAACACCTCTCATTTGCAAGAAATTGGAGAACTCAGTGGAATTCCGTCTTACTGGATTGACAGTGAACAAAGGATTGGACCTGGAAACAAGATCAGCTACAAGTTAAATGTATGTTGTAATACTCATATCTCATCAAGAATATTCTTTTTTCTTCAAAAAAAAATGTTAGTGAATATTATGAAAGAATAGTGTAGATTTTTTTTTGGCAACCAATAAGCAGAATTCTGACAAAATAAGCAGAAACATCAATTGAAAGTATAGTCTTATCACTGAAATCTGAATCATTTTAACAGCATGGCGAGCTTGTCGAGAAAGAGAACTGGTTACCAGAAGGCCCTATCACAATCGGAGTTACTTCTGGCGCCTCAACTCCGGACAAGGTAATACGGCTAACCTGGATTATGTTTTTCTTTTGTACGCAGCCTGCTTGTCTTCTGCACATATTTCTGCACAGTGGTCACTGGATAAAACTAAAAACGCATAACTTTCCTTCTTATGCAGGTTGTTGAGGATGCGTTACAGAAGGTGTTTGAGATCAAGCGCCAGGAAGTTTTGCAGGCCGCGTAAATTTTCATCAGGTTTGGTCACGGTAGCTGATGGCTTGGTGAAGGTTAATAGAACCAGTGCACAAGCGATGTCTGTACAGTAGTGAAGAATGCTACGCTTTTAGGAGCGCATACTACGGCATGTGCTGAGATTTACGTAGTATGTTGGGGGCAAATGTTGTAATCAATTATCACACGAAGAACAGTTGCTGTATCGGCTGTCATAACTTTCTGACCCCCTCAAATAACGTTGCAGAAGTATCTTTCTTCGGTATAAATATCACCCAATTTGTTAGCTAGTACTATTTGATAGAGCTCAAATGCAGGACTCCCTGTATATATATGGCAAGTACAAGAAATGCAGGGTTCCCTATGTATAACATTAAGTTCAGAACCAATCTTGATATGCCACATATGTTGTTATAAAATTCCATTTCTCTCTGCAACTTTCATACTGTAGTAGTATTGTTCTTCAGCTTTTGAACAAAAAAAAATAATCAGTAGTAGCAGCTGTTAGCTCACGACCATTCTGTGTGTGTGTGTGTCGCCTCACTCCCATGACTTGACACACTGGGAGTGCGGCGGCCACCTGAGCACCGGCGACGCGCCGTCGCCGTCGAGGCGCCGCCGCGCCGCGGCGAGGACGGCCGCGAGGTCGGCGACCTTGGCGCGCATGGTCCGGCAGCAGTTGGCGTGCACGGTGGCGACCTCGCGGGCGTCGCGGCTGTCCTGGCAGAAGCCGCTGAAGCGCGCCGTGTCGAGGACGCGGGCGCGGACGCCGAGGCGGCGGAGCGCGCCGCGGCGCTTCATGTCGTTGAGCACGTCCTGCTCCTTCATTCCCGCCGAGCGGTCCCGCGCCGCGTGCCACTCGTCGAACAGCGCCGCCGTGCGGTTGTTGGAGGCCACGAAGAAGAAGCCGGTGTTGAGCTCGTTGCCGGCGATGTCGCCGGGGCGGCCGTTGAACTGGTCGGAGCTGATCAGGAGGTCCTCCTCCTCCGCCCTGTACTCCAGCCTCGACAACGGGTTCCTCAGCCACATCACATCCAAATCCTTGCGTATTTAACCAATCACAATTAAGCTAAACATCATACTATACAAAATGAAATGACGCATGGAGTAGCATTCTTGAATGTACAATTATAAGCAAAAACACAATCTTGCGGTTGCCTGATTTATTTTGATTTTTCAATTGACAAAACTCGCCTAATAATGTATAAACAGAACTTCATTTTGCTATTGATCAGCTGCATAATATTTTGTTATTTGTTATTAGTTAACTAAATTGTATAAGCTATTATATGTTTGATCCATCCATTGATTAATTATTAAGGCAAAGTTTGTACGCGTGTATTATGCATGAAACCGAGAGAATAGTCGCGTACGGTGAAGATGAAGCTGTAGCCGAGCTTGAGGACGTCGCCGAGGAGGCGAATGCGTCGCCACATCATGCGTATGAAGCCGTCGGACATGTAGAGCTGCTCCGACGAGAGGTCGTCGGCGCCGTCCTGCGCCGCCGGGAGCTGGTAGCACCGGACGCCGCCGAGGCGCCTGCAGCGGAGGAAGGCCGGCCGGTCCATGGCGACGAGGAGGACGTGGGCGATGAGCTGCTCGGTGCCCTCCCCTTCCCTCATGCTCCGGAGGAAGAGGTCGAGCAGGCCGCCGTCCTCGTCGGCGTACGCCCTGTTCAGCACGCTCACGATCAGCGTCCCGTTCGCGTACGCCGCCCCGCGCACCGCCGCCTCCAGATCGTCGTCGCCGGCGTCGACCTGGTTCGGCCATCGACGTGACAATGTCCCAAGAAGTAGTGAGTTAATTAGTGCTCATGCTAATCACTTCGCGGCGGCTGATTGGTGAAGTTGTTAGTGTATTACCGATGAACGACGGCGGCGCCTCACGCTGAAGAACTCCTCCTCCGTGTCGCCGTCGCCGGCGGCCGGAGAAGATAGAAGGTACGTGCCGACGATGACGAGGAGGCAGATGGCGACGACGGCTATGGCGCGGCCCAATGCGCAGTGCTGCCGCAGACCAGCCGGCGCCGACATGGCTGCTGGATATCGAGTCGGTTGCACTCCTCAGTGTTAGAGTGAAGCCTTTAGCTCTATTGCCATGGAGAATTGTGAGGTTGAAGCCGAGAGACAAGCGGGATCGTATGAGTAGCGGGGTTGTTAGTTCAGTTAATGATGATTTCAAAAACCAAAAGGACATACGCGTGTATGTGCTCATGTGGATATTGAGGTAAACCTACCAACCTCTATGTTACAACTTGCAAGCCTGGTTTGAAACATGTTCAATTTATAGAACTCCACAGAAACAGTTTGTTTTCTCCCAGTAACAGAAGATCCTCTCAATGCCTATACGCAATGGGATTAGTAGCATCATTGTCATACACCCAATCCCATTCTGACACTTTTTTGAACGACTCGTACGAGACGATGCGAAGTTTTATTGATAGAGCAGGAAAAAATTACAAGATTATAACCCTGTAGGGTCGTAACCAGGAAAAAGGAAAAATATACCACCACCCACACACCGACATCGCCAACACACAAGCCCAGGAGAAGACTAGCACCAGATCGGCCGCCGCTAAGCATGACCGACCGCCACTAGACCAACAAAGAGACCCAGACGAGATCGCCCCGTAAGGGATGCCAAAACGACGTCTTCAAGAAGAGAAGCGATGAAAAAGCCGCCGCCGCCGTCCGTCGGGACTCGAAGGAACTAAGATTGGGCTTTCGCCCGACAATCACCCTTGAGGGGTGAGAGAGCACGACAACGCCCTCAGGAGGGGGAATGAACCATCGTTATCGGTCCGGCCAAGGCCGAACTGAATTTTCACCCGCCACTCACTACCTGCAAATCCACAACTGACACACTGATGCCCCACCACCACACAAGCTCTGCCGACCTGTGGGACCCCTGCACCGGCGTCCCTCGCCGGCCAGCCTTCGAGTGCCGAAGATCACGCCACACCCACCGGCAGCTCCTCCTCACACCGAGGTCGCCTCCTCCACCGCCGGCCGCGCCTCTCGCGCCAAGCCGGCCTCCTCCATCGGACGCGCCTCTCGCGCCAATCCGGCCTCCCTCCATCGGTCGCGTCTCTCACGCCAAGCCGGCCTCAATCTCCGCCGCTCGTGCCTCTCGCGCCGAGCCGGCCTCCGCTGCCATCGGCTGCGCCTCTCTACGCCAAGCCGGTCTCCGACCCTCCACCAAACAATGCCGTGCCGGCCAAATGTAGCCGTCTCCCACGCTATCGGCTAGCCGTCTGAGGCCACCATGCCTCCGGTGACCGCAATCACGGCCACCACCACCACAGCCGCTGTTGTTGAACGCCTAGCCACTTCGTCGTCGCCATCCTCACCGTGCACCTCCACTTGTTGCCACCAGCGACCCACATCTACCGACATCGCCAGCGCCTCCACAGCCACAGCCGCCGGCAAGTCGGCCGCTGTCGCCGCTGCCACCGACGCCAGCCACCGCCTCCGCGAACAGCCGCCACTGCCAGCAGCCGCTTCGCTGTCGCCGTCCGCCACGTCGCCGCCAAGTCCTCCGTCGGCGTCGTCAGCCGTCGTCACCACCGCCAACTGCCGCGACCACCACCGTCGCTGCTATCGCCAGCCGTCGCAAGTCAGCCGCCGTCGCCGACCACCACCGCCGGCCACCCTCTAGATCCGGCCACCGCAGATCTGGGGGAGACCGCCGCCGAGAACCGCGCGGTCGCCGCACAGGGATCACCGCAGCCGCCTTCGCGCTCTTTGCCGACGCCATCCCCGCCGCCTGCAAGCACCATCGACCGGTGCCTGCAAGCACCATCGGTCGGCGCCGCACGCGCCTGCCTTCGCCGTCGCCCTCCCCGCCACCGTTGTTGCCGTCCTCCCCGCCGCCAGCTGCTGCCGTCGCTCTCCCCGTCGCCACCCCGCCAGATCCGGCCGGAGCAGCCCGGATCTAGCGGCCACCACCGCCCCGTCGTGGGCGCTCCCCTCCGCGAGTGCCCGCTCAAAGAGAGGTCGCCGGCTTCATCCTTCTCCGCCTCCACCTCTCGTGCGCCCATCTCGACGTTGACGCTGATCCGGCCAGCTCCACCTTTAGGTCCGCCCGCACCAGAACCGGGGGTGGCCGCCGCGGCGAGCCCCGCCGCCGCCGTCCTCGTGAGCCATCGGCTTTGTCGGCCACTTGCTCAGGCAGCGGCGAGGCAGATAGGAGGGTGGAGAGGGGCGGCGGCGGCTAGGTTTCGCCGCCCAAGTCTCCCACGGGAGGCGACGCGGGGGCCTCATGAGAATGTATTTGTTCCTATCCCATTCTGACACTTCAATTGACAAGAAAAGATTGGACTGCTGCGTTAATACCATTACCAGAAATGGACGAATACGAACAACATAGCATCAGCTGAACACACAAGACAACATAGGGGGCTCTCATTGAGATGCTCTGTTTGTTAGATGGGTCATGGGATTACAACACACATTACACTTTACATTCCTCCGCTAACTCTGACGCGACAAAAAAAAAAGGTAAAAAATAAATCTACCGCCCGCCTCCAGCTTCTCACTCCACCCTCCTTCCAGTCAGACTAACTTCCTAAACACACAGAGCCCGCTCCAACACTGCTTATACACCAGGCACCCATCTTCAGGTGCCCAGGTGAAATGGGCCACTACTTCCCGTATCCTACAATTGGAAAGTGGTGGCCAAAAAGAAAAGAGAAAATGAATATGGATAGGACATCGCCAATTATACTTTACACAATCTCCGAGCCGCAGATGGAGATATCAGAGGGAAGAAACGCCCGGGGAAGTTATAGTCATTAGCCAGAAAGACTTCTTCTCGCCATATCCTGTGCACGGAACACCCTTTTCCTCTTCTTCCCTCTTGCTAAACAGGGTCTGGTCCGAGCAATCAAGACCCGCCCCACATGCTGTATTGTACAACTCACATGCAGAGTAGCATACCCGAAGTCGGTTATCCCCATCTTCGTCGCACCTTTGAATCGAGATCTGAAGAAAGAAATTTAGGAAGGTATTACTTCTCCACAAATTATTGCTCTCAACAGTAAAACAAGATGAATCCGTATGGATATATAGAGATAATGAGGGCATTGACAAAAAGACAATTGGTTTAAATATCACTAGTATTTGGCGTAAGTAAACTAGACAAATCTCCTGCTCAGTGAAATGGGGCTAGATGATCTTATACTCGATGCAGAATTCAGTGTTTATTTCTAAAAATGCAATCGTGTTATAACAGGCAATGCAGATCCGTGACATTGAACTTGGAGGATTCCTTTCACTATGTTCTAACAAAATAATACATGCTTCTTTCTTGTATATATGTATATTTGCTACAAGTAAGCTGTGCTCTTAATATACTATGCTTGTTTAAAGGCAAAAACAGCAATGCGGACAAACAAAACCTCATAACGTGTATGCAAGCTGAAGATAGAACATCTAAAGATCAGAACGAGTTCGCAAGATATATAAATATTTGAGAAATGGTTGAAGCAGGCCATACCCAGCAGGCTAACCGCTTTGCAGCTGCTGCACAGTTGGCATTGTTAAAGAAGTTAAGGAAGGTCCGCCCACTTGGCATCAACCTATTGTAATTTGGCACAAGAACCACTGCTTCAAGCTGTTGTAGAATACTGAGTTCACTTGGTGCACAATGCTGCCCGTCAGCATCCCTAACCAGTACATCATGGCACATTGACAAGCTGGGCAATATTGCAGAACCTTTCTGACAAGTGTAGCCTGCATAATCTGAACAGCGGAATTCACATTTACCATTATCACAGACTCCTCCGTGCAAACTACATTGCTCATCACAAACCGCTGCATTAAAAAAGAAACATGACATTAGTTTTAGCAATCATCAATTCTAAAACATATAATAAATTGTAAGGCGTTCAAGGCTCCAACATAATAAAACTCAATTGCAAGTTTTAAGTGCTCAAATCTGATCATGTATGGCAAAGCACATTTTCATAAGAAATTCAAATGCATTAAAACCTAGTGTGACTAGTTTTCACGAATCAAACACAAAGAAAATTAGTGAGTTCATCTTCATGTTTTTAACAGAAAACTTCAGTATTCATTAAGTTCACCTGTTGAGCAGTCAATCCCAGTCCATCCACTTTCACATTCACAGATCCCATTGGCTTTGCATATACCATGACCTGTGCACTTGGCTGGGCAAGATCCTGCACACCAAACCAATGGTAGTCAGTGAGACCAAACTATAACAGAATGGATACTTCAGCATATCAGAAAAGCAATCCAGCCAATTTTGAAGGGGCCCACCAAGGGCTACAAAAATCCATTGTCCTCTTCACTCAATTGAAGCTCCACAAGAACCAACAGATTGTTCATAATATTGATAAATGTATATATATGAAGCATACAATTATAAACTACTACTTTCAAAAGGATGCTTGACCACTTCTCTAAAAATATTCCACTTCAATATCCAGCTTATCCATAAATCTTTTGAATACAAGATTGGAAAACCTGTGCTGAAAAGGCTTAACAGATGGAGAAGAAAAAAGTTGGATGAAAACGGAAGGATAGCATAGACATAGAACTCACTTCTGCTACAGTCGTGGCCATGAAATCCAGGGAAGCAATGGCAGGTTCCATCAATGCAATCACCATTAAAACTGCAAGACTTGGGACACTGGCCACTTACTGGAACTGGCACGGTGTTACACAACTCGTGATATGCCGGGCAAATCAACTCCCCTTCAGCAACGAAATTTACTCAAGTAAGAAACAAAAGAAGAGAGTTCTGATATAATACACATCAAATAACAAGACTCACCATTGAACCCTGGGAACTGAACAGGTCCACCAGTTTGCGGACATGACTTCCAGATCCCATCAACGGCAACCTAAACATCAATAATTTTTTTGAACACCACAAATGGCAAAGTTTAGCCAGAGCTGAGCAGAATTTCTGAACCAAAATAGAATATGATGCATGAGGTTACTTGGACAAATCTGATGCAGCCAATATAGACACAAACAGCATAAGCATGTAGCCCAAAAAGAATATAAAACAACTAAGACAGTTCAAAGAACCAAATTTATTATTTAATACATCTGGCGAGAGATATAATGACTGTGGTTTCAATGGTTTTGTTCTTAAATATAAGGTTTGCATGCATGTTTAATGGTTTTTCCTACTATGCCCCTATTTGTTATTTCTGTGATTATTATACCTCCTCAGATCACACTATTGAAACCGACCATCAGTGACTTCTACATATTTAATTAAAAACCATACAAATTGCTATCTGTAGATTTGCCATGATAAGTACTTTCATAATCCCATAAATTTATTAGATTTTATAAAAGTAATTTAATATAAAATTGTGGTCAAAGGGCACACCTCAACGACCATGAAAAGCGTCAACCATCAAGTATCCTTTTACTGGAGGGAGTATGCATTTATTCATGACCGCCAAAAAAAAGCAATTTATTTTATCTTACAAGACAATACGAATGCCATCAAGTCATTTTATCTGGTGTTCCCATTTTCACCACGAACTTACTCACGCAAAATCAAAATTCAACAAAATATTTTCTCGATAAAGAGAGTAATCACCAAAAAATTAAAATGCTTTGTTAAAAGCTCATAGTGAAAAGGGCGAATGGGCTAGAAATTCTCATTCCTCTAACAAGGTTTGGTGGGCTTCAGATCATGTATGGTTACTCTTGAGAAAAAAGATACGACTGATAAACTAAGGAAGAAGGGAGTGGTACTAACCTCTAAGGAGTTATTTGTGCAGCGATGCTGATAACAGCCATTTCCTTGTGTCATAGATCCGCGAACAAACCCAGTTCGCACTAGAGTTGAGGCCATACACCTGCTCATTAGTGAAGCAAAACTTCCATCACGAATTAAAACTGTAAACTGATATGTAGTAAAACAAGTATGATAGAACTTATTGTCTGCAGTCTCACCTTGAGTTGCTTCCCCGCACTTCACCTAACATTCTGTCAGGTGCTCGTGCACTATTTACATCAGTGCACGAACCATCTGAATAAGCAACATAATATGTACAGTAATCTGCTAACGAAGACTGGCCACCTACATGCATAGAATCCAGTTCCACATAGGTGAGCACTTTAGTACTATTTGCTGAAATAAGAAACCAATCAAGGGTACTCAAGAAGAGAATAAGAAAAGATGAGGGCTCTTGTGGAATATGAGAACTTGATAGGAAACTCCCAGGAAGACTCATTTGATTAACTCCAGAGACAGTTGACAGTTCCAAAAGTGATCCCATCTAGAGCTCAGTCAGATCACCTCTAACAAGGTAATCCAACCTGCTTGTGACTGGGTAATCTTTAGGCAAACAGTAGCAAAAGACAAAAGAAACTTTCTACACTTATTTTTGTTCCTTTTCTAGGAGTTGTTCCATGCGTGTGGACAGGGGATATCCTATATTAACAACTGGGCATTATGTGCAAATAAGCAATATTATTCATTTCACCTTCCCCTTAATTTACACCACCCGCCTTGATCTACAAGCCAACCCACTAGGGATCAAATGGAAAAGGTCAAAACAGAAAGATGAGCCACTTAAAATTCCAAATATCATTTCAGCACTCTGTCAAATGTTACTAACAATAAAATCAAACTAAATCATCACATATTGTATCATAACCATACCTTTATTAGCTTGAGGGAAATATTGAGCCCATTTGGGCAGGTCCCCACTATAGCTTACTATAGGGCAGTAACCTTCTGCCTCCCTATTATATGTGCATCCTGATAACTGAGTTGTGTTGCAGCGGTATGCCCCTTTCCATAAATTGCAGGGAGAGATAACGAACTCTGTTCCCTGATTGCGACCCCAATCTAAATGCTCAGCCATGCTATAATTAGCTTGATACCACCCGCTGTCCTCCAGTAATGCTAAAGTCATCTTTGACACCACTGATCTTGTATCCACTGACCCAGTCATGATCTCATTCATTAAGAGCCTTTTCTCCCAATGTGAACCTGTAAATATGGCAAATCTCAGTAGGGAGGGAAAAAACACACAGTTATTCTTGAACCTTTATGATGCCAACAGTACAAATATCAAATTATATGGGTGTACCTGATGTACCCCTGCCTCCACCATCTTCCAGTTCCAACCCAGTGAAGTTTTGGGAAAACGCCTAGCACAACCAAGAAATCGATCAATTTAAATGAATACTTTTTCTCAAAGTAAAAGTTAAGAAATGACTAGCAGATTTAAGAAAGCTCCAGTATCTTTAGTTACAACTTACTCCATAATGATGCCTAGAGTGCATGACAACCCGTGGAAGGACAACACGTGTGACCATTCTTCCAAGCTTTTCATCCAAAATTTGAGAAGTTACCTGAAGAAAGACACATGAATACACTCAGATCATCGTGTGCAAGGCATGAACTAGAGAGGGGAAGCTTTCAAGCTACCCAACTTACCAATGCAGTAGGCAGATAATAAATTTTGGACTAGAGAAACTGGTTAGTTATCTACTGGTTGAAGAATTGGTGCAGAACAAAAACCATGTTGCATTATCTCCAAAGCTTTTCACTCAAGTTTTGGAGGTATGCCAACTATGCTATTTTGCATAGACCACCCCCCCCCCCTTCCCCCTCAAAATGAATAAATAAACTGGATGATATAGCTAACTAGAGCCCATAAAAAGTTATTTGCTTTTAGCACAACGTCTTAAGTAAATAATCCAACTTGGAAAAATATACTAGGACCTCTCGTGGCAACACAACCACTAAACAATAAAGTTGTTGGTTGAGTTTGTAACGTAGTATGTTGTGGGGTTTCATTGATTTGCATCCTCTACATGAAACTGTACTCTCTACACAGCTCGTCAAATTAACCATAAAGGGTATTGGGTTTGAGTTGCCAGCTACAGGTGGATTAGTCAGATGAAGAAAAACCTTTATATGATCTAAAAGAAGGAAGCAGTGGTGGACGTGATCTTCCACCACCGTCGCCAACCTAACAAGTGGAGCCATGGTCAGCCTCCTTTTGGGCCTCTCCTCCTCCAGCCATCTTTGATTGCTAGGCGGCCCATATAGCTATGTTTGTTTCTTCTTAGTCTTTCGAGGTAAGGAACATAAGGAGGATACTAAGGAGCAAATTAGTTCTTTGTCATATCCTCCACTTTGAAATACAAGGTGTTATCCAAACAAGGTCTACAAACAACCATGAGTTTTGTAAACTTAGCTAGATTATGAAATATCTATCTATTTCAGTGCAACGCACAAGTATTTAACTAGTTGAACCCAAATTCTACAGAATGGAAAAGAGAACAAGCGAAAAGTTGACAAGAAGGGGGTATAATACAAAACTGAGCACAACTTGTCAAAGTCCAGCCTTGTAAATCCTCAATCATCCAATGCGGGACCACAAGCTATAGAAAATTAGATGAAGTTTATTTATTTCCATTTCAGAGTTACTTCCTTCTACAATTTTGAGCCTTAAGGGCAAGTTTGGCAAATGGGATAGGGAAATGACATACCACCCATCAAAGGGTAACATTGCCTAGCCCATCCATTCTTATCCTAGCCATCCATTATTCCCGCCTCATTTCATTCTAACCCTTTGCTCCTTCCGTTATCCCAATCACACGTCTTACAACCGACTTGTCAAACAGGCCATAAGAGCTTGAAATTGTCTTTCAAGATTAGCTTTCTGTTACTGCACATACTAGTTGACCAAAAAGAATGAGGCCATTAGGGCCTAGAGTTCATAGTTTTAAGAAATCTAAGGTCGGGACTGCTATGAATATAATTTGTATTGAATAATAGCCCCAAGGAGGCAATAGGAGTTCAAGAGTGCGTATAAGGATCATATTTACGTATTACTATAGAGTAGAATTTATAGTTGAAATGTTGTTCTTCAGGCTTCTGGGGATTGATTTGAGTAGAACACATACAATTCTCCAAATTCACACTCATCTACAAGCACTGTTGTCCGGGTTGATTTCTGAACAGTGGTTGGTTGATTAGATTGTTCATCGATGTGCTGTATCTTTCCTCAAATTACAAATTAAAATCATCTTTTGTCCAGCTAATTCCAATGTCCCGCTAGGCATGTAGGATTGTAGGCATCAGTAATCGTGCAACTTAATCCCATTTATAAGACTTTTGAAGAGGTATCAAATCCATGCTCTCAACAATCTGAAAGCATCAAGAAATATTCCATTGCACCTTTGGAGTTTATTTGACCACACATGCCAAGATTTGCCACAGTGAGATAATTGCCCAATATGGTAACAACAGAAACTTAGGGGCCTTTGTGCCTTTGCCTAAAATCAGCATATACATCCAATTGAGTTGCTTCTTTAAGAAGCTTTAAATAAAGAAATTGAATCGGCTGAGATTTCAACCATAAAAGGATCAGCTCAGGTTTTGGGCGTTGAATCTCCATGTGAAGGAAAGAAAATATATCACACTAAAACAATGAGGAAAGACATTGCTAAGTACCTGACTACGCCTCCGTTTCCTTTCATCACGAAAATGTGTGAAGGCATGAGGATCAAAGCCTAGAACATGCATGACCTCATGTATCAAGGTGGCTGAAAGTAACGTTTCTGCTTCAGCGGTCAAATGACGGGGGGCCACATTAACATGTCCTAAAGGAAAAAATCACATATGTTAGTTCAAATTAACATTAAAAACACCCCGCACGTGTGATGTTAGTATATAAAGTGTGAGGATTTACACAGACCTGCAATTGCACGGCCCCATTGGTCACGTTCACAGGCCACAGCCCATGCAAGGGTGTTACCTGTTGTTGGTCTAGTTGTTACCAGGAGTACTAAATCAGCATTGGCAACGCCATCTGCAATTTAAGAAAGAAATGTATGAAATAAGTAGCAATTTTTGGATGTATAGACACATATGCTAGTGATGGTAAAGGGATAACACGCAAGTTTTGGATGTGTAGACACATCGATTTACATTGGTATATGAGCACATGTCAGAGATATGGCAAGGAGTGGAGACAGGGAGGCATACTGTCCCCATCCTCACGTAGAATGGCAATGGAAAAAAATTCCCCCATCCCTCTAATAGAAGAACTCCTCTGGGTTGGCAAGAAAAAGGTCCCCATTGCTATCCCTAGTAATAATGGTAAATTACCTTCAATATATGCATGGGGGAGCTGTACACCTCCATCCTGACCACAAGCAGAGTACCCACTGAGCCGAAGGTTCCCTTTGACAGGTTCAACAGCTAAGGCTTTTCTGAACCACTCTACTGTCTGTCCCAGTGCCTGTCCAATGGTCCGATTCAGCATAAAAACAAAGATATCAATAACACAAGGGACTAGCATTACTACATCTTCCATCACAGTCAAGACTTAAGATCATTGGCAGATCATATTTTCAAGTCATGATGGAGTGCAAACTGAAGTGGCAGGCAGAAACCACAGAAGGCAGAAAAATGAACCTTTCGAAGCCTTTGCTTCTTGTCCTCCCCGGCTATATCCTCAACGGTGCAATTGTACCAGCAATCTCCCACCAATGGTGGGTCTCCATGAGGATCACAGACAGGTGTTCCTGGTATTGATGGAACAGGAGGTTCCCCGAGCTAACATGAACAAACAACAAACTTAACAATATACTTCGCCGGTGAAGCAGCTGCCAGCACAATCAAAAGCTAAACCTACCTTAACAATGTCACCAACAGTTTTACAGTCCCTGTCAGGTGAATGCCCAACAGCGTCATAGTTGAGATAAATCCGTATTGGCTTTTTGACATTCTTCTGTGAAGCATGCCAAGATGACACCCCCAGCAAGTGTCTTCCTCTTAGCCGTTCCATGTTCTCTCTGCGTTCATGGTAGACTTGAGGCATGACAGAGTACTCCTTCCGCCAGGCTCGTCGCCGCTGATGAAGTATTTCATCATGAATGCAAGAATGGCTAAGGTAAATGTCCTTCTCCCCAGCATCCAGGCCTTGAGGAGGCGATGTTTTGCCGTCACGGGAACTCGAGCAGGCTCCTTGAGTCAAGAACAGAATCAAAATAATCTGCAGCATGAGCAAACATGGAATAATCAATTACAGACACCAGCGCAAGTACAGAGTCTTCTAATAGACCACGGTGACCTAAGAGAACTCGAATATTAGCAAACTGTAAGAGCAAACAGCATGTAATCTACTAGTGCAGTCTAAATTTTGATCAATCTATTTCCATCTGTTTAACTACCGTCAAAATTCCCAAAAATGGAAGGGACAACAACATTCCCTTCCCCCAAAAATATCCGAAGCAAAACGGTAAAACCCTACAACACCAGAGCAAGCCGCGAATCTATCGAATCGCACTCCATAACCTAAAATGCGCATCAAATTGATACCAAATCCGGCCACGGCAGCCTCAAACCCCGCGAAATTCCCCGACCACTCCGCACGAAATCTGCGAACACAGCCCGCTCACCAACCGAACCCCTCCCACCGGATCGAACGAAGCGGCTCACCTGGACGCTCGCGAGCCGAAGCACCCTCCCGCACACGCCTCCGCCGGGCGACGCCCTGTCCTCCATGTACGGCCGCCCGCAGCCCCAGCCCCCCTCGCCGCTTCCATTCACCGCCCCTCGGGCGACGCCCCCGCCGCACCCATCCTCCTCCACCTCACCACCCCCCCTACGAATCCACCACCCCTCCTCCTTCCGCCGCGCCGCACCGCCGCCGAGACGGGGACCACCAGGCTGGCCCCCACCGCACCACCGCACTGGACCACCACCCACCCACTCGCCTCCGCGCCGCCGGCTCCGGCTCGCCGCAGATCGAGGCAGGATTAGGTTCCGCGACGCCGACGAGGAGCAGCCCAACCCCCCGCGAGGAGGAGAGAGAGAGGATGGAGGAGGCGGAGACGCGGGGAGGTGGAGGAGGTGAGGTGTGGAGGTGGAGGCGTAGTGGTGGTGGATTTAGTCGTGAAGGCTACTAGTACCACCACTGAGACGGAGAAGAGAGAAAGAAAGAAAAAAAAAAGAAAAGAAACGAGATATTATCGTTTTTTTTTTTTGCATTTTACTATTGCGCCCCACGCCCACGGCCGCTATTAATGCCGGAAGGGGAAAAGGGGCGGGGAGTTGGGTGGAAATTACGGGGGAGTGCCATCGCCCCCGCCCCGGCAGTTGGGGCGGAGACGTGGAGCTGTTCTTCTGTAATCCGGTTCCTCCTTTTTGTACCGTTGCGGCCTAACCACAGAGTTTAAAATTCATAAAAGAACGAAATTCGCTCTGATCGGTGATCACTTTTTGAATTAGTAGTCGTAGCCCCCGTTTCTGTTGCCGTCGGCCGCTCCAACCTCCTGCGATTTATTTTATTTATTAAAAAAAACTAAAAGAACATATCGCCCAGCTTTATACTCAATGAATCAAGTAATTAATTACACTAGTTAATTAATAAATTGAGTAGTAATTAATTATTCAACTGATGATGCTGATGATAATCGCGGCAGCTGTCGAGGAGGAGGACGCGAGAGAGGCGTACTTGCGTACGTAGCCGCGTGCTTCGCTTGAGGGCTTCTTCACCTTTCCAGCATCGCACGATCCACCATTCCGCTGGAGTTGTTAACCACTAACACCAGCATCGTATGTGCATACGAACGAATCGGTGAACGACGCGAAGCGAAACCCCCGACTTGTACGATTCTGCGGCTCAACCGAACGTAACGACTCGCTCAACCACTCGCTCGCTCGCGGCAGGGGGAGGGAGGGGTCAAACCGGCTGCTCTGCTCTGCTGCCAATTGTCGCCGGCCGGGAGGCCGATCAGTCACCAGTTCACCACCACCACCGAAGCTGATGATGATGGGGGAGCTTTTTTTTGCCATTTTCTATGGATCGCAGGTGACCCACGTACTAGGAGCATGTACGATAGTGGCTATAAGCAAGCTATAAACATATTTTAGAAAGATAAATAAAGAGAGAGAAGAGTAGTGAGCTACAGATCTGTAGCTAGCTGCATCATGGACTTTAAGATATAATGTGTGTATGATAGGTTAGGTGGGACTAGATATTAATAGTATAGTAAGCAACTATTATATAAATTGGCTATTACATTGGCTATAGATAAACTGGAGCTAGTAGTTGGTTATACTGTTGAACTTGCTCTATTACGAGTAGCATATGCAGCAGCAGGATCTAGATCTGTGTTGGTTTTGTGATCGATCGATCGATCTCACGTGGCATTATCCAATATATATCCATCGGCAGCAAGCAGCAAGAGGGGGGACATGGGTGGTGGTGGACAAGGGCGTCATGAGTGTGAATGCTGCGTGATGATGATTTGTTTGTTACAGTATTCTCTTTTTGGGTGGGCATGTGCACAGGTCAAAGTTTGGACGCTGCAGGCGGCCAAACCCAGCGGAGAGTGAGCGAGTCTAGTGTGTGTTTTTTGTGTGCTGCGTGTGTTGTTTGGAGAGTGGAGACAGCGACCGGAGGTTCGATGATCAGCTGAAGACTTGTGATGGGAGCTCGTTTTGTTCGAGACGCGTTCTATAGCTTGCAAGTTTGGAGAACACACGTACAGACGTACTACTGACGTACTCCTTTGTTCTGCATTCAAACGTCTCTGGTAAACAACAGCGAGGACAATTTTAACACCGCTATGCAATTTTGGTGTATAAAAGGACAAAACTAACACCGTATTTGCAAAATTTGGTACGACAAAAATGAAGACGAAATCAACACCGTTCTTGCAACAGTGGTATAGCAAAGTATCAAAATGAAATACTCCGTAGGTAAAAAAAAAAAAGCATAGCAAAGTAAAATAAAACAATCTGTGCAACATTGGTATAGCGAAGTATCAAATTGAAATCAAATAAAAAATTAAAAATAAAAATTAAAAATAAAAAGTATTAAAATGAAATTGGCAAAAATAATACAAAATCAAATATATGTCTGAGCCCAGGTTCGAACTGGGGACCTTTAGTGTGTGAGACTAACGTGATAACCAACTACACCACCCAGACAATTTGTTCGAGCCTTATGCGAAAATTTACTTATGCTAACAAAAATGGAGTGATATAAACTTGATCGCGGCAGGCGGTGCCACCGACAACTACGACGCCGGCTTCCTCGTCGCTGTCGACTGTCGAGTGGTGGCGAGGCGAACAATGCGGCCACTTTGCTGCCGCTTCCTCCTCCGCCGCCGGAGACTTCCCGGCGGCGGTGGCGGCTGCAGCATTTTCCAGCTGGTACGAACTACGAAGCAGCCCGGTTGGGTTGAGACTTGAGACTCGCAAACCGAATCCGTTGCCGCCAATCTGCCCCCATCCGGGTCTCTCGCCGCCGCCACAATATGCTCGCGTTGCCGTTGCCCCTCCAAGCCGCTCGTCTGCTTTGCGGGCTCATCTAAGATCGGAAGGGCACGGCTTGGCGGCGACGAGCTCCTCCTCCTCCTCTCCTTTCGACTGGACATCGCAAGATCGATTGTACCTCCTCTGGTAAGCCTAATCCCCTTCTGATTGTCCCGATTATCCCAAATCTTTTGATCGGCTGATTGCTATGTCGGATTCGATCCTTTGCGCATATCCGTACTCCTCCATGCCGATGCTACTTGCAAACTTGCTGTTGCCTATCAGGCCAGTGAGCTTCTAGTGTAGATGAAAAGATTGCCTTTTTTTTTTGTGAGATTGATTGGATAAGAGTTTTTTTTTTGGGGGTGATATAATGGATTGCATTGCTGTCATCCTGACGTGTAACCTCAGTTGATTTCTTTCCAATTAAAGCAGATGTCTTATATTTGCCAGGATTATTAATGATGTTCATGCATGTTCTAGCTTCTATGTCAAAATAGATTGTTTTTATTAGTGCAATCCAGATTGGTTGATACATAAATTTATCGGTTATGATATGTTAGTGCTCACTCAACATCAAGTATTCTGCATGTTCTACCAGGTTCTACTATATATACTGTACATGCTAACTCATACTTTTTGTTGTTCGCAGAAGTGCGCAAATCATCAGCCACCAATTGACCAAACCAAAATTCAGCAATGGAACAACTAATGGAGGAAATACATGCTTCAGCCTGTCATGTGTCATGGCCCTTCTATAAAAGAAGCTCAAGTTTTTGTAAACACAGTTATACAGCTGTTAACCAAAGGGAGTGAATATGTGACATGAAGGAGACTAGGTGCTGGGCGACACCTCAACGCTGGCTGCTCACACTAGATATGCTTTCATTATCCACTGCCTTGTAGAATCCCCTGAATCAGAAGAAGGTTGAACTGCCAATCTGTGGACCAAAGACTGCAAGTGTCTGCTCTCCTATGAACCTAAATCTCCCCGCTGCGTGGTGCTAATTGTTGATGCTGATGAACCTGTAATTTGGTTTTGCCGCGTTGGAGGGAAGGAATGGACTAGACATGGATATACAATTACTGTCGAAAAATCACCAATTTTATTCCACCATCTACTATATAGAGAGTCCAAGGACGAAAGTGCAGAACACAGTTCTCATGGAGAAACATCGTCAGAGGACATCTTGAATGGAGATGGCAATGGGAAAAGAAGAAGAATATCAAATGATGTGCATGGCACTGCAAAATGAGAATCGTCATTACGAAAGGTTCAAGATACAGAGCATAGTTGCTATTGATGAGAAGTTCTATTTTGACATATCCGCATCAGAACTTGGAGTTATCAAGTTAAATCCGAATCCAACATTTACCACAATACAAGTTAAGACACTGAAAGTTTCACGGAACTGTTGGGAGCTGGCATTCCCACATCTGGTCGTCGAATCCCGTGGGAGGCTCTATCTAGTTGTTTATGACCGACATTGTATACGCGATATGTGCCTCTTCAAGATGGATTTCTCAAGACTTGAATGGTGTTCAGTGGATAGGCTTTATGATCAGATCTTTTTTGTGGGTAAACTGCATTTCACGGCATCATATTGTGCTCGGCAGCTTGGATTGAAGCAAGGTAATATATATTACCAGGAAGTGGCTGAAACTATGTATGTTTCCTTTCTTGGAGACGAAACATAGGTACAGTTCCACTTTCCGCCTAAGGTTCACGGATAATCTCCCAGATCCATTGTCGAGCATATACAAAATGCTCACCGAAGCTTATTGTTTCACCATTGGCAACACTTAAGAGGTTTTTTTTTTTTTTGTGACTATGTTTGACTATGTTTAAGCAAACATATAATATATCTGTAGGTTTACCAGTCTGCTTCTCTATTTAGAATCTTTTTTTTTTCTGAAGGGCAAAATGTAATATATCAATATCTAGACTTATAAAGTCGATTTGTATCAGTTGACATTATGCCGAAACTTCGCCTTTTCATTTGCTTAAATAATATATCTGGCAGGTAAGTTGAAATTTTGTCAGTTACTTTTGGCAATTGCACAAAGTCAAATCTCCAAACTATGCTACATATAAAATATCTGTCTTCGCCTCTCTGATTGTGAACTATTATGTTGAGATCGTTCAGCATTTTTTATACTTTGTCTATGAACACACTTGTAATTACAACATTACTGCCAGAGTACCGGCACTACAAAGGATGACCTTCAAGAAAGCATGCCTCTCAGATAAGCAGCACAAGACTGCATAACTAAAGCAATAACTGTAAGAAAACCTTCCAGAATTTAGGCATGCATATTATCCTGAGCTTCTGACTATTTGTTCTTGTCAAGCCATTCGAGAATTCCTTTCTCCGACTCTGTAAGCTCATCTTCATTCTTCTGTCTTGCAGGGCCCTCGATCAGACCAAAGTAATCCCTGTAATTCCTCTTGTAGTAGTCGTCTAGCCTCTGGAATACAAGAAAATGACGGTAGAATCAGTGGCAACCCCAATCTGCGTCAATACCATTTTTGATGAATTATTTAAGCACAAAAGTGGACAAAGTCTAGAACCTCAAGTATGCTACATATCTGTAACTAGCTTTCATGAGCAACTACTCCAACCATTGATCTATTCACTGGAACATTATCAAATACCATTCTTAATTATCCTGAAGTTCTTCATATGGACCAATTTACTTCAAACTCATCATTGCTATTCCTAGACTAAATGTGCCTAGATTTCTGATTTGTCACTTGAGCCTATAATCTAGTTTTTAAAGTACGTCATATGTTAACTGGAACTTGTTACTCCCGTTTTAAATTATGTCGTTCTAATGTTTGTCCAAGTCAAACATATCTATCTTTGACCATTAAATTTTTGAAATTTGTGTAGTTTAACATCATGTGAGTTATATATTATGAAAGCATTTCTCACGGTGAATCCAAAAATATAATAAATCATATGTGTGCCAAGGAGAAAACCCGAAGGTCGCATACCTCTTTGTCGTTCTTTTCTTTGTTTTCCTTTGATTTCTTCAGATACTCTAATACACCCAAGGAGGAAAATGGATTATCTGATGATCTATCCAAGGTGGACAACCGGGTACCAGAACAATTGCAAACTCGGACCAAATTGGCGCGTACCTTGCAGTAGAGCCTTTCTTGATTCACCAGCCTCAGGTATGGCTGCAGTGGAGGTGAGGAAAGTGAGAAGGCCCCTCCTGCTAATGCCGTTCCTCTGAGCCAACATGGCCAGTGGCTGGAGATGCCTTGTTGCTGATCGATGAAACGTTGAAGCTGCTGTGAATGGCCTCCTGATTGTGTCCACCAGTTTCCCTTGGGGCTGAGCCATGGTAGTTGGAGTGATCTTTGTTTACTCCCAATTCCTAGTCGCTTCCCACATGAAGCAGATAGATAGCTAAGCTTGATGTGTGGAAGCCAGACCACAGGTTTCTCTGGATTGGATCAGACAGGGATACAACGGATTCCGTTAGGTGCAGTAGCTAGTGTGGTCACACAAGCACCACTGGATTCGAAATGGATGACCCGGATGCATCGGAATATTGTAGCAAAGTACTATAGCGTTTTGCTATAAAACTTACGCCCTCCGTTTCTAAATATTTTGACAGCGTTAACTTTTTAGCACATATTTGACCGTTTGTCTTATAAAAAACTTTTGTAAAATATGTAAAACTATATGTATATATAAAAGTATATTTAACAATAAATCAAATGATAGAAAAAGATTAATAATTACTTAAATTTTTTAAATAAGACATATTTAAAAAAGTCAACGACGTTAAATATTTAGAAACGGAGGAGTATAAAAGTTTCGGATTCACCGTAGCAAGTGATTTGGGTCATTGGATCAAGAAATAGAGGGCTCAAATCGTGTGGAGTTGCTATCGTGCAGTCGCAATAGCAACCGCACTGGATCTCAATCCGGATACAACATACAAGTCACACAAACAACTCCAGTACTACTCCGTAGCCCGTAACCTTTGGACAAGCCCATTTGGTACACTACACCAACTGCAGTTTGATGTTACACTTCCAGCACTGAATTTCTATTTTTGCCTCACACTTTTATGTGGTACACGTTAACTCTGATATTGGATGAATTTTTTTCTTCAAAAATTTACTGTATGACTTCTGATAAACAAAAAATACAGGGTAATATTCTAAGATAAGAAGTCCTCATGTGACTCAATGTCACGTTACTGTACAAAACAGTACAAGTTTGTGTATATAACACAATGGAGCAGAGATGGGCGACGTGCAGGCTTTCATCTATCAAGATAAGCCCACTTCTCTACCCATGTAATCCTACAATGATCTCGTATCAAAATTACAGGGGGTGCACCTGTTCAACCATACATCAACCAAAACCAAGCACAGTGGGTGCTAACTCTAACAATGGCTCCAACGCACTTGGAGCAAACTTTCGAGCAAACAGGAAGCACATCGTAGAGTTCTGGCCGTTGTATAAACAAGTCCGGCCCTCTTGAACTCTTCTCAGGAATTCCTCTGTGATATCACCCCTTCCAAAGGTGGCTGGATGTGCACCTCCTCTTGACCAATCCACCCAAGTAATACTTCTATTTGCCAGGCTTTGTGGTGCTTCAATTGTAAGCATTGTAGGGAAATAGTGCTCATCAACATAACAATGAGGCCTGCAGAACTCCTTGAATTTTGGGTAATAGAGCGTGTCTCTCACAATTTCGATGGCAAGCTCCCTGTTTACTTCAAACCATTGCGAGCCTTTGCGCCATTGTGTGAGTTCAACCTCTGGGGTCATGTTCCAGTTGTACCTGCCCCGTCCATATGGTCCAGGATCATCGAACGCCATGACAAAGCTTTGGCTTGAATTCTGGAGGTATCGGTATGTAGTGTTGAAATTAAATATAGGAATGCATGACTCAGACACAAGGACAAACCACTCATTGGATATATCCAGCAGAGCGTTTGCCAGAAGGCGTCTCTCAGCATCACACATTGTCATCTCACCCCATTCTGCAACCTGTGATCAGCAAACAAATCAAAAAATATGTTAGACTATATCAACACAAAAGGCTAAATAAATGACTTTTCTGGTGGAACCCTAATAATAGAGCTTAGTGCCTTTCCAGTGGAACACTAATAATAGATACAACTTCATTGGCCCATGCGGTTAACCCATCATAGACTGGCTAATGTGGCTCTGCTTAGCCCAAAACTCATTCCTATTAGGGCGATAAAAGATAACAGTAACCATGCAAAGACAAAATGATCTTTGCATGTAATCACGGTACGCCAAATATTTTTCTTTTGTGTTTAATCTGACAACCCAGCATAACATATCCATCATGACCAATATCAATGTCACAACCATGACCAGCCATTATGGAAATTAACTCACAAACTCCCTGATGTTAAAGAATAAAAAGATAGACTATCATTTCTGTTATAACTTTTGAATCATTGTGGTCAACATCAGGTGATTCTAACATTTCGGTATGGCTTGCTTGTCGATCTTCCTATGAAAAATTTCAACTAAAAAATGATGATTTGCTAGAACAGTGTTGTAGATATGGTTTACTCCAGATAGACTAGGAATGTAACTCCTAAAGGTGCAGAACTGCAGATACACAGAACCACAATTAAAATCTATGGAAATAACAGATCTCGGAAAGTTTTGCTGTCAAGGTAAATGCGCAAACTAGATTGGCATCCTACAGTGGAATCATCAAACATAGTGCCCAACACTTGTGCCGTCTGAGCATGGTAAACAAAGTGAAAAAAATGTTCCTTGGCCACAAATTTGAGTGGCATTGAAGAAACGCCACAAAGTTTGACTGATATTGGATTAATGTCAATGCAATGATGGATGGTTTGTCGCACCAACACGGCATATTTGCCACCCATCTTTGTGACAAAGAAAAATAAAGTACGATGAAGAAAGGTCAACTATCCATTAGATTCACAAGAAGCTCTAGACTTCTAGCTTCGGCACTCATTGTTCCCTTATGCTTATGCTTATAAGCCAAAATTTAAAATTTAATTTTGAATTTGATTTTATGGTTTTCTTCATCGTGGTTTATTTTACAACATTTGCTTTTGTATCACTAAAAGACACATATATAAAAGTTTTACCTACAAATTAATTTTTGCTTGTTAATAAGCGGTACGAATAAGCATAAGGATAAGCGAAACTATGGGTTAGTAAAGTGCCACCTTATTCAGTACTATATCGATACTCCTTCAGTTTTAATAAGATCCAAAGAAGTGAAACACTGGGATTCACTAACCAATTGTCCAGATCACACGCGAATTGTCTTGTCCAGGAATAGTACAGTACAATACAAGCCTAGTAGTACAATGGGACATGCTTAATGCTAACCTTACTCGGGATTTGGCGGCGGTAGAAGACGGAGTCGGTGGTGAAGTTGGCGCGGTAGGACGGCAGCGCGTGGACGTAGACGGAGTAGAGCCCGTCGTGGCCGCGGAAGAAGCGCTCCCAGAGCGGCGCCAGCGGGAGCGGGCCGCGGGTGAGGAACATGAAGGCCACCTTGGGCACGCGCCGGTACGGGTAGCCGGGGACCCGCGGCACGAACGACGCGCGCCACAGGAGCTCCCCGTCGGCCATGGCGTGCTCCACGCGGTCCGGCCCCCGCGTCCACCGCTCCAGCCCCTCCGGCGGCGGCGGCGGGGGCGGAGGCGCCCCCGCCGCCCCCCACGCCCCCAGGCACGGGCGGAACAGCGCGGGCGCGGCGGCCGCCAGCGTGTGGCGCGCCATGTACATCCCGGCCGCGGAGAGGCAGACGCCGAGGAGGAGGAAGCCGAGGAACACCTTGAGCATCCCCGTCGGGAACACCCTCCCCTGCGGCTGGAGCGGCGGCAGGGCGGCGGGGCGGGCGTCCTTGACGTCGTCCATGGACGCCACGCGCGACTGCATCGCGGACGCGGACTAGGGGAAGACGACGAGAGAGGAGGAGGCGGCGGCTGCTCCCAGATTTGAGGGCGCGCCGGGGGGCATCTCTCCGGATCGGGAAGGCGACGAATGGAGTCGAGGTGGGCGGCGGGGGGTGGGTCAGGGGGGGTCAGGTCAGGCGGGCTCAGATCTGGGGCGCGGGCGGTGGCGGTGGTGGTGGAGTGGACTGGTGGTTGGGGTGTGGGGGGTGATGCGCACGCTGCGAAACCGGCCGGTGGTTGTGGTTGTGTGCCGCCACCGCCTCGGGGTCGGGGGGACGAGTTGTAGCGTCAGTGCGTCACGGGTGGGTGTGGGTGTGTGCCGTAGGGTGGACAGTGGACCCGGTCTACGGAGGCGACCTTGCGAGGGGAGAGGAAGAGGACGGGAGAGCGGTGCACGTGGACCGGGTTCGTGCAAGGTGAATGGCCCCCAACTCGTTGGATCGAAAATACGGTGATCCTTACAAAAACTTAATTATACTATTATAGTGAAATCTTGACAGATGCCTTTTTTTTTAAGATAAAATCTTGACAGGTGCCTAATCCATGTTTATTCAGAAATTTCCTTGTATACCACTTAAAGTTTCCATGTTTCTCTATATGCCACCTAAAATTAGCTATTCTCTTATATGCCATTAAATTAAAGTTCTCCTTCCCTATGTGCCATTGCTATTACCTCCGTTGCAAACCCATGCCGTTAGTGCACAGAACTTGCTATCCATCTCTAAAATGGCTATCCTACCCTTGTGATGCCACATATCCACTTCTTTCCTTCTTTTTTTTCCTTCACGCACGTCATATGCTCATGGCAATTGGGCAGTCGTCAAACTATGCTGCTGACGTTGACCAGCAGCTTCTGTGTGATCATTTCGTTTCGTCGTTCCCCATGATGGTGGCAGGTGACTCCATGGCCAACGGCCATGACGACGAGCTTCTGAGGATGCCCTCCGTCATCGACGTGAGTGACGTCGATGAGCTTAAGGTTCAATTCCTAGCATAGTCTCGACACGCCGATTGTGCCATCTGGCGATCATCACTTTGGGACGCAGAACGACGACACACGATGTGTATTGATGTGACATGGATGGTAGAACTCGATCTGCGCAAGCAACAAGACGTTGTTGCCCCTCGTCGGCTGTGGTGGTCGTCGTGGTACTAGCCACTAGCTAGCTTGATCCTTTTTAGCTCGGGTATTAGGGGGTGTGGGCAATTTGGTCTTTGTGCAATCAGTTTAACAGCCCATTAACACCACATCGACGGGAGTGGCATATAGGGAAGGAAAATTACAACATAGTGGCATATATGGTAATAGCTAATTTTTGATGGCATATAAGGAAACTAGTTTTGAGTGGCATATAAGAAAATTTCTCCTTTATTCATATGTTTGAATTATTTCTATAGAGGGATAGCGAAGATTCATCTATTCGTCTACTGTTAACGACCATCATCTTAGACATCATCTTAATGTTAAGATAGAGATCGTGCCCATCATCTTAATCTTAGACCATCATCTTAAATGTTAAGAAGAGAGAGAAGAGGTTTCGCTTGAGCGGTGAAAACGGAAGTCACGGCGTGAGATTTCTCGGGGGTAACGGTTAGTATTTAAAGTGCTGGAATAATGGTCAAAAGCGGCGGAGTGTGAAACTTGCTCGGAGTCGATACATGGCAAATCCGGAACATGATCAAATATCCCGGACCTGGGGGGCATGTGTTAACGACCAAATTTGGTAACATCTGTGTCAGGAAAGAAGATTTGATCAAAGCGAAGTCGGAGGCGGAGATCGAGTTCGGAAACAGAGCAGGAATCGGCTGGAGTCCAGATCGGCTACGATTAGAATCGGCTGGGTCTGAGTCGGGCTAAATAAGCCGATACGACCGATTCTGACAATACGACTTGTACGCGACATTGGGTTCAAATTAATGTACTTCAGGATGATTGCCACACACGGATGGAGTCCTGGAAAGGTAATTGTATCTATTAATTAGGATATCTTATGTAAATTCCTTATAAATAAATGTGGGCAAAAGTCTGCCGCAAAGACTTATGGTATCTTAGAGTTTGTTAGAGATAATAGTCGTGTCCGGTATGGTCATATCTTGTAATTCTCGGGTATAAATAGACCCCGAGCCATATGTAATTTAACAACACACACGTTCAATACAATTTCGGCGCATCGCCACCCTTTTGCCTTAGTTTTGCTTCGACGAGTTCTTGCTTTCGGGTTGAGCTGCATCGGTTTCGATCTTCAACAAGAGGTAAAACTCGTTATGACGGATTGTGTTTTTAGGATTAGTGCTTCCATCTTTATGATACTCTAATCTTGTTTATATAATTCGTCGAGTTATCATATATCTTACATAATCTCTAGCAATATCGCCACCTAATCTACTATCGGCTAATATCTGTACGCAGAGGGCCGCCGATTAGGTTAGATCTTGATGTTGATCTAGATTATATGAGATATCTACCATTCTATGAAATTCTAGCGGCTTGATTGTCTAGATATCGTTCTTCTTTTCATACTTAATGCTGTATCAGTTGAGTTTGACCTATTGAGTCGTGCTTAGAATATCGATCTCTAGCCTGCCTTATAGTTGCCGATTAGAATAGCATCGGAGTTTCAGCCGATCGTATCTGATTTAACTATATTTGTTCTATATGCTTCAATGTTATGTTAAATCTGCCCTTTATATTAAGATATTGCTGTGTCTAAGAATGTTAGGCTTTTGCTCGATATATTATACTTGCTTTAATACCTTGATATAGAGTAGTATCGGAGTATTAGCCGATACATGCTAGATCTATCTAATCGGCTATGCTACAAACATATATAGTCCTGTTATTGATATACATTTCGATCTAAGTGATTTATACTGTCTCGGCATGGTGACCGATCTATCCCAATCACTTGATTTAAGTATACATCGATATAAGGAGTATATATCGTTAATATCTACAGCCGATCGAGTAGATTTAGTTCTTCTTTACTTATTCATGACTGCCGATCGATACACATATGACATCGGCTCAAAGATAAATGATATGTCATCGACACCTAGCTGATCGGCTATCATTTATAGACTTAACCACGGTTTCTTTGCTTCTATTTCTTGTTGATTACAGGATCAAATCAACTGGCACGCTAACAACATCTGAAGGCGAGCTTTGGACCTGCACTGGAGTTAAGCAAATCTCCCAGGCCACGTGTTTTTCTGTCAACACGCTTTTGGCACGCCCGGTGGGACCTGTAAGAAGTCAGACGTCAGTTCTTCCTCATGGCCGAGAAACAGCCACCACCACCATCTAGCCCAGGTTCCGTTAAAGGCAAGGCGTTGAAGTAGGGATTGACTGACATCATTGATGACAACGTCATGCCGATCGATCCAGAGAAATTCACGCCTGAGCAGAAGGCGGAGTTTGAAGCAACCCTGCAACAGGCACGGGATCAGTTCCTGAACTCATTTATGCAGACCCACGAGGGGACACTTGTTCAAAAGTACAAAATAAAAGTGGTTACTGATAGTCCTGGGACCGGTTCTTCTAAAGATGGAGAAGTGAAACAAGCTCCAGGCGGCTCGGCTCAGCCGAGTACTAAAGGTGCTACCGACGGCTCCCCGAGCGATCAAGGCGACAATTCTCAAGGAGTCCATGGCGTACAAGGTGATGGTGCTCAGGAGCCACAAGGAGGGAATCTTAACCAGAATAGTGAACTAGCACAAGATTTTTTCAATAACTTCCAAGATCGGGTTGATTACGCTGTGCATCATGCTTTGATCAATCAGTCCGGGGTATTAGTCAATACATTGTCAAACATGATGAAGACAATAGTCGATGGTTCGATAGCTGAGCATCAGGCTGCAGGCCCAGTTTACTTGCATGGAGGTGTCTTCCCGAATTATCGATCTTTGATCACCGATGTTCAGCCATCTGTTCAAGCAGTTCCCTCCGTTGCACCCACAACTCAGCCGACGGTGCCAGCGTCGACTCCTTTGCCTGCTACACTAGCTATGACGCCAGGATAGCCGGTGAACCCTCGGTTGTTAACAAGGGATCAGCCACAGCATGGCGGGCAGGCTACGAATCGGCTAACCCAAGATCAAGTTGCTGCCATGTTTCTGCCACCTCCACCTATTGTTGATCCAGTGCAGCAGCAGCCGATTCAGCAGACACCACCAATCCAGCCAGTTGTACAACCAATCCAACAACAGGTAGTACAACAGGCTCAGCAAACATCACCAAGGCAGCAGCCTCTGCAACCAATTCAGCAAACACCACCAAGGTAGCAGCCTCAGCAGCCGATCCAACAGACTCCATTAAGACATCAGATCATTCAGCCGATTCAGCACCCGGGGTCTATAAATGCATCGGCCGGGTTCGCAGTACCTGGTGGTCAACCTGTATCCCAGAGCATTTGGTTCATCGTGCACAGCCGGACGGCACAGTGATACCTCAGATGGTTCCTGAACACTTGGTGCGCAACATCCAGCCGAATCTTCATAATTACCAAGGGGGTAACTTGAGCTATCAATATCAGCCTCCTTCCCCGCAAGCCCAATATCAGCCAGGGGGGTTGGCTTAGCCCCAGTTCGCATCTCAGTATGGTCAGTTCGAGTCTATGCAACAACAGCCACAAGGAGCAGCTCAGCAACGACCGTGGGCCGATGTGATTGCCGATGTAATGAGAGAACAATTTGGGCTTAAACCAAAAGAGACTGGAAGCTTGTATCGGCAGCCTTATCCTGAGTGGTTTGAAAGAGTTCCTCTCCCCAATCGGTTTAAAGTTCCAGATTTCTCCAAGTTTTCGGGACAAGAGGGCGTGTCAACTTATGAGCACATCAACCGATTCCTTGCTCAGTGTGGTGAAGCATCGGCTGTAGACGCTCTGAGATTTAGGTTATTCCGGTTATCTCTGTCTGGATCAGCTTTTACTTGGTTTTCCTCTTTGCCATGTGGGTCGATCAATAGTTGGGCCGATTTGGAGAAGCAATTTCACAGCTATTTCTATAGTTGGGTTCATGAGATGAAGTTGTCCGACTTGACAGCGATCAAGCAGCGGCATGATGAACCCGTGCACGAGTATATTCAGAGGTTCAGGGAGATGAGGAACAAATGCTTTAGCTTGAGTTTAACTGATGCTCAGTTAGCCGATTTGGCCTTCCAGGGTATGATTCCTCCAATCAGGGAGAAATTATCGTCCGAAGACTTTGATAGCTTATCGCATCTAATACAGAAGATAACCTTGCATGAGCATAGGTCGGCGGAAGTCAGGAGAAGCTCTAAGAAAGTTAATCATGTTTGTCCATACATGTATGGATCAGATGACGAGGAAGATGATTCTAAAATAGCTGCAGCCGAATGGGTGAGGAGCAAAAAGGTCATACCATGCCAATGGGTAAAAAGTTTTGGAAAAGAGGAAAAGTATGATTTTGATATCACCAAGGCTGACAAGATCTTTGATTTACTACTCCGAGAAAAGCAGATTCAGCTTCCTGTTGGTCATACAATACCATCGGCTGAGGAATTAGGCAAGAAGAGGTATTGCAAATGGCATAATTCTGGGTCTCATTCTACTAACGATTGCAAGGTTTTTAGACAGCAAATCCAAGTTGCCATTGAAGGGGGAAAGATTAGGTTTGATGATTCCAAAAAGCCGATGAAGGTCGATGGTAATCCTTTCCCTGTTAATATGGTGCATACAGCCGGTCAAGCAGCCGATAGGGTTCGTGCAAAGGGTTTTCGAGTGAATTCGGCTAGGATTATCAACAAGTATCAGAGGAAGTATGACAAGCAGCAGGAGAAGCATTATGAAGAATACGACGATGGTTTTGATCCTCATTGGGGTTGTGAGTTCTTTAGATTCTGTTGGAACGAAGGGATGAGGTTGCCATCCATTGAAAACTGCCCTGGGTGCAGTGATATCGTTGAGAGCTCGAGCCGGTCATATAGTAGAGGTAATCGACTAAGGCAGACAAGACTTCCTGTTCATCAGAGATTAGGTCCGATGAATCAAGATTATGGCCAAGAGGATGAGATAATCAGGAAGAATCAATGGTGTCCTTCTGGTATTTTCACGAAGAATCAGAAAAGAAGGGTCCAGAGATTAAGGAACAGGGAGCGTTTTTAGGAAGTTGAAGAGGAAATCAACCATCGGCTGAGGAAATCAAAGCCAAGACAGGAGTGGCGTGTCAAGAATCAGGTTCATGTAGCCAATGATGCTGCAGCCGATGAGGCGAAGAGGTTGGCAAAAGGGAAGAACGTTGTAGCAGCACCAATTAACATGGTCTTTACATTGCCAGCCGAATTCGGGATTGATCAGGCCGATGTCGATGAAGTGGAAGAGAGATCGGCTAAGTTGGTCCTGTCACCAGAGCAAGCAGAATTCGAGAAACCCGAGGGGACAGGGAATCGACATCTTAAACCATTATATATAAACGGCTACGTCAATGGGAAGTCGATGTCTAAGATGATGGTCGATGGTGGGGCCGCGGTAAATTTGATGCCTTATGCTACGTTCAAGAAGTTGGGTAGGAACGCCGAGGATCTCATCAAGACAAATATGGTGCTCAAAGACTTTGGTGGTAATCCATCGGAAACCAGAGGTGTTCTAAATGTGGAGCTAACAGTCGGTAGCAAGACTATTCCTACTACGTTTTTTGTCATCGATGGGAAGGGTTCGTATAGCTTGTTGCTTGGAAGGGATTGGATTCACGCTAATTGTTGCATTCCTTCGACTATGCATCAATGCTTGATTCAATGGCAAGGCGACAAGATAGAGATCGTGCCAGCCGACAGGTCAGTTAATGTTGCTAGTGCCAATTTAGCCCTTTGGGAGATGGATGGCCTTGATTGTTTATCTGGAAAAGTCTGGGATGGAGATTTTCTAAAAGTATCCGATTCTGATATACAGCCAATCGAAGATGGAGAACCCAAGCTATTACTTTGAGGGCGTCGTGGAGGGTTCAAATGTCTACGCTAAGGATACAGTAGATGATCTCGATGACAAGCAAGGTCAAGGTTTTATGTCGGCCGATGAGTTGGAAGAAATAGACATAGATCCAGGCGATCGGCCAAGGCCGACATTTATTAGCAAAAATTTGTCTCCAGAGTTTAGAACTAAGCTGATAGAGCTCCTAAAAGAGTTTAGAGATTGCTTCGCTTGGGAGTATTATGAGATGCCTGGACTTAGCCGATCGATTGTTGAACATCAGCTACCTATCAAGCCAGGGGTTAGACCACGCCAGCAACCTCCGAGGAGATGTAAAGCCGATATGCTCGAACCTGTTAAAGCTGAGATCAAACGATTGTATGATGCTGGTTTTATTCGTCCCTGCCGATATGCTGAATGGGTTTCTAGCATAGTTCCGGTTATTAAAAAGAATGGCAAGGTCAGGGTGTGCATTGATTTTCGAGATCTGAATAAAGCTACACCAAAGGACGAATATCCAATGCCAGTGGCCGATCAGCTGGTTGATGCCGCATCAGGGAACAAAATTTTGAGTTTTATGGATGGGAACGCAGGATATAATCATATCTTTATGGCTGAGGAAGATATCCATAAGACGGCTTTTAGGTGCTCTGGTGCAATCGGCTTATTTGAATAGGTCGTCATGACTTTCGGCTTGAAGAGTGCTGGAGCAACATATCAAAGAGTCATGAATTATATATATCATGATTTAATCGGCTGGCTGGTTGAAGTTTATATTGACGATGTGGTTGTCAAATCTAAAGAAGTGGAGTACCACATAGCCGATTTAAGGAAAGTTTTCGAGAGAACCAGGAAATATGGCTTGAAGATGAATCCGACAAAATGTGCTTTTGGTGTGTCGGCCGGCCAGTTTTTGGGATTTCTTGTTCATGAAAGGGGGATCGAGGTAACCCAAAGGAGCGTTAATGTGATCAAGAAGATTCAGCCCCCGGAAAATAAGACAGAGCTACAAGAAATGATCGGCAAGATAAATTTTGTTAGAAGGTTTATTTCTAATTTGTCCGGAAGGTTGGAACCTTTTACACCCTTATTGAGGTTAAAAGCCAATCAGCAGTTTACTTGGGGGCAGAGCAGCAAAAGGCTTTGGATAATATTAAGGAGTATCTCAGCTCTCCTCCTGTTTTGATTCCTCCACAGAAAGGAATACCGTTTAGGTTATATTAATCGGCTGGTGAGGAGTCAATCGGCTCGGTTTTGATTCAAGAGTTGGAAGGGAAGGAACGAGTTGTATTTTATCTCAGTCGACGGCTCTTGGATGCTGAGACTCGGTATTCTCCTGTGGAAAAGTTATGCTTGTGTTTGTATTTTTCGTGTACAAGGTTGAGGCATTATCTATTATCTAACGAGTGCACTGTTATATGCAAAGCCGACGTAGTCAGGTACATGCTATCGGCTCCAATATTAAAAGGAAGAGTTGGAAAGTGGATATTTTCCTTGACTGAGTTTGATCTTCGGTATGAATCACCGAAAGCGATTAAGGGACAAGCTATAGCCATATGCTTCGATTAAGGGGGGCATGTTTCGAGTTTGCTTATACTATTAAACCATATGCGACTAATAATCAAGCAGAGTATGAGGCAGTGCTCAAGGGGTTGCAATTACTCAAGGAAGTTGAAGCCAATACCATTGAAATCATGGGGGATTCTTTTCTAGTAATCAATCAATTGGCAGGAGAATATAAATGCAAGAACGATACGTTGATGGTTTATAATGAGAAGTGCTTGGGACTAATGAAAGAGTTTCGGCTGGTTACTTTAAAGCATGTATCTCGAGAACAAAATCTTGAAGCTAATGATTTAGCTCAAGGGGCGTCGGGGTATAAGCCAATGATCAAAGATGTTAAAGTTGAAATTGCAGCGATGTCAGCCGATGATTGGAGGTACGATGTGCATCAGTATTTGAGTAATCCATCTCAGTCGGCTTCTAGGAAATTAAGATATAAGGCATTAAAGTATACACTGTTGGATGACGAGCTTTATTATCGGACGATTGATGGAGTATTACTTAAGTGCTTGAGTGCCGATCAGGCTAAGGTTGCAATCGGCGAAGTTCATGAGGGGATCTGTGGTACTCATCAATCGGCTCACAAGATGAAGTGGTTGCTTCAGCGTACAGGATACTTTTGGCCGACAATGCTAGAGGATTGTTTCAGATATTATAAGGGGTGCCAGTATTGTCAGTAGTTCGGAGCAATTCAGCGAGCACCGGCGTCGGCTATGAATCCTATTATTAAGCCATGGCTGTTCAGAGGTTGGGGAATTGATATGATCGGTATGATAAACCCACCATCGAGTAAAGGACATAAATTTATATTGGTGGCAACTGATTATTTTACCAAGTGGGTAGAGGCGATTCCTTTGAAGAAAGTTGATTCTAGGGATGCTATTCAATTTGTTCAGGAGCATATAATCTACCGATTTGGTCTTCCTCAAACTATTACTATGGATCAAGGTTCAATCTTTGTGTCCGATGAGTTTGTTCAGTTTGCCGATAGTGTGGGTATCAAGTTGTTGAATTCTTCACCTTATTATGCACAAGCTAATGGGCAAGCCGAGGCATCTAATAAAAGTTTGATCAAATTGATTAAGCGGAAAATTTCTGATTATCCTCGGCAATGGCATACTCAGTTGGCCGAAGCATTGTGGTCTTATAGGATGGCTTGTCATTGATCGATTCAAGTTCCTGCTTACAAACTTGTTTATGGACATGAGGCTGTTTTACTATGGGAAGTTAGAATCGGCTCTCAATGAACGGAGTTGCAAAACGATTTAACAGCCGATGAGTATTACAACCTTATGGCTGATGAGAGGGAGGATCTGGTTCAGTCGCGATTGCGAGCCCTTGCAAAGGTTACCAAGGATAAGGAACGTGTTGCTCGGCATTATAATAAGAAAGTGGTACCTAAAGATTTTTCGGAAGGTGAACTTGTATGGAAGTTGATTTTGCCGATTGGTACTCGTGATAGTAAATTCGGCAAATGGTCGCCGAATTGAGAAGGATCGTTCTAGATTTATAAGGTTGTGTCTAAGGGAGCATATATGTTGCAAGGGCTTGATGGCGAAGTCTATGGGCGAGCGCTCAATGGCAAATATTTGAAGAAATATTACCCAAGTGTTTGGGTTAACGCATGATCGGCTCGTGTTGCCGATGCATGACAGCCGATGTGTTTACATCGCCTAGAGATGGCCGATATGGTTATATCGCCCTTAGTTGTTTTTCATGGTGTACTCGGTTGTGGTTTGCCGATGTACAATGGCCGATATTGTTATATCGTCCTTAGTTGTTATATAATTTTATCAATGCTTTTGACATTGTAAAACTAGGGGGGCACATATATAGCAGTGCAAAATTTTTTAGCACATTTCAAAGTCATATTAATCGGCACAAAGGATTGTTAAGACAGTAAAGTGTTAGCCGATTACAAAAATTCTAAGTTTTATTACACAAAAATTATTGAGATAAGTATCGCTGGATGGCCGATATAGCCTTCTGCCTAATCTGCTCTACTTCTTCTATGGCTTAGGCATCCTGAGCGTCGGTTCCAAGGATAACTTTCAGAGACTTGGTCAGATCAGCAACATGCTTGATAGCCGATTTGAGTCTTGCTTTCTGTTCTTCAATAGATTTTGGGAGATCGGCTAGTTTTTTGTGTTCCATGTCCAGCTCAGCGTTGCATTCTTCAAGTTGTGCTAAGAGTTCAATCTTGTGAGCCTCGAGCCGATCAATATTAGACTTGATTGGGCCTTCAGATAGTTGATCAAGCTTGGATTTCTCTTCATGCACAAGTTGTCGATTAGCTTGGATAGTGGCCTCAATATCCTTGCGCTCTCGCCGTTCAGCCAGTCTTAATTTGGCTTTTTCCAGTTTGAATTGGTGTTGCTCAAGGTAAACGGCTAGGGTGAGGATATCGGTTAACTCATCTGGGATTAGAGCCTGAATCTCATGTAGCCAAGCCCTGATTGAGCCACAATCAACCACCAGGCTATCTAGCGATGATGCTTCTAGCCGATCCAAGATACTTCCTAGAGTTTTCTTCACATCATCAGATAAAGGGGTAAGGTTTTGCTTGTGGTATCTTCTTCTCCTTCATCAAGATAGTCTCTGATGTCAAAAGAGAAAAGATCGGCTAATACCTGCAGCAACGATTTAGAAGCAATTAGAAACAGTCATAGTCGATCTGAATGGTTGTTGAGACAAAAAGAAACTTACTGGGATAGCAGGAGCAGCTGGTTGTTCTTCTTCCTCGACGTGATGACTCCCCACAGCTGAAGGGGTCTTGTCACTTGATGTTTGTTGTACAGGAGGAGAAGGAGGAGGGGAAGGCTGAAAGGAAACAAGTGTCAGCCAGAATCGGCTAAAAATTAACTAATGAAAGTTAAAACTATCTTACTGGTGGAGCTGGTTTAGACGTTGCAGCCGATTTCTTCTTCACCGCAGTCTTCTTTTTCTGCAATTATAAGACTTGGGAATGATCGGCTATAAGACAAAATAATTATGAAAGGAATTAAAGAGAGATATTTACCCTTGAAAAGTGAACCGGAGCAGAAGGAGTTGGAGGGGTTTGCTTGGGCGAAGCCGATGGTGTTCTTTCAGTATCGCTTACTTCGGCTGCGGCCCGATCAACTTCGTCTTCAATCTAGGGTAGGCAGATCATCGGCTGGCTTGGTTTTCTTTGTCTTCTTCTTCTTAGTTGGAGCTGCGATGTCTACAACCGACGATCTGGTTTTCCTCTTTTTGCTGGCATCGGCTGGTTCTCTGATAAGCCCTTGAAGAAGAGCTGAGGTCTTGGGGGCATCATATCCAATAACCGGAGGAGATAGCCCACCTCCGTTAAGAATTAAACCTGGGGCATATTGGATATCCTTACCACTGTTGCTTTGACGGGGAGGAGAGGATTCTGTTGTCTGCAAATCAAAAGGAGGATTAGTTGAGATTAATCGGCTAAACAGCTATTTAAATCAAGTGGAGTTAAAGACTTACTTGAGGGACAACATCTGGGAAGAGGTCTGTCATAAACATTGAAGCTGGTTGGTGGAATAGATGCAGCTTCCATTCACCCCATCGTCTGTCAAAGTTTTTGCTTCTGAACATTGCCAGTTCTATGTTGTCAATACTGCCCAGAGGGGGTCCTTGAAGGTTGAGTAGCCGATCCATCATCAAGGTCGATGAAATTTCTCCTCGGCATTGGATCTTGTCGGCAAAGAATAGGCCGATTGGGAGTTGGCCTATTCCAAGTTGTCTAGCTGAGCTCATTGGATGATAGAATTCGTAAGAAGCTTGGATGTTTCTTCCTTGATGAATGCCAACAGGAAGGATACATGGGCTGATTGCAGCTGAGAAAATCTCCGTGGACGATTGGTATATTTCGTGGTTGATGTCTTCGAATCTGAAGTCCAGTGGGTGCTCAAGTTCTGCAGAATCTTCATAAAGGAACGAAACTCGAGCATCTTTTTGAAAGCCTTCATAGAAGCTGCAGAACCAATCTTTGAGCAGTTCAGCCGATAGTTTTGCCCCGGCATCAGTTGGTGTAGAAGCGTATTCTCCGTATGATGTGCATCTCCGATGAGTACGCTCTTCTCCATCATCCCCTACAATCGGCTCTAGTCTTGGGAACTCAGCTTCTGATACGGATGGCCGATCTACAACCTTCATAACTATCAGGTTTAACCAGGTTTGTAGCAACCACCAGGATCTACCTGCTCCAACTACTGAGCCGACGGCTATCTTAGCCGATGCATTGTTCAACATCTGGTATAGATAGCCGAGGAGAATTTTGCCCAAGGGAAATTGTCTCTTTGTTTCTAGAGCTTCAGCTAGAAATTGCCAATTGGTTGTGGGGCCGCAACTTGATCCACAGAAAAGAAATTTTTCTAGCCACATTAACAAAAAGGCCACATGTTCCCGAGGGGTGACCGAGCCCTGACCCATATATGCCGCTACATAGCCTGACCAACCTCCTATGCTTTTGGTCTTGAAGTCATAATGGTTATTTGTGTTCAAGCTCATAGGGTTGGCCGATGAGGTGACATCCAGACCCGTGATCATGCTGATATCTATAAGAGTTGGGGTCATCGGCCCTTGATTGAATAAAAAGACATTAATAGTGTTTGACCAGAAGTAAGAAGCAGCTGCCATCAGGGGTTCATCTTTGGTCGAGTTTTCTATAGTAAGGTCAAGTGCTTGGCCGATTCCGATTTCATCCCAGTGGACCCTCTTGCTGGCTGATACACGTTCGAACCATGTAGTCCAGCTCTTTTCTGGTGGAACTTTCTCTAGAGATGGCCAGGACTTGAAAGTATTCTTCCAGTGACCTAGATCTGGGTTGGTTAATCTGAAGGAGATCCTATTGGTTTCACCAATAATGAACTTGGTGGGGTCAGGAGTGCTGATTGGGCCGAGAAAGTAGTGGTTTTCATGCGTCAGACTGGGAATTGTGACTTGGTGAGAAAGATGCTACAAATCCGAGGCAACCAAGAGAAGGAAAGCAATATGTGGTAGGATAAATCGATCTGCTGCTAAGGAAGGGGATTTAGCCGATGAGAACTTACCTCAGCGTATTCGACTAATGGCGCACCAGATGGGCTGGCGGAAGACGACATTGGTGCGGGCGGAGATCTCGTCGAGGAGGAAGTTGCCTAGAAATCGCCTTTGCACCAGGGGAATCGCCGGAGAAGAGAGAGAAGAGGTTTCGCTTGAGCGGTGAAAACGGAAGTCACGGCGTGAGATTTCTCGTTGGTAACGGTTAGTATTTAAAGTGCTGGAATAACGGTCAAAAGCGGCGGAGTGCGAAACTTGCTCGGAGTCGGTACATGGCAAATCCGGAACATGATCAAATATCCCGGACCTGGGGGGCATGTGTTAACGACCAAATTTGGTAACATCTGTGTTAGGAAAGAAGATTTGATCAAAGCGAAGTCGGAGGCGGAGATCGAGTTTGGAAACAGAGCAGGAATCGGCTGGAGTCCAGATCGGCTACGATTAGAATCGGCTGGGTCTGAGTCGGGCTAAATAAGCCGATACGACCGATTCCGACAATACGACTTGTACGCGACATCGGGTTCAAGTTAATGTACTTCAGGATGATTGCCACACACAGATGGAGCCCTGGGAAGGCAATTGTATCTATTAATTAGGATATCTTATGTAAATTCCTTATAGATAAATGTGGGCAAAAGTCTGCCGCAAAGACTTATGGTATCTTAGAGTTTGTTAGAGATAATAGTCGTGTCCGGTATGGGCATATCTTGTAATTCTCGGGTATAAATAGACCCCGAGCCCTATGTAATTTAACAACACACACGTTCAATACAATTTCGGCGCATCGCCACCCTTTTGCCTTAGTTTTGCTTCGACGAGTTCTTGCTTTCGGGTTGAGCTGCATCGGTTTCGATCTTCAACAAGAGGTAAAACTCGTTATGACGGATTGTGTTTTTAGGATTAGTGCTTCTATCTTTATGATACTCTAATCTTGTTTATATAATTCGTCGAGTTATCATATATCTTACATAATCTCTAGCAATATCGCCACCTAATCTACTATCGGCTAATATCTGTATGTAGAGGGCCGCCGATTAGGTTAGATCTTGATGTTGATCTAGATTATATGAGATATCTACCATTCTATGAAACTTCTAGCGGCTTGATTGTCTAGATATCGTTCTTCTTTTCATACTTAATGCTGTATCAGTTGAGTTTGACCTATTGAGTCGTGCTTAGAATATCGATCTCTAGCCTGCCTTCTAGTTGCCGATTAGAATAGCATCGGAGTTTCAGCCGATCGTATCTGATTTAACTATATTTGTTCTATATGCTTCAATGATATGTTAAATCTGCCCTTTATATTAAGATATTGCTGTGTCTAAGAATGTTAGGCTTTTGCTCGATATATTATACTTGCTTTAATATCTTGATATAGAGTAGTATCGGAGTATTAACCGATACATGCTAGATCTATCTGATCGGCTATGCTACAAACATATATAGTCCTGTTATTGATATATATTTCGATCTAAGTGATTTATACTGTCTCGGCATGGTGACCGATCTATCCCAATCACTTGATTTAAGTATACATCGATATAAGGAGTATATATCGTTAATATCTACAGCCGATCGAGTAGATTTAGTTCTTCTTTACTTATTCATGACTGCCGATCGATACACAGATGACATCCGCTCAAAGATAAATGATATGTCATCGGCACCTAGCCGATCGGCTATCATTTATAGACTTAACCACGGTTTCTTTGCTTCTATTTCTTGTTGATTACAGGATCAAATCAACTGGCACGCTAACAACATCCGAAGGCGAGCTTTGGACCTGCACTGGAGTTAAGCAAATCTCCCAGACCACGTGTTTACTGTCAACATCAACATATTTATTCATGTGTCCAGATTCATCCGTATGGTTTGATTCTTTTTTAATAAGGGGAGTATGTTTGGATTCATTTTAAGATAGAGGAATAGCTGTTATGCGATTACATTCGTTCTTCTATATACACATTTGAGGGCTACTATCGATTTTGAAGCCAAAACAAAGGGAAAAAATAGACTAACAATCTCATCTTTTCTCTTATGCTTATACTTGTCAGCCAAAATTTAAATTTTCGACATTAAAATTGGAGGGTGATTATTAGTTTTTTTCATCGAAATTTATTTTACAGCATTTGTTTTTAGATCGTTAAGAACATATATATAAAAGTTTGTTTGCAAATTATTTTTCGTTTGTAAATATTTCGTTTGGCGATGAGGCCATAAGGCCTTGTTTGGTTGGAGACTAATGTTGCCACATTTTTTCACTAAGGTGATTAAGCCTAGTCTTACCATACTTTTGTGGCAAACAAAATGACAAACTAAGCTTAAGGAAAGTTTAGTAAGAAAATAAAGCGTATGACATGTGGGCAATTTGGCAATGTATACTCAGATTTGGAGATAAACACCGAGGCGGATTCGAAGGATACTGGATCTTGTTGAAACAGATTGCGTATCGCATTGAAACAGAGACGAACTGAGAGCGCCGTCTCCCCTGCCGTCGTGGGCACCTCCTAGCGAGTGCTGACCTCGGATGCGGCAGGTCTCGGTGGTGGCGGCGATGACGACGAGCGGCAAGGGTTTGGCTTTGGGGTTAGGGCTAGCGAGGTGGCGATGTTGGACGCCCGCTCCCCACTTTCCGCCTCTATAGCCACCGCCACCACCTCGCTGAGCTCCTGATGTACCCCACCTCGTATCTTCTCTCCCTTCGCCTCTTGCTTCACGAGCGGCTGGTGTAGATCGACGACGACCGAGATGAGTTAGGGTAGAGGAGACCAAGAGAGGAAGAAGCATAACTGACAATGTAGGCCCTATCGCTTTTTTATTCTTTATACTAACTGGACTAGCACGTGTGGAACACGTAGAATCAAAACTGCTCCAGATCAAGTTAGGTGGTAATTCGTCCGGTATAAGAGGTTGAAGGTGAAGGATGTCTGGTTTAATGGTTAAAGGGAACTCACAATGTCACAATAGTTTATGGGTAATTTAACCTTTTCATACTATATATATAAATAGAGACAAAACGAACATAGGAGTAGTTTTTTTACATGAAACGTAAAGTAACTGTGCAAGGCGAGAACACAAAGCAAAGCGGTGTGCATCACTTGTCTCGCACTTCACTTCCCCACGTGCTCTTTTGCGGTCGAGACGGACCATGTGCAGTGCAGGGCGATCGCCGTCATCTCATGCCACGTCTACTCCCCTCGAGCAAATCCCACCGTCGATATCCCAGCTGGGAGACCCGGCCGCTTCTCCCTAAACCGCACCACACCGCCGACCAAGCCGCGATCTGTCTCCCCCTCTCCCATCTCTCTCTCCTCCGGAGTTCACACTCCCCGGAGGCCGCGCGCGCCGTCGTCATCGTCGTCGTCGCTGGCGGCGGTCGACCATGGAGGACGCCTACGCCAAGTCCGTGGCCGAGGTAAGGAGCCCTTCCGCGTCTCCGCCTCCCACCACCACCTCTCCGCGCCAGCGTCCGCTGTTGCCCCCCGTCTCATGGATCTGGTTCGTCGCAGGTGCTCGCGGCGTTCGGCGTGGATCCAACCAAGGGCCTCTCCGATGAGCAGGTTGCGTCTGGTTCGAAGCTATTAGTCAAGTCCTGTTGCTGGTACGGGTAATGGGGGTGGATTGGGTTGGACTGATTTTTGTATTTTTCGGGTTTATGATGTGCGCAGGTGGAGCAGCATGCTAGGCTTTACGGCAAAAACGGTAAGTGCTTCGAGTTTACTATGGGTTTTAGATTCGGTTTCCTGTCGCTAGGGATCGGCTGGTTGTAGCTTTGAGTCGAAATTGTATTGTTGTTGTTGATGGTAGCTTTCTGCCTGCGTGCCACTAATTTTACATTCTAGATGAAATGTTACGCAACCATTTATTGCAACGAAAACGGAGGAGGTTTTGAGATCATGCTGAGGTTTCAAGATTTTGAACATTTTTTTTGTTGAAATTTAATCACAATCACTCCATATTCATCACAGTGAAGTACTTTTAACCTTTCACAAAGCAGTTAGTTGTACAATTCCTTCATGTTTGTTGCCTATGGTATGAGTGATCTATCTTAGTGTTAATCGCTGGTAATTTGCACCTTTTAGAACCATAGCACCTGCACATAAAAAATGTAGTTTGCACGACTCTAGATATGTCTCAACCATTGGAAAGCTTAATAATCGTAGATATGAGTTTATGCTGACATTTTATTTTGGAAGTAATGCCACAACTCATAGGTATCAACCTTTTTAATACCTTCATGGAATAGGAAAGTCATTTTTGAGCGACAGCACCATGGAATAAGTGAGAACTTTGTGCTGATCAACAAATGGCAGCAATGCTGGTTGAACTGAATCAATACACCTTTCGTGCTTACATTGCAGTTGAGCCCTTTGGTTTTAAAAAATATAGTTCAGCCCACTATTTCATTCTCTTAAAACTTCAGCTGTAGTAACTGATGTTCAAACGGATGCTTTTTTTTAGATATACTTTAGGTTTCGTACTTGTGTTTTCCTGTACCGCATAGTCTACTTACATGTATATTATACAAATCCGAGTGCTGATGTATAATGTATTTATGTTTTGTAATTTCTGCATTGTGCCATAGTTCACAAATTTTCAATACTTATCATTGTTATCATAATTCTGTCCTGATTTGTGCACATTTGTTTATGCATGGGTTATCTTCAGAGCTGCCCCAAGAAGAAAGTAAGTTACCAACTCTAATATCCCATCTTCGTTTTATGTGTCTCAGCGCATTATTTACTATATCATAAACCATTTCTCAAGTGTTTGCCCTAATAGAGTTGTTATTCCAGCTTCACTGTATCATAGCCAAACACACATCAATCGACAAATGTCTTTGCGAAACAATCCTAATATGTAATTATCGTACCACTTCTAAGCATGGCACTAGCTTAGTACTCCCCAACTGTACTTGTGTAGTCCACAAACCATAATGGCATAGAATTTAAATAAGTTGGTGCTTGTTAACTGTTACTGATCTACCCTGCCCATTGCACAATATAAATACATGTGTACCATGCATATGTACCATTGTTGTGCAGAATATAACAAATACCCCCTCTGTTTACATGTCAGTTTTAATTTTGACTGACCAAGCTCGCGGTAACAACTATGTATTATTTATGTTTTAAAAGTGGTATTTTTTGATTTTGGTTAATGATATTGGATTGTGTATACCCTATTAATTGGCACACTACGATCAATCAACCTCTTTTATAGCATCCGTGTACAAAGGGGAGAGAGAGGGGATAAACTTACACTGAAATGTCAGTTGGTAATGCACCAAAAAACAATTCTTTCACTTTGCATTTAATATATTAGAGACAAAGTCTCATTAGATGCGCACAGTATATATGCTAGGCAAAATTGGTTCTATGACATTGAAAGTTCTTGTTTTTGGTTTTATAGCATCTAAAGTTCCCAGTTCATTTTATTAGCACCAAAATCTCCCTCTATTCCTGTAGGTAGCCTTTCTGTCCAACTCATCCCATTTCCCGTTTTCTTTGACCATTATCGACCCATTGTCCAACCCCGCCGCTGCTGCCACAGGCGTGCTGCTTGGCTGTATGCCGGAGATCTCGGTGCTGCTTTGCAATCAGAATTCCTACATGACTAGGTTCAATACATTCCTGCAATCAACTCAAACAAATTTAAAATTAATCCTCCCACACAAAGATTCAAGAATTCTAAATCTGCTCTCTTGTCTCTGATCCTCTTGTTGGTTCCCACGCGAAGAATACACCAGGGCCATTCATCTGCAACCAATACATAAATTTAATTCAGCAATTTCACTTGCTTCAGTTTACTGAATTAAAGAGCCATCCACTGAAACCGGTATGGATTGATGTGAAAGTAAGTAGCAAGTGGGAGACTGGCTGAGGTCGTTGCCGCAAGTCAGGCCACTGGTGATGCGCTCATGCGCGAGCGAAGCAGCAGAGGACCTGCTGCATACCTGTTGCTGCAGATGGGTGTGGCAGTGCCTGCGGCGGCAGTCTCCCGACTTCCAGTGATGTGGTGAGGCAGCCAGGCAAATGGATGGGGATTTGCCTCAATGACATTCAACGGCAGGAACAACAAATGGGACATGCAGGCAACGATTGGCAGGGGCACTCCATGGGGCCAAGGCCGCTGGCGGGGTGGGAAACTGGGAACTAAGACGAATAGGGATGTCAAGTACAACTAACGAGTTGATGCTGATTGAGCTTCCTAGGAAGATCATCAATTGGGATGGATTGGACGGAAATGCTTCTTACAGGAACAGTTGGGTGCTAATAAAATGAACCAGGAACTTTCGATGCTATAAAACCAAAAACGAGAACTTCCAATGCTAGAACCAAATTTGCCTATATGATATGGTTCAATGCTTTCTCCGTTTCTTTGCCCCAAGGTACAGAAGCAAATAAATTAAAAATGAGATTAACTTTGACTAACAAAATCATGCTTTGCGAGGAGGATTTACCACATATTAAAATCATAAGTATGAATTGCCACATAAAGAAAGGGAAAAAGAAAGAAAGTGATATATGGTGGCATGTAAGCATTTCTTTAAAAGTGTGGTTACTGCCAATGTAGCCAACAAAAAAGTGTGAAATCCCACCATTCTAATTGTTTTTTATTGTGAAGAATGTGCCTTTCCATTGTCTGGTGGTTGTATTCTTGCAAACACGTATAACATACAATTACATTCGTTTATTGTAATATGTTTCTATTTGTGAAACGTCAATGTGGATGTTAAGTTTATCTGTCGATTTGTTTGTATATGTTTCTTCCGAGCTTAAAGTTTACCTATTTATTTACACCATACATGTTGTGTTCATCATCATGTTTTTATATGTTCTTTGTATGTACATTTGTGTACCTTTTACTTATCTGTTAACATTAATTTTTTTACCTAGGTACCCCCTTCTGGAAATTAGTGTTGAAGCAGTTTGATGATTTACTCGTGAAAATATTGATAGCAGCTGCTGTGATATCCTTCCTTTTGGCTCGAATGAATGGTGAAACTGGATTGGCAGCATTTTTGGAACCATCTGTAAGTTGATTCAGTTTGCTGGGTAAGATGATTTGTGAAGTGCCATGTGAAGGCAGTATTGACTATATGGCTTTTACCTCGATTTGTAGGTCATCTTTCTGATATTAGCAGCAAATGCAGCCGTGGGTGTGATTACTGAAACAAATGCTGAGAAAGCTCTTGAGGTCTCTTACCTTTTTAACAAGGCTTTAATATCCCTAAAAAGGCTATAATGTTACATTTAGTTATGCAAATATAGTTTTCAGCTGTATGATTTGTTTCTTTTGTTCTTTTCTTTGTTTTTGCAAATGTTGATGGATAATATTGTGCCTTTGTCTTTCTACTGCCCCTACATATCTGTACTTCTCTACAAACATAACTATACGGCTGTTTTGTGAACGATGGAATGTCTAAATAACTTATTGTTAACCACTTTGATGTGTACACTGACTTTATCATTGACTATTTTTTCTTCCATTGTAGTTTACTTTTGAGATATCTGATTCTTTTTGATGTACAATCATATATTGAGAGTAGTGATCAGAATATTGTTTTTGGTCCTTACTATCGATTCTATAATGATCTTTTTGCATACTGGTTGCTGATATGCATGATTTATCCTAATTGCCATATGCCACTGGTAGAGTGTGACCTGTTAATTGTCATTGTCTTGCAATCTAGATCTCTATTTTGCATTGGATTGCCCACTTGTGTTGACCATTCATGGTGATTCTCTTGTAACAAATTTGTAGGAGTTGCGGGCTTATCAAGCTGATGTTGCAACAGTGCTGCGCAATGGTAAGAAGCTTTTGAAACCAGTTGTTGCATTTCATTTGATCCCATGATGCATAATGTTTCATTTGAAACTCTTCTTAACTTGTGTGTCACATCTCTATCTCTCTATGACTTTTGAAATTTCAATCATGGGTAGTCTATTCTTAAAACCATATTACCATACCAACCAGAAAATTCAACTTCATTAAAATACCACTTGCTGTGTGGTCACACATTAGACACAATAAGTGAGCATTTAAACTTGCAGTTTTGCTTGGTACGGATTTCCTTCAAACATTGATTGCTATGGTGCATTACTCGTATTATGGAAGCATCGTCTTAAAAATAAATTTTTTTTTCAATCCATCATTCCTATTATTTATTTCCTTTTTGCGTTTCTGATTTCTGAAAACATGTCTTCCTCTTGATATAATCCGCTGTATATATATCATACACTAGGAATTAGGCATTTCAAGCTTTGTTCTGTGATCAAGCTAATTTTGTAAAGGCTAGCAGTTCAGAAAAAATCATGACAGACAATGACCTATTGAACACATGATACTTTTGTTCAGAATGGTTTGTTTTTATCTAAATACACTTAGGCAGGGATCCTCATTATCTTTGACGACTAGTGAAATAAAGTGCTTATCTTGATATATGTGCTTGATATATGTCCACTTCAAAAATTCATTGTTAAAATTACTTCCTCCGTCCTAAAATGCTGCTACCTAGTATGGGATTTGACCCATCCTAGGACTAACTGTTAGTCCTAGGATGGGTCAAATCCCATACTAGGTAGCAGCATTTTGGGACGGAGGTAGTAGTGTATTTTAAGTTATCGTGGTCATACTATATGACTGAGTTGGTACACCTCTTAATGTTCAATTTGGTAGGTTGCTTTTCTATACTTCCAGCAACGGAGCTTGTCCCTGGAGATATTGTAGAAGTGGGAGGTATGAACTACCCAATGCTTTTCAGATGATTGTGTTTAGTATTGTTCCTATTAAGCTCCTAATGTAATTTGGCTACTTATTATTTCTTGTTGATAAGTTGGATGCAAAGTTCCGGCTGACATGAGAACAATTGAAATGTTAAGTCATCAATTGCGTGTTGACCAGGCAATTTTGACAGGTACTACTTTTCTTTACCTGCACCGCCCTCTTATATGTCCTAGTATGAGTCCTGAATTTTTAATAGTTTGTTATGATAGTTCTATTTTACAGAGTAGAACATGCTATGCCAATATTGCTCTCATTAGAAACTTCATGTTAGGTAATTATGACAATAATGTGCGTGCTATAAAGAAGTTAATGGTGGAGCCAGGATTTAGACTTGACGGGGGCCAAGCAACAACGATTGGGTATATAGCAAAATAACAATATATAACAAATAGCCCTGCGAAGAAAATAATATATTGCAAATGTGTTGCCAGTTTTAAAATATATAAGTGATGTTTTATATTTTGGACTGAAAATTTTAATTTTTTGGTATTTTTTGAGGTCATCTATTGGTCCCCTGGCAGGATATTCTTTTGGCCAGAAGAATTCAAATTTTGTAAATTCAGCAAAATCTGTTCAAATTCAGATAAATTTTGTATTGAGCAGGGTGGCGACTGTGTATTGGGCAGAACACTGGAGGGTAGCAGACCCAGAGAGAAGCAATTGATTAGTCTAGTTTCTGCTTAACTCAACCCATACCAAACCTAGTAGTGTTGGGCTAGATGGTTCGTATAACAAGTGAGCCATATTAAATTACAGGGGGCTGTGATTAGCTACTCTTGTACTTAAATGATTAGGTGCCAAAGAAAACAAAATATCTTTTGGGAAGGCCTGGGACATTTGTAAATGCAAAATCCCTGATTTGCAGGTTTTTTTTTGAAAGGAACTCCAGTTTATGGTGTAAAAGGTTAAAGAAAAACTTTTGCGCACCACCAAGCCTGTCTCTTTTTCTCTGGGATTTATACATGGCAGCACCAAACTTTGGCCTCAAATTTCTATCAGATTTGAAATTATCCCTCTGGTGTTATTTTTGAAACAATTTCATTTTTTTTTTGTAGGGGAGTAGACCCCTTACAATCCTTGAACTTTGGACTCTACTCTAGTTTTCTGCTTTACGCTCTAAATTCTTTGAACTATTGTAACTTCTTAACATTTACATTCATTAGAAGTAACCTTTTGTTATTGTGCATGGAATAAATAGTTCTAATAAATGAAGGGCCAATATGGGGATAATAAAAATGTTTTTGTTCTGAAAGTGGCCATGCTTGAATTTGAAGGATCAAAATAGGACTTTCACCTTTCTCAATAACATTGTTAATACGAGGTGCGCATTTTCTAAAATCTGCTGGAAAGCATTTGAGGGATAACTTGTTTTTTGGGCAAGAATTAGGGAAAATATATTTATTTTTTGTTTGGTGAGTCCTAGTTATAGCAATTAAGGATTGAAATTCATTGCTTTCGTTTTAGTCAATATTCTAGTTTGCCGATAGCCTTTGTCATCAGAAAAATGAAATTTGCCAAACCTACTGGTGTTACAATCATATATTCTAGAGATAGTGATTGATAGGATGCTTGTTGCTTATCTTTATGAGTTATGATTTATCAAACTGCTCTAACGCCAGCTTTTCTAAATACATTTGGTTATGTTGTGGACCCATTATTCTAGGGGAAAGCTGTTCAGTGGCTAAAGAGCTTGAATCAACTTCAACAATGAATGCTGTCTACCAAGACAAGACAAACATTCTTTTCTCAGTAAGTACATAAAAAAATACAAAAAATAGGTTATATCTTGTCATTATCCCAATTTCTTCAGGCCCCTCTTTATAAGAGTAAAGATATCCAATAAAACTTCCTATTTGTTTAATTTGTTCAATGTAGAGGAAATATCAAATGAAAATATGCTTTAAAGTGAAATAATGTAAATCCTTATTTGAACTATTGGTCAAGGGATGAATGATCAGCTTGTGATGGTCTTTAGAAGGTAGGAGCTCTTATTAATAACTTTTTGAGCATTTGTGGGTTATTTTGCGAAGTTATCCATAAATTGATTCTCAACACCACAGGGGGACCCACCCATGCACAGGAAAAATAATTCATCCATTGATCCAATTATAGCGATCGACACAATTTTTTTTATTGCACATGGATGAGTACACACTTATATGTCCTCTCAATATATATTTGTATAAATCATTTACATATCAGCACGTCTTATTCCTATAAAATAGTTAAAGTCTTCTAGCATCTCTTTCTATTTGTGAGCACATTTGTTTCCAAACATAGCGGCATCCAAACACCATGAATGAGATTATGCAAGTTTGTTATTGTTTTTGTCATCATATTTATTATAATCTGAAACTCTGATGGAACAGTATCAAATGAGAAATTTCATCACTTCAACAATAATAGATTTATTTTTCTTGAATCGCTCAAATTCATTTTTCTTAATATGTTGCTCAAAATATTTTTTTAGAAACATTTGGTAACAACTCCAGTTCTACTTCTATTCAGAATATAACCAACAGAGACAATTTACATCTTAATGAATATGGCCACTTTCTTTTGAGCATTCGCTTCATTGCAGTCATCCTCTATTTACTGTCTGCTTTCTTTGCTTCCAAGGGTACTGTTGTTGTAGCTGGTAGAGCAAGAGCTGTTGTTATTGGTGTTGGTTCTAATACTGCAATGGGAAGTATACGTGATGCAATGCTGAGAACTGAAGATGTAAGCTATTATTTATTTATATATTTTGTGAAAATTGAAAAATTAAACTATGTTTTTCTCTTCATTCTAATCATATACTTTCATATTGTTTTTATTCCATGCTACTTTGAGTTGTCTCTGGACTTAAATTTTGACACTGACCTCATCCTGATGGTGCTGCTTGCTTTCAGGAAGCGACCCCATTGAAGAAGAAACTTGATGAATTTGGTACTTTTTTGGCAAAGGTGATCTTGGTTTTTTGAACAAGTTGTGAGTAGTTTTTTCCTTCCCAAAGCAAGTGGCTCTATTGCCTGATATTTGAATAGAAGGCTTGAATGCATGATGAAGAATTCACATTGAAAACTGATCATAATTAAAGGGAAAAGAAAATATTACATATAATAGTAGGAACATCTTACAGTGCCATAAAGAATGAATTAAACATTAATTCTGATGAATGTGATGCACCTTTTGTTTCAGAAGCACAGGTTTCTTAAGCTTCATCGCACATTATTTTCTTTTCAGGTGATAGCAGGGATCTGTATTCTTGTTTGGGTTGTAAATATTGGACACTTCCGAGATCCTTCTCATGGTGGTTTTCTTAGGGGCGCCATTCATTATTTTAAAGTACATTATTGTTCCTTCTTTGCCTCAGTTTAAATCATGTAGCATTTGTTCACTGTGGATTGACAACCAGCCTACTGCATTGTCTTGTTACATTTTTACTAATATATATCTTCTTTTAATACAGTCAACAAAAGTGTTTTTGTTTGCATGCTAAGCTGTAGTGTAGAATTGTTTCTATTTTTCCAGAGTCCAGCTATATGACCAAAGTAGTTGGTGACATCATCTTAATTGATTATAATTATACAGTTATAGTTAACAACCCTCGTCTTTATTGAAAGATAACTGTTCACACAAATTGGTTGTGCCTCTTCTTATTATGTTCTATACTTGCATGTATGTGTAGAACAACACTGTTTATTGTCTTTTCTTGTAACACATATCAACTCTGCAACAAGCCAATAATAGTTGAGTCGGCTACCTTAGTAGTATACTAGTATTACTGCTAAACTCAGGCCATTGCAGTACACAGCATGGTTGTTCCTGACTTGCAAGGGTTTATTTGTCAATAGTGTACCTGTGAAGTATTTTGACTTTTACTCTAGTTTGTTTCAGCTGTATGAACTTCTCTCTAAAAATATTAGGTCATTGACAACTTCCAGGCACAGATATCTCACTTACTCCTATTACAACTATATCCTTGCAGCCCCCTAAATAAATGTGTTCTAATCAATAGGTGGGCCTCCTGAAAATCCCATTCCGGCAGAGTTTTGGCCTTTTGGGATAAATGAAGGCAGAAAGGCCATTATATGTTACTCCTTAGTTCATGCGGCAAAGCTAGAATAATTTATATTCTCTGCATTCTTCTTTAATTGGCAATTTTGACAAAAATAGTTGTTTACAAATATTTGGCACTGCACTTGCTACTTACACTAATATAGAAAGTTCTTTTATCCTACTTGCTACCCACAACACTAAATAATATCATAAGTGCAAAAATCATCCAGAAAATATAATGATTGTGTAGTTGTGTGTGTTGTCATTTTTTTCTTGAATACGCAAGAGAATTGTGTATCATTTCATTAAGAGAAGGAAAAGAAAAGGAATGGGAAGGGAGCGGTGCCCACCAACCTGATCCAAAACAGGCCGAAGCCTTTACAACACACGCAAAAAGCCTCACCTCTGAGGGGCTATTGACCTATCAATTAACTCCTTTAGCCTAGAAGCTCCAGCTAGCGACCACATGATACACTCTTTTGCCACTGTTTGGAGGACAGTAGCTACACAAGGGTTATCACCGTTAAAAACACAGTCATTCCTATGCTTCCAAATCTCCCACAACACCAGAATGATGAGAGAGCTAAGTCCTTTCTTGGTGTCTTTGTCTCTTCCTCTCAGTGCCCTTGACCACCACCTTGATAAGTTGGTTGTATCTGGACCTGGGGCTATATGGGCCAGTCCCATCCTTTGGAGGATTATATATCAAACTTGCCAAGAGAAATCACATTCCACAAGAAGGTGATGGATGGTTTCTTCTGCCTGATCACAAAGCGCGCAGGCAGAGCGGTGTGACAGCCCTGTGCTGGCAAGCCGGTCCACTGTCCAACATCGGTTGTTAAACACAAGACAAGTAAAGAACTTGCATCTCAATGGCGCCCAATTCTTCCAAATCTTTCTCCAATGTGCATATCTAACTGTACCAACAAAGAAGCACTCGTAGGCTGACTTGCAAGTATGTGTGCATTGTCATAGAGTGTCAATTAAAAGAGAATGGAGGGAGTATTTTGTCTGAGGGTAGTAGTTGATTTTGTTTTTATCTAGATGCTTGCATTTACTCACTATAATTCATTGCACCTAACATTGTTCTTCACAAAATATGTACTGCTGCCTTTTTTTTGAAGGCTAATGTTTCTTTCTTTTGATAGGTAGCTGTTGCCCTTGCTGTTGCAGCCATTCCAGAAGGTCTCCCAGCTGTAGTAACAACGTGAGTTTCCTTACAAACAAACTTTAGGCTTTCAATAGCACCAAATAAAGTAAATATAATTCAAATAGATCTGAGTTGAGGGTGGTCCAAAGTGCCAGAAAGGTAAAAATACCCGGTCCAAAGTGAAAACGTTGTTAACCGTCCAAAGCGAAAACATTGGTTAAAGGGTGGTCCAAAGCGAAATATTAGTAATAAAAGGTGGCCCAAAGTGAAATTTACTCGATTAATAAAGTGGAAACAGAGTCATACTAAACGAGAAATTTTGGACTTTGATCATTTGGAAGCTTGTGTATATGGAATGTTTCTTGAAGCACATGCAGACAATCATAAAGTATTTTAGCAATGAACTTTGCTTCCATACATTTGGTGCACACAGTTTCCGTAGCTTGCTAATTGTTACAAATTAGTCAGTTTTACTCGAACATGCTGGTACTTCGTCCTTTTCTTGAGAGAGGGCCAAAATTGGTTGCATTAAAATGACAATTTGTATTACTAATTATATCCAATATTTGTAATCACATTATGTCATTTTAGTGGTTCAATCTATCTTTTTGTGGCAATTTGGTACATTTTAAAGTGAATGCAAGTATGAGATGAATCATTGATCCATTTTGCTTCCAGGTGCTTAGCTCTTGGTACCAAGAGAATGGCTCGCCTGAATGCCATTGTTAGGTCTCTTCCCTCTGTAGAGACATTAGGATGCACAACAGTCATTTGCAGTGACAAAACAGGTACTCTTACAACAAACATGATGTCCGTATCAAAGGTGAGTGCTTCATGCTAAAACTCCATTAATTTTTGATGGCCTTCTCTATCTGTTCTTTTGCACTGACTTGCCCACTGGTGTAAAATATGATAAGCACCTTTAAAAAGAAAAAAAAAGTTTGTTACACCACTTTCATGCACTATATTCACTGCATAACTAAGAAGTATTCTTTTGATATCCCAGGTCTGTGTTGTGCGGTCTGTGCACCAGAGGCCAATAACTGATGAGTACTCCATTAGTGGAACTACATTTGCTCCTGATGGTTTTATATATGATGCTGGTGGATTGCAGGTAAGATGATGTATTTCACAATGGTCAGTTGATTTTGGGATCCTTGCAGTGCAACAACCTGAGTGGCTGCATTTTCCATTTGTCTTAATGCTGAAGTTTTGTTTTCCTAAGTATAAATATTCATAGTCCTAGTTATACCAATTGTTACAACCACGACACTTGATCATGATTGCCACTATTTGCCAGTGTTGTTACCCAGCAAGGTTCAGCTTTACAGAACTAGTCTTGCATTGGAATATACAAACCCTTTCAGATGCTGATTTTGGTGCAAAACTTTTGAGCAATATGCATGCCAACATCTCCCTACAATACTAAGCCTTAAGCCTCTGTAAATGGACTATGTTCTGCTACCAGCCATTCGATTATATTGCGCTCAGATACTTTTGCGATCCGTGGAACCCATGATGCCTCTTAGCCCCTTAGGTTACTATTCAATCCCTGTGGCAACTGTCATTTGGCTTTGGGCACTGATTTGACGGTTCTTTCGTATGTTGCAGCTGGAGTTTCCTCCTCAATCCTCATGTCTCCTTCATATAGCAATGTGTTCAGCTCTTTGCAATGAGTCCACTTTACAATACAATCCTGATAAAAAATGTTACGAGAAAATTGGGGAGTCCACTGAGGTTGCTCTGCGTGTACTGGTGGAGAAGGTCAGATTTTAGATATGGAATTAACTTACCAACACACCTTTGATTTCTTTTATGGGAAATATAAATCTCAATCTAATGTTTCATTTGTACAATAAAACACTATTAGGTTGGCCTTCCTGGTTTTGATTCAATGCCTTCAGCCCTGAACATGCTTACCAAGCATGAGCGCGCATCATACTGCAACCGTTACTGGGAAAATCAGTTTAGAAAGGTTATATTCCTCTACTTGTTGACATTTCTTGTGTTCTACAACATTGCTATTTTGTAATCCTTTTTAGGATTGGCTTGCAGCCTGTTATTTTCTCTTATGTCCTTGAGGGAAATTCCTTGGCTTGTTATGTCTAGAATAAGTAGGCCCATGTAACATTGCCCTTTTGTAACTGACAAAGTATATAACCGTAAGGTGTTCAACTTTTTTGTGACCTCCTGGTTTAATGAAAATATCTGGATCCTTTAATTTCTCATCACTCTGCAGCTTCACTCCCTACAAAAGCAGAGTCTCTCATGGAACATGGCACATGTGCAGGCATATCAAAATTGACATACTGTGGCGCCTGTTTGCACTATTACCAGAATTCCTTGTTTTGAAAACACTTACTGTTTTGGCATATTAAAATTATCATTAGTTGTTCCTCATACTGGAAAATTTCAAATGTTTGTCACTATAAAGTTCGTACAATCATCTTGATGCTAGTTACACATTCTATACTGTCTGTTGTTTTGTTGCAACGTTGCCGATGTCACCTTATTGCTTATATGCAAACTGGTTCCTGAATTAATTTACTTCAGTTTTATTTATTTAGATTCATGGCGAAAATTCATAAATATGTTTGTCTATTTCTGATTTGTTTAGATATCCGTTCTAGAGTTCTCCCGAGATCGCAAAATGATGAGCGTCCTTTGCAGTCGAAAACAACAGGAGATTATGTTTTCGAAAGGTGCCCCTGAAAGTGTAATGGCCAGGTGCACCCATATATTGTGCAATGATGATGGTTCTTCTGTACCTTTGACTATGGACATTCGTAATGAATTGGAAGCTAGATTCCAAAGGTTAGCCTATTCATGTGTACATTGTTTTCAGGTTCTCGTGCTTGCATGATTCTCAATGTACATGATTTATTAAAATATTCAAGTTATATCAGGGTATTTAAAAATAGATTGTCTCCTCTGACATTCTTGCTGATGCCAACATAGAATTACTCATTTAGTAAGTAATATGATTTTCTGCTTCAGTTTGGGTATACTAAATGCTATGCGAACTCCAGTTTTGCAGGAAAAGATACCCTAAGGTGCTTAGCATTAGCATTAAAACGAATGCCAGAAGGTCAACAAAGCCTTAGCTATGATGATGAGGCAAATCTCACATTTATAGGATTGGTATGATGCCAGTTTCATGCTATCCCGCTGTTCCTTTTTCAACAATCTTCTACATTTTCTTACTCGTAAATTCTAAGTTCTAATTTGGCTTTGCTATTGTAGTTAGGTACCACATTCTGTTGTTTAATACAGTAGTGATGTTCGTAGTTGATGAATACAAATTCCTTTGCCACTGGTTATAGGTTGGGATGCTTGACCCACCACGAGAAGAAGTTCGGAATGCTATCCACTCTTGTATGTCTGCAGGTATTCGTGTTATAGTTGTTACTGGAGACAACAAGGTAGGTGAAAAGTCTTGGTTTAAATTTGCACTGGGATCTTGGCTGTGTACATCCGTTTGGATGTAGAGGCCGGTTTAATCCATTATCTAAAAAAAAAAATTGCACTGGGATCTTTTACTACTTGGTGAGAAAATGAATATTTGCTATTTTAGTCCACTGCAGAATCCCTATGTCGGCAAATAGGTGCTTTTGAGCATTTGGAGGACTTTACAGGGTATTCTTATACAGCATCAGAGTTTGAAGGGCTTCCTCCTTTAGAAAAGGCAAATGCGTTGCAAAGGATGGTTCTGTTCTCCAGGTGATTTTGCCATCACATTTTAGAAAATTTAGTTCATAGCCACTCCCTTGCTGAATGAGTAATGACACCACTTATCTCATGCAATCAACTCATTAACTTAACAAATACTATCCAATGTGCTGGAGTACTGTTTTACTTGATTAAGATGCTTTGTTCTAGGTCTCCACATCTCATCGCTGATGAACAGATCCTATTTTACATGTGTTTTCCTGCTAAATTCGTTTCCATTATTGAACTTTACTTATTACTTTTACTAGTATCCATAAAATAAAAATGAAAACAGACACCACTATCAGTTAGGCTGTGTTTGCATCCCCATGTTCCCAACCCATCTCCCTCGTTTTCCACGCGCACGCTTTTCAAACTACTAAACGATGTGTTTTTTTGTAAAAAAATTCTATACGAAAGTTACTTAAAAATCAAATTAATCCATTTTTGAAAAAATATTAGCTAATACTTAATTAATCACGCGCTAATGGACCGCTCCGTTTTCCGTGCGGGAGGGATTAGTTCCCATCACTGGAATCCGAACACAGCCTTAGTTAGCAATTGTATCTTTACTATGTCAATCTAGTGCTATGTACTTAACTATGTGTTGGGCTCTGTGAAAAATCAGCTAGAAAAGATTGCTCAAATGATCAAAACCCAAAACCATTAATGCAACTGAAGTAATTCTTCAGCTTCATTCTTTCACTTGACCCTTTCTTTGTCTGATAAGTTTTACGGGATGTTGTAGAGTGGAACCTTCTCATAAAAGGATGCTTGTTGAAGCTTTGCAGTTACACAATGAAGTGGTAAGCCTGTACATGTTGACAAAGCATATCCCTTGGGGCTTCTTTAGTTGTCACGATAAATATTTTTTTAATGGCCATGGAATTGATTCTAACAATGTTTTTGCTTCTTCGCCTCATCCAATTACTGTTTTCACTGTAGCCTTGATACTTGTTTTCATATGCAAGGTTGCAATGACTGGTGATGGCGTTAATGATGCACCTGCCCTGAAGAAAGCAGATATAGGAATAGCGATGGGATCAGGAACTGCAGTTGCAAAGGTATTACTAGTATAAAGTAAGAGTAAAAGAGGGGAAATTTAATTTGCTTCCTTTTTTGAAGACAAACTTAGTGTCCTTCTTGTGTTTTCCTTTTCAAAATCTTGAGTGAGTTCTTGTATTCATTTTTCGTTTGCTTCATAAATTTTGTTGGATTTAACCACTTAATTGTCTTTCTATTTCAGAGTGCTTCAGACATGGTATTGGCTGATGACAACTTCGCTACCATTGTTGCAGTAAGATTATGTTCTCGTTGCATGACATAAAATAATGGAATAACCATTGGATCCTATCTCAGGGCTTTTGTTTAATCAAACTTTGTTTATCATTTGTTCACAGGCTGTTTCAGAGGGAAGGGCCATATATAATAACACCAAGCAGTTCATTCGGTACATGATTTCATCAAATATTGGGGAGGTAGTATGCATTTTTGTGGCAGCTGTGCTTGGGATGCCTGACACACTTGTACCTGTGAGTTAAAACTCTTTCTTATTCCCTGTTTTTCTTGATATAACATTTGTCTACTTGTTTAAATACCACATCCATTTTTTTATTTGTTTGAAATGAAACAGTTCTGTGTTTTCGAGATTTTTTTTATTTGACGTTTTGGACACTGAAAGTCTCCAATACACATGTTTTATCGTTACTTTTTCAAACTATATATTTATAATAACTATTAAAATTATAGCTATGTGAATGATTGAAGATGTTGAGGTTTCACTGCACACATTGTTTTTCTAGGGTGTTAAACTTTTTGAAACGGATGTATTACAAGCTATCATCTGTAGTTCAAGTAATATCACAAATTAAAAATATGATTCTTTATCAAATTTATGCATAAACCATGCTCATAAATGCATTTATAACACCCTTACCTTGTAATGTAGGTATCTTTCTCCCATGGCTAATATTCTACAAACGTACCTATATTTCATTTTCTGGAGTTCGCTGATTTTCCGATGGATGGGAATATGTTTACGAGCCTATTCATTGCTTTACAGGTCCAGCTACTCTGGGTAAACCTGGTTACCGATGGGTTGCCTGCAACTGCGATTGGTTTCAACAAGCCTGATAGCAACATCATGACAGTGAAGCCTCGTAAGGTAATATATATATATTTTTGTTCTTTATCACAAGTTATTCTTGTTGAAAGCTTTTTTTGGTTGAACTTCTGCTGAAACTATGAGTCAGCTTGTGTTTTAGTATTTGTTTGGTAATTAATGGCCATCCTGCCTTCATTTAAAATTGGCTTAGCAGCAGACTATATTTGTACAATGAAAAATTCATCTAACTTGAATAAATTGGCTTAGTAGCAGACCGTATTTGTATAATGAACAATCCATCTACTTGACTATGTAGCTGTTCTGGAGTACTTGAAATTGCAATGTGATTGAAAATCTTTTTGCGGTTAAAGATCAAAATCATCTCTCTATAAAAGATGCACCATGTATCCCATTTAAGTCATGAGAAATAGAGTTAATCTAAGCCTTAGAACCGTTTACCATGTCAGGGACAAGTCCTGTCCATGGCTAGATGAGGTCAGTGCCTACCCCTGATTCTCGCATCTGTACCAACCCACGCCATGGTACACCACGAGAAATCCATTCCTGTTACTGCCCCTTCCACACATTATGCTCCTTTCTATAAGACTGTAGATTCCTAGATTCTCAGTTGCATGCTGACTTATTTGCTTGTAATGACTACTACATAGGTTAAATGTTTTAATGAGAACATTGTGAACAGCTTCCCTCCCTTCTATCCAATAATTTCTTGTTGAGATTCGTGCTCACATTGTACAGAATTACAGATACAGTACGAAACTACAATAAACATCCTATCCTTGATCTCCTGCACATCTCCAACACCAGAATCTTTGTCATCTATGGGAATTGCTTTTGCCACTGCTTGTGGAGTTTGATCTGACATAGATGGTTGACTGGCTGAAGCTGCTGGTATGACAGACTTGGATGTGAAGCTGACGGTGCACATTACCTAGCATGTGGACATCTTGTGACCACCATGTTCTCTGGTTCCCTGATCTGCTTAACTCCTGTCATCTTGCCTCCTGCGCATTGTTGGCAGGCCTGCACCACTCCGCCACCACTACTATTAGATGGCTAACAGATGCACATGGAAAACAATGCTTTGGCATTGCCTTCATTGTTGACGTGATGGGTGTGGATGGTGACCTTGACCAATGTGAACATGGGCTGTTGTGCAGATTAGATGGCGGTGGCATTAGCAGCGATGAGGATGTCTCTGCTATCCAGAAGATCTGGCACTGCCTTGTTCAACAGACTGCTGCCTTAACTAATCCTCTCCGTCACTGTCTTAGGCTGGTCCAATGCATTGCCGCTGCAGTGTCTCCTACCTTTTTGAAACTCCTACCAATAGGGTGGACGGCATGCTGTGCTTCCCCATCACTGCTGTGTGAAGGTGACACTGTGCTAGCCTACCAGCAGCTGGTGCTACTACTGATTGAAGTAGGTGATGGATAGGACGAGAATATGGACACAATACTTTTCCTATTTGCTGTAAGTTTGTGTGCAGACCTTGATGACAACCAACAGGGAGATGAAGCATTAGTTGCCCCTGCACTATTACTATACGACGACCTAGATTTCCAAATAATGAGATTTATGTTGACGAGTATGAATTTCTAGCTAGGTTATCTCCAAAGTGTAAATCTATTATTTATCTTTTTAGAATTGCTGCCTAAGCTGTCGGCAATGCCTTTCCCATTGCATTGCAGGTTAATGAAGCTGTGGTTAACGGATGGCTCTTTTTCCGTTATTTGATCATTGGTGGTATGGACTTGCTGCTTGTATCTACTTATTGTTAGCTTTGCTTTCTACACATCGCTAGATTTGATCTTACCATCTTCTTTTCTTTCCTTGCATATTTGTTGTTGCCTTCTGTTCTGTTAATGCAGCCTACGTTGGTCTTGCTACCATAGCGGGGTTCGTTTGGTGGTTTGTTTATTCTGAAGATGGTCCTAGGTTGCCATACTCAGAATTGGTAAGTTAACAATTCGAAATTGTTTTTCTTTGCCTTGCTAAGTTCTGATGTTTACTGGAATCATAGTACCTGTATCTTAATCAGCGGTTGTCAAACACAGGCTTATATTAACTACTCCGAAATTATATTTCTGTAGCGTAGATATTTTGCACAAATACCAATCTCCTGATTGCACTGTTGACTATCTCTCCGTGGGTTGCATCTTCCAGAATATTTAGATCTTGGGCAAGCCTGGTCCAGTCTTGCTTGGCAAGGAACATTTGCTTGAAAAACAATTATGCAGGCTAGAAAACCCTTGCTCCATGCTCTTCTGTTGGCAAGAAAATGGGACAAAATGTAATTAGAGTTTGATTCTCTCAGAGAAGACCACAATTGGGCAGTTAAGAACATGCTCGACCATCCTGCCAAAAGTGCTCTCACTGTATGCCAACGTAACCAAACAGGGAGCTTATCCATTTTTTCTTCGAATGGGAAACAGTAGTTGGGAGCCCTACTACTAATATATGCTGTTATTTTTGTATGGTATGGTATGATAAGGCATTTAAGAGCCCTTGTTAGTTAGATACATGGAGTGCAATTAGGCTGATATGAAAATTTTCAGGAGTAACTACAAGGACTGCTCTGAAATATTTTCTTTAGCATCAAATTATCACTCTAAAACACATGTGATCTGATATAGATGTTTTATAATCTCTAAATGAAATTTGTGAAACTAAATTCAGGATGTGGAGCAATAATCACACATCAAGTTATCAACAGAAACCTATCAGCTTAATCAAAGAGATTCCTTCTATTGGGCCTCAGGTTGGGTGATAAAATAATGAAGTTCGGTGATGTTTATTTGTGTAACAAGAATTTAAAAGTCGGTCACAATAAAAAAAATCTGGCTCACAGCCAGAAAGCATTTGGGACTAACGTTCTAGTGGACAGATTTATTTGCAAATTCAAGAGTGTGGTTTGAATTCGATGGTTTGACCTATTCACTTCTTCTCTTTTGGGTTCATCTGTTTGATTCTTTTTAAGGAATCAGATTTATTGTGAACTATGGGTGGTATAATGCTTGTGGATCTCACCTGGATGGGTACTTGCTGTTGCGAGCACTTCTCCTAGTCCTTGCTGTGCCACCAAATCCATTTCACTTGTTTGCTCAGTTATGTACATATGTGTCTACTGGACATTAATAGCTATTTTCATTTTTCTTGCTATAGTTCCTTTCTCCGTACATGTCTTATCAATATATTTTGTATTCAATTCCTTTTTTTTAAAAAAAAAGTTTCTTACTAAGTTGTTGTTTCTCTTATTCTACTGCAGGTTAATTTTGATTCATGTTCAACTAGGCAAACATCATATCCTTGCAGCATCTTTGAGGATCGCCATCCATCAACTGTTTCAATGACTGTTCTTGTTGTTGTTGAGATGTTTAATGCCCTAAATAACCTAAGTGAAAATCAATCTCTCCTGTAAGAGCTCTTATGCTTCACTTTATCTTTACCTTTTAAGTCTAAAATCGTCAATATATAAACCCATACTCCCATGTACTCAATTTAGTGTATGGGGTCTTTCGGCCAAATAACTATCCAAAAACTGCCTAGAAAATTGGCACCTATGCTCCTAATATTATAGGGGGTGTTTTGCTCTCGGAACTCTGACATGAACAAAGTGGAAGATATCTCTAATAGCCTGTCTCATTCTCAATAACTTCAGTGTGATATTGCAACTAGACATTCTTATTATTTTTGCTGGGCTGATGGTAATAGGTGTCTCTAAACATGTGCAATATTGTGTTCTAATATCTGGCTCTTGTCTTTACTTTGATCTTTGGGCAAGATATAAATCAATCTTACATATCTGGAATAATTTAAATTTATTCTAATTTAAATAATTTAAACTTACTTTTGCACTTGATTTCATTTAGTGCCATTCATCCATGGAGTAACCTGTGGCTTGTTGGGTCGATTGTCCTGACAATGCTTCTTCACATATCTGTTCTGTATATTGAACCTCTATCAGCTCTTTTCTCAGTAAGTCACATTTTTCTTCCCCTTGTAGCTGTCTATATACACTATGCTTGTATTCAAATGTCCCTCTGTTCTTTATAGTAATGTTCCAGGAAATCCTGATTCATCATGGTTGACTTATACAGGTGTCTCCATTATCTTGGGCTGAGTGGAAAGTCGTTCTTTATCTCTCCTTTCCTGTCAGTATTTGTTTCTACCTTGACTTACAATGCTAATTCAAATTATCTGGTGAACTAATGTTCTTATGTTAGGAAATGAAAAAGTTAGACAGTGTCGTGAACATTCAGTTAATTTTTCCTTCACTACTTGACAAACTTTATCTGATTGTTAGGTAATTTTGATTGATGAGGTATTGAAGTTTTTCTCAAGAAGCTCCCGAGGTATGTTCTCATAACACTTAAACATCACAATTTTCTTAAGTTTGGTAGTTCTTTAATGCTTTACCAGTTAATGCTGTTTTAGCTTGCCTTAGCTGAGCTTGCTTGTTATTTACAGGTCGGAGATTCCCTTTAAGGTTACGGAGACGTGAGATACTACCAAAAGAATCCCGAGATAATTAATTTTAGATCTCGGCACACATACTGAGTTGGACACAGCACAATACGGGAAGCTTGACCTCTTGGCTGATTTTGGCTAATGATTATGAACTTGGAGGCTGACAAACATTGTAGGAATTTTTTCATACCTCTTTGTGGATGACCACAAACTGTTATTAACGGGGGCTTCAGAATACGTTTGTCTGTAAAAAAACATCGAGAAGTTTCGGATGTATGTTGTAGGATCTCTAGATGTTATTTATAGACAGCACATTCCTATTTGTAACTAATGCGTACGAAATATGATCTATATCAACTGTATTGCCCTCACCTCAGAAGATTCGAAACTTCTATTCAGTTAGCGGAAGTGTTAATGTCTATGTTACAACAACGAATACATATCAATATACATATCTGTGGAACATTCTTTCCTGCAGTTCGCATTTTACCTTAACAAAGATTCATAAGCTGCAGCTAGAATTCGTGCCTGACTGCAATGACTTCAACCTTCAATCAGTTTCTACAATTGGAAGAGTCTTGACAGACTGAGGTAACAACTGAAAACACAATCAGTTCTTATAATAATCTAGGTATACCTCCAGGAACAAGATGCTGCATTGATGCTTCATGGAAGGAGAACTTTTCAGGCTTCGGAATTTTCATCCATAACTGAAGACTCATACAATCATTTTCACACGAGCAATCTCTTCAAAATATACTTCTGCTCAAGCTGAACTAGCAGGTTTAGTTCTAGCATATAAGGTGTGCTGCAGGCTACAAATACAACATCCAATTTTTATTTCAGATAATCAAGCTCTTAGTGGAAACTCTACAACATAATCACTTTGCACAAAATTCACATTATTGGAGTCTTGGACCATTTATTTTTCAATTGCAGATCTTAACGCAAGGAAAGCCTCTAAATACAAGATGGGTCAGAAGAGAAGTAAACAAGATGGCATACTATCTAACAGAAAAGGCTATGAATACAGTAAACTTTTCAAGAGTTCAACAAGTTTGCCACAACGATACACATGTGTGTTATAGACCTACTTGTCTTACAATGGATAGTCTTCGTTCTTCCCCGTTGGGGGATGTAACCATAGCTCATATAATATGTTTCTAGTATCAATGAAGTGCATGAGTTTTTTTTAAAAAAAGAATTCATGCCTACGATATGTTAAGACACATAATCGTAACTTTATAGAGGTCGCTATTGTTTTGCATGAGATTGATACCAGAGTGGTATCAAATTTGATACCTCCTAGTATATACCAGGTTGATACCTGCAGGTACCCTTGGTACCAAGTTGATACTTGTTGGTACTAGACCTTAGCTAAGAGGGAAAGAGGAGAAAGGGTGACTGATATACTTGTAGGCTGAAACCTGTGGGTACCAAATATGTGTACAAGATCTAGTTCTCTCTAAGCCGATACATGTTGATATTACCACTTAGCTGAGAGTTGGAGAGGAGAAAGAGTGGAAATGGTTATTGGTTTCGGCTCTCTAACTTGGTGGCTATTCTCCTACTTGGCAGCGTTGCCACCCAACCCACATGCAACCACCTTCACTGGATCTACCTGAGCGGCTGAGCATAGTTCGTCATGCCAAATCTTGGCCGAACCACAATGATGATGCATTGGTGGGTGGCACAGCTGCGGTTGGTGCAAATATTGCAGGGAATGTTGTCTCGAAGCTAGAGAAACTTCTTGATGACGGCCATCTCTGGCGAGGCGAAGGCAAATAAGGGGGGACTTGCTGCTACTCTTGACCGGGGAGGCTAAGTTGCTGCGAGATGTCGATGACGTCGGATAATTGGACCGGAGGATGTCCAGGAGGAGCATGACTCCACTAGACAATCGTGGATAATTGGAGAAGCCCTTAATGTGCTTTGGTAGATAATCGTGGATGCATGACTCCACTAGATTTTAAACACGCCTGTAAATATTACACATACCGACATACATCACGCCTTCATGGAATTTAATAAAATCAAGAATTTGTGACTGACCTTGCTCTCTTGGAGAGTGCGCTTGAGAGCATTCACGGGTACATGAGTACGGTGTGTGTGCTTGGGTGTCATTCACATAATCGAAAAAAGAAAATCTTATATATGAATGAAAAATAAAATCATAAAACATTATATTGTTTTTAATAAGACAGACGGACATTACCTTCGAAAAATCAAAGTAACTTATATATAAACCGAGATAGTAATTGAATTCCCTCTATATTTGTCGAGGTGTTTTGCTTCTATCTTTACTGTATCATACATTCACAGCAGCGTTTTGCAAGTTTAATGTAATACCTTTGTCTTATGGCACCTCAGATTCTTATGTATTTAATTTGGTGGGTTTTTCTTTGCGAGATATTTTAGGGTTTTTGGTAATTTATGCCTAAAGATTAGTAATTGCATACAAATGCCTTGCTAGTGATTTTTTTCCTCTCAAACAGATGCACAGTTATTTACTAAGGGAAATCGTGTTTCTGCAGAGTCATTTCATTTTGCCAGTTACTTTGACTGTGAAGTCTGTTTCACCATCCACTGTTAAAACGTTTAATTTCCATCGTGTAATATAATCTGAAAGATGAACAACCGACATATGAAATAAATAATCCACATGCCGGTTATTATTACACATACACTCCACATGTTCAAAGTTTTCTTTCAGATGCATTTCTATGACCGCGGCAACACACGGGATTTCCACTAGTTTTCAGAGAAAAGCAGGCAAGCATCACAGAGGCTTACGGTCCAGCCATCGTTGACCCATGGCAAAACCTTGTTTAGGCTTGTATGATATAGGAGCATGACCACTACCCTGCACAACAAACCAACCATGAGTCCTCATTTCTGTCACTTACATCCAAAGACAGCATGTAAAGAGATGGGGAGCATTAGACACTTATAACAACGATCCATTCAATCAGAAAAGATCAGGCAAATGAAAAAGGATCATTCAATCAGAAAAGATCAGGCAAATGAAAAAGGATCAACCTTTAATGTGGCAAAAGTCAAGTTGTTGTCATACATAACTGTAAATCTGCGCAAAAGAGAGACAAGACAATGCATAATTCCCATCAGATCAGATAAACGCAAAAATTAACACCAACTGAAATGTGCATCATGTGAAACAAAGTAGACGGCTTAACCCCGCAGCCTGGCCATCAAGATGCCATGCTCTCCAGTCATCAATAATGGTGAAGTTTAAGGATCTTATCCATGCCTGAGTGCCCAGAAATGGCACCATGAGATCATGGTCACCGCTACACCAAGAGAGTTGATAATAATTGTAAGACGTAGAATAAGATTCAAGCTGTATATATAGACATAATTTTTGTGTGATGCTTTCACCAGAATACAAGCGCCCGGTAACCTCTTGTGGTGAGGTTAAGATGGTACTGTATGGTGCTTGGAACGTCCCTAGCATAGGGGAATACTTCGGTATTGCATCTTGTCCACACACCGACCGTTCCCTATTTCATGGTTGTGTCATCAAATTAGCTGAATAATTCTACTTGCTTAGCAATCTAGCTATCCCTATGCATAAAGGTAGAAGAAATCACAAAGGTTACCTTCTTGATTTTAAGAGCATCTCTGGTTGCCTTGTCATTCATCCATATGTTCAATAGGTAGAACCGGTATGACTACATTTTAGAAAGAAATGCGAAACAGCATTACAAAAACAGGGAGATGAACCCTATGACTATGAGCATCTGCTTCGGAAAAAAAAATCTTCCATCGGAATAACACTCAAGGGATTAATAATACTTACAAAACAATTGATAGTAGGTCGAGCAGTTGGCTCACTTAGCCGACTGTATTCTTCTAGTAGAGCCCTACTTGAAACACCATTTATGGGTTTGGGTATTAAACGACCAGCACATTTATCAAGCAAGATATCTCCATTGTCTAGTTCAGACATGAGCTGCAACACAGGGATGTGCATCAGTAAGATACTAGCTGGATTTTAGTAATCTTAAATAACTAGGCCAGTGCAAGAATCTTACGTTATCAACAGCATTTAGGACATTCGCACAGATTTCATTTGTTGGATTGACATAATCTCCTTTGCAGTTCGCTACCGCAGCCTTAAAAGAGGAAAAGGGAAATGCTAGAGTTGTAACACACCACACTATCGAAGCTCATAAATATGGAATTACCTCGTATAGCTGATCAGATATGATTCCAACGCCATGAGCATATGGAATTATGGAATTACGATCATACTTTGGGTCTGTCAAGGGGCTGCCAACCATATAACCCTGTAAATATTTTCTTATATAAGCACAAGAAAGAAAAAAAATACATGAAGGTACACTACTAGAATTCCTTAACCAAAAGAAATTTGTTTGAAGGATACAGAATGGCATGCCTTAAGCTTAATTAATGGTTGCTGCCTTTGTTCAATTCCTGGAGAATAGGTAAGTGATCAAGACAAGGAAAGGAACAAGCTACCCGATTAGAATTTATGATGAAACATAAGCAACTGCAAACATTAATCAATTTTGTCCAAGTTAAACAGTTGAAAATGTAGTGAATTTGTCAATCTGAAACACCATTTGAATTTTGAAACTAGTTCAAACTTCTTGTAACTTGTAAGAACACTTTTATACTAAAAAAATAAAAACAATAACAGCTCTAACAAACACATATGGTAAAGACGATTTACTACAAATTATCTTATCATCTATTCCCTTTGTCCCAAAATATAACAACTTCTAGAGTTTATCTTTTTTTTCTGAAATATAACAAACTAGTACTCCCTCCGTCCTAAAATATAACAACTTTTAGCCCTCAGGATTTGTCCCAAAATATAACAAGTTCTCCATCAACATTCTCTTCCCAACCAATCACAACCCTCCACCATTCACTTTTCCCACCTACATCCACTACTCATCCAATCACAACCCTCCACTATTCACTTATACATACTTTCTTAATAACCGTGTCAAACTCTAAAACTTCTTATATTCTGGGATGGATGGAGTACATGTAAAAGGTGATTTTTACCACTAAAAGCCCCATACGACCCCTTGGTTTCAACACCCCAAGTAGTTCGGGCCCACACCTCACCAATCCCAAGGAGGCAAACAAGTAATTTTACCCCTCTCCTTAATTGCTATGCCAAGGGCTAAAACTTGCTATATTTTAGGATAAAGGGAGTAATTTATTTGAGAATATGTGAAATATATCATAGATTACCTTCTGAAATGTATTGTGCAATAAGTGGAATCACCTTTCCAGCATATGAGCTTCCCCCAACATAGAAATGATTTGAGAGATAGCTTGGGTGATCATTGAACCACTACACTAGTATGCACAATATGATAAGCAGTAGTAATAAGGTTTGTTCTTACTGTACTAGAATACCAAGTTTCTAAATTACCTTCTTCAGAAATGTGACGACTTGCAAAGAGGATGATATATCCCCAACATTATAACCTTTGGGATCACGCGCATATGAGAAACCAGACCCAACAGGAGTGTCCAAGAAGATGATGCTAGCTATCTGTGTAGTAATTTATTGAATCACAAACTAATCAAATAAACTGAATAGATAAATATCCTGAATCCTTTGGAGGAGCATATCACCTTTGTCCATGAATATTGATTATTAACCAATCGTGGCAAACTACCATTATAAGGCGCCAGCACGAAATTCATAGGACCTGCACAAAATCAAACATAGATAGGGCTCAACACGGGCAGTGTAAACTATCTGTCAGAGATTACAGAGCATATGGGCCAAACTGCAGGCCCATTAACTCCCCAAGAGGGAAAAGTCATGGCAAACTGTTACAATATGGCCACATATAAATCATACTCCCTCTGTCTCATAATATAAGACGCGGTCAAATTAGCACGGTCTCTAAAACTAATGTTTAGCTTATAATTTCTCATATACAATAAGGCTTGTAGCAACAAAATTATAACAATATGAAAGTAAATTTAAATCTCAATCTAATGATATAATTTTTAACTAATAAAATTAATTTTATATCATACTAAGTTTTGGTCAAATGTCTTAAATGTTGAATATTGAAATGCGTGAGCGCCTTATATTATGAGATGGAGGGAGTACATAATTTATTTGAGTAAATTTCATAAAACTACAGTACTTTGATCAATCTATAAAAAAATACATATTTAAGAATGTGTATCATAAAACTACGGACTTAACATCATATTTTTCATAAAACTACAAATAGGATATTGTATCAGAAAACTACAAATTTAACATCAATTTTATCATAAAACTACAACTTTCGTAACATCAATAGTGCTATGGATATAAACTCTAAAACCTATAGTTCTTTGATAACTTCATCACTAAATCTGTAGGATGTTTTAAATATGTAGTTCTATAATAAATTTGGTGCTAAATTTATAGTTTTGTGATACGTATTTTTAAATATGTAGTTTTGTGAAATTTACTCAATTTATTTTTGGTTCTGTTAACACGAGAATATATTTCTTAACCTAAAAGCAACGAAAACATAGCTGTGTGTTAGCTAGTTCGACAATTCATTTTTTTCATATATCAGTTTCACCTGTCCATATATTATGCAAAATGTAACATACGCGTACAATATTCAGCACTCTGCAAGGGATCACCCTTTAGCCAGTTGCCACAGCAATTAGTAATGAGTGACCAGTGAAATACTAACCTACTTCAAAGACGAGAGCGGTGAATCCAGAGCAAAGGGGTCCACCTGTCAGCCAGAGGATGACAGGGTCTGTACTAGGACTCCTCTCCGATTCAACGAAGTAGTAGAATAGCTCAGTGCCGGTCTCCTCATCCACACTAACATACCTGTGTATGCACATGTACATGCACTACCAATTAAGGCACAATTAAGGGACATACTTAACCCAAACCATGTGGCATCCCATATACCAAACTAATCACGGAAAAGCTAGTTGGCGCGCGCGCGCCGCCAACGAGCATTTTCGGCCCACGCGGCCCGTGCGCTCTCTCTCTCCTTTTCTTCGCCTGGCAGTTTCTCTCTCTTTTTTTTATTTTTTTTTCTCGCTGGTACTCTTTTTTCGCTGTTTCTTTCTTTTTTTTTTCTTTTTCGCTGTTTCTACTGTACCGTACTAGTTTAGATTAGTATTTTTACTAGTGATTAGTTTACTAGTAATTTTTAAATTTTAACTTTAAAATTTTAAAATTTGGACTTGAAACTTTTTAAATCTCGAGTTGAAAAATTTCAAATCTCAAGTTGAAAGTTTTCAAATATTTCAAATCTGGACTTGAAAGTTTTCAAATCTCGAGTTGAAAATTTTCAAATCTCAAATTGAAAGTTTTCAAAATTTTTAAATCTTGACTTGAAAGTTTTCGAATCTAAGTTGAAAGTTTTCGAATCTCAAGTTGAAAGTCTTCAAATTTTTTAAATCTGGACATGAAAGTTTTCGAATCTCAAGTTGAAAGTTTTCGAATCTGAGTTGAAAGTTTTCAAATTTCGAGTTGAAAGTTTTCAAATCCTAGTGGAAAGTTTTCAAAATTTGACTTTTAAATTTAAATCTTAAATCAAAAGTTTTCAAATCCGACTTAAAAATTTTCAATCTGTTGATAAGAAAATATCCCGAAAAAAGGAAAAAAAAATCTTAAGAATCTTCCCTGATTACTCGTCATTAGTAGTTAAGTGGGTGTTAACTAATAATACTATAGATAATTAGGGAGGTGCTCGCTACTGGCGAGGACGCGCCAGCTAGCAGCCCGCGGTGTTACAACCGGAAAAGCTAGCTCGCGCGTACGCGCCGGCAACGCGCACACAGTTTTCAGCCATACTTAGCGTAAGTGCATAACTAACATTGTTAGTTTAGATAATCACGGTAATTAAGTAACTAAGGTAATTAGCTTTTTCACGAGTGGTTATAGATGCGTTTCTTCTTTTTTTTTTGAAAATTTGAAAATCAACTCAAAATTTGAAAGCTTTTTAACTCAATTTTGAAAACTTTCAACCCGATTTTAAAAACTTTCAACTCAAATTTGAAAACTTTCAACTCGAATTTTGAAACTTTCAACTCGAAATTTGAACTTTTAGGTCAAATTTGAAAACTTTCAACTCGAGATTTGATAACTTTCAACTCACAGATTTAAAAACTTTCAAGTTAAGATTTAAAAACTGTTAACACAACACATTTAAAAACACGTGTGCTACATATTAAAAAAATAATCGGAAAAAAGAAAAGCGAAAAAAAAGAAAGCGAAAAGAGGAAAGAAAGGAAAAAACTGAAAAAAAAAAGAAAGAGTAAATTTCACAAAACTACAGATACTTTGATCAAACTATCACAAAACTACAGATTTAAGAATGTATTTCACAAAACTACAGATTTAGAGTCAAATTTACTACGGAACTACAGATTTAAGGTATTATATCACAAAACTATTGATTTAACAACTATTTTATCACAAAACTACAGATTTTATAACTTTAAATAAATAATAGTGCTACGATCTAGACTGTAGAATATGTAGTTCTTTGATAACTTCATCACTAAATCTGTAGTTTTGTGATATGGTGCATTAAATCTGTAGTTCCGTGAAAAGTTTGACGCTAAATCTGTAGTTTTGTAATACACATTTTTAAATCTGTAGTTTTGTGATAATTTGACCCAAGTAATTGTAGTTTTGTGAAATTTACTCAAAAAGGAAAAAAAAATTGCCGCGCGGGGGAGGAGAGCGTGCCAGCTGGCGCGCGCGCCAGCAACATCGCTTGCTGGCGCGCGAACTAGCCGCCCCCAACTAATCAAGCAAACAATCTTCCGCTCCACTCCTAATATTTCCCCTATGATTATTGGATGCCCCTAATTAACATTGGCATCTCCAAAAGAAAACTTACAGGGAGCCCTTACCCAGTCTCAAGGTAGAACCGCAAGCGGCCGTGGAAGCCCGGGAGGTGGGTGATCACCGACGACGACGCCGAGCACGGCAGCAGCAGCAGCAGCAGCAGGAGGAAGAGGATGCAGGTGCGCAGCGGCTGCAACTGCAAGAGACTGCATTGCCTAGTGCGGTGAGCACCCATTGTGAGAAGCCCCAAGAACATTTGCTTTCTTTATCAATGCTCCAAGAACTCGATGATCTAGTTAATTGTCAATCCTTTTCTGGGAAAGATCGAGTTGTCAGCAAGCCATGAAGGGAGCAATATGCCACATGGAACTAAACTACTAAAGCTCAAGCTTCTAATGAGATCACTAGCTGTGTTACTGTTAATTTATTCAGCACAAATGCAAGGCACGGGCAGATATATATAAAGAACAAAAGCAGCAGATTATTCTAGAACAAAAACCAAGGGCACTGTTTGAACGATCAATAGACACACACTACTAACCGATTCCCCATCACATAGAGGGTGGGAGGCCTGCAGATCGGAGAAGGGGAAGGGTGAGGCGGCGGTGGCAGTGGCAAAGAGGAGAGAGAGGAGCGGCTATTCTGTGGGCAGCGCTTCAGTAAGAATTATGTAGGGTTTTGTTTCCTCCAAGTTTTTCTGCATAATCCCTCTAGATGGTCAGGCCACTTGGGGCTGGAACTGCCCACCCAAGTTTTATGTGTTACTCCCTCCGTTTCACAATGTAAGGAAATGGAAGTACTAGTTACATGCCTGTACGTTGCATCGGAGAAAAAAAAATACTTACATCTATTTAAAATCACGCCAGAAAAAAATGATGTTTCATAATCATTGAATGTAATTTCGTTGCAACGGAAAGGTTTGATATAGTAGAAACAACAATTATGTCCTTTCTTTATAGTTTTGTCATACATTACCAACAAGAAAAACAAAAGTTTATGTAAAAGATAACCCTGTATCTACATTGTAGGTTGCTGCAAAGAAGCTTCTAATTTTTTTTGCGTAACTTTGTTTCTTCTACAAAATGATCTGGTTTGACAGCAGAAAATAGTAGAAAATTTGAAAAGCACTGGATTCCGTGAGAAACTGAACTTCGACCCTATTTATATCTCACCCCAAAATTTTTCACCCGATCACATCGAACGTTTGAACACATGCATAAAGTATTAAATATAGGCTAAAAAATTAATTGCACAGGTTGTGACTAATTTGTGAGACGAATCTTTTAAGCTTAATTGCTCTATGATTTGACAACGTGGTGCTACAGTAAGCATTTGCTAATAACATATTAATTAGGCTTAATAAATTCGTCTTGCGGTTTACTGACGGATTCTGTAATTAGTTTTTTTATTAGTGGTCGAACACCCCATATGACACCCTATATAATATCTGATGTGACACGCCAAAACTTTACACCCCTGGAACACCCCTTTCGATTATGTTGAATAGTGAACCATCACCAATATTCAGATTTTGTAATCCCGTCGCCCATCCTTCCGCAGCCCATATCCTTGCTAATCGCAGAGCTAGCCCACTCCTCTCCCAGACTGCTTGCCTCACCATGTAGGCCCATGCCGCGCACAGACCGCACCACCTACTTCTCGATCGTGGGCTTACCTGAGATGTGTCAGTCTGCTCGTATTTACGACTTATTATTATTTTAGTGATAAACGATATATGTGTTGGCAGTGCAGGGTCTATAGTAATTTTCTTTACGACAAAAAATCACATTACATTGTCTATACCATCTTTGCGCATTTTAATTTTTAAGTAAATTGCACGTTCGGTCTCTAAACTTATCCGTCTATGTCACCTAGATTCTCACACGCTCAAAATGCAGATGTAAGCGCCAAATAGTTACAACCCCTTTGGAACCCTATGTGTGTGACATGGCATCGTCAATAATATTATTCTACACTAACTGACAAGTGGGTCCCACTTACAAAAAATATTTTTCTTTTTTCTTCTTTTCCCTATATTTTTCTTCTCTTTTCGTCCTTTTTCACTACAAGAATCCGCAGTTGGTGACCACCTCACCGAGCTTGAGCTCCTAGCGGCACTAACACCGAGGGCTAAGAGACGGCAGTGAGCACAGCCGCTGGCAAGAATGCGGGTTTAACATTTCGTTTTCTCCATTTTTATCAGGGTGCCTAAATTTCCGTCCGAAATTATTTGAATTTTTGACAAAATTTGATCAAATTTGACGGTAGAGCTAACACACGCCGTGCTCGGAAAATTTCTCCGGATTCTCCGTTTTTCGGTTCCGCTCCCTCGCTCCTTCCCTTTTTCTTGGGCTCCCCTACCTCCCATTTTAAATGTGGTAAAAAGTAAAAATTTGAAACACAAGCCCCACCACGTACCTAGAATAAAAAAAATTACAACATGATTAGTAATTTTTCTATAACTCTAATCCCACACTGTGAGCAAATACTAAGTACTTCATCCGTTTTACAACGTAAGACTTTCTAGTATTGCCTATATTCATTTAAATGTTAATGATTCTAGACATATGCATGTGTTTAGATTCATTAACATATATGTGTATCTGGGCAATTCTAGAAAGTCTTACGTTATGAAACGGAGGGAGTAATTCTCTTACTCTATTCCTTACAACATTTTTTTATTGGTCCCCAGGAGGTAACATATTTACTCCGTTCTGCAACACAGATCTCTCAGCAGTCCCAGAGATAATATATTTACTCTGATGAGTTCTCTAGTCTGTCTTCCTTTCAATGCAGTAATTATTTTACACAAAAAATATATCAAGAGATAAATGCTTTACTGTACATTGGATCACACCACACTGCACGAAATAAAAAAGAAAAAAAATACACGCTTTCATGGCTGAGGAAGCAGGTGTGGCCAGCGCACGGAGGCAGCGAAGAGGGCCCCGATCGACAGCACGAGCAGCGGCCACTGAGTAGGGGTCGCCAGACGACCTCCCACCCATCCTCACCCTCCAGCCGCGCGACGCCGAGAATATGCCACCTCCTCACCTCACCTGACGGCAGCTTGCAACGAAAGGTTCACCGGTCATTGTAAGTCATTAATATGGCACCATTTTATCTAATTTGGCTATATTAACCTCGCTGTATGGCCTTTCTCGAAGTATTCAGCTATCACGAAAGTAACCTTGTGTCAGTTTTCTTAAAAAAAAGGAAGCCATGGTTCCAGGCTTCCAGCTCATTTCTCTGGAGACAACTATACCCCTTATGGGCCTTCGTTATTTAGCTAGTTTGAGGTGGTCCTGTATGATTCTCCCTTCAATTAAAAAAGGGTCGAGTTGCCTTCTAGCGAGCGCTATAACACCACTTGTCATTTTTAGGGATGTGTTTTTTTTTAACAAAGCACTTTTTAGGTGCAATAGGAGGAGCGGCACGGAGAGGAGATCGCTTGGCGCGAGCTCTCTAGCTCCAGTCCACCTCACCGGTCAGTGGCTCTCCTCTTTGGCGTGCACTGCTTGCCGGTCACCGGCGCCAACCGCCATCATCACCAAGATGCATCATCGATCAACGGGCTGTGACGGTGGATGGATACTAGCGGATGCGGAGCCATCGCTTCTTCGTGGAATAAGCGAGACGGCATATTTGCAAACGAAAAATAATTTGTGAATAAAACTTTTATATACGTGTTCTTAGCAATCTAAAAGCAAAGGCTGAAAAATAAACTTCGATGAAAAAATCTCAAAATCAGATCTAAATTTAAGGTTGAAAATTCAAATTTTGGCTGATAAGCATAAGCATAAGCGAAAAAAAAGAGACCCTAGAAGTAGTAGATCCAAGAAAATTGGGGGGGGATGAAGTGGGAGAGAGAAAGCGGTTGGTTGATTACAGTAAAAGTAGCATATACTTTACAAGATGAGGTTGTAAAAGAATTACTACTCGGAACGCAACAATGGAGGAGGACAGGGTGGTGTTAGTTGGTGGGATCGCTGGGTGTAGAAAGAAGCGATTTTCTTTACTAATCCAAGCGCTACGCTTTAGGTAGTAAGTCTATAAGTTTAAACTAATATTGCCAAATTCACAAAAAAATTAAAAATTTCAGAAAAAATAATATCATATCAGGGGGTTCAATAACCGAAATTTTCGAAATTTTAGAATTTCATTCTGGAATTTTGAACCCTAGAGAGGATAGCTACGGTTGAATTGCTTCTCGCCATGGCCTCCATGTCGCTGGCCTGCCGCCACTCTTGTGGTTGTTGCTTATAACCCCTTTGGGACAAAGGGGATCAAGGAAGCTGGAGGTCGACGGATGTGAGTAGGAGAGCATGGATGCTGGCTAAATGAGGAGGAGGAGCTCCTCTGGATGATGCGGTCCTAGAACATGGGTGATGCTTTTATCGAGGTGAGCTTCAAGCTTGCGGCGGGAGATGGGGAAGAAGAAAGGAGGGTCAACGGGGGAGTGGAAGAGAAGGCGTGGTGGCAGTGGAGGGCGGTGGTGCAAAAGTAGAGAAGGAGTGGAGGGTGGGGAGCGGGAATGGCGCGGAGCGGTAGGAAGGAGCATGTTGTGTGGACGTAGGCTCGCTGGTAGGATATAGAGGAGCCAGAGATTGAGCTAGGAGGCATAAGGGACTCGCTAGTCCATCATCCCTCTCGTCGACAAGGGCCTCCATGGGTAAGGGGTGAGGGAGGAAGAGTAGCTTGGCGCCGCCTCGAGGCAAAGATTTAGTCAAAGGTAGAAGAAGAGAAAGCAATATTGGCAACGTCTCGAAGAAAAGAAAGAGGAAAGGGGAGAGAAAAAGGGGAAAAAGTAAGAAGGAAAAAAAAGAAAAAAATGACCTAGTTGCTAGTTAGTGTAGAGTTATTGAAGATGACACATTAACATGAATGGGCATGTCACGTCAACACTACATAGGATTATCAACACAATTTGAGACCAGCATGACACACTTGACAAGTATAGAGACATATAACTACATTTTGAGAGCATCGAGACCAAAATAACACAAGCACTCTACTCTTATTTTTTTATCTATTTGTTGGAGGTAAGCTATGGGCCTTCGACCGACATGCCGAAGCAACATTAGAGCCTAACAAAGTGGTGCAAGGTGAAGACTAGGCGACAAGAAGCAAGGTGGAACAACGGAGCGAAGCACCAAAAGGCAAAGACCTGGTAGCGTGAGGCAAGGCATGGCGAAGCAAGCCGGTGGTGAAGCAAAGCGAAAGGACGACAAAGCACGGCCGGCCTCAGTATACCAAAATAAAGAGAGGACCAACAAGTGGTGTGATTGCAGCCCAGTGAGGCCCATGGACCAGTCAGATGGGTCAAATGAGTCCCAGCCATGAGGACGGTTATGTGAAATCACTAGCCTACTATATCCTAGAGTTGTAAACCTATAAATAGAACCCAATGGATGTGCAATAGGGAACACATTTTTTCGAGAGAAGTTAATATACAACTATTGTGCTTTCCACTTCACTTTAAGTGAAACCTGTCTTTCGGCAGAAGAGAACACTATTTTTGTAAACCTATAAATAGAACCCAATGGATGTGTAGTAGGGATCAAATTTTTTCGAGAGAAATTAATATATAACTATTGTGTTTTCCATTTCACTTTAAGTGAAACCTGCCTTTCGGCAGAAGAGAACACTATTTATATGGGCTCCATTACAAATAGTATTTTTTCGAGAACCATGGCACTTGGACAGCAGACACATGGTTGAGTTAAAACCCTGCAAACATTTCTGACAAATAGGAGCTGGCAACATCATAGAGGCTTATTGGCTAGCCACCGTTTCCCCATGGCGAAAGATTATTTAGGCCTGTTTACTGTAGCGACATGGGAACCACCCTGCACAACCAACCAAATGAATCATCCACAACTCTTCATTTATGTCACTTATGTATCTAAAGGGGTGGACACTATATGCACACAAATAGGATCCATCAACTAGAAAAGATCAATCGAAAGAACATTAAAGGATAAAATCACCTTTACTGTGGCAAAGGTCAAGTTGTTGGCATACGTAATTGTGAATCTGCAAAAAAGAAGGAAAAGAAAAGCAATGCATAATCCTCATTAGATCAGGCAAACATGAAAAATAACATCAACTGAGAGTATGTGAAAAAAGAATTAGATGGCTTAACCCAGCAGCTTGGCCATCCACATGCCATGCTCTCCAGTCATCAACTATGAAGAAGTTAAAGGATCTTATCCATGCCTGAGTGCTCAAAAATGGCACCTTGAGATCATGGTCACCGCTGCACTCACAGATGAACATATCATTATGATTTTAAGATGCAGAATAATGTTCATCATGTATGAATGATGCAGATAACTGAATTTTCTCCTTTGATGCTTTCACCTCATCACAAGTGCTCGGTAACCTCTTGTGGTGAGATTAAAATGGTAATCCAAGGCGTTTGGGATGTCTTTAGCATAGGGAAATACACCTCTATTTCATCTTAACCACTCACCAATGGTTCCCTGTAGCCATATTTGTACAATTAGTGCATCAGTCATACTTACTTAGCGACCTAATTAGTTAACAAAATCATGCTCTTATGTTGGGGATATATCATCTTCTTTACCCGCAACGGTTATGATGTTGCCGATTTGAAAATCATTTTTCTATAAGAAAAGCCCCTATATATGCCCATGCTTGTAAATGCAGAACATATCATATGGTTACCTTCTTGATCTTAAGAGCATCTCTAGTCGTATTGTCATTCATCCAGCAGTATGATAGGTAGTAACCATATGACTGAATTCAAGAAAGAAATGATAAGCAAATTAACATTACAAAAAGAGGAAGGTGAACACTGCAATGTAATGTATCTACACAATCTTACGTCTAATATCAGTTTATCTTGGCTAACCAAGCCATGACCTGCATGAAGGGCCTGATCCACCTACGAACACACGCTCCTACGACAGGGGCAGAGTCTTGAGAGGACATGGTCTACCCTGCACGTCTCTCACACCTTCCTAAAGGGACTACACCATGATTGGAGATGCTTGTGCTTTCTATTTGACAGGCTGAGTCCCGCCAATGTCATATCTGAAGAAGGGAATGGCCTCGTATAATGAACGACGATCTCTCGTACCCTTAGGTTGTGTTCTTAAGTCTAAGTTTCCAACCTCATTCTCTGGTTTATTGCGCGCACACTATTCAAACTACTAAACGGTGCGTGTTTTGCAAAAAAAAATTATATAGAAAAGTTTTTTTAAAAAATCATATTAATCCATTTTTGAAGTTTTTAAGCTAACAATTAATTAATCACGCATTAATCCATTGCTCCGTTTTCCGTGTTAGAGGTGAGCACCTAAGAACACAGCCTTAGTCCTCCACCAAAAATCCTAAACCTATCCTTCGATCCTTAGAGGCACTGGAAGGGACCCAAAGGACCGATCAAGGCCATTGGAGAAGGTGGGTTAAAAAGGACAACGATGCCCATAGCCATCTACAGTGAGACACCGACGCCTTTGGCATCAAGCCAGTCTCCTGCCTCGCCTACACCAACAGCAGAGTAGATGAAAATGATTGTGACCATATGACATTCATGGCTTTATCTAACCGTGATCAGTTCTATCACTTTATTCCACAATAGAATTGGTGATCTTGTTTAGGCTAGGTGTTAGCGAGATCAAAACTCAAATCTATTTCTTAGAAAATTCTACATTCTTCAATCAAATTAACACAATGGACCCATGGATAGTAAGGACTTACAGCGCAATCCATAGAAGGTCGAATAGGTGGCTTGCTTAGCCGGCTGTATTCTTCCAGCAGTGCCCTGCTTGCTGAAACATCTATTGTAGGTTTTGGTGCAGCTTTAACACATTTATCCTCCAAGATATTTCCATCCGAAACTTCAGACATGAGCTACACATGGGATTTGTGCAGTAAGATAATACTAGATGAATATTAGTAAACATACAAATTAGTACAGTGCAATAATCTTACTTTATTAATAGTATATACGACGTTAGCACACAATTGGTTTGTTGGGTTCACAAAATCTCCTTTGCAATGCGTTACCGCAGCCTTCAAAAGAGGAATAGGAAAATGTTATGCAATAGTATCACCCCACTCAAATTGAGTGTATGGATTTGATGTTACCTCATATAATTGATCAGATATAATTCCAACGCCATGAGAATAGGGAACATGGAAATTTTTATCGAATTTCGAACCTGTTATGGGGTTGCCAACTATATATCCCTGTAACTGATTTTGTATTTACAAGAAATAGTAAGAGACATGATGCTGCATTATCGAAATTTTTATAAACTGTTTGAGAGATAAAAATGGCATGCCTTAAGATCAATCAATGGTCGTTGCCTTTGTTCTTCAATTGCTGGTGAGTAGGAAGAAATTAAGACAAGGTAAGAGACTAGCTAAAAAGAGTACCACAATCATTATTGGCATGTGAACAAGTTGAACAGTTAAAAATATGGTGGGATTTGTCACTCCCGTGCGGCATTATTTGACTTCTGAGATTAGTTTGAAACTTTTAACAATTTTGTACATATTTGAAAGAACACAACAAAGGTTCTAAAACATATGGTTATAACTGCAAATTAGATTATCATCTAATTCGTTTTATAGTATGTTAAGTGTATCGTTGATTACCTTCTGAAATGTATTGCACGATAACTGGAACCACCTTTCCAGCATATGAGGCTCCACCAACATAGAAATTATGTGAGCGGTAGCGTGGGTGATCATTGAGCCACTACATTAATATGCACAAGATGATAATTAAGTAATAAACTAGAATACAAATACATAGTGTTCTTTCATTCTTAATATACTAGGATATGAAATTTGCTTCTAGTCACCTCCTTCATAAATGTGACCACTTGTAAAGAAGATGATATATCCCCAACATCGTAACCATTGGAATCACGTGCGTATGAGAAACCAGAACCGACAGGACTATCCAAAAAAATTATGCTTGCCATCTGATAATTTGAACCACAAATTACTAAGTAAAAGCGAGGTAGAAAGGAAGTTCACGAGGGTTTGGGAGAATGATATATATCACCTGTGTCCATGAATACTGATTATAAACCAATCTTGGCAAACTACCATTATAAGCTTCCAACACAAAATTCAAAGGACCTGTATAAAATCATCACCAATGGAAATTAAGTATTTATATGCGTAATTCTAACACGAACGAATAATTAATATTCACCACAATAGTCCCTTTTTACAAGAACAATACAGTTAGGTTGGGTGATTATTTTCTTAAATAAAAAGGTTTGGATAATCATTGGACTACTAACCTACTTCGTAGGCTAAGCCAGAGAAGGCCGAACAACGGGGCCCACCCACCAGCCACAATACCAAAGGGTCCGTGTCAGGGTTCGTCTCTGATTCAACGAAGTAGTAGAAGAGCTCAGTGCCAGTCTTCTCCTCGATACCAATATATCTACAGTGTACACATGTACGTGCATATGTACCCAATTCTTACATGATGAATTTATGCTCGTATAGTATGTAACAGTTGAAGAAAAATGGGACTCTCGGGCCCTGTTTGGTGGAGCTTGTCCCAGCTGCAGCTTTTCCCAAAAGCTGCTTCTGCTAGAAGCTGCCCCAAACAGTCCACAGCTTCTGAGAATCTGTGGTTACAGATTCTGAAAAATGAACTAAGAAGCCAGAAGCTGGAGAAGCTGGGTTTCATAGCTTTTCCAGATTCTCAGAAGCTAGCTGCTAAACGGCTGCTTCTCAAAATCTAAAGCTCCCCAAACAGGCCCTCGGTGAGTGGTGCTTACCCAGTCTCGAGGTAGAACGGCAGGCGACCATGGAATCCCGGGAGGTGAGTGATCACCGACGACGACGACGACGACGACGACGCCGAGCACGGGAGCGCCGGTGGCGACAGAAGCAGAAGCAGCAGTAGGAGAAGGCAGGTGATGAGGCGTGGCGGCTGCACGAGGCTGCATTGCCCTGCGCTGCGGTGACGATGCGAACCCATCGTGAGGAGATCCAGGAGGAGCGTGGCTGCAGGCTTCCTCTTGTTGCTCTGCTAGTGCTCTTGTAGCTTCGACAAGCCAATGAATGCATGGCAAGAGGCCATGGGCAAAAAGTAATGATGCTAAAACACTCCCCTTTTTTTTAATATACGATGGTGTTGAGTTTTAGCGTGAGGTTTAACTATTCGTTTTATTAGAAGAAATTATAAATTCTATTTATTTTGTTATGACATTATTAAAGAAACTCTAACCATGAGTTATATTTTTACATATTTACGCTAAACTTTTGAATAAGATGAATGGTCAAATATTATGTGAAAAATCAACATCGGGACAAACTAAAAGTTTGATAAACATTAGATTCGCACTTTGAACTTTTTTAAAAAATTCTTCAAACTCAATTCGAAATTTTGAAAGCAAATTCAATTTCCCCTTTTGAATTACTTATTTTTAATCAGTCTTTCCTTGTGCAAAATTCGTTCACATTCTCATATATCAAAATTCACCCCAAGATGCAAAAATCTCGATCCCGTGTTGTGACCGATTATGAATGAAAAAAATGAAAATGCTAAGATTTTCCTATAGGTAGGTAGTGAAGAAATTCCTTAATTATTTTTTATAATTTGAAATAACTCCAACCATTATTAATAATATTTTTCAATTAAAATTTTGATTATACAATTAATTCTACTATGTTGATCCCCTTGTTGATCAAACACAAATATACATGTAAGGGTCTCATCCTGGCTCCTGGACGAGTCCTGGCATAGAATCGAATATACATCACTGTGTACAAATTAGAGGTCCTGTAATTAATCCCTTGACTGCATGCATTTGCTGGTGGTCTAGTATAGTACTGCGTCTTCGTGGGCTGCGGTGGCAAACACAAAAATCAATTGACTCGGAGACGGACGTATGCTGATTGCTGGACGATGGATGAATGGACCAAACGATGGTCGACGACATATATGACTCGAGCAAACAAATGTAAAAACCAACTCAAACGTATAAGGTAGCAAAGTACCGGTAGAAACACCTTTATTTTTTATAATAGTAGAAAATTGAAGAGATGGAGATAGAGATAGACAAGAGTAAATTAGACTTCTTTGAATCTAATCAAACACATATATGTAAATTTGCCATGTACTAAATCCGAATCAATCATTATTGAATCATTTCGAATTGTAAGCAAACATATTTATACGTAAATTAGGCATGTACTGAATCCATATCTCTTTATAACCAAAGGAGCAAGCATGCCAACAAATATACGTACATATCTTTTTACTACTAGAAAAAGTATTTTCACAGACGTGGGTTTTTTCCCTAGGCGGATATGGCTATGCCAACAAATATACGTACATATCTTTTTACTACTAGAAAAAGTATTTTCACAGACTTGGGTTTTTTCCCTAGGCGGATAAGACCATTCGAGCCAAATGTCCGCTTATGAAAATGTAAACCGGTGTGGAGCTCGCCGTCCGTCTGCGAAAATCAATTTTTCCAAGAAGACCATTTAAGAGGTCCGCGTGCGAAAATACCTTTATTAAAAAAATATGATTTTTGCAGGCAGAACCTTAACTGGTTCGCCTAAAAAAATCATGCCACCAGAAAAAAAAATCTAAGTCTCACCCTTATCTTCTCCTCCACCATCCTTATCCTCTCCACCACTCATTTCCCTCCCCCTCTCTCTCTCTCCACGAGCAGCAAGCCGCGCGCGGGCGCCCCTCCCACGGCTCCCTCCTCGCCGTCTATGCCCCCGGTTCCCCTCCTCGCTACCTCCACCGCGCCTCCTTGCCACCTCCGCCGCCGGCCACGACGCACGACGACGACGGCGCCTACGCCTGTGTCCTGCCGCCGCGACGACGACGATGACGCCGCCTGTGGATCCGCCGCTGGCTCACCCCGGGCATGCAGATCCGCCGCTGGCCGGTCTCGGGGAGGGGAGGGGAGGCAACGTCGACGAGGAGGAGAGGCGGCGGCTCGGCTCCTTCCTCTCCTGGCGACGTGTGTCGACGACGACAACGACGACGCTGCCTGTGGGAGGGGTGGACGGAGGAGGAGATACGATGGCTCGGCTCTCCCCTCTCCCGGCGACGCGCGGCGACGACGACACTGCCGCGGCCTATGGGGAAGTCGAAGGACGAAGGACGAGAGGCGGCGATGTGGGGATGACGATTGCCTCGACGATGACGGCGCCGAGATGTGACGACGACGACGATGCCGGCTATGGGGGAGGTTGGCGGACGGAGGAGGAGAGCCGTCGGCCGGAGGGGGAGGCCGGCGACAGCGCCATTTTTTTTATTCGCTGTAATGTTTTTCGCAGGCGGGTGAATCTACCGCTAGGACACATACGAAAATCATCTATTTCCGTAGGCCTTTGCCTAGAGGCGGTCTTTTCCCCGCCTAGAAAAATTATTTTAGGCCGCCTGCAAAAAAAAACCTTACTTCTAGTAGTGATGGTTGTATAGTCTAATCTGCAATTAATGCGTGATCCAATTAGATTGTAGATAATTACATGGGATGAAACAGACCAGACTCACGTTCTCATAGACCGACAACATATTTATTCGAATAGAGTGACGTATCAAAATTTTGGGTAGAAACATCTTCAATTTTCAATTTTCATAATAGTAGAGCTAGAGAATGGATAAAATTAGCTTCCTGTGAATCTAATCAAACAAATATAAAAAAATTAGCCATGTACTAAATCTGAGTCTCAATTATTGAATCATTTGGCCGGAATCCTAATCAAACAGACATACACAAATTAGCCATGTACTGAATCCGTATCTCTTTATAACCAAAGAAGCAAGCATGCCAGAAAATATACGTCCCTATCTCTGTATGGCTGTATAGCCTAATCTGCAACTAATACGATTAGATTGGACATAATTATATGGATGAAATGGACCAAACTCCCACATATTCGTACAACGACATCGCATCAGAATAAGGTGACAAACAAAAATTATGAGCTGCAGAAACATTTTCATTTTTTATAATACTAAAGAAAAGATATAATGGAGGTAGTATATAGATCAAGCCTTCCACCGAGGTCACTCTCGTTGTTGATTTTCCTAAACATAGTATATATGTTGCTCTTTTCCTAAACAAAGATTTAATTATCTGTTAATTCACCTGTTAAAATCAATATATCGTCGTGGCTTGGTAGGTAGGAGGGACCAAAATCATAATAAGTTGTTGCTTAGTTGGGGGTCAAAGGATTAATTGGTAGGCAGGAGGGACCAAAATCATAAGTACTCCTTCATTGTTACAATTGGCTAGTCAAAGGAGTAAAGTGACTACAGCCAATTGGCCAATTTGATCTGTCACCTTCTGGTCTGTTTATTTTCGTTCTCAAAGGATTGAATGCCATTTCTCAAAAAAAAAAGAAAAAAGAAAAAAAGAGAGAGGATTGAATGCCGTACATATGCATTGAAGTTTACGATCGACTGGATCCGAAGGGTTGCTCAAGAATGTATTTTGTCTAGATGATACCAGGGTATATGCGAGATTGAGATAAAAGAGATGGAGACAATGATTTTTATACAGGTTTGGACCCTAATAGCCATACTCCTGTTAGCCGAAACTGGTGTTGCTCTTTATTCATCTGAATCATATAAGTATAATATTTGGGATAACTTATCTAGCCGTTGTTGACATGGTGGCACGAAAACAAACATGTAGTCGACGACGGGGTAGTATTCCTCGTCGAATATGAACTCGTCGAGATCACTCTTGTCGGCCTCTGCAGGCACCGGATTGGGTTTGTCTAGGCTATCTCTGATGTCGATGTCTGACGGCATGTGTTGGCTTGTCTTGGCTTGTGTGTATCTCCCACTTCTCCTCCTAGGGGGTCTTGTATTTATATCCATAGATATCTCCTTGTCCAAGTAAAACTAGGGAGACAAGTATGAATACGATCCGAGTAGTCATTGTCGTTTCCATATAGAACTCTACTCGTCATTCCTTATCCGGAACTCCTTCTATATATAAGATATGATTCCGTATAAAATTTGGTATATAGTGAGCCCGGCCGAGCTTAATCGATTACTATTGGGTATGTGATATCTATAACCATGACACGTTCGATGTCAATCAACTAATTACCATATTTTCACAGTGTTCTACAACAAATACCGTGAACTTTGAGTATCTTGTAGAAATTTTTTCCCTCCTTATAATATTGGTACTTTGCATGTTTTGATCTTCAAAATATATGTATATAATAACTACATATGTCGTAAAATATAACAATCTAATATCGGGTAAGATATGTCCTATTACTATAAATCTGGATGGGGTGTCCGTCCAAATTTATAATGCTAGGATGTGTCTGAAAGCATCTAGACCCCATGTGGTATTTTGGTGGTTGATGATAATATAATCATCGGAACTAATCATGGTTGTTAAGTGTTGAACATGGATTATGATGGCAACAGGGTGCGCGATCTTCCGTCAGGTGAAGATAACTATTAATTTGACATAAATTTGACATACATGATCCAGCTTTCGATCAACACGATCTAAACCATGCAATTGCAGCACCACATCTCCTCTGGTTATCAACCATGCCGACACCCAATTGACCTCGTCAAGAAGGCTAATCCCTATATGTGAATCAAAGAACTTGAAGTTGGGGTTCCACTAACTGATAAACGGTAAAACTACAATGGCAGAAATAATCTAAGCAAAACATATGTGAACATATGGAAGCAAAGGAATGATCTTATCTTTGATCATAAACCTCCCTCCTTGTCTTCCTGGAGGCAACTCCTTAAGTGAGATCTCGTTCTTCTTTTGTTTAGACTTAATGAGATTGACAAAAATGTAGTGAAAAATTGGATTTACTCTTTGTAATTCTTTGTATTTTTTCTTCCATTTAATAAAAATTAACAGCGGGGGCCTCCCCTTGCTGTGTTTTTGTCAAAAAAAAAAGAAGCAAAACCCAACACTAACTCAACGATAGATACTGAGTATATAGGTTCTAGGGTCAACCAAGGACCCCTGGACGCGTCCTTATTAGGCTCCGACATGATACATGGCCCAACGCGCCAAAGACGATGATGCAATACCCGGACAGATTCTAGATGCCCTCCTTTTAACGATTCTTGTTGACTTAGAAGGAATTTTAATGTGGGAATAGATCGATTGAAAATGTGATCTCATTAGCTTTCCATACATATGAAAAACATAAGAAAACGGAGTCCGAATGTAACCCGTGCAACGTTTTTAGTGCGGACTGCTTCTTGAGTCTAATGTGGACTCGAACTTGATAGGAGTTTGGCCTCCATCTTAACTTGAACGTCCATGATGACTTTGTTCATCTCCTAGCCTCTCCCAAATGCTCTCTGGTCTTCTCCATAGTTTCTTACCATAATTAAATCATTATGTATCAATCTATCCTCAAAATCAAATAAAGAAGTACTTAGAAACAAGCTCACCTGTAAATTCAATTATCGGGTGCGAGTTTTGGTTATTAGACCTTACATAGAAACTTGAGGAGTACTGTGTGTATCTAAATAAGTGATGAGGACCTCATTAGATTAGGGTTTCGATAATGAACGTGTGAACATGCTGCTCAAACCCTCAACAGAACGGTTGCAACAAGATGAATTTACTACCTCTCTTGATCATCTATAATGCATTCGAGGAGTTGGGGTAAATGTGGAAGTGACAAAAAAAAGACTATACATGTTAGTAGCTTGGAGTTTCAAAAGTGCTAAAGTCTAGGTGTGGTGCACATTAGATTAGTAGTTGTTGAATAGTCCCACGTTGATTGTGGAAGGGCAAAGAACCTAATAAACTAAGTGAAACCCCGTGCGTCATTGTGGGAGTTCAGTATGATAACAATAAGTAAAAGTAGTGTATAAAATAGCTAGATAACATAAGCTTAGTTGATGTGGTTTATGATAATTTAAATTTAAATAGTATATAGAATGATAATTTAAATGTAAAAGTAAGGTGATGTGGCTTTATGATAGAAGAAAAGGAGAAAGATAGTTTGGACCACATATTAAATAAGAACTAAAAACAATTGAGGTGATATGCCTTAATAGAGAAGAAAATGATGGAGATAATTTGGACCATAGATTAATCATTTAAATACTAAAAACAATTGATGTGATATGGCTTAATGAGATGAGAGAAATAACATTAATTAAGTGAGGATGAACTATTAGGTATGTAGGATTTTATAACAATAATGAAGAGATATATTGAAATATTATGTGAATTACGTGGGATGACGATTTAACATGCTTGTATTTTAAAAGATCTATAATTTAATAAATTATAAAATTATAGATAATATAGCATATTTGCATGATGTATAAATGTAATAATCGTTAATGGATAACGATGTGACATCTTGTTACTGGATGATGATGATGTGACATCTTTTAATAATTGTTAGTGGATAATGATGAGACATCTTGTTACTGGATGATGATATAGCATTTTTGCATATTAAGCTTTAGAATTTTGTGGGTTGTAACTTTATATTAAGATAGGATAAGTAAGGGAGCCTGCACCTTGTTAGCTAGCTTTTGGGTGGACCTTTACGAGATCCTATAGTAGCCTCTCAAATCGAGTGCTAAATTAATTAGTGGGTAAAAACCTCGTGTGGTCAAAGTGGTTTGACCGGGTGCATTTGCATTTTGCATCCCAAAGTTGTAGTAGCAACCCGAGCTAGTACTTCTACAACTGATCAGGATTTTTTTTCTCTCCATTTTTCAATTTGGTCAGTACTGGACCCTCTATTTGGCGGAGTATTTATCTTGTCTTCTATTCGTTGTTGGAAAACATGGGAGATAAAGTAGTTCTTCATACAAACAATACCAGTTGCACGAGTATACAGGTTGGGTCAAAGCAGGTGAACATCACAGAGGCTTATTATCTAGCCAACGTTTGCCCATGGCAAAACCTTGTTTAGGATTGGTTTCTATAGAGGTATGGCCACCACCCTGCACATCATAAACCTTGTTTAGGATTCTTCAGAAAGCCAGTATGTGAATTGTGAAGGGCTGGACACTATAGACACAAATACCAGTTTAACGAGAAAAGGTCAAGAAAGAAAAAGTAACACCTTTACTGTGGCAAAGGTCAAGTTGTTGGCGTACAAAATTGTAAATCTGCATAAAAGAAGATGACACATAATATTAATATCAGATCAGGCAAACATGGAAAAAACATCAATTGAAATGCACAATTTGTGAGCAGAAACAGATGGCTTAACCCTGCAGCCTGGCCATCCACATGCCATGCTCTCCACTCATCAACTATGGAGAAGTTCAAGGATCTTATCCATGCCTGGGTGCTCAGAAATGGCAATATGAGATCATGGTCACCACTGCATTCATAAATGTCATAATAATTTTTAAGACATGGAATATGGATTTAACCTGCAGGAAGCAGATAAATGAATTTTCCTCTGATGATTTCACCTGAACACAAGTGCCCGGTAACCTCCTGTGGTGAGGTCAAAATGATACTTGATGCTGCTTGCGACATCTTGAACATAGGGTAGCCCTGTCTTGCATCTTATCCATTCGCCGACTGTTCCCTATTGTCATATTTGCGCCATTATTGGATTTGTTATATTTAGCCAACTTTTTTAACAAAATAATGGAAGCTTTTCCTAGCTAGCAAATCATACTTTGTATAGATGGCATCTTATACTCTTCTCATTTAAGCTTCGCAAGAAATCTTAGAAGGGAAACACATTGTAGGGTCCTAATTATACAGGCAAAAGATAACGAATGGTTACCTTCTTGATCTTAAGAGCTTCTCTAGTCAAATTGTTGTTCATCCACAAGAATGATAGATAGTAACGGTATGACTGCATTTAAGAAGAAAAACAGGAGGCAGATTAACATTAGGAAAAAACAGAGTTGTGATATAATGTATCATTACAATCTCTTTATACTGCTTCTTTAAAAAAAAACTACAATCTTCAATCAAACTAACACAATGGGATCGATGAATGATAATAACTTACAAAACAATTGATAGTAGGTCGAACAGTCGGCTCACTTAGCCGAATGTAATCTTCTTGCAGACTCCTACTTCTTGAAACTTCATTTATGGGTTTTGGTGTAGCACGAACACATTTATCATCCAAGATATTTCCATAATCAACTTCAGACATGAGCTGAAACAAAAGGGATATGCATAAGTTTGATAGTAGTTGGATATTAGTAAACTTCTAAACTAGGTTAGACAAGAATCTTACATTATCAATAGCATTTAGGGCCTTAGCACATAATTCATTTGTTGTGGTCACATAATCTCCATTGCAGTTTGCTACTGCAGCCTACAAACAGGGAAAGGAAAATGCTACAGAGTTGTATCACCATATTCTAATTGTATGGATGTGAAATTACCTCGTATAATTGATCAGATATGATCCCAACACCATGAGAATATGGAATTTTGAAATTATCATCAATCTTCGAGCCTGTAATGGGGTTGCCAACTATATACCCCTGTAACTGATTTCATATATAAGCACCAAAAAGAATATAAGAAACATGATGCCACATTATTAACTATGCAAAGGTCACTAGTTGTTTGAAGGATACAGAATGCCATGCCTTAAGATTAACCAATGGCTGCTGCCTTTGTTCAATTCCTGGAGAGCAGGCATAAACCAAACGAGGTAAGGAATTAGTTATTTGATTGGAGGTAATGATTAAACATAAGTAGATGCAAACATTAATTGGTTTGTGGCGAATTGAAGTTCAAAGGTTGAAAACATAGTGAGCTTATCACTCTGAAGAAATTAACAAACAAATGCACCATTTGTCTTTTGAGATTAGTTTGAACTTTCCGCTGAACACTTTTTGCATCTTTTATATAACACAACAGAGGTTCTAAAACATATACATTAGATGATTTCCGAAATTATCTCCTCATAGTATATCTTATATTTTTGAGAATTGGCTTGTGGGAGTTAATAAAAAATCTTTTCAGGGCAACATACTGGCTCTGATCTTGGGCTCAGCTACATGAAGAAATCAAGTCAGTGAAAGGTGCATGTCGTAATCTTGAGTCATTGGTTATGCAGCTGTTCGCCAACTTTCGATGGAGATTCACAAATAAAATTCAATAATTTTTATGGTCTTTTTATGCTGTGTGAGTTTTTATTAGTTTGTCTGTGTTTTTGTTTATTCAGGTGTGAATTTTTGTTGAGTTGGTGTAATAATTGGCTGTAACTCTTTGAGCAAAGGTCGGGATTATATTCCATTATCTAAAAAAATATTCTCATCTAATTCATCACAGAATATGTGAAATATATAGTTGATTACCTTCTGAAATGAACTTCATGATAATTGGAATCACCTTTCCAGCGTATGAGCTTCCTCCAACATAGAAATGATTTGAGAGATAGCGTGGGTGATCATTGAACCACTACACTAGTACGTACAAGATGGTAAGTAATAAATATAGAAGTTGTTCTTCCATTTTTACTGTAGTAGAAAACCAGATGTGCTTTCAGGTCACCTTCTTCAGAAATGTTACGACTTGCAAAGACGATGATATGTCCCCGACATTATAACCTTTAGGATCATGAGCGTATGAGAAACCAGAACCAACAGGAGTGTCCAAGAAGAGGATGCTTGCCATCTGATCATAGTAACAGAACCACAAATAAGTAAAATGAGGTAGAGAGAAATATCCTGTGTGTTTTAGAGGAGCATATCACCTGTGTCCATGAATACTGATTATAAACCAATCGTGGCAAACTACCATTATAAGGCTCCAACACGTATTTCATAGGTCCTGTACATAATCGTCACCTATGGATATCAGAAGGTTAACACGTGCAATGTAAAATATGTGTGAGTGTAGAGAGCACAGAGCGTAGGAGCAGACCCAATTGCTCCCCAGTAGTCCAAAACCATGGCAAACTGTACAATCTTGGCCACCATATAATCATGCACGAATATGTGTTAGGTGGGTGTAATTTAGTATATCAACCTGTAAAGTGCTCGTTTCCAGTTCGTGCAAACCATGACTAAAATGGCTTATCAATGTTAATTTTACGAAGTTGATGTTTATCAGGACGTAACGTGTATATGTGTAATGAGTATGCATAAGACATATTATATTTATAATTTTGGTTTCTATTTTATCCTTTATTATGGTAATGATGAATTTCATATATTTCTAACCCTTATATCGATCATTGTTTGGTTTTTCATATCTTTTTACGATCACTATATCATATTCTATCTTTTTATGAAGAGGTGTATATCTAACAACAATCTTCTCATGTGTGTGTGTGTTTACCTAGTATGCTAATCAACCTCTAAATCAACAAGATTAGCTACGTAGCGTATTTTTGGTTTTTCCCCACACACACACCAGACAAATTCATGTACCAAAACAAGCATTTTACAAATTCGTGCACTAGATTGCACCCACATGACAAGTTTGTTCACCGATGATGCAATTTACTCAAAAATATGTATAATCATGCATAATTTATTAACTCAAAAAAATCATGCATAATTTATATTCGATTGAGCCAACATGAGAATAGTATTAACCTTAGAGCAATGAAAGCATAGTCTCTGTCAGTTCTACAAATCTTTTTCTCATCATCAAATCCCAATCACTACTACTAACCTACTTCAAAGACGACACCGCTGAATCCGGAGCAGCCAGGCCCGCCTGTCAACCAGAGGATCACAGGGCCTGTACTTGGGCTCCTCTCCGATTCAACGAAGTAGTAGAAGAGCTCAGTGCCCGTCTCCTCGTCCACACCAACATACCTGCAAGGTTATTTCTCAATTAAGGTCCAGCTAGAAAAAATATCCGTGTATTGTAACGGGTAAATACGTTTTTTTAATATTAGGAACCGAGAAATAACTTAAAATATTAGAATTGCTATACACTATAATAAGGTAATTACTTAATCCAAACCATTTCGAATCGCTAATTAGCAATCAGTCGTTAGCAGGGTGGCACCGGCTATCAGTTTCGGACCCACCAAATATATATTTTTTCTACCCTATACATGCAAACTTTATAACTTTACATGTATACCTATAAACTCTATACCTATATAGTTTATGTATAAATTCTAAGTATTTTCTCCGTTTCACAATGTAAGTCATTCTAGCATTTTTAGCATTTTTCACTTTTATATTGATGTTAATAAATCTAGACATATATCAATATGAATGTGAAAAATACTAGAATAACTTACATTGTGAAACAGAGGAAGTATATGCGTATATGGTTATATATACATACTCCCTCCGTTCCAGAATATAGCAACCTAAAACCGGATGGGACGTATCTTAGTACTACGAATCTGAACAGGGACATGTCTAGATTCGTAGTACTAGGATACATCCCGTTCGGTTCTAGGTTGCTATATTTTGGACGGAGAGAGTACATACAGTAGTATATGGGGGAGGACGAAAGGGTGGAAACTGACCACGCGCCTGCAGCCGCGGATCAGCGTCTCCCTAAGGCTGTGTTTGGATAGCAGGGATGGGAACCCAATCTCCCCGCACGGAAAACGGAGCGGTCCATTAGCGCGTGATTAATTAAGAATCGGCTAATTTATTTTTAAAAAATGGATTAATTTGAATTTTTTAAGCAACTTTTGTATAGAAACTTTTTAAAAAAAATACACCGTTTAGCAGTTTGAAAAGCGTGCGCGCGGAAAACGAGGGAGAGGGGTTGGGAACTTGGAGTTCCAAACACAGCCTAAGCCATGTACACCCTCAGTCCCACTGTCCCAGATTCACTGACAAAATAAATTTATTTTTCAACAGAGAATAGTGTAAATACGTAGTGGCATCCCATACCATTCTCTCTGCAGAAAGTCAGAAACCAACCAAATCAAGCAAAACGAGTCGTCTGCTCTACTCCTAATTCCCCTGGGATTCGATTCCCTTTTGCGTTTGAGTTTCCAATTTCCCTTCGATTAAAAGTCATATGTAACAGCTGGAGAAAAGAAAACATACAGGGAGCCCCTTACCCGGTCTCAAGGTGGAACGGCAAGCGGCCGTGGAAGCCCGGGAGGTGGGTGATCACCGACGACGACGCCGAGCACGGCAGCAGCAGCGGTAGCAGGAGGAAGAGGACGCAGGTGGCGAGGCGCGGTGGTTGCAGGAGCATGCATCGCCCCACGCGGTGAGCAGCCATTGTGAGAAGCTCCAAGACCATTGCTTTGCTTCCTTTTTCAGTGCTCTGGCAGCTTGAAGATCTGAGTTTTTTTTGTCAACAGTTTTTTTTTTTGTGGAACTAAGTAAAGCTCAAGCTTATAATCAATGAGGAAATGAGGTCAGTAGTTGTGTTAATTTATTCAGCACACAACTCACGCGCAGATATATAAGAGAAAACAATATAATATTCTTAAAAAAATAAAACCAAGGGTACTGTTTGATCTGATATAGACACACTAGCTACTAACCGATTCCTCACCACACATTATGCACATTAATGTGTGTTCGCGATCAGTGATGGAGCACATCGAAAAATTTAGATGGATCGAACACGCGACATATGTGATTTGCATGTATGAGATGGTACCTCTCGTAAGAAGATTAAAAATAACAGGTAAACAACAGTGAACGCAAGAAGTTTGTGCAGTACTGCTAGGAGCAGAAGTGCAGAACGCAAGCAACGATGGTGAGCCCATCCTCACGATGGTACGTAGAGTTCACCTGGTAGCTGGTACTGGTAGAAGCTCGAGTTTGAAGCTCGGCTGCATACAGGCTATACCGCTCATGGTTTGTTCACGGGGTCAGCAACAACTCATTTGTTCGCTGGCGGAGGAACGGGCGGGCGGGGCCGGGGGTACGGCAGGTGGGTCACCCTGCCGTATGGGGCTCTCTGCCTCTGTATACCATAACCAAATGGTTGTTATGGGTTTATAATGGGCTATATATATCCCAAAAATCCTAATGGACGATCGCTCGCTTGGATAAAGTCGACGCGGTCGTTTCCGGAAAATGCTAGTCCGTGCGGTGCTCGCGTGTCTGACAGGTTACACGATTGGTTCCGACAAGTTGCACGATTGGTTCCCTTTGCATTTTTGGCACTGTTTTTTTTCCATCTCGTGCTTTTCATTTTTAAGTATGTTTACATACCTAAAGTTTTTACTATTAAAGTTTAAACTCATAAAGTTTGTACACACCTAAGCTTTATGCAATAAAAGTTTATATTACCGATGGATTTGAATTTAAATATATTTTTTACAAAACATTTTCTACACCTATGTACAAAGTTAGCAATGTATATGAATAGTTTTTAGTGCAATATATTTTTTATTGTCTTTCGTTTTTCCGAACTTATTTTTTAAATTGGTTTTAGACTCATCGAACATGCACGTGTGTAGGCAAGCCGCGAGCTAGGCTCAGGGAAAAACGTGTCGAGTGTCGCCGATCGTGTGCCGCGTCCGTCAACGACTAATCGCGTATTAGCCGGACCCTCTATCTCCTGTTATAGAAACCTATAATGAAAAACTAACGTGGCGACATACTGTCGTCTCGTTGGAGAAGATGGGGACGGTGACCCCGGTCATAAGAGGAGAAGGTGGGTCGAGGTGCCCAATGGAAAGACGGGTGGTGGCGTAAGGCGGTGGAGGAGGAAGTGGAGGGTGGGGAGTGGATGACAGATTGAGATCGTAATGTGTAATGATTTTTTTCCATCTTGCACCTGTTGACGAAAAAATCGAACACACCGGCCTGGGAGATCTGCTTAGCTCCTGTGCAGGTCCAAAGATTAATGAGATGCGGACGTGCCAGTCAGTTTGATCCTGCAACTGACAAGATATGCAAACAGCAGATAAAACAACCGATCGGCTGACAAGCCGATGTAATGATTTCAGCCGATGCCGATACCAGCCGATAGCGATAGGGTTTAAGCAATCGGCTATATGTTCAATGTAGATGATGATATAAAGGCAATCGGCTGATGTAATATAATCGAGTATAAACCAATCGGCTAGAAACAATATATAATAAGCACTGATCCGAAGATTAAATCATACATCGGCTGGAGGTCCGATGTCATAAAATCCACAAGATTATATTAAACAATTAAATCTTATTGCGATCGGCTAAATCTAATATGTATGCAATCCTTGTAAGCCGATGCAATGTCCAGATAACTCATCGGCTGAAACTCCAATGAAACCCTTATTGGCAATCAAGAAGCAGGCTAGAGATTATGGTTCTAAGCATGACTTAGTATATCAAACTTAACTGATGCAGCACTAAGTATGAAAAACAAAATATCTAGACAATCAAGCCGTTGACTGATTTTCAGGGTGGTAGATGTCTAGGCTAATCTAATCTAGTAAGGCGATTTAGTCGATACTGGCAGAAACCCTAAAGCGAGAGACAGCCGATAGAGCTAAATTGAGATGCTAGGACTAGATTAACATAGACATATGATAAATAGCCAGGCAAATATATTATCCAAACCAGAGTAATCCAAGAGGTCGAATGTCCTGATGCAGCCTTGAACGACGCCGACGTAGACGATACAATTGCCTGGACCGGCAGAACATTGGACTTATCCCTTCACTGGAGATCGAAGACAATGCAGCCCCGCGTCGGGTGCCAAGTTCCGTCAGAACGTAAAAACAAAAGTAGAAGTAAAAAGGGTGGCGATGCGCCGAATTGTATTGATCGTAGCGATAGATTACATAGACCCCGGGTGTACATATTTATATCCATAGGTTGATACAAGTCCTTGTCGGACAAGAAAGAAACTTTTCTAAAGATAAAAGGAAAAGATAAAGTCCTTATAGGACACTAAACACACTTTCCTAAAGATAAAAGGAAACTAACAAATTATTCTTAATTAATAGATAACTTGCCATGCCGCATTCTCTTTGAACTCGGTCTCTTCTGGATAAGCTTTCTTTAATAGATCAATTTTCTTAACCGAATATAGCAAGAATCCGACAACTAACTTGACAACTCTCATCGGCTAATCTCAGTACTTCAAAGCCGATGCTGACTCTAACCCGATGATTACTCCGGATTTACCAAATTTTTGTTAACAGCACCCTGTGTTAATTAGAATTATGCACTAACAATTAAAGCAGGACTGGCTCAAAGGCCTAAGCCGGTTGTGTGACTGCCGGTCAGGGGCCCATCACTAACCAATCCAACCAGCAGGACGTCATTGTGTACTATCATGTCCGACTCCCACGCGGCTGTTTAAGGTGAGGTCTTATGATCTTCTCATTTTTACATCTATTTAGACAAAAAAAATATATGTTAGTGTGTATGTGTGTGTATGATTATTAAATTCCACCATTAGAACTTAGCATTCACTATAGCGCCTGCTATATGTGATTTGTTACGTAGACACACCAATCCTCTACTGACCCACTATTTGCTTTTATTACTTGATTAAAGGTTTTCACCAAGCCCATTAAGGCTTTTTAAGCCCGTTAACAATTCTTTACGGGCCTGCTAAAGACTATTTTTGCATTCTGCTAAAGATTTTGTTGGGATGGAGAAAAATCAACTACTGAAAAGGAAATAAAAATCAGTCGATTGACTTAAAGTGGCACTCAACCCTACAAACATTCTTGACAAAAAGCAGAACCGTGTTTAAGCCTGTTTAATGTAGCGACATGGTTTTTTGACAAAATGCATCACAGAGGCTTATTGTCCAACCACCGTTGCCCCATAGCAAAACCTTGTTTAGGCCTGTTTACTGTAGCAACATGGTAACCACCCTGTACATAACCTACCATGATTATCTATTTGTGTAACTTATGTATGTAAAGTGGTGGGCATAATATGGACACAAACATCAGCCAGAAAAGGTCATGCAAATGAATATTAAAGGATAAAATCACCTTTACTGTAGCGAAGAGAGAATTGCATATCTACCATGGTATAAGATGGGCTTCGCTGGAATGCCATCGTTTAAATGGGCTTCGCTAGAATACCATCCTTAACCAGAGTGTCTTCGCCAAAATACCATTTCAGACGGAAATGCCACTGGCTCTTCTTCTTCCTCTATCCCACGCGTAAAGAGCTTGCCAGCGGCCATGGCCAGCTCCACCACCGAGCCACTGGTGCCGCCTTGCCGGCGACGATTGGGGCGTTGCCCCCTACCATCCCCGCCGGCGCCGGCGGCGGAGGGTGGTGCGCCCGTGCATTTGAGGTCGTCGAGGCTGCCCACGCCGCTCAGCGCCCTGTCAGCGTCGCTCCTCGGTGTGTCTGTGGTGCTGCTCGTCGCACTATTGGTGTGCCGGCTTATGAGGGGAAGGGGGAGGAGGCGAGGGAGGAAGAGCGCGCTCGTGCCGCAGGAGGCGCCGCTGACGCAGCAACAGCAGGGGGCATAAAAAGGGGCGATGGCGGCGGAGGATGAGGAGGAGGGGAACGCCTAGCCGGATTGGGTCCGGGAGATCGACCGCCGGAGCGGATAGGAGCAGCGGCGAAGAAGCCATGCGTGAGAAAACATTTTTTTTTCTTTCTTTTTGGTCGATGGGAGAAGTGGACGAATCAAACGACAAGGGTCGGCAGAGATGGCAGGGAGGGCAGCGCCCCAATCGCCGCCGGCAAGGCGGCACCGGTGGTGCGGCGGTGGAGCTGGCCATGGCCACCGGTGAGATCTTCACGCGTGGAATGGAGGAAGAAGAAGAGCCAGGGGCAAGGATGGTATTCTAGCGAAGCCCATCTAAGCGATGACATTCCAGCGAATCCCATCTTATACCATGGTAGATATGCAATTTTCTCAATAAAATGTGTAATGAATTTTCTAACTTGTACCTGTGTCGGTTAGAATTCCACAATAACAGTTAAAGCAAGGAGTTTTTTTTTTTTTTACTATCCTTGATATCTCTTGGTAGTTGGTACCTCCAAGTATCTAAGATCTGAGCCATCCATTATACCATATCGAACGGCTAAGAGTGGTCCATACCGGGTGGTACTTGGCACGTGCTAAAAACTATTGAAGGAGGTGCTAACAGGGATGGGCAAACAAGTAATTGCTGGCCTCTTCTCTCTGTTCTCTCCTGATGGGCAATGAACAAGCAGAGCGCGACTGCGCCGCACGTACATAGTCAAGGAAGCGTCGAGAGAAGCAAGACATAGCAGGCGAGCTCTGAATTCTTTGGCCTGTGGGACGAGCTCGCTGGTATAAGCCTCGACCCTGCGTCCACAGACACGCTTGTTTGGACGGGCGTCGGGGAATGGAGTGTTCCCAACCAAATCAGCCTAGGCATTGCTTACAGCCGGAAGAACTTATTGTCCCTGGGGAAGATCATTTGGAAATCCAGGACCCCCGCCAGATACAAATTCTTCATGTTTCTGACGGTCAGAGGGGCATGTATGATGGCCGATACCATGCAACACCGTGGGTGGCACCTTGCGTCGTTCTGCCATCTCTGTGCTAGCGATGGCAAATCGTGCCATCACATCTTCCAATCGTGCCTATTTAAGTGGAAAGGAGCAAATGGTAGATTGCGAGCGATCTGGATTGTTTAGTGTTCTGTTTACCGTTGCATCCCAATGGTTTTAGTTCTTTGCACTTAGATTTTGATCGGATGGAGAAAAAATCGTCTGATACAAGCAAGATTGGCAGATTGCGAGCGGTCTGGGCGAGTAACGTTCTTTCGATCTATTATCCCCGTATCCATAGTTTTTTGCCCCACCGGAGACGCATATGTTACTTCAACATGTCTGAAACGCGTGTGGACACAAAAACAGCGAGCGATTCCGCAGCTTGCTGGCCAGCGCCACCCGTTCTTGAATTGCCACGGTCAAGAAAGGGCGCGACGTTCTCGAGATAGCCGACAAATACTCGACCGCGAGTTCATCTTCCGCTTTACGGGCACTCTGGCACGGAGACGACGCCCATCGCTGTGGCACACATCGAACAATATTTTGCCTGACGGACGCAGTCACACTCTTTGAATTACAGTGACACGTACAGATCACTGTAGCGCTTAACATGTTACATTTGCTACACAAAACACTCGTACTCACTCCATCCAAAAATTTGATAATATAGGATGAAACATATTCTAATATTCCGAATCTAAATTTAAATTGTGTAGATTCGTAGTACTATAATATTTTGAAATGAAGGTAGTACTGCCAGAGCCATTGGTAAATACAAATGGAAGGTGCATCGATGTATCAAGCAACGGGGCCAACCCTGTGCGCGGTCCTGGCGGTTGGCCCGACGGTGCAGCTCTTGCTCTTCGGAGCCATGGCCAGCGCCCTGGCCTCGGCGTCGAGGCCGAACTCGCACGGCTCGTCCTCGTCGATCCTCCCGATGGCCACGCTCTGGCTCCGCGGCCCGACGCCGGGAGGCCTCGGCGGCCCACCGGCGCGCGAGGCTAGGCGTATCAGCTCGCGTATGTCGTCGTCGGTGCTGCCTCCCGCCGCCGACCGGTAGAACCCGTGGCTCTGGCACCGCGGCACCGCGACCAGCCCCACCGGGGCGCCTCTCCCGCCGCCGCCCGCGCACGCCGCCATCCGGCTCACGTACAGGTCCCGCGCGCGCACCAGCACGCGGAACGGCGCCCGCACGCACCGCCCCAGGATTGCCAGCGCCCGCATCCCCCTTGTCCCCGCTGCCGCCGCCGCCGCCATGTACGTACGTATGCCGCGCCGACCGTTCTGCCGACCAAACCGGTTGGTGCGAAAGTGAAAACGCCTCCTCTGCTCTGCTCTGCTTCAATCTGGCTGTGCTTATGTAGGGAGGAGAGAGACGCAGCGCGCGCGCGGGGGAGACGAGGAGAGGAGCGACCCGTTCCGAGCGAAGCGGCTCGCTCACCTGGGGCGTACAACGCGGCAATGCGATGCGGTCGATGCTGTTTGAAATTGACTGGTGCACTGGTGCGTGGACCGGCCGGATAATTCGGAGCGGCGACGCGGGGGGGGGGGGGGGGGGGGGGGTGTTGGGCCGCGCCTGCATCGGAGGACGCATCGCACGGGCGCGCACGGGGTGTTTTTGCCCTTTTGGTGTTGGTCTCAGGTCTCTTCTGGCTTCTACTGGGGCTTGGCCGGTTCAAGTCAAGCGGGCTCCTTTTTCTTACAAAATAGATTAAAATCCAGCCTCTACACGTCGTCCTGCTCGCTAGCTTGGAATTCTTGGGCGCGTCATGCAAAGTTTTCAGTCAGCTCGATGCAGTACTCCCTCCATCCCCCAATATAAAAGATTTTTGATATTTTACATGTACTGTTTGACCACTTATTTTATTAAAAAAAATTGTGCAAATATAAAAAGAAAAGTTGTGCTTAAAGTATTTTAAATAATAAAGTAAGTCAAAAAATAAATAATAATTTTAAAAAATTTTAATAAGGCGAATGATCAAACAATGCAAATAAAATATCAAGATCTCTTATAGGGACGAAGGGAGTACTATATTTAACTGGCTGAAGTCAGAAGATAGGTGAATATATAAAACCAGATGTTAAGGTCGCATGCAATGTACAGTACCTTGACATTCTGGTAAAATATGCTACCAGCGGAATTGCATATGAATTGGTCAACCATTTCCATCTTGATGATTACTACGTATTAAATTAATGCATGCAAGAGCCTTGCGCAATGCTTTGCCTTGGGTTTGACCATCATGCTGCATTGCTGAACGTATATCATATATGATATATGAACCTGAACGCTGCATGCATTGCTTGCGCAAAGTTTTTCTTTAAACTTCTAATTTTTCCATCACATCAAAACTTTCCTATATATACAAATTTTTAACTTTTTCATCACATCATTTTAATTTCAACCAAACTTTTAATTTGTACGTGAACTAAACATAGCCAAAGTGTGCTAAGTGCCAACATAATTACAGGAAAGCTTTTGCCGCGGGTGCAGTGCAACAATAGCATACCTGGACCTAGACAACTGATCACTGAACTTGATTTTTTAGTAGCGAGAACAAGGGAGTGTAATTAAGAGCGTGTTTAGGTTGACCGCCTAGTGCGCCCTGGTGTGATGCGATTGTGTCAATTCAAATGAGCCTGTTTAAGTTGAACGCTTATGACCGTGTTGATAAAAAGCTTTACTTCTTTGACCAATTGACCGTGATCCTCAATGGGATCGCTTCCCCTTAACCAGAGGGCCATTCGCTGAAGCCTTTTTCTCCATCTTGTTCAGCCCCGCCGCCCGGACGCCGCTCCGCCATGAACTACGACATGGCATCTGCTGTCGAGTTTGCCTTGTCGAGTTGTAGTTGAGCAGATGCAAGCAGAAAACAGATGAGAGTCGACAGCGTTATTGTTGCAACAGCAGCAGCAGCAGCGTGAAATCTGACGCCGCGCCGCCGAGAGTGGATAAGAGGGACCCGAACTGTCGAACTGACCTCCTCTGCGTGTCTGCGTCGTCTCCATGTTCACCAGAGCGCGTCGACAGCGATCGAAACCGGAGCGGCGGGGGCTGTTGCTGCTGCATGCTGCCTCTCACCACCGGGGACTATTTTGCAAAGAGGAAAAAAATGCAGGCTAAATCAGGGATTCTCTAAATTTTGGATCGCTACCAATGTTTTAGCCATTCAAATCTGAGACTCAAAACTATAAAACCTCTGCTGACCGTTCAAAGCAACGAAGTTGGCAAATATCATTTCATGGCATGCCTACTTTGATGTCAGTTGAATCCCCTGACCCCTACCACGTCAATGTAGGGGATATTGTGATTACAAATAGTGGTATAGAAGGTCTAGATATATCTCAAATAGCAAGTATAGTGGTTACAAACTTCACAAGACAATGTGAGATATTGTGATTCATGTTCATAGAGAACTACTTCAAGTGAGGCCATATATATTTCCATTTATACTCTCCAAATATCAACAAGAGCGCCTAGCTTTATAATTACTGACACATATAATGCCATCAATTTTATTTCCCAAGTATATATCACAAATCTTACAAAGATGATACCTAGGTATCTAGATACCATAATGACATCAGCATGATATCTTAAGTATCAGAGATACCATATTAACTTTATCATGATACTAGTAAATATAAACTATTTCGTTGTAATGGTATAGTGTTTTCTAGTACTTTCAATCTAATAAAAAGCCCACGTGTAGGACACATGGTTACTGGGCTAATTCTAGTATTATGGACCCACATAAGCCCATAACTCTCTGAATTTAGGTTTGCCTAAGGTTAGGTTGTGTTTGTTACAAGAATGAAAGGTAAGGAATGAAGGAGAATTGTTCATGTCAGAGTAATATTTTGTTTTTATATTGTGAAACTAATGCAGCCGCTATTCTAGATTACAGTGATGTAGTTCATTTAAAATTGTTAAGATTTACAATTTGGGTTTCAAGAGTTAAATGGGAAAGCATTGTTGGTAAATATGGTGCTGTCGTGTGTGCCTAACTTCACTTCACCTACTAGGATTTAAATTCTAATGCTCACGAATATTATGGGTTATTTGGTAGGGCTCAAATCAGATTTGGAGTTAGGGTTGTGAAGCTGGAAAAACGTAGCTTCACCCTTCCTATATATTTGTGGAGAAGATACATCCACTCACTCCACTCTTAAAAATTTGAGAATGTAGTAGTGTTTGGTTTGGCTTTACCTTCACCAGACAAGGATCAAGGAAATAAATCCTTGCCAAACATAACCCATGTACACGTGTATGTGCTTTTAATAAGAATTTAGTAAGATCGGAAATGTGCGTTGTTGGTTTACGTCATTTTAAACGTGTTGGGGCGTATTCGCGAGTGAGTATGGTGTTGTGTGTATTGTGGTGTGTGTCGTATATGCCGTGTAATTGGGGAAAAAACAATATATTACATATGGACAAATGCAACTTCAATTGTAAGTAAAATGCACGAGCACGGAATAAAACTAAAATTTTAAAAACATTTGGGAAACCTTCCGAAAAGATTGCGTATTTATTTTACCACTACTAGTTTTTATGTGCCACTGGTCTAATTCCGAGCCATTCGATCAAATCTCCCTACCAATTAATAGCGGATTGCGACTTGTAGAAGATAGTGGAATACTGGAATGTCCATACTCGAAGCAACCTGTCGAATTAATTTGCTCGAAAAGCACATTGCAATCACACCATGGACCATATTATCCTCTTCCCGGTTAGTACATCCCTGAAGTTAACTTAACTAACTGCTTTGCTTTTGCGTAGCAACAAACATTCCCCCGAACAACGCAGAACCAGTCAAGCAGCTTTCCCCATCTGAGGTCCCGTTCTTTTCTTCAACAAGAGTTAGATAAAGATTAAAATTTTCGTGGCACGCTTTTCAAACTTCTAAACGGTATGTTTTGTGCGAAAATTTTCTATATGAAAGTTGCTCTAAAATATCATATTAATCTATTTCTCAAGTTTGTAATAATTAAAACTTAATCAATTATACGTTAATACTACCTCGTTTTGCGTAAAAAATTTAATCTCCATCCTTATCTTCAGAAGAAAAGAACGCCACCTAAGTCTCAAAGTCTCACTCACTTCGCGTGAAATATGGACCATCCACTCTTGCCCTTCAACACCCTACATAGGAAAAAGTACACCGAAGGTCCCTCAACTTGTCATCGAGTTACAAAATCATCCCCAAACCACGAAACCAGGTATCCAGCGTCCCTCATCTATCAACACCGATTACAATAGGTCCTTCGGTGGTTTTGACCCCAGTTTTGGCTTACGTGGCGGCTGAGTCAGCGTGGGACCCACGTGGGCCCCACATGTCATGCTGCCACATCACCCTCCTCTCTCTCTCTCTTTTCCCCTCTTATCTCCCTTCCTCATCTCTCTCTCTCCCTTCTCTGACAGCCGCCGGTGGGAAGATGAGGGTGTCGGCGGCCGGCGAGGGGCGACACGGCGGCAGTGATGGCGGCGACGGGCGACGCGGCGGCGATGGGAGAGACACTGCAGGTGGGCGGTGGGGAGGAGCGGCGCGCGGGCGGCGAGGAGCAGTGCGCGGGCTCCCCCGCCGGCCGCCGCCCACCGCCCACGAGGCCCACGAGGCAGAGGAGGAGGCGGCGGGCGGCACGGCGGCGACGACACGGCAAATTACTGAGGATATCAGCAAGGTCCATATAAACAAGATAATCACCAGGCAAATTACTGCTGCTGCTGCTACTTCACCATTTGTGCATTTCCTCTTCTACTATCTTAGCTGCAGCTCGCACGCTTTGAGTACGTGCATTGTTCAACTGCCATTTCTCTCCTCAATTCCAAAAAAATATATTCACCTTTTTCTCATTCGAGCTAAACCATTTCGATCAATGGAATTCGGACGATCTCCAGCCCTTCTACTCCTCGTTGGTAAGTCCGAGAAACTTTCAGGCCGGTTAACTTTAGGCTGTTAGCACACATCTTCATTCTTCAACAATGGCGTGTCTCAATGCAGGGTTCCTATGGTCGCAGCTGCAGTTCGGCGCTGAGGCAGCTGGCACGACGGTCTTCACGCTGCGCAACAACTGCACCTACACCGTCTGGGTGACCACCTTGTCCGGAAACACAGCGGTCGGGGGCCGTTGGGGGCGGCGACTTCGAGCTGTCGCCCATCGCCAACGTCTCATTCCTAGCCCCGGATGGTTGGTCCGGCCGCTTGTGGGCGCGCACGGACTGTGCACCCTACGGCACCGCGCCCCTCGCCTGCGCCACGGGGGACTTCGGCGGCGCCGTGAGCTGCTCCCTCGGCGGCGCGCCGCCCGTCACCCTCGCCGAGTTCACGCTGGGCGGCGCCGACGGGAAGGACTTCTACGACGTGAGCCTCGTGGGCGGCGGCCGACGGGGGAGCCCGCGCGCCGCTCCTCCCCCCGCCACCCGCGCTCTGCTCCTCGCCGCCCCTCCCCGCCGCCCACCCGCAGCTTCTCCCCCCACCGCCGCCGCGTCGCCCCTCGCCGGCCGCCGACGCCCTCCTCCTCCCGCCGGCTGAGTCAGAGAAGGGAGGGAGAGATGAGGGAGAGAAGAGTGGAAAAGAGAGGGAGAGAGGAGGCTGATGTGGCAGCCTGACATGTGGGGCCCACGTGGGTCCCACGCTGACTCAGCTGCCACTTAGGACAAAACCGGCGTCAAAATCACCGAAGGACCTATTGTGGACCTATAGTTGAGGGACGCTGGATACCTGGTTTTGTGGTTGGGGGACGATTTTGTAGCTCGATGACAAGTTGAGGGACCTTCGGTGTACTTTTTCCCCCTACATATCCATCCGATCGGTCGTGTCCCGCGACAGAGGCACAGCCCGTACATTATTCCCCAGCCCGCACGCGCGTACGCCAACGGCCCAGCGACTGAACGGCCCAGTGGATGTCCCCATCTTAGCAGAGAAAGTCATTGTGTGTGTGACTGTAACTACCTACTGCTGGAAGGACAGACGTAACTAACCACCGTTTCCCCTGCTTTTTTAGCGGCTCCGAACGATCCAAATTTCAGAAGCAGCTTCACCACACGAAGCAGGAATCACCAAATCCAGAGCAGCAAAAGAGACAAACGGAACCAAAAAAAAAACAGGGTTGGATCGATCAGTGGTCACACGGTGGCATCATGGTGGTGGGGAGGCCGTCGTCATCATCGGTGGCTCGTGCGGTCGTGCTCCTCGCGGCGGCCATGCTGCTGTCCACGCTGAGCCCGTGCTGCTGCGCGTCGGCGGGCGGCGGCGGCGGCGCGCGGCGGCGTGAGAAGCAGCAGCAGCTGCACCCGGTGATCCTGATCCCCGGCGCCGGCGGGAACCAGCTGGAGGCGCGGCTGACGGAGGAGTACGCCCCGTCGAGCCTCGCGTGCCGCGTGTGGCCCGTGGTGCGCGGCCGCGGCGGGTGGTTCCGCCTCTGGTTCGACCCGTCCGTCGTCGTGGCGCCGCTCACCAGGTGCTTCGCCGACCGGATGACCCTCTTCTACGACTCCGTCGCCGACGACTACCGCAACGCTCCCGGCGTCGAGACCAGGGTCTCCGACTTCGGCTCCACCTCCACCCTCCGCTACCTCGACCCCAACCTCAAGTACGATTCTTACTACTATCAGCATTCAACGCGTTGTTGTTGTTGGTGATGACGCGAATGCAAATTGCAAATGGGATGTGTAGGTTGCTAACGGGGTACATGAACGTGTTGGCGAGCACGCTGGAGAAGGCAGGGTACGAGGAAGGGTTCGACCTGTTCGGCGCGCCGTACGACTTCCGGTACGGGCTGGCCGGGCCGGGGCACCCGTCGCGTGTGGGCAGCGCGTACCTGGAGCGGCTGAGGAAGCTGGTGGAGTCGGCGTGCGCGGCCAACGGCGGGAGGCCGGCGATCCTCGTGGCGCACAGCCTGGGCGGGCTGTACGCGCTGCAGATGGTGGCGCGGAGCCCCCCCGCGTGGCGCGCCGCGAACGTGAAGCGGCTGGTGACGCTGTCCGCGCCGTGGGGCGGGTCGGTGCAGGAGATGCTCACCTTCGCGTCGGGCAACACCCTCGGCGTGCCGTTCGTCGACGCGTCGCTCATCCGCGACGAGCAGCGCACCGCCGAGAGCAACCTGTGGCTGCTGCCGGCGCCGCGGGTGTTCGGGAACACCACGCTGGTGGTGTCGCGGCACCACAACCGGTCCTACTCCGCCAAGAACATGACGCAGTTCCTCCGGGACATCGGGTTCGCCGAAGGGGTGGAGCCGTACCGGGAGCGGATACGGCCGCTCGTCGAGGTGCTGCCGGAGCCCGGGGTGCCGGTGACGTGCCTCGTCGGCACGGGCGTCGACACCGTGGAGAGCCTCGTGTACGGGGAGGGCGGGTTCGAGGCCGGGCCGGAGAAGGTGGTGTACGGCGACGGCGACGGGACGGTCAACCTCGACAGCCTCGTCGGGCCGATCAAGGCGTGGTCCGACTCGCCGGAGCAGGTGGTGGAGGTGGTCGAGCTGCCCGAGGTGTCGCACTCCGGCATCCTCAAGGACAAGAGCGCGCTCGACCAGATCTTGAGGATCATCGACGCCATCAATCTGAACGCCACGACCTCAAGCTCCTCCATCAATCGATCGTCTCAGGATGTTTTGTACAATTAGATTATATTGCTCGCTTCAAGATTTGCTTCTTTTAATCGTTGAGAATTTGCAAGGGGGTACTCCCTCCTCCGTTTCACAATGTAAGTCATTCTATCATTTTCTATATTTATATTGATGTTAATGAATCTAGACATATATCTATTTAGATTCGTTAACATTAATATGAATGTGGAAAATGCTAGAATGACTTACATTGTGAAACGGATAAAGTAGTTAGCTACCTATAGTGGCCGGTCAAGTGCATGTTTTTTGCACGTTAACAAGCCAATTAAGGCAACAATAAGAGCAATTAAAATGTGTTCCTTTCGTAATAGTACTATCAGTATCATATTAGCCTATGAAATTCGAGGTCATTCCTTTCAGATGTTTCTTGTTCAATGGCAGGTTTGCGTTGCCATACAGTATTATCATCCATTAATGCAATTGAATTTATCCACAGTACAATGCCATGGGTACAATTGAAAAAGGCTTCCTTAAGATACAAGTCTGAATTTCGCATTTACACCTGCTTGCAACGCATCAAAGTCACAGAGTACGTGCTACATGCGCCAGGACATGCAAAGCAATCGCGTGATCATTCGGCTGCTGCTGTGAAATAACTCACCACAAAATCTGATCGGCGAGTACAAAGTGCAATTAGGATCCTTAAATCTCGTTTTAGAGTGATGTTCATTACCCGTAGAGATCAATCAAGGATGGATTTAGTGGGGCACAGCTACAACTTAATTGAGCTCGTACGTAGAGCAAACTCTGGCATGTTACTCCGTGCGTGCTACCCCTGCAAGCAAAAGAACTGTCATGTTCGTAGAGATCACGCAAATATCAATGTGAGGATCCAGTTCCCTAACTCCAAACAGTACAGAAGAAGCCGATCTAAACATTCATTTTACACCCCCGTATACTTTGTATTAAGCCCATGCATAATTCGGTAGGAATCTTGAGGTTCTCTATGGGATAAAAGAAGTGAAATTTGTGGCGATGTCATTGGACTGCCCATTACCCACTCTTTTTTAAAATATATGATATTGTTGACTTTTAAACGTAATATACTAGTATTTTGCTCCTTATTTTAAAATTTTGTGCAAATATTTAAAATAGAAGTTATATTTAAATATATTTGATGATAAAATAAGTCTAAAAAATAAACGATATTTACATACTATTTTTAATAAGATAAATGTTCAATCGTCATATTAAGAATCAATGACGGCATATATTTAAAAACATAGAGATAGCTATAGTTTTGCCAAAATTCTACTCCCTCATGTCATTATAATTTGATTTTATAGAGTACTAATGGATTGAGTACATTGTTTGAATGAGATGTTGACATTTAGATTAGGGGGCAGTTGTCATTGTCGCACTAGATGCTATTTTGACAAACTACGGCCGTATTTAATTTCCCCTCGATTCCCAACTTTCCATCACATCATATTACATCAAAAAATTTCCTACACACGTAAACTTCTAACTTTTTTTTCCAACCTTCCAACTTTCTTCAAACTTCCAATTTCCAACTTTTTCAGGAACTAAACACACCCTACAGCTAAAACATTGATATACTGACAATTATCAAAAAATTGTACATAATAGTTTTTTATTCTATAATAAATAAATTTCACGAGATTATAGAAGTAGATCGTTTCATTTCATCTTTCACCTCATGGGCCTCAAAATGAGTGGGCCGATCCACTCTAGCCAACCACGGCCCAGCCATCCATTCCACAGCCCGTCGATTTGAAACGGACGACCCAGATTTAGGAACTGCCTGTTGTGCCGTACTGGACAGCCGTGTGAGCCTAGGACTAGTGCGCCACGAGGGCCGGGCCCAGTCGCAGCTAGGCAAGCCACCCGTCTCTTTCTGTCTCTTGTGGCGTCACCCCACCCCCAACCCGTGCGTTTCAAACGCGAGCCCGGAAAAAATAAGCAAACCCATCGATTGAACCAACCCAACCCCACGCGACGCGACCCACTCCCCACCCCTTCCCCCTCCCCTCCCCGCCGCTGCCGGCGATCGCCGGAGATGTCATGGCTCGCCCGCTCCCTCGCCACCTCCCTCAACATCCCCGAAGATGACCCAGGCGCCGACGACGACCCCGACTCCTACGCCGCCGCCGCCGCCCCGTCTCCCTCCGCGCGCAATCCGCATCCGCCGCAATCCGTGCATCCCCACCCTCCGCATTCGGCCGCGGCGGAGGGCGTCAAGGAGGACCTCACCGAGCTGTCCAAAACCCTAACCCGGCAGTTCTGGGGGGTCGCGAATTTCCTCGCGCCCCCGCCCGGGGAGACCTCGCCCTCGCCCTCCCCGCCATCGGCGGAGGCCAGATACGGAGGTGGAACCGCGCAGACGCCGCCTGAGATCTCCGGGATCCGCAGCGATTTTGCCGAGATCGGCGGGAGGTTCAAGAGCGGGATCTCGCGGATCTCGAATCACAAGGCCATGTCCGGATTCTCTAGGATTGCCTCCAATTTCTTCGCTGATGAAGACGAGGAAGAAGAGGAATTGGTGGATGCGGTGAGGGGCTACGGGGTGGAAGAGCAGAGGGAAGAGTTGAGGTTTCGAGCGGAGGAGGTGGCGACGGACAGGGTAAGACATGAGGCAGATGATTACGAGGTGAGGCATGGTTGGGAAGAGAGTGTACGGCATAGGGTGGACGACGATGAAGCGAGGCATGAGGTTGACGACGATGAGGGGAGGCATGATGAGTGGGAGGAGAGGCTAAAACATGAGGCGGATGGCGGCGAGGTAATGCATAAAGAGCTGGATGACCACGAGTTGGAGTTGGAGACTGTAAGACATGAGGAGGAGGAGGAGGAGGTCGAAGAGGAGTGGGATGTGATAGGAATCACCGAGGAGGTGCTTGCATTCGCCACAAACATCGCTAGGCACCCCGAGACCTGGCTTGACTTCCCACTGCTCCCTGATGATGATGACTCTGATGGGCCATTCTCATGTAATTTGTTCTCCCTTCACTACAAGTTATTGTTTTCGTATTTGAACAAATCGAATTGCTCTGCAGTTAGACATATGTATTTGTTTGACCATGAAAAGCTACGGTTTAGGTGTGTTATGCTCCTTCTGTATTGTTCTTAAGATTGTATTAGGTATAGGCACTAATAGATACTGCGGTTATAGTAGACAGCTAGACATTTATTTGTTTCTATTTTGCATTGGTAGTGCCATAAATTTCTCTGGTATGACTCTTATGCCGTGGATAACAGTGGAAACAAGACGAGATTTGGGGTAATTAGTTGCATGATACCTGACTATCTTAAACAAGATAATGAATTTTCTAAGCATTGGACATAATCATACATATTATTTTTCCACTAAGCAATTACAACCTGCATCCCAAAATATAACAACTTTTGGTTGTGCATTTGGACAAGAGTATGTCTAGATACATAGCCAAAAGTTGCTATATATTTTGTTGGAGGTAGTACCTTATGTGTGCTGATGTCATCCATGTATTTGCATCTATGTTTGACAACTTAACCTGTTGCTTCTAATATTTCACCGAGTATAGCTCCCATATTTAGGATCCCAGGGTCATAAAGTTTTGTGTGGTATTTTACAGTGAGACTGCATTCTTAGTACCAGTATTTGATACCAAGAAGTCTTCGCCAAATTTTTGTGGTCCAGAACTCCAGATTGATCTCTGGGGTCAGCTTGCTGCATGTCATAGCCTCATAGGGCATTGAACATTGCTCTACTGAACAGAATCCTAGAGTGACCATTCCGTAATGAATAGGATAATAGCATGGGAAAATGTGTTCTGCCAACATGGTGAGCACACAGGTTATGAACAAAATTCATAAAACCCTTTATATGCATGATTTAATATTTGTCAAGTGTCTTCTTCAATGTTGAGTGCCACTCTTTGTAGTAGTATGCTGATGACATTGCATGCGTTTGTGTTTTGTTTTTGCTAAGGAACTCATTGTCTTAATTTTGATAGAAAGCCATGTAGTCTGATACTCTGATGCATTTAGTATATCAATCGTACCTTATTTTCTCTGCCCAGATTGAAAGTTGTTTATTAACATTCATAATCTTTTTGTTCTTCAGATTTTGACATGTCGAATGCTCAGCAAGAGCATGCCTTGGCTATTGAACAGCTTGCTCCTAGATTAGCTGCTTTGCGGATTGAACTATGCCCAATACATATGAGCGAAGAATGTTTTTGGAAAATTTATTTTGTTCTCCTACATCCTAGACTGAACAAGCATGATGCTGAGCTTCTGTCAACACCACAGGTAAATTGATCTGCATTATTGATATTGATTTATTTTTATATGTAATATCAACTGTTCCCAAAACCAATTCAATTCAGTAGAAAGTATGAGATGACTGTTTTTACTCAACAGTGTTTGCATGAAACCCTTTGTATTTGTTCTATTTGTTTTTGCTCACTGTCAGTACAAAGTATTAGTGGCTACTTGAACACCACTAATAGTAAACATGGAAAATTTTGCCTAACCCGAAACAATTCAGCCTTGAATTGTCACTACTTGTTTGTGTGCTATGATTGTAGTAAGGGAAGATCCCATCTTTATGTTAACATTGTAATGAGCATGGATGCGATAAGGGCCCTTAGTCCTATTTGAGGTTGTCCCCGGACCCAATTTGGCATGATGGCACCATGGAGGCTGCACCACAAGGGCAGGGAGGGAGAGACTAAATAATGGTTAAGACTCTTGTTTGTTTCTTGCTTAAGGAATAGAGATAGCACCCCATCCTTATATAGATAGGATGACTTCACCCTTGAAAAGTTTATCTCTAAAATTAAGAAAAATCAATTTAATCTAAACCATGTGAACAGTATCCACACTTGAACGCTGAACATTAACCACGTGTGAACACTTCATGCATGGACTGCTGCTGGCCCTATAGGTGTCGACCACTACTATATAGGCCCTAGTGGACAGCACATGACAAACATCAGTATATGCTGATCAATCGAGCAAGTTATGTAATTTTACATGGACACAAAAACATACCAGTAGATATGCCCATGACCCGTTAGGCAGCTTAGCTTACATAATCCAGGTTAGGTTGTATATTTGTTGATAGTATATGTGGATAGCTGTCCTCCAAAATCCATGTGCATATTCAATCGTATTCTTCTTATGCGTTGGTAATTCAGCCTTCCTAGGATGGCTATTGGAGAAAAGTTTCATACTTCATGCCAGCGCACTGTACAAATTATACTTGTGTTATTTAGTGTTCAGTGACAAGCAAACCGAGCAAAGCTAGCCTTTCATCCAATTAACACTGAAGCTAACCCAGCTGCTAGCTACTCTCTCCTTCCACATAAATATGACATTGGTTAGTTCATTTTTTAACTAACCAATGTCATATATAAATGGAAGGAGGGAGTACTTCTGTTCAAAAGGTAGCATATTTGACCATACATTGAGATTTAAGAGTCTGTTTTGAAAAATTATATGGACAAATAATTGGAATTAATTAAAGCACTCGTAGGGAATTTGATTATCCAACCAAGTGGCATATTCTACCTAGCATACTCAGTTAATCATCTTGGCTAAGGATTTTTGAGAGACCTGCCTTACATTGGACTAAATAAATGGCAATAGTTATGCTCAATTATCAAAACTGCTTGAATAGAAGCATGTGGCAACATGTGGATCCTGCATTCCTGCTGCATAAACAACACAGCAAGCCTTCTCGTTGATATATGTATTGTGATAAATGCGTGACAAGTATGTCCTCGTCCCCCAAAGCAATCACTGGCTATATCTGCCTAAAGGAAGGCAAGCTATCTCCAGTAGATAATGTGAATTTGGCTGGTTATGATGAGCTATCTTGAGGGTTGTTTAGGACTATGCATTCCAACCAACTGATCTCTGTCTGTTTCTATTTGGTTGATATTGGTTGCATACAACACATATTCTATAATGCATATCAGGAATTAAAATAGTATGTTTCAGAATTGGTGCAACACAATACATGCTCTATCAGGTAAGCTAAGTTTAATGCTGTTCTTGTTCTTGCAGATTGTTGAAGCTAGAGCGATGCTTATGCAATGTTTGCAGCACCAGTCAAAGTTTGAAACGGAGCAACTATTTCATCGTAAAGATGATTTCGGCATGCATTCAGAAGAGGATACCTCCAAAGATATTCCAGAGGTATTCCCATCTATGCTACAACAGACCGCTTCCGTCATCCCTATAACAGATTTTGAGACCGAAAAGCATCCTATCCAAGTAACTGAAGTTGCAGTAGTCGACAAATCTGTCATCAAAGAGCAGCTTACCAAGGATGGTAGCAAGACCCCAAATGTTTTGCAAGAAAGCTTTGATGATGACATAGATGATTGGTTCGACGAGGAGGCCGAGCTCTCCGGGCACACAACCATTCCCATAGGTGATGAGGAAGATGTGTCTTTTAGTGACTTGGAGGATGATGATGGGAAATGATTCTAGGTCATGGGCAATTTCAGCCTGTATGTTGGAAACTTGCCTTTTCTACTGTACAAGCGAAGTTGAAATCGTTTTGTCAATAGAATGAAAGCTGTATAGTGAAGTAGAGCTGCTTTGTTTTGGTTTCAAGCTGCCCGGTTGGAAGCAGTGAAAGTAGAGCTGCTTTGTTTTGGCTCAAGCTGCCCTGATGGAAGCACTGTGGTCACCAGCATTACGGTTTGTAATCTTATTCTTTTAATCCGTGTACATAAGCATTGGTGATGTTTCAAGTTCACGACAATAAAAGTTCTATTCGTTGGTTGGTTTTTAAAGGATTGCACTTGCACATCCACACTATACACAGGAGAGCATACCAGTCTGGAGAATTGTATTTGCAATGACAACATACTGTACTTGTGTATATACAAATTTTTTACTGCTTCCTGACACTATTATTCCTCAACATGCAATGCAAGATATCACTGCAATGGAGGTACCAATTGAAGGCCATGCTTAGCAACAGCCAAAGGGTGATGAATTGACCTGGCTAACACTGTCTTAAGACTTGATGTAGCCAAAGTTATTGGAGAGCTTCCCAAGGTGTGACCAGAGGAGGCTCCCGAGGGAGGACCTCGGCCTCTCCTGGCCCTCCGCCGCCGGCGGTGCCGCCGGCGTTGCCACCGCCGGAGCCGCTTCGGCGGGCGGTGCCGGCACGCTGGTCTTCCTCACCGGTGGCCAGCCAGGCGCGTCCTTGGCCACTTCGAACGAGATCCCCACCTTGCCGACCCTTGCCCGCACCGCGTGCAGCGCCTCGGCGCGCACCTCGCCGCCGGCGTCGGTGACGAGGTAGAATGTCCCGATGGCCTCGTCCTTCCGCCGCTTCAGCTCCACCCTCAGCAGCGACAGCCCGTGCTCCCGCAGCATCCTCGTGAAGTCCGACAGCAACCCCGACCGGTCGGCGGCGCGCACCTCCACCTTCGCGCCCTGCGGAAACATTGTCAGTGACCGACCGTGGCGTCGCGCGTAGGAGTATCCAACAGGAGAAAAATGGAGAATGGCGATGATGAGCCTGACATGGGAGGCCCTCCGCTCCACGGCGGCGACGAGGCACCGGGAGACCTTCTGCCGCTCGGCGTTGCTGTCGACCGTGCGCCCATCCTTGTGCCGGATGTAGTACTCCTGCGTCCATTCATGGCGCCGTCGACGGCGACGACGGCAAGGTCAGCGTCAGCTCGGCGTTGCTGTTGATAACGATGCAGCATACAACCGATGTACCTGGATGGCAAGGGGGCCCTGGGACCCGACGGTGGCGTGGAAGACGACGTAGTGCATGTCGGTGAGCGCGCACACGGTGTCGAACAGCAGCTTGGGGCGGTCCCTGCTGGTCATCTTGACGACGGCGTAGCCGCGCTCCTCCCAGCTCTCGATGGACACGCGCGTCTCCACGCGGCGGGCCAGCCGCGCCGTGGTGGCGGCCTTGTCGCCCATGCTGAAATGCTCCTCGTCGACGGGCGTCGCGGCGGGGCCGGACTCGTAGTCGCGGTCGTCGTGCATCAGCTGGTGCAGCCGCCGCTCCGTGTGGACGCGCCCCTCCACCGGCGCCGACATGCTCACCCAGTGTCGCTCCCCGGTCAGCTTCTCCCGCGCCCCCATCACGGCGTCCACCAGCCCCTCGATGTGCTCCCACCGGCTCGGCGCCGGCGCCGCCGCCTCGGCCGCGGCGCCGCCGCCGGCCGTCGTGACGTAGAGCACGCCCGCGGCGCGCCCGCTGTGCGTCCACGCCTGCCCGGACGCGACGTGGCAGCCGTTGTCGGCGAGCACCTGGGTGATCGACGACAGGAGGCCCGGGCGGTCGTGCACCGTGAACTCCAGCGCCGCGCAGTCCGACACGTCGGGCCCGCCCGGCCCGACCACGTTGCCGAGGCACGTCGTGAACCTGGGCGACGGCCCGTTGCCGCCGGGGCGCTGGCACGGGACGAGCGCCCGCTGGATGAACTCCGGCAGCGACGGGTCCGTCAGCTTCCGCCCCATCTGGTCTGTCACATGGAACACTGCATTGCACAGACACACCACAATTCAATCCCTTTTTTCACAATAAATTCCCACGACATCAACACGATCCAAAGGAAGTAGTGTTCTTGCCGTCCATGAGCCAGCCGCCATCGGAGGAGATGTACGACTTGGAGATGACGAGGTCGAGATCGGTGAGCAGCTGCACCATTTCCAGCAGCACGCCATCGCGGTTGACGCTATCAACCTATGAAACAAAACCCATCAAATCAACCATAAAACGAGCGCAATCGATCTCCACCCCCCACTCTGCTGATGAACAGACGAACCTTGACGAGCGTGCAGTCCTCGCGCGTCTCATTGTCAACGACGACCCTGCACGCGAGACCATGCACAGCCGCTCGTCACAATCATCAAAACCTGAAAAGGAAATCGAGAGAGAGAATTCACCACGGACGAAGCGAACGCGTGCGTACCCAGGTGTACCGAAGCGGTAGAGCAGCGGATCGAAATCCGGCTCGAAGTACGGCCCGGACACGTACTTCATCCCACCGAGCTCCCAACGTCACCAATGGCGTCCGTCGTCGTCACGTCCTGGACGCGAAATCTGCTGGGGGATTGACACACACACACGCACAGCGATAAGAACAGAGAGCAGATCCAATCCGATTCAATACCAAGAACAGAGGAGAAGAGAAGTAAACGAAGGAGATGAACACAACACGGTGAAAGCAGCCCATGGTTCACATGCACGCGCAAGCAGCGGATCGCCGGGGAGAAGAGATCACATGGCGAGATTTTCCCAGCCGCTTGCAGCAGAAACCAACTGAAAATCATATGCCCCTTCTCGCTGCTGTTCTTGACGTTGTGACAAGCGCAGAGAGAGTGTAGCGAGGAGATTATTGATGAGATTACCTTGGATTGGGTTGCGATTTCTTGAGGAGACGAGGTGGGAGGGAGGAGAGGAGGGCCACGTGCGGGCGATGCGGGGCGCCTGGTTCTCTTGCGCTGTGCGATTCAGCTTAAGCGGCCATCGCGTGATCGGTTTGGGGGTGTCTCTTTCTCTCTCTCTCTCTGCAACTCGGCGGATCGGCGGCGTTTGAGGATTTGAGCGCGCGAACGGCCGCGGCGCCACGTCGGACGGGCAGGACGGCACGTGGCGGGGGCGGCCTGGTTGCTAGCGTGTGCCCCTTTGTCCGGTTCATCATCACCGTACTGGTAGTACTAATTTTTCTTGGGCTATTCGGTGGTGGTGGTTCCTCGTGGCGCCCAAGATAGTAGCGGTATTTTGTTGATTTTTTATGAGCATTTCGTAATTCTTGTGATTACAGATGTGTACTCCCTACATTTTATTACTAAGATAAAGGAAATTTAGTTCATTATACAAGAATTATATGTGTGCATGCACAAATAAGTATTAAAATGATTCCGTTTAAATGTTTAATTTATCTCTTTATTTAAACCTTGGGTATATAGAGATTACAAATATAACCAAATTATTTTAAAAAACAAAATATAAAATAAGTCTAATATTTTTTTATAGATGGAGTATTTTATAAAAAGGCCAATTACAAATTTACCATTGTTTTAAATCGTTACTATATAATTGCTTAAAACCCCAATAAAAATACCATAATAACTAAATTTGAGGAAGCATCGGTAGTGTGAGTGTGGCAGTATTGTCGTCGGTGCATGACTCCATCTAACAGGGTTTAGCGAAGTGAAAGTAGCTCAAATGGTTATGTTCTTTGTCGTGGAAATAGCTTATCCGGGTTCAAATTTTAGATTTGACACGAGTGCTCGACTAACTATTCTTTCATGGGTAGGCGATGTACCCGTCGACAGCGAGGCGCCCGTGATGACTTCGTCAATCTGAAGGTATATCGGCTCAATCTTCCGAAGATGCTCATAGGGGTAGGGTGTGCATGTATGCGTTCATAGGGGTGAGCATACGCGCGTTATGAACGTCTGCGTTTGTACCGTATTTCTTAAAAAAAATCTAACAAGGTTTAAATCCCAATGTCCACAATTATTAAGATTAGAGTTTTGTCTCTTTAAGCGCGTGTTAGGATGTTAGGGTATATTCTCGGATGTGTGAGTGTGGTGTTATATGTGCAGTGGTCCATACGTCGGAAAAAAGAAAAACTAAAATCTTCAAAATGTTTTTGGTTCTACCAACACGTCAGAGCGACCCATCTCACGTGTAAAAATTACACATCGGCAACATTGCAATGTTTGCTTGTCAGCATGACTAAAGTAGACGACTCTGCTTGACGGCTGGAAATGTCTATGGCTCCACTTGTAGCGGTCAAGCAAATCCCCAATCGTCCGCTGTACAGTACAACAAAAGAGTCTGACGGACGCGGTGCGTACAGATGAAGTCGTGAAACCATACCAAATCCGTGGTATAGCTTTCATCTGCCTCAATAGATTGTTAAGCCCATCAATTGAAGCCGCCCCTTATTATGCAACAATTTGTATGGGCATGATAGGGTACGGACGCAGCCTGTCCGTCGTTCCTGAACCTTGATTACACGGCCATACGTACGGGCGGATTTTCTTATTGATTTCGAAGTTCGAACACGGACGACGATGATGATGATGACTAGGGCACCCGCAATGGTTATCTATAGGCTCTCTACAAAAGATCCATGTCAGTATATTTTTCTACTTGAAAGAGATTAAATGAAGAGAGAGAGCAAAGCTATCTACTAACTTGGAGATAGTCTATAGAGAAAAACGAGGCAATGAATTAGAGAGCTATAGATATCTATGTAGACATACCATTGAAGTGGTTTACTATTAATCTAGTCTATTACTGAGATGCACATGTTTTATAGATAGCACCTTACTTTATCATTGCGGGTGCTCTTAGGTTGATTGTGCGTACCGATGAATTTCTTTTGCTTCGGTAAGACGGCGCAGGAGAGCGCTGCCCAATCGTCGTGCCGCTTTTGCTTCGAGAGATTCGTTGAGCACCTACGATTAGCCGCAACCTATCCATGCCGGCTGCCGCTATGCGTGCAGGTGCAGCTGCACGGTCGGCCGCGCGTGCAATCCCCACACCCGCACCGCATCGTCAGCCGTCAGCCGCCGCTGGGCCTGCATGCACATGACGCGGATCTCTCTGTACGCGCGTACGTACGTGCGATGGCCGCAACGCGGCGCGGAGGCGGTTAACCTGCAAGTTTGTGCGCGAGTTGACTGACGCGGTAAACGTGGCGCCGCGGGGGACAAAGGCCCAACGGGCAACGTACGGCTGCGGTCGCAACGAGAAAGCGGTGAGACGTGCGCGCCGGTGCGGTGGGCGTGACGCCCGTGCGTGCGTGCGTGCGTGGGCAAGCGAGGGATGGGGGCGGCGCCGCGCGTGGGTGGTGCACGGGACGTTTGGTGGCGGCGGCCAGAGACATCCGCGCAACCGTGGCGTGTGCGCCGTGCGGTGGGCGGTGGCTGCAGCGGCGCACGGCGACGTCAGCACGCCGAAACGCGACTGTTTGCGCGCGCGTGCGTGGGGAACGTGGATGTGTCTGTGTGTGAAGATGCAGCGTGCGGGTTTCTTCTCTTCCCAGTATTTATGGGCAAGTCATTTTGTCCGCGAGGGAAATTATTTTGTTTTTAGATCATCTATACATTTATAGATAAATTTTTTTAAAAAAATTTGACAATATAATTATAGTATAATCGTGATGTAACTACACTATAACTTCCATATAACTACAATATACTCCCTCCGTCCTAGAATATAAACATTTATGGACTCTGACACGGTCTTCGAGATGCTACTTTGACCAACAATATCTATATAACTACAATATTATGATAGTTTGTTTAATGATAAATCTAGTAATATTAATTTGACATGATTAATTTTTTTTTTTGCTATTAATAGTCAAAGTTAAAAATGTTTGACTTGTCACATGCTAAAAATGTTTATATTTTGGGACAGATGGAGTAACTTGTATGTAACGTTCAAAAATCTCCATGTAACATGCTACTCCTTCCATCCTAAAATATAAGCATTTTTAGCACATTGACAAGTCAAATATTTTCAACTTGGACTATTAATAGCAAGAAAATAAAAAAAGACCAATCATGTAAAATCAATGCTACTAGATTTATTATTAAACAAACTATCATAATATGTAACTATATTTATTTAAAACATCTTACTTTTATAGATATTGTTGGTTAAAGTAGCATCTTACAGATCGTGTCAGGGTAAAAAAAAATGCTTATATTTTAGGACGGATGTAGTATTTCGGTGAAATGGAGGTTGTGGGAACGAATCCTCTCACTGTGTGCGTGCTGTGACTTTTTCCCTTCCTCATTTGCACAAATCTTGAAACAAATATAACGGTTCAAAATTACATTAAAGTTACATGCAAGTTAATTACATTACGATTGTACTGTAATTACATCTGTCAAATTTTTAAGAAAAAAATTTATGGATAAATATGTAGCAAATTTGTTTGTTTTCTATGTCATTTAAATAATTACGAAGAAAAAAAATAACATTATACACTATTATATATCACTACACAAAATACAAGTTTAAAAACGACTCACCTACAAATTCGAAAGATCGAATGACCATGAAAAAGCATAACACATGCTAGTATGCTACCGAAACAGTATGAGCGCGAAGGTGTATTTTTGCGTATGATTACCTCTTTGTTTATATGCAGCAAAATTCAAAAGCACTTCCACTGTTCCACATCCACATGGCACATGACAAAGTGATAAAACCACGGGCAAATTATGCAAAAAAACGAGTTCCTAGCTTAAAAAATACTTGCGAATCTGTTTGAACAGCTTCGCGTCTCCGCGAACGGAATATGTAGCATATGCAACTTATCTGGACTGATGGTCGTGTGTCTCAGTGTACCATCACAACATGACAAAACTTTCTAGCTGTCTCAGCCACATTCGACCAATACGCTGCGAGATCAAGGCCATAATTCATCATCATTTTTATTCTATGATCGTCTTCGAAAAGGGTGGCTGCTGCTGGTGTACTAACCAAATATGCTGCGAGGTCACATTCATGCGAGCGAGACAACATACGACTAACCAACGGGATGCAACTATGACCTATAATATCAACAAATTGACGACTTTGTTTCTTTTCCATAACGTTTTGCCTGATTTTGTTAGTACCACTGACCAGTCCATAATTGTCATGCTGTTACAGAGATGCTCACTTAGATCCAGTGGAACGATTCTCTTTGATTTTGCTCCTTGATAAGCCCAACTAGGTTTTGAAAAACATTTCAAAGGCAAAAAGAAAATCACCTTAAAATGTCTTGCTTAAGAGGATATCACCTCAAAAGGTTTGGACATAATGCGAGTATAAAGTAGCACATGGGTGACAGCTCTACATTGACTACCTGCATTTCAGTGTTTCCTGGCGATGAGCATCTGACCACAGCATGAGCGCAGATAGCAGTGAAATTGTGGCTGTCTCAACTCGTAGTCTGCATGGACCAAGACCTACAGGAACAGCGCCTGATGCTTTCAAAACGTTTACCTCCTCTTCCGTGAAATCTGATGAAATGGAGGTTGAGAAAACAAAGCATATTAGTTCCAGTGAAATAATACTACTGACATTGGTTTATTTTGGACCCCAGATTTTTCGGGCCAAATTCAAAAGCCATTAATTATTCGCATAGTTCAATCCTCAAAATTATATTTTGTGTTTTAAAATCTAGCATGCTTAAGGAAACTCGATGTAATCCCACTACTGAACTGCATTAATAAATACCAGTATAAATTTACTACTGTTCATTATGCTACTGCAAGAACATATCTTTGACATTATTGTGTGTGTTTTTCTTTTGGCCCTACATAAAGCATTCACTTCATAAAGCACAGACAACTAATATCACATCAAAATCGTGAAGTGCACATTTGATACAAGCAAGAAACAAGAATACTGAAAATCACATGTTTACCCTAACCAATGATCTTATTATTTTAATAATTAGACATGAATCTAATCTATAGTTAGACTTACCTCCTTCTGGTCCAACAATCAAAAGCCCACTTTCTTCATTGCAGGACTTCGGCAAAGTGCTTAAAAGAGGAGGTGATTCTGCTGAAGCTACGAAAGCGAGCTTTGACTGTGATACCTGATGATAGATAACACAATAATATGACTTTGTCAATCACACATCGTGGTGTAAAAGAAGATGCAATAATGACTCTGGTAGTTCTACATTCTAGTACATACATTAAAATTTTATTCCTATGTTTTATTCTTAACAAAATTTTCACTGCACAATGCATCATGACCATTCACTCCACAATGCAGTACTAAAGATTATTGCGCTTTGACCTAGAACATTTGCTCAACAAAGGTCAATATCATGCTTGCCCACTTTATAAAAAAGCAAGTTACTGGATCCATACAAAACTCTTACTATCCAATGCATGAACTAGGTAACAAAGTTACAATGTTATGTGCAAAGATAATAAAGCATATGTGAACACTTACAACAGGCTGAAGGTCAGCTATCTGAATTGGGGGATTCAGCAACATTCCATGTATTCTCTGGCCTAAAGAAACAAGAGTAATGCTGTCAATTTATTTCAGTTCATTTTGCTCTGAAATCTTGGTGCCAACAGAGACACATACATTGTTTAACTGCAGCTAACACAAGCCTTTGCAATCTGTCAACTCTATTTTCTGCTATTGTATGGCATCGCTCTGTAAGAAGAGGTGTAACACTACAAGCTCCAAGCTCCTAAACAGAGAAAGAGTAAAATAATGTTTAGAAGTAGATTGTGAAGAGACAAGACACCCAAAATTGTACATAACATACAGTACATTTCTCTACAAGCCAATCTGCACGTCCACCTTTCAATGTCCCTGGGGAATGGAATTATAAAATGGTAAGCTATGGAGAAGAAAACTACCCTGTATTCACAGTAAGTGCGCATAATTTATGGGACTCACCAAATGCAGCATAAACATGCCATTGAATGCCATCAGGAGCAATGAGTCTAGCATCCTCAAGCAACTTCACATCTGAACCGCCTTTGTCAACTTTTTGTATAGATCCTTCAACCAAACCACCCGCGCCATCAAATAGTTCAACCCTTCCAAGTTTTCATATAAAGTTTCAATATGTACACAAATAGTAATCAGACTCATAATAAATAAATAAATTTGGTGCCTCGAAGTAAAAGCTGAAAATTTTACACATATGGCTTATCATATGAACATATGCAGCAATCAAATTATTTCCAAACTTCGGACTCTTAGGATCAGCGGTGGATAGAATTTCTACTAAATAATCTAGCATTGATGAATTGAAGCTGGAATTCACCGCAGCAAATTTACACTCATGCAGAGCAATAAGACAGACCTGTCATTTATGCCAAGGCGCAAGACTCTTGTCATGTGCCAGAATTCGTCTCCTTGGATTCGAACCTCTTCACCCTGAAAGGAAATACCTATATTAGATACAGGCATACAGCTGATATTAAGGAATGGAACATCACGCAGAAAACCCACGCACACCACCTGATCGGCAAAATGCCTATGGGGTAAGTGAAGGAACAGCGCTCTACACTCTACAGTCTACACGACAGACAATGTCTTCCCACGACAACGGGGACGAACATTTCTCTAGTGGTCATAGTCTACCAACTACCAAGAAAGCTTACGACATGCTGAACCTATTGAGCACGAGGTGCTCGACGAAATGACCACGCCGACCCAGATGGACGTGTCGAGCAGCCGAGCAGGGGACAATGAATGAAGCGCGCGCTTGCCTTGGACGAAGGGAGCGTCGGGGAATGGAAACGGGGCAGGCCACCGCGCGCGCGGCTCCCGCCGGCCGTGCTGTGCGCTCGCGCGGCGGCGGCGACGAGGAGGCGCCGGCCCCGCGGCGGCGGCAGCCCGCGGAGCAGCGCCGAGAAGGTGGCGGCTGGCGACATCCCGGCGGTCCCGCTTCAACGCCGTCGAGGCAGGCCCACTCCCCAATCGCTCACGCCGGATTCTCCCCGGAGCCGGAGCCGGAGCAGCCGAGCCACCGCCCAGCAGATGAAGCGAGCAGACGAAGGCACGAAGCACCCTCGGATGTAGCGGCGGCGGTGCACTTTGCGCCCTACGCAATCCGTGGCCCAACGAATCATAAACGAGATTTTATGGAATAAGTTCATCTGAGATCCCTTAACTTAACATTCTCCTCCTTGAACCAAAAAATCAGATACAACAGGTCCCTCAACTGTCTAAAACGGTGCAATATGTTTGGACGGTGATTTTAGCTGTCGTGGCGCATACGTGGCTAATTTGACTCGGTCTTCATATGATATGACATTGACATCCAGATTTTATTGCGTTGTAAAGCTTTGACAATTGTGACCCGGCCCATACTACTGTTTGGGCTAAAATTTTACTTTTAGGGCTGATACGGCCCATTATATTTTTGGACTGACAATATTTGGGCAAATATGGACTACTACTTTCTTAATTCTTTGCACACGACGTCATGGCAGTAGTATCAATGTACACATGCACCGGCCACGTACGAGTACACGATCTGTCCTCAGTTGTGCACCCGTCTCCTCCCCGGCAGCACCGCCGGCAGGCGGGACAGGTCCAGCGTGGGGTGCGCCGGCGACTCGGCATAGCCGGCGACGGCGGGAAGAGGAGTGGCGCCCTGCAGCACGGTTACGGCACCGCCGTGCCTGCACGACATCACCCGTGCGTACCTCGCGCCCGACGCCCACCCGTTCCACATGCCGCACCCGCCGCGCGCGGCCGCCTTGGCTTTCTTCTTCTTCTTCTTGTTGCCGGCGCCGGCGCGGCCCTTGGTGCACGCCACGTAGGCGGCCAGGAACGGGTCATGCTGCTGAGGCGGCGGCGGCGCACGGATCCTCACCACCGCGCCATGCGGGCCCACCACGATCGTGGGCCCAACGTGCCACGCCGTGGGAACCCGGGTCCCACCACGCCCCTCGCGGTGGGCCCTGCACGGTGGCAGCGGCAACGGCAGCATCTTGTTGCCACCGTCGTCGTCGTCGTCGTCCGCCGCCACGTCGCGGCCGCGGCCGCGGCCTCGCACGAGCGCGTGCAGCGAGCCCGGCCCGTAGCCGCGTACGCCGCCGCCCGGTTTGATCAGCCGCCCCGCCGAGCCGTCGTCCTCGCACAGGAAGATCGGGTTCGCGGCAAACAGCGGCGGCGGCTGCACCTCCTGCTCGGCGGCCCGCCTGGTCCGGCGGCTCGTCGCCACGCCGCTCCTCCGGCTCATCTCGTGTTCTTCTCCCGTTTCACCGGCTCACTCCGATCGATCGATCGACGAGTTAAGTTTTTTACTAACGCCGTCGAGGTTTTTTATACGCGACGATCAAGTACTCAGCTCTCGTGCGACCGTGGCCGACCTTGGCACGTAATCTTTACCTTGGCATGTGAGCAAGGAGGCGTGGACGTGTCGTTGCTGTTCCTTTCGCGCCTCTTCACTCCGATGCCCACTGCTCCGCCCGTGAGATCGCTACGTGGTGCAGCGCGCACACGTACTCTGCAACGCCACACACAACGCGAGCGATCGACTCGGCTCGATCGACTACTGCTTTGGCATGCGTTGCGTTGCGTGATCGGCTCGGCGATTTCGGCGTCGGTTCAGGTCGTTTTCTGAATGGCGTTTGCAGTCGGTCTCGTGAACACAAGAACGTCCGTGAAATGCAGCCGCACTGTGACTCATGCGTAGTACTAGTACTGCGTTTTCTGGAAGACACAAGGCAGTGGTGTGAACCTGTACCTGATAGTGCGGCTAAGCTCACACTAATGCTGGGGCAAGTACGAAAACATTCGGATAGTATAAACACGGAAGCATTCTTTACCTGTACTGCTAGTACACACGAGTGCATTGCTTTTCAGTAATGTATTGCACGCGCGCGACTTTTGTCCAAACACAAGCTAGCGAGCACACGTGACGGGCAGGCAGGAAAAACGGGGAAACCCCTCTGTGTCAAAAATTTTCCCTTTCTGTGCCTCCAAACAAAACCAGTAATTTGCATCCAGCAGTGAACATTCTCCTTCAAATAATCAGAATAGGCATGAGAAACAAAGTAAAATAAGCACAAGAAAATGAAAAAAAAATAAAAATATTGACATGTCTAGCAGGTGAGCAATCAAGGAGTCACCCAGGTCAGCCCATTCCTGGAGGAAGAACACTACTATCATCTATCCATCCATGTGTGTGGTATGCAATGCATGGATCGCTTTTGAGTCTTCTGGGTGCATAAAAAGCAGGTGGCAAATGGCATCAGGGCTCTCATCTTGCACACCAGTGCAACTGCAAGCCTAGCTAGCTGCTATTGCTGCTGATGATGAATCATTCTACTGTAGGCTACTGTAGAGCAAATCATCAAAAGGGAGAAAACCACACAGTGCTTGCTTGCTGCCTGTGGTGGAGTAGAGGCTGGCCATGGATGCATGCATGCAGTGATGAACATTGGGTAGTTACACAAGCTAGAGGGAGGCTGGTCTCTTTTTGCAGGGCTTGGCAGCTGTTAAAAGAGGAAGAAAAGGCTGGTGGTGAATGGTCCTGAAATTTGTATCATTGTATTCTGGTGAGGCTGTTGGTTGGGAGTACAATCAGAACTGGATTAGACCACTAGTCCACTCTGTCAATAATAGTGGGAAAAGAAAGACCGCCCTCAGGCTCCAAAAAGCAATGCTAAACTATTTGGTCAGAATTTTGCACAGATTTAATCGCAAGGACCCCCCCCCCCCCCAAAAAAAAAAAAAAACCCCAATTGCCTCGTCCAAACTGACCTAACTATAGTTCTCATTTGTCTAGTTTAGTGACTGCAAACAAAGTAGAAGTACTATGCAAAACTAGTATACACCGAATATATGGTCCAATAATTGGGAGACAAACAGAACAGTCCGTACACGAAATACCAGTGAAACACTACACGAATGCCGCATGGACCAACTAAAATTACCAACAAGCATCAAGAAGTCAAGAGGAATACTTATATCAGCTCACAAACAATCCATTGAATACTACCAGAAAGCAAGACAAGGATCGGATTACATTCATCCGCGATTATGACGTCACAGCATGGGATATTTTAAGATGATATGCCACAATGGAGTACCAAATCCATCCATACCACACGTCATATCACGTCAAGATCCAAGGTGAAGGTTACAAAGCAAAGGAAAAATAACAGAGCAGAAATACCAAAAACACAAGATTAGTCTGAATGACAAAGCACCGAGGTAAATGCTCACACTTGAAGACGTCATAACGATATGTAACAAGGTGAAGACTGATTGAATCGTTTCCTCATGCCTGTCATCTTGTTGCATTTTTTGTTGATCAAGAAGCTCACACCAGGCGGATGCTCGGATGATTTACAACAACTGAACCGAGATCATCCCGCAGGTTACTGTTGCCATCATAAACACTATGATTCTCCAGTCTAGGACTGCTTCCGGTGCTACTGGATACTGATCCAAAGGTGGTCTTCTGCAGAACACCAACTGGGGATGAATCAAACCCTGAGCTTGAATCCCAGCCATCATTTAAAAGATTCAGAGACTCCGATAGGCAATTCCTTGCTTCCATGTTGTTATTCTTGGTTAAAACCTCTCCCAATGGTCCGCCCATCAAAGAATCACGGAACATAGGCATCCAGTTTGCTTCTCCCTGGTTAACCTCATCTCTATTTGCTGCAAAACCGAGACCAATAGGACTATATTCACGGCTCAGTTTAAGTGGTGACAACATCAGCTTCTCATGGATGGGAGATGTTGAGGCTGATGACAGGTCAGAAGACGCCATTGGAGCAGATATTGAGAGCTGGCTTCTCTGAGCTTGCATGTCTTCAGCATCAGGCCATGCGAGAGCTCCTTGTGCAGGTGTCCTTGGCCAGTCCACAAAGTGTTGAAGGGAAACTGAACTCTGTTGTTCATTCAGACTCTGCGAAGTGAGCAAATTGACGTTCTCCAAGGAGCTATGAGGAGAACTCATCAGTGAATCAGGTGATACTAGGCCAAAATCTGGCCTTGAGTTGGACACTTCAAAAGGATTATGTTGTTTTGAGAACGGAAACAGGCTGCCCGTATTTCTCGTGCTAATGGAAGTCAGCATCGAGAGACTGTCTGAGTCTTGCACTTGTTCACTCTCATTATGCTTGTTTGCCAGATCCCTGTAGAAGTTTGATCAACAAGTGATTCATTAGTGAAGTAGTTAATACAGCATATAGCAGTTGTTCCTTTAGTATGGCAGTTCTTCAACGGCCACTCTACTCACAAAACAAGTACCTTTAGGGCTACCAGAGTACATAGATGAGCAATGTAAATAATGGACTTGTTTAATTGCTGGTAAATGATTAATAGCTTATCTTTGGGGCTCATCTCCAATCATGGTAGCTAAATAAACTAGGTAACTAAATTACCTTCTATCTTTATTATTTGGTGGATGCCGGCAGGCAAATATGTACGGAAATGGAATATCCATGCAAAATGGCAAAAGCGAAACTTGACGTCTTGAGCTTAAGCATTGGCTACATGATTGACTAAAAGCAATATTTGGAGCTTGAAAGTGCTGCCAACATTCTACCTGCTATATTGCAGAGAGCAAGGATTGGCAGTGTTGGCAGCGTAGTTCTTCATTTGCTGGTGCTGATGGTTGATAGCGAGGCCAGCAACAGCTCCGCCACTGTGGGCGGCCGGAGCACTAGGCTGGGTAGCAGAGGCAGCGGCTGCTGCCACCGCCGCGGGCATCGCTTTCGCGGCATGGCCAGGCTGGCCTTCCACATGCTTTCTTGAACGGTGGCGTCCCCGGTTCATGTGTCGCTCACAGTACTTCTGGTCGGCGACCGCATCCCTCGAGCACCGCCATTTCTTGCCGTCCGTCCGGCGGCACCGGCCGGGCTCCGGATCCGCGCTGCCGGAGTAGCCCAGCTGGAAAGATCCCCATCCCACTGCAAAGCAAAAACCCAACCAAGGGCAATGCAACCAAGATCAGGGAATGGAACAGCTTTTATCATAAATATCAGTCCATGATGAAAGGAACTAAAGCCAAGAAAGCATTCGGTTGATCTGCTTCCTTTCCCATTTCTTGGCTTACATGTGCTTGAGCCAAAGTAGGCAGGTGAGTAGGGCGATGTGAGGCTCCTCCTGATGGGGATGAGGAGGCTGTGTGGTACAGGGCTATTCGCAGCCAAGTACTTGTATATCAGCGCCTGGTGCTCCAGCTCGATCCACTGAGACGGCGTGAAGGGACCCCTCACCCTGGCCATTGCACCCTGCATGCTGCTGCTCAAGCTCACTGAGCTCAATCCTGCAGCCAGATACACCAAGGAGATGAGCAACAAGCTAGGCAGTGCAAGCCAACAAGGCACAGCCAAAACACACATGTACTTTATAGAAGACGAGACGACGACCACCATCCAGATGCATGTGTTTCCTAAACACGATCCTTGTGCAAGATATAACATAGATAGGGGCAAGCAAAAGACACAAAAATCTGAAGCAAAGTGGCTGCAAGGATCAGAAGCAGCACGGATTTGTAGGTGGCGTGTGCATAAAAAGTCACCAACCAACCACATGTTCGATCCGTTGCAGCAAAGCTTGATTCGCGTTTGCCGCATTGTTTACTTGAAACCTTTCTTGCATGTTTTTATTTTTCCTACTTTAACCTTTCTTTCTTCCCTAGTGAGAAAAACGTAGTAGAAATAGTAGTGATATAATGCTAAAGATCACGACTTTTCTCATCCATATATGTGCTTTCTCCTTTAGTTTCGGCAAAAGGTATGACGAAAGAGAATACGCCCGATCCGCACCGATGAGGACAAGAAAGCGTTTGTGGATGTCACTGAAAAGAACAGGAAACTTATACTCCAGTATCAAGAAAAAATCAAGAACTAGTTTATACTCACACTCATCTATGCTAAAGATAATAAACTGGTCTATTTCAGAGGAAGTGAGCTATTCGCAGTCAGTGATCTAGTCAAAAGGAGACAAAAAAATGAGAAATATGAAACAAAAAAAATACAAGATGCAAATCCGAATCTAAACCACAATAGTAAAAGAACCAAGTGGGAAAAAAACAAAAACTAAAACTAAATCAGCTCCATCCCATCCCAGTGTGAGCAAGGATCAAGCATGATGCATAGCAACGAATAAAAAGGCAGAGAAGTAGCATAAAAAATGGAAAATAAATCTATAACAAAGAGAGATGAATCAAACAGCAATAATACTTGAAAAGGAGCAGAAAGCTTTTCAATCACCAAATCGAATCAGACGAGCAGAACAGAAAGAAGAAAAAAATAAAGGAAACGAAAAGATTTTTGCACCATCCTCACCTGAGCAAGAAGCAGGCGTGCCATAGTACAGCGGCATCGCCCCGCCAGCCGCCGCCGCAGCGGCCACGGCGGCGCCACCGCCGCCGGAGGAGCACGACGAGGCGGAGGACGAGAAGCTGAGCATCTGCTCCCCGCCATGGCCGGGGCTACATGACGCCCCGAGCAGGAACGGCGCCGCCACCTTGACCGCCTCGGACACCGCCGCCGCGGCCGCCACGGCGGCCGCGGCGGAGGACGCGTCCCCGCCCCTCGCCTGCTTCGCCGGCGGCCTCCATTCGTGCTCCTGGTCCCCCGCATTGCCCCTCCCGTGCTTCATCAGCCTAGATCCGAGCAACCCTCCCCCACCGAGCTCCCCGCCGCCACCCCCGTCCACCGCCGCCATCACCACCCCCACCCCGCCACCCAGGTCCATCCCCACCTCCTACCACTGCCCCCTCCTGCTCCCCCGCTCATCCGCCGCAGCCGCAGCTACCGGAGCAAGCGACCGCATCCCCCCCTCTCTCGCTGTGCGGGTTGTGGTGGCGCGCCGCGCGAGCGCGCGCGTGCTCTCGCGTCGCGTCGCGTCGCCGGTGGAATGGCGGATGCGTCGTCGTCGCGGGCGGCTCGTGTTCGGGAAACCGGGATGGTTTTCCTTTTGGGGGCAAAGGCTAGCCACAAGCCCCAAGTACTAGTAGTACAACACCCAGGGGTAAAAAGGGAAACTTGTTTGAAGATTTTTACTGCTACTGCTCCATATTTTTTTTAACCGAGTCATTTTACTGCTCTAACCACCGGCAAAATTGATGGTAAGGAGAGATCTTACTGTATAGCTGTGGCAGTAGTAAGTGGTACTGTAGCTGGTAAGATTTATTTGTCTGGGGGATTTTTTTTTTTACCTTTAATGTAGGGTGCCGGTATCTTTGCATTGTAAAGTTGCTCCAAATGCTACTAGATTCAACAACATTTATAAGAAGGATTATGATTCCTACCCAGAAGATTCAAAAGACATTATCTTTCCGAGAAGAAAGTACTACTGGAATAGCTAAGCCGAAACCACCATTTTGTCCTATAGATCAACCAGGACAAGCGTTGTGTTTGTGCAAGAGATGAACTGATAGATGTAACCGGTAGTTGACAATAGCAACAAGAGCAACTAACACCAACATTTGGTGGGTTCGATCGTTCTCCTCCCTACACATTGAACGGCAGGTACGTAGCATAGTGACACTGTGTGATATGCCGATAGCTTCATATCACTTATCTAGAGCTTATAATTGGTGTTAGATTCAGTTTTAGAAAATGAAATTTGGAGAAAGAGACGTCTCTAAAAAAAATTAAGAAGAAAATGTGAATGTATTGGGAACGGTATGGTACCTTGGAGTTAGAATCACACATCTCTTATCATTGCACTATGGAGTATATGTTAGTGTATATTTGTGTTAGATTCAGTTTTGATTGATATATGAGTTTGTTAGCTACTAGCTGCGTGCTTAGCTCCAGCCGCTCACTGGGCGTGGAAATTAGGCAATTAGCTGGTAAGTAAGTAGTAGTACTATCTTCCTGCGCTAATTAAGATATTAGGCCATGGAATCGCAGCCACGCGAGACGCACGTATGCATGGATCGATCGGTCCATATCTGTGTATATATATTTGTTGCGCACATGCACCTGAAATACCGTAGGCTAAGATCGCAGGAGTATCAATCATGGTTGAAGATTAGCACGCTAGACCACACGAGCAAAGCGGACGAGTCCTGGATCTCAAACAAGGTTAATGTGCAGTTTAGAGGAAATATATAACTTGAAGGGCCATTCAGTTTGGAAGATTTTGCACGGGAATCTTGGAGGAGTTAAACTGTTTTATGTTAAAAAAAACCTCTAAAATTTCTGCGTTCCGAAAAAGACCTAAATGCTCTATGACGAAGGGTTTGACAAAATAGTGCGGTGTAGTGGAATTAGTATGTTTTCAAGAAAAAGAAAAAGAAAAGGAAAGGAAATCACGAGGCAGCTCAGCTGGTTGATGTCTGAACCGTATAGCTAAAAAGTTAAATTTTAAAACTTAATTTTTAAAATTATTTATAGCTGTCTATTTTTCACCATATAAAAACTTGTAATATATATATATATATATATATATATATATATATATATATATATATATATATATATATATATATATATATATATATATATATATATATATATATATATAAAGTTGCGTCATATATTTCAACTGCAGCTTTACCGCCAGAGCCCATATTTCTAAACTCCTATATTTAGGTCATGAGCTTAAAATTTTAAGAAACAATTAGGCTGTGTTCGGGAGAAAGGGTTAGGAACCCCTCCTCCCCGGCATGCAAAACGATGTTTGCATTAATGTGTGATTAATTAATAGCTAATTTTTTTCAAAAATGGATCAATATGATTTTTTTAAGCAACTTTCATATAGAAAGCAGTTTGAAAAACATATGCGTGGAAAGCGAGAGTGGGGAGTTGTAAACTCTCAGCAAAGAATGCAGCCTCAGTATTTATTTATAAAGATTGGGTTTTCTAGCTTATGGTTACTATTTATTTTTCTAACCTTTACGACTATAGTTGATTTCAATCTAAGTTTGAATCTGAACCATCTTTCTTGATGAAGATTTTAAGTAGAAGTGGCCGTTGTTAAAAACTGCCCTTAATTTACAGAACCTAGCTTGCCGGGCGCCAAGGTGTGACAGGGATGGACCTGCAGGGACCCGATCGGAACACCGAACGGTTTCCACGCCCGTACGCTGTCCGCTTTTCGCCTCCGGTACGTTGCGTGCGTTCTCAATTTCTCCAACCTCTCGATCTTTGCCTTCTTTTGCCCGGACTCAGTAAAGACTCGGTAAATCAAGGCCGTAAAAAGAAGAGCTTTTGTATATCACCATATCACCTCCGTTCGCTCGCTGCAAGCTGCACGCGAGAGAGAATGTTCACCCAAACAGTAGGGGTAAACCGTGCTAGATCAGCTCAATTAACGGTAATCCCGCTGTGTTTGGCGGGCTACCTAACGCCCATTTCTACTGCAGATATATTCACTCTCATCGCACGAGAGTTACTGCCTCTATCATTCTACAATGATGGGATAATATTGTTATTTTTTTCCCAAGGCATTTCGATTTTTTTTTGTCTTTTTACTCTCCGTTATTTTTACCCCTAACACAATACATACTCCATAACCATTTTTCGATAAGTTTGAGGTGACAAACAATTATGATTGGTTAAATAAAACTAGATAAAAAACTAAATAAAAGATAGTTACGATTGATTATGATGGAGAATAGGTGAATAAGCACTTAAAAATGTTTATATTTTAAAAGAGATGATGTATTATTGATAAGAGTATATAATATATATGGAGTAAAAGTACTATGCTATATTATTACCGTGAGGTAAAACATCAGATGGAATTAAAAAACCAGTAGCATGACATAATCGTCACCCTTGGCATTAAAAACGTACACAATGGCACTATCTTCCAAAATAAATACTCGTGCAAACATATGCCAGTTGTTTGAAATGTCCCCCTTTCCCATCCAAATTAATTTACTACTGCCCATTTGTTTAGCCCTCCTCGATGTACTTAGGGCATTACAAAACCATCAAGTAGCAATATGCGTGGTCCAAGAGCACGGCTCCCTCACGTGCCTTCCCCCAAGCCATCACGAGCGGCTTAGTTTCTTAATAGCGAAAAAAATGTATAAGTATAGCTATAGTTAATTAACCTCTGCCTAATCGAGCTTTGTCACGGAGCTCTTTCTTTTTGGGCGGTCGTGATCTTGGTCAAAGAAATGGTAAGATTCTAGCAAGCTAGGGGGGGCCTCTCATAATGCTTATTAGCTTATATTAGCAATGAGATCGATCGATCCATGTATATATGGGTGGCATTGTACTTGTTTAGAGTTAACTTTAAGGTTACGCATAGATTAATTAGGTAGGCTTTGTAGGAGGGAATAAAATGGTCCCAAGTTGTTTGTGGTACAAATCTGGAATAGGTTTGCATTATGGTCTTCACAAAAGGCTAATTACTTGGCCTGAAAGATCCTTATTGTACAATTAGAGGAGATAATATATATTAAAAATATCAAACAAATAAAACAAATAAAACCAGACCTAAAAGTTTTCCAAATCCATGATAAAATTACTAAGTGATTGGTATAACCATAAACTACACTACCACGCTACGACTACATCTCAAGTCCAAACTCAACTTTACTTAGGAGAGGAAAAGGATAAAATTTAGATGACCAGGAATTTCACATGCTTTTACGTATTTGATGGTTAACACTGGATATTCCCTATGCATTTTTTAAGGCAAGTAAAATGGTTGAGATGGCTACTGTTAGAATTTATATTATATACAAATACAAGAGAGATATGATGGTATTTAATTAATATTACATTTATTTTTTATTCTTCACATGAGGTGTTCTTTTTCAATGGCTGAATAAATGAATGATGTGTGATAATAAATTTGAGAGTACAAATAAATAAAAAATAAAATTTTTCAAAAAATCATATCCATAATCTTTTTAAAAAAATATTGTTTATGAGTTTGAAAAGTGTGCCTATTAATAATCCATTAATTCATTAAGCAGATAATTAAATAAGAGGGCCGAGACCAGCTCCTATGTCTCTTTCCTCTCTCATTTACATCAACAAAATAAGTGCTATAAAATATTTCATCAATTGGAGTTAATTATACTTATACGTACCTGCCATATTTAAGAAAGTTCTCTGTATGTTGACATCAACAAAAGCATCAGCTCGCAAGTCCTATATACGTTGACATTTGGCCACCCATATAAAAACGGTCCATGCATCACCCTCCTCTTTCACTAGTTAATTTAATCTCTAGTCAAACATCATTTGGGCGTGTCAATGGTCAATTACTCCACTAGCTACTCATGCATGCATGAGAGACCAGGTTTCCTTCCTGCAACACGTTTCATCGATCAAAGAAAAGCTCGAAAAAAGGTAGGAGTAGTAGTAACAGGAAAAGATAGATATCCCTTACTGTAGCAGAGCAATATCACTGTTGCATCCTCACGCGCAGCTATCAAGATCAAGCAGCAAATGTGTTCAAGGATGGACCCCTACATCGATCGATCAACCCCCTTTGTTTTCAAGGCTATGGATGATGCAAAAATACACAGACAAACTCTAATTAATTGATCTTTTGGGCTGGCTGTCCGGCCAATTATGCGCTCCAAAACCTGCTTTTTCTTGCGGTCCCTGAAGCTTTTCTTCCATCGAGTGTAGAACAAACATCTCTCCATCGCTTTCTCACAATCTCTCGATCGGATGATTCCGATCATGCATGGTAGCTAGGGGGAAAACGTGCCGAGTAACAATCAAATCGAAGCAGCAGAGCGGCCGATCATTTCTCTCCCTCCCCGAAAAGTCTCACTTCTTCATCGACTTGATCGATCGTTTTTATCGTAAAGTTTGTTCAATCTCCTTGATTATTATTCTGCCTTTTTCTTACCTTCTAGATTTATATTTTTCTAACCTTTACTACACATAGTTTTAGAGGGAGTAATCAAACATTGTCGTCCTCTGCGCACACAAACGATTAAAGCCAATCCATCTACTCTCTGCATTTCTTTTACTCTCTCTCTCCTCTCTCTCTCTCTCTCTCACACGCACAAGCCAACGAAATAAAGCTGCTAGCTAGCGTTACACAAGTGCTAGCTAGATTTAGCCCTCATCTGGTAAATGTGAAGTGTAACTTGTAAAATGTGAACCAAAATCGCGTTTGAATATCCCCAGCGAAGTAAATGAATGATCGAAGCATTGTGAGGTCCATGAGTAGCATTATTGACTACTGTGTGAGCTACTAGTAGTACCTACTGGAAGCGACTTGGGACTTTCAATTCGAACGAATTGAAACGCGGCCCCTTCGAGTCGTCGTTCTAGCCCGTTGTCTCATGAAATCGGTGTGTACTCCCGTAACAGTAGTCGCACGCGCGTGCACGCACTTGTTACTCCGTTTTACACCATATACGTGCACACGCATATTGTAGCAACATTATCGTAGTAGGGCCTGTTCACTTTGATGTCATTTTCAATCTTACCAAATTTTGGTAAAGTTGTCAAAAAAAAAGGCTACATTTAGTTTACTGTCAAATTTTAGTAACTATATAAGAAATCCTGCTAAAATTTTGACAATTTGCCAAAATTGGGTAAGGTTTTTTTTTCATCAAAGTGAACAGGCCCGTAATATACTACATGCGCATCAAAATAGATGATCAAAGTCTATGAGACTGTTTACAGTAATGTCATTTTAAACCATACTATTTTTTAAAGTAAAGTTATCAAAGATGTAGTACATACATTTAGTTTCTTTTCAAATTTTAGTAAATATATAAGAAATCTTGTAAAAATGTTAGTAATATTATATTATTAATTTACTAAAATTTTGGTAAGGTTTATTCTGGTTACAATCTGAATAGCCCTTATATATTAGTGAATACATGTAGTGTTGCAGACGATGTGTATATGCGCCTATGACCAGAGGCCTCGGGCATCGCAATCCTTCCAATGATGCACATACATATCTCAACCATTTCCTGTGAAATATTGAAAAATTTTGCTTGATTTAGTTCGGTGAACTTCTTTCCAAACGATTATGTACCACCGAGACGTAGAAGGTACGCTTTGGACTTTCTGGTGCAGCTGTAACAAGCATACAGATTTATCACAGAGCCGTGTTGGCAAAAATGAGGCAGATCGTAGCTAGAGAGACCTAACACCGTACGTGCCAATCGTAGCTATCGCGATGGTTCAATAATTAGGGTAGGAAAAAATTGAAGCGAGTGAGGACGGACGACAGGTTAGTTCGCCAATAGTGGTTGGCAATTAGTGGCTCGTACGTACCACCACCACATCTCGGTCGTCGCTAGCTGTTTTGTACTCGACTCGAAAATCATCGGAAGAAAGGTAGCTATATAGCTGTGGCTACAGCAATTTAGCCGGCCGATCGATCGATGATGACCCAATGCGTGTGCAAACGCCCTGCATACATATATCTACCGTGTAGAAGTGGCAAGCGGATAGTTGTTTGCTGGTACATTCATACGCATGTCCCCGATCCGGCAACACGCATGTTCGCCGCCGTACGCGCCCATCTCGGAACGAATTAATCATCGTTTGATCTCACCACCCAACGAAACAAATTAAGGCATTCCAAACTCAAAACATTAGAAATAGTTTCCATAAACTCCATATTATTAAGAAACTAGTAATAGACACTATTCTTCCAAAATAAACACTATTATTCTATACCTAAATGTAATGCTCCTTATCTCACATGATGTCTTGGATGTTGTGTAGAAATCATGTCTCATGCAAGATATGGTTTTCTTCTCTTTTCTCATTTATTCACTTGCCACATTATTTTTTATCCTAGGTGGTAGCTTATTTAATACTATGGACGTCATCCTAGTTATTGGGTTGGGAATGGCATAAGAGACGCACGAGATTATATATATCACATTAACTGTGCCGGTGCATCGCCAGCAGATTGTGGTAGCTAGCTCATTTACCACACACGGAACAGTGCTGTATAAGCTATAGCTCCTTTTGCCCTTGTCGATCGAGAATCGGTGTATCATCGTCGCATCGGATCATTGCACGTCGATCAACAGCAAACAGTGAGGACCGACCTACTCGTTGCGAAAGCGGCTAGCTAGCCCGCTGTGTACATGTAGGGCCGGGCCTTTTTGATGAAACGCGCAGGCGATCGAACGAACGTAATCAACGTACGTCCCGCCGTTGATTGGAGGACATGGGAGGAGCATATATGCCGGGGCAGCTGGAGGTGGTGGTGCGCCACCACAAGAGAGGGAGAGGTCCAACCAGAGTTCACCGAGGACATGTCCATCTATATTTTTATGGATATAGTAATTCTTTCTTTTCTTTTCTTTTTTTTTTTGATGTTTGATAGGTTGAATGGGATGATATATTTTTTTGTTTGCTAGGATGGATGATCTGCATTGATACCCCAGTCGATAAACTATCTCTCACCTTGACTTGCATGTTTTGTGAGTAATATTTCTCCAGGTGTAAATTAATTTTATCCACTATTTATTTACAAATGATAAGAACACAAATGCCACCTTGCAGACACCCAAATCAAAAGCCATACAATGGGTAAGGAACATCATATCTGAACTAATACATCAAAAATAACAACACATGCATGCTAAGAATTTGAGAGTATAGTCCAGAGGGGTGCAGTCGGCTGTCACTACCTCGTCGGTCGTCAGATTTGAACGAATACAGAAAAAAAGCAAGAACACACGAATATATCTAAATCAATGTTGATGTAGCAGGACATCACTACCTCACCGCCAAACTGTTGGACACTCGGACGCCGCCCCTGCGACACCCTTTACACTATCTGTGCTATGCCCAGAGCGAGATTATCTGATATAACTTTCCACTGACTTGGTGGCTAACATATGGGCTCGAGAGTGGTGGGGTTTACATGTCACTCACCATAAATAGTAACATATCCCCTTACACCGCAGCGCTCCACTGAGCGTTATCAAGTGTCGCCCCGTGCCGCGGGGCGCCCTCGAGAGTTGCTCCTTGTGCTGCCGCAAGAATGGAAGAAAGAGATGGTGGCCAAAATGCCGTGATAAAACAGATGGCAGGGAAAATGCACTCATACCCAGTCGCGCGACTCGTCCCACTTCTAGACCGCGTGATCCCGCCAATTTGCCCAGAGCTAGATATCCAGCATCTACATAGAATATTCTCTATCTGGTAGCCATATCCTATTTTTGCTCATCAACCAGACATCCCTACAACAAAATGACTGATTAGTCTTATCCGGTATATCCCACCAACCAAATACACCTAAACTATTTCGGAGCTAAAAACCGAGGTATGTGGTTTTTGAGAAAAAAATATTTAAAACCCGTTGACTCTCCACCAAAATTATTCAAATTTTGTTGAAAATTTAAATTTACTTTGTAATTTCTTTTAACTTGACCAAAAGATTGTGTGGTGTGCGGGATCAATCTGGCTCACCGTACGTTGATGTATACTCCCTCCTCCCATAAAAATTATATTTCTAGCTAATTTAGGACAAAACAGTAGTATTGAAAAATGACCACAATGACCTTATTTAATGAACCACTGCATGCACATATTCCATATATACAAATGATTAAAAGGAAGTTTGAGAGAATTAACCCATATAATTAGCATACTTAAATTACAACCATATATCGTGGGATGGAAGGCTAAGAGAACTTAAGGAAATTTATCTAGATGAATCAATTTTGCTAGGCCCCACATGGCTAGAAATACAATTTTTATGGGACAAAGCCTTGGAGCTAGAAATGTAATTTTTTTGGACGGAGGTAGTACCTCACGTAACACATCTAACCGTCTACCGAGGATCGAGACTTGTTTTATACTCCCTCCGTCTCATAATATAAAGAATTTTAAGTTATTGGTTGAATTGTTTGACCACTCGTCTTATTCAAAAAATTTATGCAAATATTTAAAACAAAAAGTTGTGCTTAAAGTACTCTAGATAATAAAGTAAGTTAAAAAATAAATAATAATTCTAAAAATTTTTTTAATAAGACGAGTGGTCAAACAGTTTAAATAAAAATTTAAAATCTATTATACTGTGGTACGAGGGGGTAGTATATTTTACCGACGCCGATCGAAAAGTGAGAGCGGCGCGGGCACATATCGTGCTATCCGGACTACAATGCCGCCGGGAAGGGTCACGGACGCACGCAGCGATGATTGGCGTCGTGTCGGCGTAGCATCGCGGAATCGGGGCCATTCCGGCTTCCAGGCGTAGAAAAGATAGGGAACACGAACGTGAGCACGTACAGTCGTACAGGTGGCATCGATCCATCATCGATCGATCATCAAAACCTTTTCTTCTCGGCCGGATAAGGATGCATGCTTCCCTATTTTAAACTCCCTTCCACCGCCAACGCATCAGTGCATGGACGTGACGCGAAAATTTAAATGGATCGGGAGATTCTTGGAAAGAAAAAAAAAAGCGTAGGACGAACACGAGGGCAAATCTTTGTATCCTTGATTTGATGTCCGCTACAACGAGAGTATACTGTACGAGACATGGATGCGGCAGAACATACCACGTCAATCCCTTCGGGGGCTGATTTTCAACATTTATTTTTCTCAAACTTTCGTAGGAACTCCTACTCTAACTTTCTATTACTTCCTCTGTGGGGTAATTAATTCATTTTTGCTTCTTTCATTTCTGAAAATAAATTTACTTTTAAAGTAATAATTGTATTGGAGTTTGTGAAACTATAAAATAATTTTAAAAACAATTACATTTAGATTTGATAAAGTAGAGGTTCTAGATTTTTTATTATTAGTATGTATTGGATGGGTAAAAAACTTATTTTGAGACGGCTATGTTATTTATGACAGTTACAAATACGAAGTAGTACACGCTATTTGTTGTACAGTACTCATGCATGAACTGATATACATCTTCTAGATTAATTGTATCTCTATAATTTAAATTTTATCCAAAACGATTATGGGCCTGTTCAGATTGTACTCCCTCCGTCCCATAATATAAGGGATTTTGAGTTTTTTTTACTGTTTGGCCACTCGTCTTATTCAAAAAAATTTAGAATTATTATTTATTTTTTGTGACTTATTTTATTATCCAAAGTACTTTAAGCACAACTTAAAGTTGTTTTTTATATTTGCACAATTTTTTTAATAAGACGGACGATCAAACAATGCAAGCAAAAACTCAAAATCCCTTATATTATGGGACAAAGGGAGTAGCCAAAATAAAACTTACCAAATTTTGGCAGGATTTCTTATGTATTTATCAAATTTGGTAACAAACTAAACATAAACACTTTTTAACAACTTTACTGAAAAATAATATGGTTAAAAATGGCATCAATCTGAGCAACCCCTACATTTCTAAAAGGGTATGAAATCCAACAGATTATTAGATAAAGATATATTGTTTCCTAGCTCCCCATCTTTCCATCCTCATCTCCTAACCTTCCTTTTTAATCAAGTTTACATATAGAATGTGTATGCAGTGTGGTCATTAAACATGGTTATTGTCGTTATTTGTATTGCTGCTAACGTGTTTCTAATCTCCTAGAAATGTAATTATTCTATAACGAAGGTAGTATTTATTAATGATAAATTGATAACACTTATAATTGGATGTCCAACATACGATAAATAATCAGATGTTATAATTCCCTCACATGAACTCACGAGCAACATGTTCATTTACGCACACACGAACCCTTCCATTCCATCCCTTTTGTTTGTTCTCTCTCCTCCACATCTTCCCTCCCCCTCATCCTTTTTGGTCTATTATAGTGAAGCTATGGATCAGGTCAACTGTTAAAAATGTGATGAGCTGCAGTGCAGTAATGCGTATGATGATGTGCGCGTCGGGCGAGAATCGTGCATGCAACGGTGATGAGGAAGGAGCGAGGAGGACGTGTGGGGCGGGGGCGGGGGGGGGGGGGGAGGCAAAGAGGCGGGGGCCTCCTATCGCTAGATGTTATAATGCATGTGTTTTTGTGTTGTAATAGATCTTTTACAATGTCATACACGATGTTGTTTGAATGTTTATCTTTAGGTGTTCCATTGGTTCATGTGCGAATGTTGAATGTAGTGTTGTCTGATTAAGGTTTTTTTTGGTGTTGTCGGTTATTGGTTTGTTTGTTTATTTTTTTAAAAAAAATGTTTTAGGGCGTTGGTAATGTGTTACATCTTTGATCAACTTAAACATTACGAGCTTTCATTTATTTCTCTCGTATCGAGTACCATACGTCTAGTTTTATTGTCCATTAACATTTATGGGTGTGATTTAAATCACAAAAGTAGTGCGGAGTATTATACTGTAGTAGTCTAAGAAAGTAGGAAAGCAAAATAGATTATCACAATGCACTGTTTTCTTTATGAAATCCAATTGTAAGCTCCCATCAAACACGAAAACTAACTACTACTATCTTCTTTTTTCTTCTTGAAGTAACAACTCCTCCCATCAAACTAGCAGGAATATGAACAATATTCCATTAATGGAACCAGTCGATCTGATCACAAGTCAAAGTATGAGTTGCACCTAAAAGACGACTCTAAGGCTATGTTTAGTTTCCTTCAAACTTCCAAAAATTCCATCATATCAAATGCTTGGACACATACATGAATCATTAAATGTGAAAAAATACCAATTGTACAGTTTGCATCTAAATTGCGAGATGAATCTTTTAAGCCTAATTACGCCATGATTTAACAATGTGGTGTTACAGTAAATATTTACTAATGACAAATTAATTAGGCTTAATAGATTCGTCTCGCAGTTTACAGGCTAAATATGTAATTTGTTTTATTATTAGTTTATGTTTAATACGTTAAATATACGTATGTATACTTTAAAATTTTTACGCCTAATCACAAATTCACGATTCATACTACTGCTGTAAAGAGCGGACGCAGTTTGTTTTATCTACGCCGGATAACACGCACTACTATAGCGCTAGCATAGTCTAATGATTTTAGGCTGCATGTATAGCTAGTACGGTCCAAGCATGGCGAATTTTCCCCGTCCCAGAAAACATTAATGAAATTTCCCCACTCCAGAAAACATTATGAAAGGATGGATTACATATGCATTGACAAGAGATATGAGATGTGACGGAGACGGGGTCGGCTTCCTCGTGGCCGACATGGATAAAGCGCGCCCACCTGCCCGCCATCGCGTCGCCTCTCGCCGCTGCCGCGCGGCGTCCCGTCCCATCCGCGGACACCCCATCTCTACTACTGCCCGCACACTCCACCGCATCGTCACAACCAGCCGCCGCATCGTCGCAACCAGCCGCGAGTTGGATGGAGTGTGATGGACCAGTTACTAGTACTGGATTGGCATCAGCGATCTACTTCTCCAGTAGTAGTACTCCCTCCCCACATAATATAAGGAATTTTGATTTTTTGTTTGTACTATTTGATCACTCGTTTTATTTAAAAAAATTTAGAATTATTATTTATTTTTTTGACTTGCTTTATTATTTAAAGTATTTTAAGCATAATTTTTCTTTTTTATATTTGCACAAATTTTTTAAATAAGACGAGTGGTCAAACAATATAAGAAAAACTCAAAAGGTAGTATCTGACTAGTAGAAGTAGGAGGAGTACTACGAGTATTTTTACAGTAGCACAGGATGGCAGTTTTGCCCCCTCCGTCGCTTTCTGGTCATGCTTTCTCCGGGTCCGGCACTCCGGGCCCCTCTTGCCTCTCTCTTCCCTTGCGACTTTACCGGTGAATATCAATACACGGAAAATAGTAGTAGTAGCACACTAGCACTAGTAGTGTGTAGTGGAGTACTACTGTATTGAATTTCCCGTGTATTGATTTTTTTTTTTTGCGTTCGTAAAAGCTTGATTTGGGCATGATGAATCGGTAGCCTTGCGTTGCCCTTGCCGTATGCATAGTAGGATGCATGGGTGTTATAAAGACGGGCGAGTTCCAATGCGATGGGCGTGGGTAGGAAACCGGTGATGTACGTGTCACCCGGCCCTCCTTCACTTGTCCACTTCTCGGTCATCATATCAATGTGGGCGGTGCGCATTATGGTACGGCTGCTTGGGTTGCCAACTTCTGACCCCTTTGCGTTACGTTACGTACGGGACCCTATATATCTCGACCTCTCCCTCTCCCTCAACAGAACATTGTCGTAGAAAAGGTCAATACTAGGAGCAAGAGACGACTACATGCGTACCCTTGAAAAACCTTTGATTTTGTATGTATGCGAGTAGGAGTATGCGACTGTCGCGTGTATGAAAGCGAGGTCAAGTTGTCAACTCCTTCCGGCCCGGCACGCTCGAATTAAATTTGAAAATATAATGTTAGTTTATTTTTTTCTCAAACATATTTGAGATTCAAATTATTTGGCACGAATATAATTTCGCTCAAACATTACGCGAGAATGATGTGGATGTGACGTCACAAGCGGTCTCGTTAATCATGATAATTAATCATTTTTCAAAACGGTGTTGATGTTTGGCCATGCAAGACCGCGCGGTCTCGTAGTTTGGTTATGCGAGACGCATCGTTACCATGTGATACTGTTGTCGTCGTCAGCCCACGTTATTTTCGTGCATCTATTATGCGATATCTATATCTGTGCTAAAAAAATTGAATCCCAAATATTTCTAAGAAAATAAAACAATATATTTCAAATTTAATTCATCTTTTTGATAATGTATATATGCATACTCGGTCAGTCGATCCAGTAGGTACACAGTTGCTAGCTTGCTGCTACTTCTACCACTGACTTTTAATTGTGAGATGGATTTGATAAGGTATACCACTACTCTTCTGGTTCCATAAAAATTAACTTAGAATTAAAAATGATATAACCTCTTTAATTCTATATTGATTTTTTATGAACGGGGAGTACTGATCACCACGTGATGATTCAACTCTCTCTCCGTGGCGGTCGATCGGTTCGTTCCAACAGGAGAATTCCCAGATGCCGAAGTAGATGGAGTACAGTAGTACGTACAGACGGAGTGGATGTTTCCTATTCAAACGCATCCGCCAGCAGCGTGGTGTTGAAGCGACCACCATACCTTCACCTCACATCGATCTGGGACGTGGTCAAATCTGCGCTTACGACTGGAATAAAATATGCTTGGCGTAAGGCCGATGGATGTCCCCATGCTCTCGCCAACCCGGACCAGCGACTCCAGTCGTTTTCAGAAAATTAATTAGTAGTACCCCTACAACAACATGGGTCCTCTTTGCATCTCCTCCTCCATTTCACAGTTTCACACACGTAGTAATAGGCGACAATTTTACACGCCGCCAAAGTGCCTAGTTTCCCATTTTTGGCTGTGATTGCCTTTTTTATCCCTCGCACACGTAAAACGAAATAATTTATTAGCGTAATTAATTAAGTACTATCTTTTTCTATCAGAAATAGATTAATATGACTGTTGAAAGTAACTTTAGGGTATAACTTTTAAAAAAAGTATTGTTTAGCATTTTGGAAACTTGTGTGAAGAAAACGAAAGATGTGAATTGAGAAACCTCAACTAAAGAACTTAGCCAGCGAAAAATGTCAATTTTAGTTCGACGAAAGTACATATGCCGGTGACGAAGTTTTTGAAGGTCTTCGAGAACTCATATTAGGAAGTACTCCCTCCGTATTTTAATGTATGACACCGTTGACTTTTTAACCAACGTTTAACCATTCGTCTTATTCAAATTTTTTATGTAAATACAAAAATACTTATGTCATGCTTAAAGAACATTTGATTATAAATTAAGTCACAATAAAATAAATGATAATTACATAATTTTATTGAATAAGACAAAAGGTCAAACGTTTATTAAAAAGTCAACAATATTATACATTAAAGTACGGAGGGAGTAATAATTTTGACCAAAATCTATTGAAATTTGAAGAAAACCATCGTACCACCGAGGATCAGGATCTGACGCTCAATTGATAAGGTGAACTTAACCCTGCGCTGCATACGTGCAAGAGGACACGGGATGAGCTAGCCTTGTGAAAGACCGTGCGATGTCGAGCCTTGTACCAGGAGGCTACTCGTAGCCACCTACTCCTACCTGGGTTTCCGCGGCGCCGTCGTGGCTTAGACGCAATCCACCCTGATCCGGTGACGAGACCACTCCCCATGCACCGCGCCGGCCGGCCGGCGCCACCGTCGCGGACGTACGTACGTTACGCCTTGGGGGCTGGGCGTGTGGTTTGGACGCACCCGCGACCCCCCTGGCCGGCCAGGCTTACGCCTACCCGCGCCAAAAAATCCCCCCGATCCGCTCGCCTTCCATCATTCCGACGCACACGCGCGGCCCCATGCACATGTTCGTGCCTTTTGTCCGCCCCGTGCTCTCCCCAGCTGCGACCCTGGCACGACGATGGCCCCAGCCGCCGTAGCACTAGTAGCGGTATACGCGCGATAGCCGGTGTGAGGACGTACGCCGATATCGCGTCGTCGTCTCGATCGCACGTTACGCACGGCGAAAACTGGTACTCGTACGTACTGCTAGTATGTCGTTGGTTTCTTGTGTTTGTTTGCACGCACGGTTACGTACGCTAGTCGGCGAGACAGAGGCCAACGCGCGCGCGGCTGCAATTAAGACCCAAAGCGGCAGATGATATGGCCAGCCATGGCAGCCATGGAATTGGATGCATCGTGCATGCATGCTATCGATGCATGCTCCTGAACCCCTGAACCTGATGTGTGCGTACGCAGTACTACGAAGGCGCGGACAACGACTGGCGACGCTTTCAGTCGTGACGAAAGACTGATCAGCTTAGCTCTGGGCATGCAGGAGCTATATGGAGCAGCTAGCTGCCCGGCGAGAAACGCCAGGGAAGATTTCCAAGAGAAGCTAGCGGCAGCTGCAGCGGGCAGGCTCTGGCATCTGTTGGAGCTTGGGAGTAGCAGCATCAGGCTTAATTAAATGGCAGCTTGGTGTTTTCTGTGCTGTTAAACCGATGTGTCTCCCAGGTCTTTCATATTGAGGCATGGTTTAGATACCAAAAAATTTTAGCAAAAACATCGCATCAAATATTTAACACATGCATAAAAGCATTAAATATGGGGAAAAAAACCAATTACACAGTTTGCACGTAAATTGCGAGCCGAATCTTTTAAACCTAATTACACCATGATTTGACAATGTGATGCTACAGTAAATATTTGCTAATGATGGATTATTTAGGCTTAATAAATTCGTCTTGCAGTTTACAGGCAGAATCTGTAATTTATTTTGTTATTAGTCTACTTTTAATACTTCAAATGTGTATTTGTATACTTCAAAAACTTTACACTGTACCCAAAACTAAACACACCCTGAGTTCTTTGTTTGCGGTTAGGAACTCGTCCTTTATACATAGAATGAAGTGATTCATTAGCGCATGATTAATATTAGTTTTTTAAATAGATTAATATAATTTTTTAAAGCAACTATCGTATAGAATTTTTTTGAAAAAAAAACACACACCATTTATTAGTTTGAAAAATATTCTCGTAAAAAATAAGGGAGTTGAGTTAGAAACTTTAACAAAAGAACTCAGCCTTAAGCAAAACATTCTAGTACTACTGCAACCCTATTGGTAATCAACGAATTCGAATGGTAGTGCTAGAAATAGCATAATACACTGTACATTTTGTGGTAAGGTAAAGATTAGATGTGGCATCATAAATACTCTAGTATGTCTCAATATAAGTGTAACGTAGTACATATATAACATATTATAATACTATAAATTTGGATAGCTGACTACTCAGATTTATAGTCCTATGATATATCATATATGTATTAGGTTGCATTTATATGGGACTGAAGAAGTATTAATTTAACTCAAATTTAAATTAAAAATAATAATTTGTGAATTGTAATTGTAGTGGACTCTCTTTTAATTTAAGGCACTACAATTTTAAAACAATGATCAATTTTAGCACGTGATTAATTTTTATTTATACTTAAAATTAATATCAACAGCAATATATAGCTCGTGCAAATACACAGGTTGGCGACTAGTTAACTGTATATTTTTAATTAAAACGGGAGCGTTTTCTGTACAAAACTAAACATCCGACGACTAATTGCATCCGAAGAGAAATCCCAAGTTTGTGTTGTGTGCCAAGGCTCAACTTAAGTACGTGCATCGCAGCTAGCTTGACATGCTTTAGTCACAGTATGGTTTGACTAAATCAACACAAAATGACATTACACTCAAACATTTTACAGCTCTCCAATCGTGATCAAGCACCAACCTTACAAATTATACACTATCATGAAGGGCCACCTTGGCCTCTATTGGGCACAGGACATCTCCATATAGTACAATTCTGCAGATCTCGAGTAAGTGTAGACGGTTAATTTACCAGCAGGTTGATTCTTTTGATACTTTAGGGTTAGTTTAGTTTTTGAGAGGTTTCACGCGAAACATACTTTACACCAAATTAATACCACCGATCATCTTAACACGAATAGTACTAGAATATATTTACAGGAATGACAAATGAGCTAGGATGCATATGACAAGACTTGAGAAGAAGATAACAAAAGAGAAGTCCTGCGAGCGAGATTGGGTGGAACCCAACGGATGCTGCCGGGCTTATTGTTTACTCCATCCGAGGAAGACATCAAGATGCCAACCACAACTAATCCGATCTTAATCTACAGGGATAATAACATCAGAGTACATGATATATCGGCCTTAATTTACTCTAGGCGAGGGAAGAATTCCAAGATATCTACTAGCTTTGAGCTATCTTTGCATGAAGCAGCAGTGTAAAGAATTTCTTACAGGACGACCAGAATCAATTTTTTTTCCCACCGGGGATAGATACTGAGGAAACCCAGGATGCTCAAAATGTGGTGTACAGTACTGTATGCACAACATTATGGTGGACAGTGAAACTGCCAGGACGCAGTAGAACTGCAAATACAATGTAATTAAAAAACAGAAAATTAATATCAGCAGTACATTCATTATATGCAGTCTTAATTCTATGTACTCCTGTATGCTACTAGTAGATACTTCCTCCATTCCAAATTGATCTACATATAGTTTTTTTAAGGTTATTCCTAAATGATCTACATATTTGTGCTCATTTATTAGGTCTATTCGTTATTTGTGCATTGGAGTAAATGAACATTGATGCATGCATCCATGCACACATGTATTTAGAGCAGGTACAATAGCAGGCTATAAGCCAGCTATAAACACATTTCGAGGAGATAAAAGATGAGAGAGAAGGGCAGCGGGCTACAGATTTGTAGCTAACTGTAGCACAGACTCCAAGGTACATGTGTATGGTAGGTGGGACCGGCTATTAATTATGTAGTATATGTTTATAGGTAACTATTGTATGAATTGGCTCTTAAGTTGACTATAGATAATTTGGAGCCGGCGGTTGGCTATACTATTAAACTTACTCTTATAACCCACATGCAATATCTTTATTTGCTATTGGCTAGGAAATAGTGGGGATGGTGCATGCATTGAGTTTTTTCTAGGAAATATAGTATTAGTTTTTCTTGGTCTTGGTGTACCTATGAAATATGTAGGTCAATTTGGAATGGAGGGAGTAATTTTTTGATTTATTATGATGTAGGAGTACTAATTTGTCCTTCAAAGTAACCAAATGTGATCTTGGCTCACTCTAGTAAAAAAAAAGGTTTGAGTTTCTTTAATATGCATTTATAGTGTGTGAACTAATTTTTGCATCAACTTTCTTAATTTCATTCAAGCCACATTTATGACATGTTTCTTTTTCTCCATTCATATTTCCTGTATGGATCAATGCAAAATTCGACTCGAATCTAATCTATACGTTTCACAGAATTACACAGTACCTCTCTCCTCGCTCATTGTACATTTGCCTTTGTGAACAAATATTGCGAGTCAGAAACCAGAGTGCCACAACACAAATTAAACGGCTCCACCAAAACACAGCACAACAGTTGGCCAGCCTTTTGGATCAGCTAGCTCCACGCAAACCCTAGAATTAGGAGATGATTATACTCATCTGTGCCTCCGTGTGGTACTCCAACTAACCCCTTTCTAACCCTACTTTGGGAGGCCGTTTTCTCGTTAACCGAGGGATGATGCATGCCTTGGCTTGGCTCACATGGGAGAGGGAGGGGATGGGAATCTTGGTTTGTTTTTACATGGGGCCGCGTGCAAACACACACCCTCCTCCTCCTCCTCTTCTCTTCCTCCTTCCCCTGCTGCATGGTCCCCACGGTGGTTGGGATTTGTGTGACCGTGCCAAAGTGAAATTGACTACACCCTTCCATGAGTGCGTGGCCAATTATAAAATTGACCCCACCGTGTACTGCACTGCTCCTACTGTTGATGGAGAAAACTTTGCCTGTACTACTCCGGTTAATCATCCATCCAGGCCAGCTGATGGCAATTCAATTCACATTCCTTGGGTGATTATTAGTACTACGGAGTTACTGATGCCGTAGCATTGCCAGTTATAAGAGCGATTTGATGGTCAGCTTATTACAGCTTGTACAAAAGGGGAATGGTCGGTGCTAGGGAGATCTCTGCCGTTGGCTTCCAATCTGACGGCCATGCACGTACGCAACGCATGAGATGATGAGAGAGACGAATGGAGTAGGAGTATATTGTGCAGGTTTGGAACTTGCCTTTCCCTTTCACATATATAACCTGGAGGGAGCCCTAGGATCCTCAAAGGCAGATTTATAAAAATATTTTGTGTTAGTGGTAGTGTAGCACGGTTACCGTGGCTAAGCAAAATTAGCCATAGACCGATGGGGTAGGGAGACATCTTCCTAGGTAACACCATCACGCAAAACATCTCTCAATGTACCTTCGAGCCTCTCCACGCACGCAATATGGACTAGTTTACGCCATCGCCTACCTTGAGAACGCAATACTAAATTAACCCTAACTAATTAGTACTCCCTCCGTTTTAAAATATTTGACACCGTTGACTTTTTAAGTACGTGTATGATCATTCGTCTTATTCAAAAAATTTAAGTAATTATTTATTCTTTTCATATCATTTGATTCATTGTTAAATATACTTTCATGTACATATATAGTTTTACATATTTTATAAATTTTTTTAATAAGTCGAACGGTCAAACATGTGCTAAAAAGTCAACGGTGTCAAACATTTTGAAACGGAGAGAGTAGCCCCTAATAACAATGTGGTGGGCAAAAGGGCATTAACCGACAAGCTTCCAGCACTCGCAACTCGCAAGTTCCAGTGTTTTTTTTTTTTTTTTTGAAGCAACGTGCTATCGCGTCAACGAATCCGGCCGTTTCGGCGTTAGCGTGGACGTGGGCTATTGGCCCGGTTTCACGTGAGAAAAAAAAAGGCCGATTACGTGCGGTTTTCATGGGGAATAAGTTCATCTGATGTCCCTGAACTTGTCTACGAATTCGATTTTCTTTCTTCAACCGAAAAACCATATACAGCGGGTCCCTCAACAGTCAAAACCATTAAAAAATAAGTCCCAAGATGATTTGGACGACGGTTTCAGCTGACGTGACGCCTACATATCTAATTTGACTATGTCTTCATATAACGTGGCGCTTATGTGAAATTTGATTTGGAAAAAAATAAAAATTGTGGGTCCACATATCAACTTCATCGAATAATTAAGGAGCTGTTCAGATTACTGCTATTTTCAACCATTCCATTCTTTTTGTGAAGTTGTCAAAAAATGTCTACGTTTAGTTTGTTGCCAAAATTGGTAAATACAAAAAAAATTCTACCAAAATTTTAGCAATATTGCCATCTTGCCAAAACTTGTTAAGGTTTATTTTAGATATAATCTGAACATGCCCTAAATTAAAAAATGTAACTCTCACCCCCATCTTCTTCCTTCTCTTTCCCCATCTCCCCTCTTCATCTCTCTCCCCTCTCCTCTCTTTAGGAGGCTGCGACACCCTCGTCTCCCTTGTTATCCCCGGGCGAGGAAGGAGAGAGAGAAAGGAGAGAGAAGATGTGATGAGTGACGATGACATATTGGGCCACATAGGCCTACCATTTTTTATTATTTCGTGTGTGTAACTGACATGTGGGTCTCATAGTGTTTGTTATTTTTTTTGGATCGAACTACCACATAAGCGCCACGTTAATGCCTCGTAGAAAAAAATACCTAGTCAAAGGAGCCACGTAGATGTCACATTAGCTAAAACTGCCAAGGGATCTCTTTTGCACGGTTTTGTAAATTGGGGGTGCGTTGTATCCGGTGTTGCGGTGCAGGGACCTAAAGTGAACTTATTCCTTTTCACGGAGAAATCGACTGAAAACTCACCGCCAGCCCAACGAACGGCCCAGTTACTCAGTTAGACGAAAACCCACGCGTCCGCTGCCACTTGACGCCGCGCCACGCGCTCAAGGCCACACGTTGGCACCGGCGGCTGCACCTCGCCCTCGATCAGTACGCGTCTCAGAGTTTGGCCTCGTCGTACCTATGGAGACGGTCGCCTCGCTCTCGCGCGCCGCGCTCGCCGGCGCGCCCGCCGCTACACGCGCGACAGCGTCGCCCGTGAACAGGGCCGTGGTCCCTGCGGCGTCCCGGCCGCGCGGGGGACGCCTTTGCTGCCGACGCTCGCTGACGGCCGTCTCCGCGGCGGCAGGGGCTTCCCCTCCCGTCTCCCCGTCGCCTAGCCCCGATGGCGGCTCCCCCGGCGTGTGGGACGCTCTCGGCGGCGTGTCCGTGCTCGCCGCCGGCACCGGCGAAGCCGTTCAGCTCAGGGACCTGTGGGACCCCACCGAGGTAGTTGTCATCTTCATCTCTGTTTTTCTCGGAATCACGCACTCAAACACGAAGAATCGGTGATAGTTTTCGGAGTCCTGTGTCGTTGTTGCGCGTAGGGGGTGGCCGTGGTGGCGCTGCTCCGGCACTTCGGGTGCTTCTGCTGGTGAGGAGATGGAGCCGACGCTTCCATGTTCGCTCCGTTTCTTGTGTTTCTCGGCTGTTAATTACTAACATTTTTGTCCATGGTCAATCAAATGGATTATGATTTATGAAGCTGGGAGCTGGCCTCTGTTCTGAAGGAATCCATGGCGAAATTCGACGCTGCCGGGGCCAAGCTGATCGCCATCGGCGTCGGGACTCCTGACAAAGCTCGCATTCTCGCCGATGGGGTAAGCGTTTACGCTTGCTTTGAAATGAAAGCGTATTGGAGTCAACGCGGTAATAGATTGATCCCAAGCAAGAGTACACACAGGGACGATACATCCTTATTTCTATAACCGACTTATAGAAATAAAATCGGGGGAGAATTAGGGAAACCGAACACAATACAAATATGACTCTAACATCAAATTGAGATTTAGAGAGCGTACCAGCGTGCTCATTGTTACTGTTATTACGGCATTTAGCATGATCAATTCACTCTGTTCACTGACTTTCTCTGAGATTTTGCGCACTGCAGCTGCCGTTCCCTGTTGATAGCTTGTACGCTGACCCCGAGCGCAAGGTACGTGAAGAGAAATCTAACGGGCATTGGATTTTGACGATGTATTATGCTTATGCACGTATTTACTATGGATACTCATCTTTTCAGGCTTACGACGTATTGGGGCTTTACCATGGTCTGGGTCGGACATTAATCAGTCCTGTAAGCATCAAAATTCAGTACTAGTAGTGTAATTCTGTAAGCTTGTGGCAATGCAATTCTGAACATTTGCACGAGTGGCATTGAAGTATTAAACATGTGATGTACGTCCATGAAGGCGAAGATGTACTCGGGGCTTAATTCCATCAAGAAGGTAACCAAGAACTACACGCTCAAGGGCACACCAGCAGACCTGACGGGTATCTTGCAGCAGGTTGTTGAACTCTGTGCTTTGCATGTACAAATCCTTTGTGGCTCTGTATTGAAGTTCAGAGTTTCTCTTGCATCTTGGTTCTGATCTGTCGTTCGCTGCTCATCGTACTCTGGTTTCTGTTCAGGGTGGTATGCTTGTGTTCAGAGGGAAAGAGTTGCTGTACTCATGGAAAGACAAAGGCACGGGTGATCATGCTCCTCTGGATGATGTCCTCAACGCTTGCTGCAATCGAACTTCTTGAGGTCTCTAGCAGTCGGAAGATGTGTATGTAAATATATGAAATGCTCAGCATGCCAAACAGAGAGCAATTAGACTCAACAGTACTAGATGTTCGATTAATTATGCATTGTTGGTTTGCTTATGTACTTAGCATGATATTGGATTAGCTACCCAATGGACATGACACTACAGTCTGAACTCTGAACTTCTGATGTATAAGGTACAGTTACACCTAATCAATTAGATATCTCTACTCAATTAAAAACAGAGTCGCGTTCCTTCCATCCCCTCCTTCTACCACACGTATCAGGCTCGCACGTGTAAAATACGTAGATAAAGACGAGATCCAATGTTTTATCCCTAATACTCCCTCCGTCCTATAATATAAGGGATTTTGAGTTTTTGATTGCAATGTTTGACCACTCGTCTTATTCAGAAAATTTGTGTAAATATAAAAAATAAAAAGTTGTGCTTAAAATACTTTGGATAATAAAGTAAGTCACAAAGAAAATAAATAATAATTCTAAAATTCTTTAAATAAGACGAATGGTCAAACAGTACAAATAAAAACTCAAAATCCTTTATATTATGGGACGGAGGGAGTATCTTTAACTAATCCCTTTTAATATGGGTCATAGAGCATGTACTTGTTACTAGTACATGTTAAAAGAACTTGAAGAAAAAAATCGCACGTATCTATCTTACAATTTAACGAAGAACTGGTATGCTCTACATGTTCTTAACTTCTACTTCTCTACTTTTCACAAGTACGTTTTTATTTTAAGTTCAACAGAAAATTTGTTTTAAAAACTAATATATATTAATTTATTTTTAATTTTTAACTAATATTTAATGATACGTTATCCCGAACTATAGGAAGGAAAGGCAAATTGTTGTGTTCTGATTGCGTGTTCTCTAAATCTTTGTTTGGCAAATGGGATTGGAAAATAATATCCCACCCTTCAAAAGACAATATTGTATCATACACATCTATTCTTCATAACTGATTTAATCCTAGTCATTCATCCATTTCCATATCCCAGTCTCATCTCTCATATCCCATTTTAGAAATACGCCTGGAAACTCGTGGTTACACCCCCCGCCATCCGCAACGACCTCCACACCGCAACGGTCCACTCGCTCGCCTCCGTCTCCCTCCCGCGTCTAGGGTTTCGCCACGTCTCACGCAGCCATGGCCGCGGCGGCCGCGTCCACCTCGCTCCCCGTCCCGCGCGTCTCCCTCCCGCCGTCCGCTCGCCCAGCCGCCGCTCCCCGGCACGGTCTCCTCATCCCCGGTCGCCGTGGGTGCTTCCGTCTCCGCGGCTCACCAGCGGCACCGGCCGCCGCCGCCTCGGGCTCCCCTTCCGTGCCTTCCTCTTCCCCGGAGGCTGGGTCGGGCATCGGGGATGCCCTCGGTGGCGTCGCCATCTACTCCGCGGCCACCGGCGAGCCCGTGCTGTTCAGGGACCTGTGGGACCAGAACGAGGTAGAGATGCTCGTCGGTCTCCCCCTAATTAGCTCGATCTACTTTCTAGTAAACTGCAAGGAGATCTGAGCTAGGAAATTTTTCCTTCATGAATGATCAAAATTTTGCACACATGATTTTTGACAATATAAGATGTGATGGGTTGCTGCTTGAGCAAATTTAGAGTCCTTTTGAAGACTGGAAAACTATCTGAACATTGGAGCATTGTTATTTCACTATGAGGAGTTTTGTATGAACACGATGTAGTACATAAATAAACTGGAGAACTTCTCTGTTGTGCAGGGAATGGCTGTTGTTGCCCTGCTAAGGCATTTTGGGTGCCCTTGCTGGTGAGAAAGATTTGCTCCTCTCGTGGATATCTGTTTCCCGGATTTATGACCTCATTCATAAGAATTTGTTGCTGACTTGTTTAATTTCTTTTCTGTGCTAATCATGGACATTATTTGTGCTTCCTGTAGTTGGGAGTTGGCCTCTGTGTTGAGGGATACAAAAGAGAGATTTGATTCAGCTGGTGTCAAGCTAATAGCCGTTGGTGTTGGCACTCCAGATAAAGCCCGTATTCTTGCTGAGCGTGTACGCAGTGTTCTTCAATTTATACTTCAGCTTTTAACACACACATCATGAACAGTTCTTTCATAATGAAAAACCTTGATTTACTAGTTCAAACTATGGAATTTGACCTTTTGAACCTCCTATCTGTTATAATATGAAAAAAAAATTGGCTATGAATTATTGCAATAGATCATTACAGCTGCTGGTCAATCATGTCGATTGTCTAGTTTGCCCCTCTAATCTCACAACTTGCTGGACAATGGATTTGCAGAGCAAAGCAATTTTTGACATTGTTTATTGTGCCCGTAAAATTTTTCCATCCCAAATGACATTTTTCCAAAAAAAATGCTGATTGCAGTTACCATTTCCATTGGACTACCTCTACGCAGATCCTGAGCGCAAGGTGCATATTCTTGTGCCCACCTATTTATGAATCTGTTTTATATCTTCACAGGTCACACTTTCTTACTTAAGAGTACCCCATGTGCAAAGTGTCCTTGCCTTTCTATTGTTTGAACTGCACTAACAGGACCTGTCCCATAAAATGTGTAGTTACTACTTTGGAGAAAATATTTTAAATTTTTGTCTCTGTTGCGCCTGATTGGATGAAATCAGAACACATAGATGCAGTATTCATGTCAACTGACAGCAGGAAAACTTTTGGTGTTAGATTGCATTCACAAATGGAAGGTTTCTACAGCTGTAGAAAGTGGTTTCTATCTTCTAAACCTCTCTTTTTTTCTCTTAATTTTTTAAAATATTTTTTCAACTATAATAAGTGCACTAATAGTATGCAAATTTGTTCCATAAGTAAGCATTCAATTACAATTGGGGTCTTCAGATACTGAAATTCTCCTGAACAGTATATGATGTATTTATTGTTCTTCCCTGTCCAGACATAGATGTTGATATCTGAATTAGACAGAAGCATCATCAGTTTGGACATAATACACATGAAGTTCAATTATCTTTGCATTGGACATTTTGTTGTTGATAAAAAAAACATTTTAATTCTTCTGTTACTGATTGCACAACTTACATTGAGCCTTTTCACCTTCAGGCCTATGATCTCTTGGGTTTGTATTTTGGTATTGGTCGCACATTCTTCAATCCAGCCAGTGTAAGCATCATTAAATTTTGTGATTTCACTTGCATAGCTGTCTTGTCATGAAAAATGTTACATATTTCCTTGAAGGCAAGTGTGTTTTCACGATTTGACTCCCTCAAGGAGGCAGTGAAGAACTATACAATTGAAGCCACCCCAGATGATAGGGCTAGTGTTCTACAACAGGTTGGATCATATGCCCACACATCTGTGCTTCTTCACCATCATCTGAACTTATCTTTAGGATTTTAGGAAGAATCTTTGATGCTTACATTACTTGTGTGTGCTAGGGTGGAATGTTTGTGTTCAGAGGGAAAGAATTAATATATGCAAGGAAAGATGAGGGCACTGGTGATCATGCACCTCTGGATGATGTCCTCAACATCTGTTGTAAAGCCCCTGCGGCATGATATTGTGTAATCAATGTCCCATGAGAATTTTCATAGCCTGGTAGGACAGACTTTCCTTTTGCATCTTTTTTTTTCTCCCGAACATTTTCTTTTGCATCTTAGTATATAAAGTAGCTTGAGTTTTCTTTTGCAAAATAGAAATTTCATCTTCGTGTTAACTTGGTGGCCTGTTCACAAAAAAGGACGATAAAAGAAAGTTAGAATATACTTCCGTTGTTATGCCATGCTTAGTACTTTCATCGTCAATTCTCATTTACCATCAGCATGCTCTTTTCTCTGTTAACAAGCTGCACGTGGTGTTCTATGCTTTCCTTTGTGCAGGTTCTGTTCGTGTCCCAAAGTTGTATGCAGAAAAGCATCTCTTGATTTTGGAAGGCTGGCTTCTGCAAGGATAGTATCTCTTTGTCTGTACGTCTGATCTACCATGCTGTTGATATGTAATATATCAGTTGAAAACTTGAGGGATGTAGGCAGACCAAAGGACTTTCTCATGCCATAAGCTCAGCAGTTCTTTTCCTTTTCCTCATAGAAATGTACTAATTATAGAAGAGAATCTTACACTGTACAATAAGTTTGTGTTAAAGTTGGCGAAATTTTCCTACAAACCTAAGTAGTATTAAAGCTGGTGAAGTACGGCTCCTTCACAGCATACCTGAACTTTACCCGCGCTGGGCTCGTGTGGTCTTTGACTCTTTAGTTTTGATTTGCATGTTTTAAAATGACCATATTTTCTAATTAGTAATTCTGTTCTGAAATCCGTTTAATGTATCGGGCTTGTTACAATTAAATCATCAAATCACGATCCATATCAAGTATGATTCACGTGTGTCCCATAAATTATTTTAATTGCAAACCAAACATCCGTTTCTATTAATATTTTATTCATCCTTACGATTTTCTATTACTATCAAGTATCAATATTGACTATGTTTCAGCCTAGTGGAGTATTCTTTTATGCAATGCTAGGCCTATACGGAGTACGACTTAGAGTGGGTTGGTATCATGTTTATGTTTCTTGCCCCTAACTTCTAATTTGTTCTACAAAATTATAAGTTGAACAATATGATACAAAACCTTTAAGTTTGTGTAGTACTATATTATTTGAATTATTTTTTTCCCGCGATAACGCGCAGATTACGAGCTGGTAAATTATATTTCTTGAGGAGTGCTTCAGATATCCAAATTCCAAAGTATGACATCTGGTATACGTCATGTTTGAACGCAAGGGGAAAAACTAATAGGGGTGGTTTGATGCAACAACTGCATTGGAGCTCAGATGGTCAAATCCTTAGGCTACCACCCACCCATCCAAATGCAAGTTTGGTGCTTCCAGGAGAATAAGAAACTGCCATGAACATGCAGCCCATGTGAATAACATTGGGATATTTTAACCAGTAAAACAGTTCACCGAAACAAACTCTTGTTGGCCTCAGAAACCAATCCACTCTATGTGCATTTACTAATACTCCATCCGGCTCAAAATATAAGCATTTTTAGACTCTCACACGTTCTCCGAGATGCTATTTGGACAAATAATATTTATAAAAATAAGATATTTTAAATAAAAAGTGTTGCATATTACTTCATCCGTTTCTAGATATTTGACACTGTTGATTTTTAGCATATATTTGACCGTTCGTCTTATTCAAAAACTTTTGTGAAATATGTAAAACTATATGCATACATATAAGTATATTTAACAATGAATCAAATAATAGGAAAAGAATTAATAATTATTTAAATTTTTTGAATAAGATAAACGGTCAAACATATTTTAAAAAGTCAACGGCGTCAAATATTTAGAAACGGAGGGAGCATGATAGTTGGTTTAATAGTAAATATAGTAACATCAATTTTACATGATTAATCTTTTTCTTTTTTTGCTATTAATAGTCAAAGTTTAAAATATTTAACTTGTCACTACATTAAAAATACTTATATTTTGGGACAGAGGGACTAGTATTTACTGGGCCTGTTTGGTAGCCCGTTTTCGCAGCTGTCTATGCTGCGCTGCGTAGCTTAGCCGTTCGGCTGCAGCAGTTTGCATTGTTCTGTAGACATTCGGGCTGGCTGGCTACTATTGGCACTGTAGCTGCTGCTACTGCAGCCAGTTCTTCCGAACAGACCCACTGCTAGCCGGATAAATTCAAAGTTACCTACAACTGTAACATCTACTATGTTGCTTTCAATTGCCGAGTACGATTCGACAATGGTGCTTAGTTAGTGATATGCTTTCAAAATGGGAAAAAAAACCTATGAAACGTGATACATTGAATATGTAGTATACTTTTATATGCTGATGTTGACACAAAGGATACGTACTAAGTGTGATATCGCTACAATACAGGATTTGGTCTAGTACATATAGGTTTTGATACCTAGGTTTCATGTTGATGTCAATTAGCACACAAACTATACCGCATCTTAAAATTATGTCGTGCACTTGCACGACTCCTTTCTAAATTTGAATGGTTAAATTTCTTCTTCTCGATTTGTACAATATCTAATCCTTCACAATTGATTCTGAAGTCCAACAAGAAATAAGGAATTGTCTAGTTCAGTCACCTAAAAATATATAAAAAAATTCAGTCAATTGTTTTTATAGCTAAGATAGTGTTGAGTAACCTCTTCCCTCACCTTCTTCCGTGTGCTGTGTCCACTCGTTCGAGTGTTCGACGCCACCTCCCTCACCCAACCACTCCACTTCTGACCTCATTTGTTGGATGGAAGGCATAAACGGCGCCGACGAAGCCTATTAGATTGGGCTCCTCCCTGCCTCCCCACTCTCACCTTTCCAAAGCAAGACCTTTTGTGCCACCCCACTCTGCCCCGCTGACAGCCCCCTCATTGTTATCCTCCATCACCACAACTCCAACACCACCCCGCCGCCTCACTACCCACCCGTTGCTATAGCTCACTGTCGATCCAACCACTCACATGACCATCTCTCTAAACCCGGAAAAGCTCCCCCCCTCTTCCTAACTTCCCTTCCCATCCTAAAATCTAATCTATAACTTACCATCACAACCAACCATCACCGTTGTGAAGAGTAGTTCACCGTTGTTACCGCCATTATTGGAAAGTCGCCATCGTAGTTAAGTACCCCGCTTCCTCACTCTCCTCGTCTTGAGCTTGAAGACACCCCTAATCCAACGCTCTCCTCGTCTTGAGCTTGAAGACACCCCTGATCCAACGGCCAAAGAGCACTCTAAGGCTAACATTTTTCAAGAATCCTATCTTACTATAAAGTTATCCCCTACTAACTCCTTAAGCTTAACATGTAAAGATGCCACATCATCGTCCACTAAGAAGATATCACATCATCATCCACTAATTAACAAGATGCCACATCATCATCCACTAACAATCATCACATTTAAATATCATGCAAACATGCTATATCTTTAGAGTTTTTATAATTTAAGAGCTTTTCAAATACAAACTTGTTAAATTATCATCCAACATAATTCACATAATGTTTCAATGTATATCTTTATTATGTTTTATGATATCATATATACTTATATAGTTCATCCTCACTTAGTTAGTGCTTAAATGATTAATCTATGGTCTAAATTATCTTTCTCCTTTTTTCCTCTAATTAAGTCATATCACATCAATTGCTTTTAGTCTTTAGATGATTAATCCACGGTCCAAACTATCTCCCTACTTCTCTTCTTTCATAAAGTCATACCACCTTACTTTTTACGTTTGAATCACCATTCTACATACTATTTAAATTTAAATTATCATAAACCATATTAATTTACTTAATCTGATGTTATCTAGCTATCTTATACGTTATTTTTTTATTGTTATCATACTAAATTTCTGTAGCAATGTGCGGGGTCTCATCATCTAGTTAATTAAATATCAAGGACACGAATGAACGGACGCACGGCTTACAAATGGACGGAGCTCATCCCACGCCAGGAGCTGAGCCGACGTAGACGGTCTCGTGAGTTGTGTTGTGTTGTGACTTGTGTGAGTTGTTACCGGCAAGTCCGCATCCAACGATCGGGGCCCCCCGCTTCTCGTCCACACCGCTGACGCCATCCACGCTTTCGTTTCCTTCCATTTTAGACCACCACCGCGAAATGCAAATTTTTAGACCACCCACCCAAATCCTTTCCTCCTCCGCCATCCCAATTCCATTCCATTCCACCACCCCCAAAAAAATCTCCACCCGCCGCCGCCTCCGGCGACACCGCCACCGCCCACCGGAGAGATGTTGCTGGTGAGCCAGGCCGCCAATGGTTCCGTCTCCGCGCGGCGGCTGCCCTCCAAGCAGCCCGGCCGCCACGGCGGTAGCGGCAGCAGCAGCGTCCCCAACCCGTACCCGCTCTTCGCCACCACGCGCCTCCTCCCGCACCGCCGCCGCCGCCGCCTCGCGCTCTCCGGCGCCGACGCGCGGCGGGGGGCCCTCGCCGCCGCGGGGGAGGGCCCCTCCGGATCCCCCGCCACCACCACCGCCACCGAGGACCCCGTCCTCGTCGGCGTTACGGACGAGGGCGTCCCCCTCGAGGGCGTCATCCAGTTCGATAAGCCCGGCGACGCCGCCGCCGAGTCCAAGCTCGTCTCCTACGCGTACGTAATAACTCCCCCGATGCACCTCGATCCATTCCTCGTGCTCGCTGATTTGATTCGGTTTCGCTGAGCGGTGCACTTGCGTTCCGCAGGAAGCTGGGGCTTCTGGCCAGCGGCGATGTGCTCTGCCTCCTCGTCTTCTCCGCGATAGGAAGGTTCAGCCATGGGCTGCCTGTTCTTGACGCGGAGACGTTCAAGACGGCCGATCCCTTCATTGCTGGTCAGGAAAATGTGACAGCCTTCTCCCCCTGCTTATCATTTTTTGGAGGAAGGATTGCTTACAGAATGGGGTGTTGTGCAGGATGGTTGCTCAGTGCCTATCTCCTTGGCGGATTCGGGGATGATGCGAAAGGTCGCAATGGCGTGGGGAACGCTGTAGTTGTTGCGGCCAAATCCTGGGCTGTTGGGATACCGGTAATTATCAGTTCTGTTTCGAAATTCAAATGTGACTGCTAATTGGAATGTGTTTGTATCTACATATAATTTGTGATGTTATTTTGCTATCATGGGTCAACACATAAGTAAACTGTATAATGTGGGAATTGCGAACTTTTATCTTTGAGTGTCTTCACTTATAACTTGGACTAATGGAACCCATTCTTTTGTTACAATGAAGCTGTATGCTGTTTGCTTGACAATTGACTGATGCCACCTTGTACCAGTACCCAAACCATTTCCGTTCTATCCTCCATGTGCTACATCATAGGCTCGTAGATTGTCGTGCAAACTACATGACACCTACTTTTACGTACACTAATACAGACAATGTCTTCTGTGTGTACATGTGTGCTTGTGCGAGGGTGGGGTGTTCTACCAAGATATACTCTCTTGAATGTAACGTAGTATATAATATCTTCATAAATGATGATATATTCCTCTATTATATCTTCATAAATGATGATATATTCCTCTATTATATCTTGGACAGTATTTTCAGCATCTGGATCTATTTCTATTCTGAACTCTACAACAGCTGTCCATCTGCCTTATCGTGTGATTGTTTGCTAAAGTTTATTGACTATGAGTATGTAGTTAATGTTAATGTTAATGTTTTTTCTGGTGTTTCATAGCTTATGTTTATTCTGTTTTCTCTCTCTCCTCTTTAGTTGGGCCTCGCCATTCGAGCACTGTCATCTGGTCATATTCCACCAACTCCTTTTATCCTGGTAGCCATGGGAAGTACTTGGGTTTTGTTGACTGGATGGCGTGCCCTGGTTTCTCTACTATTTTCCACTGGACAGAGCCAGCAAGATGATGTCTACAGGCGGGGAAGTCCTTTTGAGCTTTTTGAGGTTAAGAAAGTTCTTCAAATTATTGGCATATTTTTTTACACCTGCAACTAGTTTGCTGAAGAGTGATGTTCTAGGCCTATACTTTTGTTGTCACGTAAATGGTTCCATTTGGAGCAACTAGTAAAGAATGCATACAACCACATCTAACCATTTAAACTTTTGCGCCTTATTACCTGATGATACCATGCTACTCACGATGATTAGAAACTCTACATTTTATTGACTAACCCTATAGAGTGTCATCTAACAGCCACCGAACAATACTATCAATCCTCACACATCAGTATAACTGCAAAAATGATGAAATCAAACAATTATTTGAAATTTTTCAATGAGCATGGATCTTATGTTTCTTTATATATATTGGGAGTTTGCTTTGGTCATAAGTTGGCTACTTGCCTGAATATATCTTGGGAGTTTGCTTTCTGAATATATCTCACTGTAATCAATTTGTAAGTTGTAACATCATGGCTCCAAACTCATCATGCATGACTGGAGGAGCTCATTGAGGTAGCCAGAATTCGTAAGTTAATAAAATGGTGAGAGCTGAACTGTTGCATTTTTTTTAAAAAAAAATCTGAAAGTGATCATGTGATAAGGTTTCTTGGTTTCTGTCGAAAGCCATTTTTTCCTTGCATTCTTACTGATAATTGTTTACTCAAGAAACTGCTTGCAAGAAGCGCTAACTGCTTCTATTGTTTTGACAGTTGCTCACATCACTGGTGCGAAGGTGGTGATATCTGATATTGTGTAAAGGTGATGATTGCCATCCAACACTAGGTTCTAATTTCTATCGTGTAAGTACAATTTTGGAGGGAAGATGAGAAGGCTAGATCATAGTTGGAAGCACATCCATAATCGCTTTCTGTAACAAGATGGCACAAGGCTGTTACATATGTTAATCTTGAAGATGTACTACTAAATCCATCACTGACATCTCTTTCTTGTGTAGCATGGCCCAATCATTTTGATTACTACTCGTAATAAACTCTGCCTCTTGCCACGTTACAATATTTTTTTTAAAAAAAAGGAGAGGAAAATCACCTTAGAGCCACTGAATTTGATTGCCAGTATTTCACCCATCACACGCTTTTTCTACACTGTACCAGATTGTTGGTACTTCTTTTTATCCCCGTTTCACTGGTCACTACTCACTAGTTAACTATTCAATGGACACTATTTAGTTCAATCCATTACCACTCTTTTCATTAACAAATTCACAAATATTTAAAATATATCATATTACCAAAGTATGATGGAATTTTACCCTCTCAAAATAAGAACTACACAACTTTTGTTCATTATAATCCAATGAAAAGTTATTATAGTTAAGTTTGAAATAGTATCGGTTAATACTGATAAGTATTTAGAAATGGAATTGTGAAATTTCAAGGGATTTTCGTGGGAATTGAACTAATTCTGATGAAATTTTGTAAACTTTCCTGCACCTCTAATATAGCCCTTAGGGGATGTTTAGATTCATGGGTGTAAAGTTTTGGCGTGTCACATCGAATATTATATATGGTGTTGCGTGGGGTGTTCGGGCACTAATAAAAAAACTAATTACAGAATCCATCAGTAAACCGCGAGACGAATTTATTAAGCCTAATTAATCCGTCATTAGCAATTGTTTATTGTAGCACCACATTGTCAATCATGGAGTAATTAGGCTCAAAAGATTCGTCTTGCAAATTAATCGTAATCTGTGTAATTAGTTATTTTTTAGCCTATATTTAATATTTCATACAGGTGTTCAAACGTTCGATGTGATAAGGTGTAAAATTTTGGAGTGGGATCTAAACAGGGCCTTAGTATCATATTGAGCTCAACACTGACAAGTAGTAGTACTAAAAATGGAGATAGTACTGAACTCAAATTGGTATACTCCATATTTTGTGCTGGAGCTAGGACGAGCAGCAAAAATATGTGGTGAAAACTTAAAAATTATCATTGGATTGAAAAATAAATGTTCAAGATTCGTTCACATCATCACGAGTAAAATTTTGTTACAAGTAAACTCGTGATCACGTGAATGAATCCTATACGTTTATTTTTTAATTTAACGGTAGTTTTTAGATTTTTCACCACATATTTTCTAATTTCCCAGGACGAGCAGGACTGCGGGAGCCAACTTCAGAACAACTCTTTTTAAGCCCACAATGGAAACGTGGCAAGTAGTCCGTCAATGTAGGGGCCACACGACTACTACACGAGCAAGCGAGCTGCTGCCGCCAAGTGTGCAGGTGCCGTGCAGTTCAGCTTGCCAGTTGGATAAGCCGAGGCCTCAACTCCTTCGTCGCCTTCCGCCGCTACTCGATCAGCAGCTCAGCCTCCTCACCGTCGCAGTCTTCACGACTCCTCCCCGCGCCTTCTCGACGTTCTAGAACTCTCCCTCCTCCTCCTCTCCATTTCCGAACCTTTTTAAGCTCCCCTACGAGCTTCCATTCTCAGATCTGCAAGAAAGAACAGCTAGAACAATCACTTGCAAGCATACACACACCAAGCTAGCTAGCTCGATCGTCGCCAATGGCGTCGTCCTCCCTCGTCACCTCTCTCTTGTTCAGCAGTAGCAGCAGCAGTAACACTGCAACTAGTACAAGCTCAAGAAGAAGCTTCAGTCTTTTCTCCAAGAACCAGTACTGCAAGCCTAGGCCTCTCAGGCGAAGCAGTAGCCGCCTCCTCGTCAGGTGCTCCTTGCAACAGCAGCAGGAGGAGAAGGCGGCGCCGGCGGCGGAGTCGCACCACGCCGGCGGCGGACAGGACGACGCCGCCACGGCGTCGCACCACGCCGTGGAAGGAGAGAACGGTGTCGCAGACGCCGACGGCGGCGGCGTGAAGAAGAGCAAGGAGGAGTTGGAGGAGGAGGAGCAGCAGGAGGTGGACTGGAGGTCGGACGAGGAGTTCAAGAGGTTCATGGGGAACCCGTCCATCGAGGCCGCCATCAAGCTGGAGAAGAAGCGCGCCGACCGGAAGCTCCGCGAGCTCGACCGCGAGCCCGACGCCAACCCGCTCGCCGGCCTCCTCCGCGGCCTCGCTAGGGGCCAGCTCGCCCGCGAGAAGGAGAGGCTCGAGCTCGCCGAGAACACCTTCAAGGCGCTTGACCTCAACAAGGTATATCAATGGCGTCTTGACGTACGTCTTCGGTCTTCCCAATTGGGCTAAGATGAGTAGATGAGGGAAAAAAATATATGATTTGATCGTTTGGTCGATTGGTGTGTGCAGCTCAAGAGCTGCTTCGGCTACGACACGTTCTTCGCCGTGGACGTCCGGAGGTTCGGCGACGGCGGCATCTTCATCGGCAACCTGAGGAAGCCCGTGGAGGAGGTGAGGCCGAAGCTGGAGAAGAAGATCGCCGAGGCGGCCGGCACAGACGTCACCCTCTGGTTCATGGAGGAGAAGAACGACGACATCACAAAACAGGTACCAACTTATAATCTTGTGGCATAATGTTATCGATTGCATTTGATCACTCGTGATTGATGTTGTTGTGGCTTTGATTTATGGATCGTCGAAACTTGAAAGCAATTTATCTTGGCGTGTTCTTGTGATTGGATTGATCAGGTCTGCATGGTCCAGCCGAAGGCAGAGATCGACCTGCAGCTGGAGATCACCAAGCTGAGCACGCCGTGGGGATACCTGAGCGCCGTGGCGCTGGCCGTCACGACGTTCGGGACGATCGCCATCATGAGCGGCTTCTTCCTCAAGCCCGGCGCGACGTTCGACGACTACGTCTCCGACGTGCTCCCTCTCTTCGCCGGCTTCCTCTCCATCCTCGGCGTATCCGAGGTAAAGATCTGCCGCTGAGCTCTGCTCACTTATGCTGCTGATCTCGGCGTGTTCTTGGACCAATCCGGCCGATGATCCATGGCAGATCGCGACGAGGCTGACGGCGGCGAGGTACGGCGTGAAGCTGAGCCCGTCTTTCCTGGTGCCGTCCAACTGGACGGGGTGCCTCGGCGTGATGAACAACTACGAGTCGCTGCTGCCGAACAAGAAGGCCCTGTTCGACATCCCGGTGGCGCGCGCGGCGAGCGCGTACCTCACCTCGGTGGCGCTCGCCGTCTCCGCGTTCGTCTCCGACGGCAGCCTGAACGGCGGCAAGAACGCGCTGTTCGTCCGGCCGGAGTTCTTCTACAACAACCCGCTGCTGTCGTTCGTGCAGGCGGTGATCGGGCCGTACGCCGACGAGCTCGGGAACGTGCTGCCGAACGCGGTGGAGGGCGTCGGCGTGCCGGTGGACCCGCTGGCGTTCGCGGGGCTGCTCGGGATCGTGGTGACGTCGCTGAACCTGCTGCCGTGCGGGAGGCTGGAGGGCGGGCGGATCGCGCAGGCGCTGTTCGGGCGCGGCGCGGCGGCGGTGCTGTCGTTCGCGACGTCGGTGGCGCTCGGCGCGGGCGCCATCATCGGCGGGAGCGTGCTGTGCCTGGCGTGGGGGCTGTTCGCGACGTTCGTCCGCGGCGGCGAGGAGATCCCGGCGCAGGACGAGATCACGCCGCTGGGGAGCGAGCGCTACGCGTGGGGGCTCGTGCTCGCCGTCGTCTGCCTCCTCACGCTCTTCCCCAACGGCGGCGGCACCTACTCCAGCGACTTCCTCGGCGCGCCATTCTTCCGCGGCGGCATCTAAGGCGCCCCTCGAGGCCTCGATCGATCTCTCCATCCATGGCGGCGCGAGTAGGCTTTAGTGGGCGAACAAGTAGCTAGAGGGCGATTACTCTGTTTATGCTTCGACGCGTATGTGTATATAACAACATAAATCATACGTATTACTAGTACTTACTAACCTCTACGAATTTTGCATTTGAAGATCTTATATTGTTCTTTTCGGCTACTTTACTGAATTATTATCGCTGATTATTTACACCACGCATTCAAAATTACATTTTATGAGCGAGTTTTAGTCTTAGATTTTACATGAGTGTTTGCGTTTGTGGTTAATTATTTCTTTCAATTATAGACGATGTACCTGTCGATAATAAGGCACCTGTATCTTTAGGAGGTGCTTATAAAAGTAGGGTAGACTTATACATGTTTACAGAGATGAGTGTACGTACGTTCTGAAAATACTTTGTGTAACTACTTGTTCTATATCTGGGTGAATACTTTGTTTCAAGCAGGCCCAAAGCATTTTTAAGTCTTGTGCAAGGCGAGCCTGGAGACTGAACAATATTGGGTCTAGTTCTGAACAATATTGAGCCTGGAGACTGAACTAATTGGGCTTTCAGGCTGAGAACGAACTCGATTTCATGGGCTTGCTGCACAATTTTGGGCTGATTGGGCTTTGAGGCTGAGTACGAGCTCGATTTAATGGCCTGCTCAGGATATTTCTCTTTGGCCCAAAACATTCATTGGGCCGCTACCATTGCTACCATCCGGCAGTGTCCTCTGTCCTCTCAAAGAAAAAGAGGAGCCTTGTGTGAGCAACCTGAGATGTTGGATTTCACAGTTTCAGAAGCTGCTGCCTGCTTGTACAATGAACTAGTACAGAATGTACACTTTGCAACTTGCAAGAAGTGCTTTTATTTGTGATCCTCTCTGCCAAAGAAATCTGTCCGGGCATGCATGCAAACTCCTCTTTCTGAAAGTACTTACTACTGTAGCTTAGGAGTGGTAATAATGTCGAGCAGATCTAGCTGTTGCCTGCACACCACATTGATCTCTTCGTTAACTTTACGTAACCCATATAGTAGTAGTATTAAAGCAGGGGAGGCACTTTGGTCTTGGTTAATTTTTGGTGTTTGTTGTACTGCCTAATCGGTACTACTGTTAACCTGGTTTGTTGTTCATTAAATAATTAATTTCCTCCGTAGGAATCGGTCTCTCCACTCTCCAGGATCCTAAGTAATCGTACATTTTCGTGCCCAACACCAAATCATTCTGAATTCCAAAATCCAAATTCAGAATTCAGAGATCAGAATAAATTAATCAACTTTTGCGCCAACATAAACCTTGGCTTTAATTTGTGCTGTTGTTCGCGCGCTAATAAAGCCGACCGGATGATTATGATTGTCCACGGGAATTAATTAACTAAACTAATCGATCTGATGCAAAATTAAAATGGCCGGCCGGTCTCCATCCTCTCGTCCATTGCATGGTGAGGTCTCCATCATGGGAGGCATTGATGCACGCGAGCTCTCGACGCGGCGATCGCGCGCACACTTGATTAGCGAGCGCACACCGGGCGATCGATCGATCGGGGGAGGCGACGATATGATCATTACGCGCCCTGTACGCGTGCCTTGCCGTATCATACAATTCACCGTATACATGCGGCCCTGTAATTAACTGGGCGTGCTTAATTAGGAGAGTGTGGTTTCAGTGGCTGGCTGATTCAGTTCATCGATTTGTAATCCAAGAGGAGCTTGGAGCCTTCGAGTTGGATGCTAATTCAGCTCAAACAGCTACCTGGCCGGCCCATTCTTTTATGATTATAGCCGGATTATCTCTTACGGTAATACTTCGTAAGTTGTAGAGAAATTTTGACGAAATGATGATCTTACAAAACCGAGAATGAATTGTGCTAAGAACTACTAATTGCAGAAGTAGACAGTTAACTCGGCGCTAATTAACCACAACGACGCTAAGGTATAAAGCTTTAGGGGATTCGGTTCACCTGCAGTCTAGGACCATCCGATGAAAATCCAACAGTTAGATCATCCAAGATATTATTCAGCCGAAAAAATTCTGCACTTTTTACCATAGCTTGGATACTGATAGCGTTAAATCTGAACCGATCAAAATCACGTGCAGTCCTTACGGAACCGTATTTGATCTCAATCTAGCTGATCGGTGCAATATATATTAGCGCTGGCGTTTCGGCCTAAGGTGACTAGAATTTACTAAATCATGGGAGGTCAGCGTCACTAGACTTAGCATTAAGCATGATTGGACAGAAGTGCACTAATAGAGCAGTATTAAGATGCGGATCTAATTTCCATGCAGTTTCTAGTGTGATTGTACTAACTTATTGAGAGATCACATTAGGCCTCGTTTGGTTTAGAGGGGATTGAAGAGAATTGGAGGGGATTAAGTAGGAATAATTTCACACCACAATAGATGTGGAATAAATCCCCTCTAAGAGATTAACCGAACAAGGCCTTAGGGTTTTAGATGCAAATCCAAGAGTCAAATTAGATGGGTAATTGTTCATCCATGGTGTTCACTATAGAACTATTGTAGCATTTGATCTGGGCCTTCAATTGAAAAATTGGATGCTTTTTTACTCAAGAGTCAGGATCCGGTATAGTTACTAGTCTAACTACAACTTAATTAAGCAGTTGTCCTAGCACCACCGTGATGAGAAAGCAGCCAGATCAATACACTATACACTGATATAATACCATTTAACTCTAGCGAAAAGTATTGTTTTGTACATCCCATAGCAGCGAACGTGAACCGTTAGATTAAAATATGGACGGCTCAAATTACTTTCTGAAATTGGAAAGAAATTTGGGAAAAGTTGGTAGTTTGAAAAAAAGTTGAGAGTTTATGTGTGTAGGAAAGTTTTGAAAGTGATGTGATGCGATGGAAAGTTAGGAGTTAGAAAGAAGTTTGGTGCAAACTAAATAGTGCCATAGTCTTCATTGTGCAGGTGCAGTACCAATTGCACCTTATCTCAATCCGAACAAAACCAATTGCCATCTTATTCGCACTCTCTATTGTGACAAGTTCCATTTATCTAATCAAGTCGAGCGACTAATCTAAACTCCTCTGTTCCGTGTGCATTCTGCTCTAAAAAGAAAGAGATTTTGTTAGAGGGACGGTACGCCTTGGGTACAGGAGAAACGATTAAACAACAAAACTTGTGAGCTCTACCCAGTACAAGCGTGATGTCACAAGGCCTAGTGCACTAGTAGCTCACTTGGTAACCGTGAAAACTAGACAATGACTAGTCGTTCCATTCCAGCTCTCAAATCTTCAGAAAAGTTGTGCTGTGGATTTGGCACGGAGTGATCGATTCTCAGTGTCACGTCAAAATACACCCATAATAAACCATTATTAAATCAATTGTAGTAGTTCTAACCATGATTCTTTCACTCTCATCGCTTTGCAAGAACATCAATGGAACAGGCGATCAGGAACAGCTAATGCTTCCAGTATTAAAAACAGTCAATCTGTACAGAACCGTAGTTAAGTATATACTTTGCTTAGATTACTGCAAGCATGTAAACAGCCAATCACACCGACACATAAGAGCAAGTTTAATAGTATAGCTCACTATTAGCTCCAAATCATCTATAGCCAATGCAATAGCCAATTTATACAATAATTGTTTACTATACTATTAATATATGGTCCCACATGTTATATACACATTGCGTCTTGAAGTTCGTGCTGCAGCTGGCTACAGATATGTAGCCCGCTGCTTTTCTCTCTCATCGTTTATCGTATTAAAATATGTTTACAGCTGGTTAATAGCCTGCTATTGTACCTGCTCTAATACAAGCCCCAGATTCTCTTATTGGGATGCAAATTAGGTGTCTAGGTGAGGGTAATATACTGTACTCCCAAGTCATCCCCAACTCATGACAGTGAGTCTCTCCCATCTGCTGCTACTGCCCTAGCTGATTAAACATTTTTCTGTAGAGCTGTGCTGATTTATTAGCTGATTAAACATTTTCCTGTAGAGCTGTGCTGATTTGTTGCTGCTGAAGTCATTCATCAATCTCCTTGTCAAATTCGGGGGCTCTAGTTGTATCCATAAAGAAAGCAGGGAAAAGAAAGATCTTGTGGAGATGGAGACACCTCAGCAAGCAAGCAAGCAGCAGGATGCCTTACAGTGTTTTCTTTGACCATATCCCCCATATCCAGCCAGTCCTTGCATTTCAGACTGTAGAGGACAAGAAGGTGAAAAGATTACAAGATTCCTTATGTTTTTCCTTCCTATCCCTCTCACCCCTGGCGTAGAACTAGAGAGAGAGAGAAGCTGAAGGTAGGCTGGCAAGGAGAGAAAAGACCAAGTGTAGAAATAGATAGCAGTATGTCAAGGGCTGTATAGATTTAGGGGTGTAAAGTTTTAGCGTGTCACATCGGGTATTATATAGGGTGTCGTATAGGGTGTTCGGACACTAATAAAAAAACTAATTACAGGATCCGTCCGTAAACTGCGAGATGAATTTATTAAGCCTAATTAATCCGTCATTAGTAAATATTTACTATAGCACCACATTGTCAAATCATTGAGCAATTAGGCTTAAAAGATCCGTCTCGTAAATTAGTCGCAATCTTTGTAATTAGTTATTTTTTTAGTCTATACTCCCTCCGTCCTAAAAAAGATAAACCCTGGTTTCCGTGCCCAATGTTTGACCGTCCGTCTTATTTAAAAAAAATTATGAAAAAAATTAAAAAGATAAGTCACGCATAAAATATTAATCATGTTTTATCATCTAACAAAAATAAAAATACGAATTATAAAAAAATTTCATATAAGACGGACAGTCAAAGTTGGACACGGAAATCCAGGGTTTGCCTTTTTTTGGGACGGAGGGAGTATTTAATACTTCATGTAGGTGTTTAAACGTTTGATGTGACATGATATAAAATTTTTGCGTGGGAACTAAAATTTTTCAGTTAGAAAGAGATCTCCCCTCCATTCAAAGCTTGCAGCTTGGTGTGGAAGAGAAGCACCTTCCCTCCCCCACCTTATAAACAAAGCCACCGTAGTTTAATCTAAAAGACTATTACATGGTCCTATCTAGAAAGTTTACAGCATCGGCAGCTTCTTCTAACAGCTCCTGTAAACAACCTAAATTCTCACATTAATTCTCACATAGTAGAATATAAGAATATGTAGTAATAGAACCTAGAAAATAAAATAGAATTTAGAAGTTGGAAAACTTTATGCTTTTCACATTCTCGTCAGCCACTTCTTAGTATCTTAGGCCCTATTTAGGGAGTTTGTGGCAGCTACAATTTCTCTAACTTCCCCAAACAATCCAGGTTTTCACCAAGTTTTAAGAATTAGTAACCACAGAATCCACTACAAGCCTAATAAAAAGCTAGGAAAATCAACTTTTTTTATCGGCTATTACTTGGAATCTCAAGCTCTCCAAAAGACCTTATGCTACTGCAAAGGGGTTAATATAATGCTGCTACAACAACAAATATCTCTACAATTGCAACCTCCCTCCCGCTCATATTGCACACACAACCATATCTTGTCGGCGAGAAAAGAAAAACAAACGACAGTCAAAGAGGAAACAAATAAAAACTAAGCTATTGGTTAAAAATAAAATATGCTAGATCCCATCCCAACTTATAGGCCTGCGCACTGCAACTTCATATGAATCCATTGTAATGCATGAGCATGTTACTAATAAAGGGTAAAATTGGACTGAAGATTATATCTAGTCTAGAATAAGAAACATAGTGCATATGGAAACAATTGCTGGGACATTAGAAGTTGAGCGCAAAAATGGTTGAGCTGTTGAGGAGCTATTTGTATCTGGCCGCAAAATGGTATACTAAACATTGTGTAAAATCTTCTTGACTGGAACATAGTAGAAGCATTGCTGTCTGATATAGTTTATGTGATCACCTAACCTACTACTATTGCTACTTGGTCAAAATTTCCCTCTTATTTCAAACTTTGCAGTTGTGCACTAGTGTTTCTACTGCTACAGAGCCAATATTATAAACAACACTGTGAAAGAAAATCACAGTAGGGCACCTCTTCATCAATACTTATCTACATTCTACTTCAGCCCAAGCTGGGGCCCACTGGACATTGAGGGTATGCAAAGGTTGGGCAGGTGAGAACTGTATGCTACTATTTTTTTTTCACTCCCTACTTTATTTTTCTCCTTGCTACAGCTATTCTTTTTGTACTAAAGTAGAGCAAGCAGTAAACTACTACTACTGGTACACTAGTCTGTTGTAACTTTTGATTAGGTGTTAGCTTACGCTAAGGTTTTGGAAATATTAGAGAGATGAGAGAGAGAGAGAGAGAGAGAGAGAGAGAGAGGAGGGGGGCAGTTGCAGTGGTTAACAACCCTTTGCCAGAGGGCAAGAAGGAATCATTTCACCTCAGTGGCAGGTAACAAACACCACATTAGCCTGCAGCTCTCTTCTTGCCCTTTTGCTCCCTCTTCTTGTCCATATAATCTTTCACCGCACCATTCATTCTCCCCTGCGGTCAAATTGCGGCCAAGAAGACAACTGAGCTGTGTCCAAATGCGCACTAGCACTAGGTAAGATGCTGCGGAGAAAGATTAAAAAAAGAGAGAATTTTGAAAGGGAGGAGATCATCAAGCTGCTGTTTTTTTTTTTTCCTTTTTTGCGTTCTTGAATTGTTTCAGTATACACATGTCTCCATTTGCAGGTGAAATTGGTGGTGGGCTCTTGCAGGGGTTCATGTGATCTCGCGGTCAGGTAATTTTCGAACAGTTATTGTCTTGAACATTTTTGCTTCTGTTCCTTTCAAGATCTTTATACCACGGTGGAGTAGTCAAAGGTTGTTGCTTTCCTTCCTTCTGCTCTCGGAAAGCTTCAACGCCCTAGTAATGTCTCACAGATCCTAGTCCAGCTATCTGTGCATTCAAATGGCCTCACGCCCTCGCCAAGTTCAGTCTGAACTAGTAGCTTGCCCACTCTGCTTCCTTTTATAAGCTTTGCTGATGCAGTACTAGTGTTCTTTCTTTAGCTTCACATTTGTGATTTTCCTAGGTAATGGTGAGATTTTATAGGGTGATCAAATCCTCTGTGAGGCCATGAGGGGGCGTTCATCTTTCTGTGTGCCCCTGAGTGTGATATCTTGATGATTTCATCATCCAAATAGGTTCTTTTAGTTCAATTTTGGGGCAGTTTTAGGTGCTCTTTTGAGCTTCTTGGGACTAGCTGCCTAGCCATATCCAAAAGGAGACGCACTTCTTGGTTGGTTCTTAACTTGTCTGGAAGCTCTACATCCAGTGAAACAAACACTCTTTTTCTTCAAGTTACAACGGTGGTAATGTGGTACGTGCCTATTTCTTGAAGATTTGGTAGGCTTTTGCTGTTTCCAATTAGCTTTGGTGATTTTGAGTCTTTTAGGAAGCGCAGAGGCTCTCCTCCAGTCTCATCACTTTGCTCCAAAAGAATAAGTTAGTGGGTGCTGTTTGCTTAATGATGGAGTTCATTTCTCCTGTGTCTCTCATCCCTTTGTGTGCTCTGGGGTTTAAAGTTTCACTTTCTGGACTGTGTGTTCTTCTTTGGTGGCAGATTTGGTTTGTTCCTTAAGGCTCTGAAGCATATCTCCAGCTGTTACAGCAGAACTTTTCCTGGATGGTGATCCTTCTTTTGGCCTTCTTTTTATCTTTAGATAGGGGATATGTAGTGGTTCTTGAAGGGACTGGTTTGCTTTTAAATTTCACCACTGTGTGAGGATTACTAGTTGAGCTGTTCATTTGAATGGAAGGGTTTTCCAGGCTTGATCAAAGTTTTCTATGTTTAGTTTCAAGGTGTTCTTTAGCTTTCTATGTTCTGTTGGGGCAATCTTGTTGCAGTTCTGAATTTCTCATATGTCTTCTCTATTTTGCACTGCTGAACAGGGAACAGGGAAAGATAGGTGTTTCCTGAACAGTTGGAGATGTATTCAGGCCAGCAATCTGATCAGTGTCCTGGTCCAAATAGTGGCAAAGAATTCTTGGAGGTGAACTGGGATTCTGTTGCACTGCATCAGAAGATGGGGTATAACAGTGGCGCATTTGGATTTCAAGCTTACCCCATGGTGTTAGAGGATAGAGAGGGACTCTATAGATCACCCAACGGTTAGTAGTTCTTAGCTTAGTATTATGCAGTTGATGAGGTATTAGTAGCTCTTAACTTAGTATTGTGCAGTTGTTGAGATGTTTTTGAAGGTAATGATTTTGTAGATAAATCCTAATAGTGACGATAATCTCTCACAGGCACATTCTGTCAAAATATCCAACTGAGTGATGATCATAGCAGTGGTGCAAAGAGAAGGAAAGGAATAGATGATCACATTGCCTTGTTGAACCCATCAGCAAGTAGCAGGATACAAGTATGCTTTCTTTCTGGGCTTTGTTATATAATCTGTGTGTGGAATTATATGTGGATGGTTTCTTCTCTTATGTCAATAGCTAAATGCATTATATTGTTGGTTTAGAATGTTGGTGATCAACAGACAGAGGTTTCATCTCAGCAAGAGAGGATATCAATGGAGGAGGACAACCAAAAGAGTTGCTCCAAAATGCAAAGCAAGGAAGATTCTTCTGATGGTGATGGTACTAAAGAAGATTATGTTCATGTCCGGGCAAAGCGAGGCCAAGCCACTAATAGCCACAGCCTTGCAGAAAGAGTAAGCTTCTGAGTAGTACTCTTGACTCTTGCTCCTGGTTCAGTTTTGCTTTGTGATCTTCCTTTACTTATTCTTGAGTTGATGGAACTCTTTTCAGCTGAGGAGAAAAAAGATAAGCGAGAGGATGAAGCTGCTTCAAGATCTTGTCCCAGGCTGCAGTAAGGTAAATTTCTTCTTTTATCTGCAAGAAAATCTTCGAGACTATCTTGTGCTGTGCAACTTACTGTTGTCCCCTCACAGATCACTGGTAAGGCAGTCATGCTTGATGAGATAATCAATTATGTACAGTCACTACAACGTCAAGTTGAGGTACTATTAGGGTGGTGGTTCAGTTATTTCTTGGACAGTTGGAATATCACTCTGTAATCTAACACAATCTGAACTTGCAGTTTTTGTCGATGAAACTCGCAACTGTCAACCCTGAGCTTAGCTTTGATATTGAGCAGATTCTATCGAAACAAGTAATGACAACTGCAGATCATTCTGATTTTTAAGAATTTGTTATAGATAAATTTTGTTCACAGAAATTATTATTTTCAGATGATGCTTTCACAAGATAGACATCTTGCTTTCTACGGAGTCGACCCAGGATCAAGTGCCCTCGTTGCTCATTTTAACCAAGGAATCATGCAGCCAGAAATGCTGTGTAATGTTTCCAATCCTGCAGATGTTTTGCAGGGGACAACAATTCAGGACATCTCCACAGTTAACCAGGTAACTTCAGGTCACATATTAAGATAACAAAATCACACATGAATAAACAAAATCATAGCAATGGGTTGATGTGAACCTTGAATCTAGATACCTGCCATGTGGGAAGGACTTCAGAACATTCCTCACTTGAACTACAACCCTGGTGGCGCAATGGCAGAGGGCAGCACCAACAATTCTGGTATATATGATCCAAAATTTGTCAAAAATTATGTTTAGTACTAGTGATATATCAAACTCATGGAAATGTTCCTCCTTTTTGCACACTTCAGGTTCCATGAAGATTGAAAAATGAGCAGCTGGTATAGCTTGCACGGTTGCTTGGTGAATCATAAAGCGCTCGCAGTATCAATTTTTGTATAGATGGAGGCCCCCTAACCATTCGTTGCCGTTGCCTGTTTCCATATCTTGGCTCCCCATAGTGTATGGTTTTCATGTGGCATCTGAAGATTTTGTACAGTTGGAGCTCAAAATAGCTGATTCCACTGTAAATCGCTACTGTATTTTAGATTGTGGAAATTGGGAAACCTTGTATTGTTCATGAGCTCCAAGATTGGGACCAAGTATTGATGGGCTTAAGCATGCAAACGAGTAGGATGGACTTTTGGTACAAATTTTCAAGGAATTGAATCTGTCGAAAGTTCATGATTTGCGCACTATTTGGAATGAGAACTTGCAGCTACCAATGAATGGGAATCTGCGGTTATGTGTGAAGACTGAAGATAGTGTGAATTAGCCTGAATATAAGTTTGAATATGTTTGATCATGTTCATCATGGGAATCTGCGGTTATGAGTGAATCGGCCTGAATATGGTTTGAATCTGTCTGAATAGGTTCATCCTCGTAGGAACTAGAGAACGACATTACCTTACATTTGATCGACCGTAAACAAGGGTTGACTTTCACTGAATTGATGGTCACAGGTTGACGTCAATATAGGATCTTGATTTCATTTCGGAAATGGAATAGAATAGTACTATCTCAAATAAGAGCAAGAAGTTGATGTTATCCATTCAAAAAAGTTGATGTTAAGATATTAATCATGCTTTGTCAACGGCTTTCCTCGTCTAGTCTCCTAATCGCCTTCGAATGATCATGCCAGTATGTTACCAAGTGGCAACTGACCTTCATTAATCTGCAGTCAACTGTATATGAACTCACCTATGGTCGTTATTTTGTTTTTCTTTTCCAATTTGAATATAATTATAGCCCTGAATAGAGTTCTATACAGCGGTTTTCTTCTTCTAGAGCTTCAGTGTTCTCTCTAGAGTTTACTTGAGCCGTCTTAACCTGAAAACATCACCTTTTTATGCAATTTTTTATACAACAAAAATCTTGAAACATAGTTTTCTGCTGATATTCCTCGAATAAATAGAGGAATGGCAATATGCACGTCCTCTAGAAGAACTGAAACTAAACAAACTCTCTACTCGTCTGTCTATATAATGGTGTGCATAGCATAGCACACGCAGCATTCAGTAAAGCTTGACATTGTTATCCCCCTATATCTGGAGATGCTACAAAGTTACAGGACGAGATACCAGAAACCTACAAAACTGTGCGCACTTGGCAGTGAACGCTTCACAAAAGATTAGCTTTCCACCTTCTTCCTCTTTCTTCTATCCTGTTCTCCGTCTCTTTCCTTCCTCCCTCGCCTCCGTGATTTCCCCTAGAAGCAAACAGGAGATCAGAATAACAAGAGTCAATAGCGTGGAAGCATCATGTTGCAGCCAGACGGAATAACTGATCAGTAATCACATATAATAGATTGATTGCAAATATCTCTAATCAACAAAAGCTCATTTGAACTTAGAAATATTTGATGCTTCATAGATCCAAAGTATAGTGGTTCAATTTGAGGCTGCTATGTTGTGCGTCTTTTTAAAATTGTCATGGAAAAGAGATGGAATTTATGTAAATATATCCAAAGTAAATCTAAAAAATTCATGCTACTTTTGTAAATATTTTATTACCACAAATAGTACGCTTTCAAGGAACAACGAACAGCACTTCCATTTGCATATTTCACTAAACCACTGCATTTAAGCACTGCCATGTTTCCATAGGACCTGAAGCCCAGACCCACACACCTGACATCACAAGATTATCCCATTTTTGTTTGTTTACATAGAGGATAATTACCATGACAGACAAATCGAAACACCAGCATGACTAGGTGGTAGAGTGACTGAATGGAAGAGTGATTATACACATTTCCGCCTCATACTGTATTCAAAGCGTTTCACCCTATCTCTTGCTAGTCATGATGAAATTTCAAAATAGCACAACAAAAAGAAACAGGCTTGTGGAATGATTTATTGGACCTGCCCCTTGGATGTGACGACAATGCTTAAAATAGTTATGTGAAGTCTCTAAAGCTGTGGCTTGAAATTAAGGTTTTGTGGTACTTTGGCCAAATGCAATGTGTTTTTGAAATTTTGCTCATTAATTTTCCAGAGTTGTCATACCACATTTCACCTCATATGTAGCTGGAAAAATGCATCCATTTGCAACTATATTTTTAAACACATTTGCAACTATATTAAGAAAAAAGATAGCTAAACAAACAATATCTTAAATCAGTTCAACCGTGACTTTTCGTAATTAACTGCACTCTCAAATTGTGACAGAATCTAGTATCCATGGCATCAATATCTCACCACCGATAAAGTAGAGCTAAAAGGTTCGTAACAGTTAAATAAAAGTATGATTATTCTATGACCTTGTAAGCTGCAAACTTGCAATATCTTTTCAACCTAATTTTTGCTTAGTTATTGAATGAATGGATGTACCTCAGCAGAGAAAGTCTTAAGGGGATCACTACTTCTGCCAGATCCTCCCTTGAATCCCATTCTTTTCCTCCTCCGTGGCTTATCGATATCCATAGCAGCCCTTGAAAGTTTGACTACATTGCTTGCTTCTTTTGTTGTGGGATCAATAAGGTACTCAGGGACATCACGTAGGTGTGCAGGGATTTCCTTGTTGCTCAATAACTTATCATGTTTGAGCAAATCTGGAAAGAAGAAATAGATTCAGTACACACATTAATTTAGGCAAGTTCAATAGTAGAAAAGTTCTCAACAAAATGAATCTAACCAAGGTCTCTCGGATTCTCATCAAAATGAGCCTTCAACCTAAGATGACAAGAGATAGCTTCACTATTAGAAGAAAAGCATGAGGCAGAAAATGACTAGTAAATGTATGAAAAGTAAATAAACAATTGATGTCTTGTGTGTTTCCTTCTATGTAAAAAAAGAAATGTTTGTTTTGATTTTTTTTTGGAAAAGATGACATGGCACCCATAGTGTAGAAGAAAGTTGCTAAGAAGCTCTAAACATTAAACAAGCAAGGCTATATTCATGTTCCCTTTTTTTTTTGCATGAGATTCAGTTATCCCCATGACATGTGCATTTGCTTAATGATCAACCACTTTCTTACTTCTCAGAGTTGAGGATTTCATTCTTTATGTCTTGGCGACGTGCTTCTTTTATATCACGGGTTGTCACACTCCTGGCAACATCCTGTAAATGTGTCAATTGGCATTAGCTACCAGATGTCTTGATGAAATGGGAGGCTCTTGCATGTTCTAACAAAAGAAAGAACAAAAAATAGCTACCAAGTAGTACGATTTATCAAGATTCATGAACAAATAAACTCAATAAACATATGAGTTGCAAAATGAACAGTAGCCAACATAATGTTGCACTCCAGGAGCAATAATATGGTTAAAACATGGCCAGATTACTATTAGCCCAACAGCTTAGGTCATGAAAACCCTCTTAAGCTAAAAGGCACATCATGCATTGTATTACAGAAAACAGATGACACCCTCACAAGGTATATGAGGGCCCAAGACTAAAAAAAAGTAGAAATATCTTTGGCTATATTTCATGTTAGATGGGAGTGACCCTGTACAACAAGAGTCTCACGACGATGCTAAGAGAGATTCGTGCACAACACCTAAATGTTTACTAACAGGATTAGGCCAAAAAGAGAGGAGAATTTGGTAAAAATAACCGAGAAAGCATAAAATGGGGCATTGTGACGCATGGAATTGGCGATAAATAGATAACAGTAGCCATATATGGAAAATAAAACCATTGCTGCCTACAGTTGGATAGAGGTGACATAGTACCAGATGAGCTTTCGTCCTTTTACTAGTCAGTGGTGACTATAGAATATATCTCGACCAATGCCTAGCCAGAGTTTCAGAAAGTGGACCAGTCTTTGGTTTCAAAAGTTTATGTTTTGACAACTAACAATATATCTACTAGCAAGAAACCGCTCTGAAAATAGGGAGTTCTGGCTGGAATACCAGTTTACCACTCATACTAGTACTACTAAACAAAGAGATTCTCCATGCCTAACTTCTCTTTTAATGCTAATGCTCAATTCTAACACCATATTGAATAGAGGCAAAAATACCAATTGAAAACATATTTTAATACAAAAGAATAGATTATCCATTGTAATATGCTCCATACCTGAGCTCTATAGCGTAAAGACTCAACGGCATTTTTTGTAAGTAATGGGAAAGGTGAAATGCAACTGGTGTCTCTATTTTCAACATCTTTCAACATATTTTCAATATCTTCAAAAATGCCATTCTCCTTTGGTGAAACCTGAAAAGGTCCAACACCAAACCAAAGGAATAAATAAATAACAGATAGGATCTATAAAACAAGTTAGCTATCTCTGCGATGATTTTTTTTTATTGAGCCACATAAAATGGTGAACTTACAAGCGATATGGATGCACCAGTTTTATTTGCTCTCCCTGTCCTTCCTACTCTGTGAACATACCCAGCAGGATCTGGAGGCATGTCATAATTAACTACCTAAAGAAAAGGCCAAATATAAAAGAATATCAATCCTGCAACCTGAATACCTGTTTCAGAAACAAAAGGTCGAATGGGAACTATAAAAATAACAAATAATTTACCATCAGGCTCAAGATAAAATACTATTTTAAAACAAAATGATAGCAAAGTATGTCAAACAGTTGTATGCTCAAGTTACCCTCTGGCCACAATGAGATCTGGTGGCATGCTTGCATATATCAATATATTAACTTACCGTGAATACATTTTTGAAGTCAATTCCTCTGACAACACCGAATTCAGCATCTAAAGTTTGCTGCAACTGCTTGCGTGACACCCTAGAATCCTTTTTGTTTCCCTTATTGGCTTGCCTCTCCTCTTTAGACTTATTGTCATCCGTTGCTATCAGATAATCAAATAGCCTAGCATTGAATGCCTAAAAGAAAGATAATAGTTTAAATCGGTAGGACAACGCAAGAAGATATTCTTTCAGACTTCTTTAGAACACTAGAGCCTAAACATTTCCTGGAGCCCACTCACTTTTTGTTCTGGAAATTCTTTGATGTGGACATGTTGGTAAGCTTAAAAACTAAATATAACTGAACCAGATTCAGTTTCCCTAAAGATTATGATAATCCAAAATAAGATGAAAAACTATGGAAACATAGGTAAGAGATTTACTTGTTCAACAAACATTTGAAAGAGAAAGATATATTCAGTGGGAATTATCATCAATTATGTAATAATAAAGCACAATAGCAGCAATAAGAGCGTGCACTGTGGATATGCTACCTGAATGATATGGAGGCGTGAATTTTGTGGTAATTCAGCATTTAGCACTGAAGATCTTATCCCAAACTGTAAAAGTACAACATAGACACCATAAGGATAAATTATTCATCAATAAGCATATTTATTTTTAAAAAATGATGCAAGAACCAAGGAAGAAAATTGTTGGACAAAGAATTCTGCCAGAAAAAAGCAACACAAAGAAATAATGTAACAAATATCATAGCGAGGAGCCATAACATGCCCAATATGACAATCAAAGACAAGGCACTGGCCTGTTTAACTTCAGTCCACGGTACTTTATACACTCTTACTCCAGTACATGCAATTAAGATTAAACAAAGTAACGTTCCAAATTCAGTATTTTGTGAAAGTTTTCAAGTGTCCAATAATCTAGCACTTAGATTCATTCTACAGACTCAACAGAAACATATCCTGACATGCTGCCCCATAACTATCTGTTTACCATGGAGTCTTCAAAAACTCGACACTCTTGTACCAAGTATTCTAGACTAGCACAACATTTTCACTTTGATTTATGTTCAGACAGCAATCAGACAATGGCCTAAAATTAAGGTTTGGACTGCACTTAACATACTGAAATAAAACAATGGAAAAAAATTACAGACAACAAATTAAGAAACCAAATCATCAAACGTGTTTAATTATTGACTACTGTAAGGTAGTGGTTCCATTTTACCTTCTCCAGAAACAGCCTTAATTTGAATGCCGAGTCAATTGAGTTTACAAATATGAGAACTTTCTTCTGAATAAGCTCCAACTTCAGGAGTACAAGGATATAAAGCATCTTATCCTTAGCATCACATGATATCTGTGGACAAAATTGAATAGGAGTACATGATATACAAGCTACTACAGGAAAGCTTAGGGGGAAATCAGCAGGGCAAAAATAATCACCACTAAAGAATTGTACCAGAAAAAATACTAGAAAGGAACATGAAACCATAGGTTGTTTAAATGTTTGTTGGGAATCTATGGATATCCAAGAGGGATCTTAATATGTTTCAGTGATACGACTGAAAGGCTGATTGTCTGAAATGCAGGAAAAAGTACTTGCCCAAAACTGCTGCACATTTTTTGGGATCAAATCATCCTTCGCATGACCAACCTCCGTAAGGGTCAGAATAAAAGGGTTGTGCAGAAGTAGCTTAGTCAGTTTCTCAATATCAGCGCTGTAAAAAGAAGTCAACGTTACTATCAGACCAAATATATGAAATCTAAATGGAAGCAAGGGCAAGGAGGGACAATCAAACTACAACAGTGTTCTACCAACTCAAGGGCAGCAATATTGGGGATTCAACCTCCAGGTTGACTGCTAGCAAAATCTCATCAACAGATGCAATGACAGACATGCTGGAATAGTATGGTAAAAATTCAAAACAGAAAAATCCCAATTTTTGGTTATTTAAATTACAGGTTCCATCCATTTGATTGAAATGTTGATGCTCAGAACAACCAAATCGTGTAACTGCAAAATCAAAACAATTGAACAATTGAAGAAAAGGAAGGAAGATGGAACCAAATTTCACCTTGACGTTGCAGACATCAGGATGGACTGGCAGCTTCTTGGGATATGTGGAACGAGAGCTTTTATGTCATCTTCACAACGATAGGATAGGAGGAGGTCAGCCTGAGAACTAACCATTAATGGATTAGTACCTCCTTCAAAAGAAACTTAGTATAATATTACACAGAAAAGGTGTCAAATTTGAATATACAACAGTCTAAGAGAGTAAGACAGCATATTAGTTGTCAAAATGTTCTTGAAATTTTCAACACCATAGCAAATTTCACACTGTTGCAGCGGCACATGTCAATGTCAGCATTATGTGATCATACAAAATAAACTCCATACTCACTTAAAATAATCACAAAAGTATTTTGTTTAACTTGAGGAAGGGCACGACAGCCAAAATGTAGAAACATACACAGTTTAAACAGCCATATTTTTTATGTATAAAGAAAATTATCATCCCTTGTGGAAATAAAATCTTATCAAATTACCCATTGATGATATGTATCAAACTAAAATAAATCATGAAAAGGCAAATAAACTGCACCTCGTCTAGAATCATCATTGATAGTGATTCTTTGATAGATGATCCACGGATAATGCCCTTTGATATGCATGATGCAACACAAGCAGGAGTTGTAACAAGTATATTAGGGGGGCCAGACAATGCAACTTTCTGCAAACAACAGTAAGAAACAAGTTAGTTTGCCAGCATTCATACGAAAAACATGAATATTATTTACAGAAAATAACAACAGAATAAGATAGACTTCTCACAATATCTTTGTCTGACATGCTCGCATTCACTTGCACAACCTTCAATTTGGATGTACAGAATTCAAGGAGAGATGATGCCTCATTATGAACCTACCACAAGCAATTCAAATAAACAATCACATAGATGTTATGGATTATGACCATATAATGCAGTACATTAAAAAATAAACCAAAGGACTAGTATGAGGGTCTGCCATTAAATTAAAAGATATACTCATATGTCCATTCTTATGTAGCCTATGAATTCAGAATTAATCCTCAACTTGACATAGATCATTGAACTACTCATACGTCATAGCTAATAATAAATATTAAACTGCCCACAAAAATCATCTCATCTCATAACAAGTAGATGAGTGATACCTGCTGGCATAACTCGCGAGTTGGCACAAGGATGAAAACATTTGGAGCAGATTTTCGGATACGCCCTTCTGCAGACAACTTCAATAGCTCATGCAGCATAGGGAGAAGGTAAGCAAAGGTCTTTCCGGAGCCAGTCTTGGCCTTAGCGACCACATCCTTCCCTTCCTGAAATCACAGTATTACACTATTCGTCAGTTGCACAAATTATTGAAAACCTGAATGTCTGCTGGAATTGCTAAAAAAACGTCGCAAGTTTTTTGGGAAAAAAACATGCAAATGTAACTATATCAGAATTATATTACAATTATACTATAATTAGATTTGAAAGTTTTTTTTCTAAATAACTTAAACTTAGCATGTCTGCCCCTGACAAACAGTAGAAATATAGCAAAACTAATCGAAAAGGTTCACCAGACAAAGCAGACAACCCAAATATGCAAACGGCACAACAATTTGCACAATGGCATCACATTATCCATGCTTAATCTTCTCACAACGGAGAGAGGGCTTAAATCACAAATGCAGTAATCAATCATTGAAACACTAATAATTGGATATTAACGACGAATATTTCCAGTAATTCAACAAAACAAAGCAAAAAAAAAACAAAGCATGGATGCCAGAAATCACGCACCAGGATGAGCGGGATGGCCTCTCTCTGGATCGGGGTGGCCTTGTCCAAGCCCTTCTTCCTCAAAGCCCTCTTCAGTTGCTCGTCCAAGCCAAGCTCGTCAAAGCTCACCTCCCTCTCCTCCTCTTCCTTGCCCTCCTCACCTCCCCTGGCTGCAGCGTCCGGGCCCTCCTCCCCCTCCGCGCCGCCCTCGCCTCCTCCTTCGCGCTCGACACCCTCCTCAGCGGCCGCAGCCTCTTCGGCGGCGTGCGCCGTGTGCCCGTCATTCTCGGGCCCCGCCTCCGCGGCGACAGTGGCCTCGTCGTGGTTCTCTACCTCCTGCTCCGTCGCCGCCTTGCGTTGCTTGCGCTTCGCCATGGAGGAGGCGGCGGCGGCGGCGGCCATAGAGCTAGGGTTTAAGCCGGAAGCGCAGCCGCGGGAGAATGGGCAGCTCGGCTCGGTTAATAGCGGCAAAGTTTCCAGCGGATGCTATCTACGCCGTCCGATAGAAATCAACGTACAGGATTACACCCCCAAGAAAAAGAAATAGTAGAACGGTTCATACCTACACCAAGAATTTTGAATTAAGATTAGCTACATAAAATTTTTATAGTAAATTTTTCCCTAAAATTTACCAGATGTAAACAAAATAATCATAGTGTAATTATACTGTAAATTATATGTAACTATAATATAATTTGTATATCCAAGGATAACATGCTATTTTCCTAAAGTGAAGGCTGCGAGACCAAATCTCCTCACCTTGTGTACTATGATATTTTTCACAACTTTGCATGGATCTTGAAATAAATCTGATGGTTTAAAATTAGGTAAAAGTTTCTTACCAATTATTATTGTTTAAAATTACAATTACACTGTTTTTGATTTGTTAAGTTTGAAGAGAAAATTTATCAACATACACTCTCTCCGTCCCAAAAATATTAAGAGATTTCGATTAAATGGAACACATCTTTTTTTTCCTCATCCAAACAAAATCGCTTATCTCTGTTACTTTAGTCCTATTAGAAAAACCCTTCTACTACCATCCAACCAAAATCGCTTAGTATATAGTAAAATCGTTTTGAATTAGTTACAAAATTTGGATGAAATCTTTAATATGTTAAACCCCTAAAGCTATCGTTTTTCTCCTTTTTTTTGGAATTTTTTTGGCTCCTCTGTAGTTGTCCCATATAGTTTGCAGGTGCAGAAGCTCCTCAATTGGGTGACATGATTTTTTTTTCGCTGTTTCCTCCACCGGTTGTGCCGGTCTCGTCCTGTATGTACGCCACGCACAACCTTTCTCGTAGTAAATGCCGCGTGGTGGTGTTTATGCAAAAAAAAAGTCCTCGTGTTTGGACGGAATAGCGCGCACGTCCTCCCACCGACTAACATCATGTTCCGTTTTATAGAAAACACCCCTAATTTTTACAGAAATGCGACACGAAGAAGAGAACATTCTGCTCTTAGGGGTAGTGTTGTAAATATGAAAAACACAAGGGCTTTTCCGAAAAACAACCGAATCTATCCCCTCCCCTCCTACCCCCAACCCTATCCATCTGCTTCCTTCCCTGCCCGTCCCATCTCTACCCCAGCCTTTTTTTATGTTCCGTAGGTGGTGGACAATAGCGGAAATGGGGAGCTTTTTATAGGCCGAGCCGTCGCGACGGCGGTGAGGAAGCTTCAGACTTCACGGAGGTTGTGGGGGCTCGAATCCATGCTGTTTTCCGCGGGACGAGTGGGGGAAGAGGTGGAGCACGTGGCAATGAGGGAGGTAGCGAGGGCACGCGGGTTTGGCAGCGACGTGGGCATTGTGGCCGGCTCGGGAGGGAGAGCAACTAGATGTTGGGGAATGAGTGACAGGTGGATCCTGGCCATACCTGTCAGCATGAGGCAGGCCACGGCCTGAAACGGAGGCATGCCGGATGGGCCGCACGAGTAGAGATGGCAATGGGGACTCGATCACCGATTCCCCATGGTGAAATCACACATTAAGGCATTGTTCGGTTTGGAGGGGATTGAAAATGATTGGAAGGGATTGAGGGGAAATAATTCCACACCACAATAGGTGTGGAATAAATCCCCTCCAATCCCTCCCTCAAGGGGATTAACCGAACAAGGCCTAAGGAATGGGGATGGATGGTACCTGCCATTCACGGGGAATCTAATGGTGCAAAACTCATCACCATCGGGGATGGTGGGGCAGGCATGGTGCTCCACTCCCCGTCTTCCGCGGTGACCTGCGTGTCCTGTAGCTAGGGACCTATTCTAGACCCATCTCCGCTGCCACCCCACCGTTTCTCTCCCTTGTTGGCTACTGGCTATGGCTTTGACCTCTCCCATAAGCTTCGATCACCACGGGGATGGGGACACGGATGTGACCCCCGATGGTGAATTCTCTGTTGCCATCTCTACGCACGAGGATAAGAAGGGAAGGAGTAGGCCAGAAACATCCAACGGAAAAGGAGATGATTTCTATTGGTTTTTTCTTTTCTAGATACGGATGAGTAACCAACAGATGCTTGTTCTTTGTAATGGGTGAAAATAACTTTTATTATATACACATGCACTTTGTATAATTGTGCGAATAAATAAACATTATAATATGATAGTTTCTCAAGGACTCCCTCTGTCCCGAAAAAACGAATCTAGAACGGGATTTGACATATTCTAGTATAATAAATCTGGACAAATGTATGTCCAGATTCATAGTACTAGAATGTGTCACATCCGGTATTAGGTTGGTTTTTTATGGGACGGAGGGAGTACAAGCGTGCCAACGGTTAAGCAGTACTAGGGACGTGTTTAGTTCTTTGGCCAATTTTTTTTTTAAGCATACGAAGACACATTTAAAGTATTAAACGTAGACTAATAACAAAATAAATTACAGATTCCGCCTGTAAACTGCCAGACGAATCTATTAAGTCTAATTAATATATCATTAGCAAATATTTACTATAGCACCACATTGTCAAATCACGGCGTAATTAGACTCAAAAGATTCGTCTCGCAATTTACATGCAAATTGTGCAATTGTTTTTTTCATCCACATTTAATGCTCCATGCATGTGTCCAAATATTTGATGTGACAGCATTTTTGGAAGTTTGAAGGGAACTAAACACGGCCTAGGAGTGTGTTCGCTGCTCCCAGTTCCCAACTGGAACAATTCTTACGGAAAACAGAGCGGTCCATTAACACATGATTAATTAAGTATTAGGTATTTTTTTTCAAAAAGGATCAATATAATTTTTTAAGCAACTATCATATAAAAACCTTTTATAAAAGATATACTATTTAGCAATTTGAAAAACGTGTGTGCAGAAAACGAGGGAGTGGGGTTGGGAATTTCTCTTGCAAAACAGCCCTAGTATACAATATGGAGTACGTCTCAGATTCTCAGCCACCTAACGGTAACATCTTAATCCAACGGCTACTTTTCTGCGTGTGATCCCAACCCCGCCGCCCGTGACGCCTTCCTCACGCTCGCCTCCTCCGTCCCTTGGCGCATCCCCCGATCCGCGCCTCTCTCTCTCCTCCACGCCCTAATCCTCTCTCCTTCTCACACGCCGCCGCCGATCTCCTTCGACAAAGCGCCGCCAGTGCTGCCTCCACCGCGGCCGAGCCGTAGCCACGCTGCCGTCCCTCCGCCTCGCCGATCTCCCGCCCCCGCGCACCTCACAACCACCTCCATCCCGTGGTCGCCGACTCTCCGCCACCTTCTTCGCGCCGGCCTCCCTCCGCCACCCACCTCACAGCTACGTCCACTCCGCGGCGGCGGCCTCCATCGCCGACTCCCCTTTCTCCGCGCGCAGCGGCAGTCTGCAATCGACGAGGCGTCTGGCTTCTGGATCCGTTTGCCTCCGTCGGTGACGTGGCGTGTCGCCTCTCCACGGTGGTCCTCTTTGCGCCAGATCGCACGACGCCGCACTGATCCCATTCCCCTCTTCATATGCCCTGTTGTGAAGGTAAGACCTGTTTATCGTCATTTCAAGTTGGTGACATGTGATGCATGCGTCCAAGTTGAGAATATGCAACAGAAATTGCTAACATGTATAATCTATGATAAAGAGAAGCTTTCTGATAAGACTGGTTGAATTGCCTAGCGGTTTGGATCCCATGTGACAGTAGATCATTAGCTCTTGTTGCTATTGTTCAAGTACATAAAGGCTAACTGAAATGGCCAACATGGATAATTTCATTTGGTTGGCTCGGTGTACAGCTTGCCAAATGCAGTGATCGGTTCAGTATAGTGTCTAACATCAGTTTTCTTACTCTGTTATAAAACCTTAAATGGAATTTTAGTGAAGAATGCCAGGTCCCATAACCAACACTACCATCTTTCAGCTAATCTTTCAGCAAGACTAGTTCCAGGACACAACGGGTTCAGCTGAATAGTCATATATGTTTACCCATGATAATATACACATCGGCTCTTTTTTGCATTTGCTTTCAGGGCAAATTATGATTTTTTTCCTTTTCTGCCATAAAATTCACTTTCAGGGACTGCTGCGAAGCTTATCATCCTCACTGTGGGAGAGAGAGAAATTGAGGAATTTTATGGACATATTCATTTGTGGCCAGCACAAATTGAGGAACCATGCTTAGTGCTATTCATTATTTTGCTTGCTCATGATTTTTCATTGAAGTATGCATCTGTTTTTCATTACTATCATAAGGTCATTATCATTACAGCTGTTATATTACATGCCGACTGTACCATGTAATGAATAGTGCTCCCGTAGACCCTCTGTCCTGTAAGATGTACACTCCCCTGAATTTGTTAGCTGTAGCATGTGACAATCCAATTATTGTGGACTGTGTAAAGAAGAAGCATTACAAGTTTTTACTAAATAATTACTTTAGGAAAAAAAGAGCAACTTTTTCTGTGTTGTTTCAGTGTACTATTGTGAACTGTGGTTTCTAGGAGCTAACTGGGAGGCTTCTGATTTTTAATTGTTTAGGTTTGGATATCATGAAAGGTCCCATATTGGAGATCACTTGTATATAGCATACAGTAAACTTACCAAATGAACTGAGGTATTTAAGCTGCTCCTTTGCAGTTTATTTTTATACGGGTGTGCAATCTGTGACTTTAACCACCAGGCAATGCTTGCTCATAGCAAAGAAGTTAAAATTTACTAAATAAGGCTACAAATCTGATCAGGACTATCAGAATGTTGAGTTAATTCATTCTTAGTACTTTCAATTAACCATGTATTATTTATCAATATTTAAAGATCGTATAAAACTTCTCCTGTTCTTGCCATTTTTCAGTATCTTTATCAATATTGTGTTTTTCTATGCGTGATATAAAATTTGAAGTATCCTGTACATTTATCCCCTCACCAGTGCTAGGAAATTTTGGGTTCTACATTCTTTAGTTTCATACTAAACTATATATGCATATCAGCTATCACTCTTTGTTTCTTATGTCTTGGACAATAAATAAGCTCAGGGCCTTATCATTTGTATGGCAATTTTTTTGTGGTATGGCAGGTTGATATGAGAAGCTCATAAGAAAGGCACAAGCTTTGTCCTCATTAAGGTGCGTTTATATGATAAATATTGTTCCCGTTGCTGGATCACTAAATTTCAACAAACCATGTTTATTTTGGTCATAGATTCAGAAAAGAAAATGAGTTTGAATGAATATTGTGTACTTAAATTGCTCCTAAGTTGGTTCAACCTTCTCAAAAAAGATGTGAGGCAATGACTCCAGTTTTTTAGTTCTGTATACAGTATGTATTTGTCACCCTAGGAATTATTTGAGGGGCAATATTTTTATGAATCTTAAAGATTGAATTTCAATCCATCTGCCCTGGCTTGAAGGTAAACATGATTTTATTTTAAGATTGCATTTTAGTTTACACTAGATGTACACTGTACTACTGTAGCTAGGTCTGTTGTTTTCATTTGTGAAACTCAATTGGTGTAACTGCTGTAATTTAACTGCAGATCTCAAAACCATGTATACCACAATTGGTGCTATTAAGTACTTCTGCATCAATATTGATTATTGTTTGTTTTTTATACAATACAACTCTGTTAATTAGTGTGGAATCACTTCACCCATATCCTTTTGGGATTTATTGGGATCAATTGTTTCCAGAGTGTGCAAGGGCTATGTATGGTGCTTCAGGGTGCTGGTATATTGCACACCCCATGATAATTTGCCTATACTTCCATGAACATCGGAAGTGTGTCATGTTGGTGATAGTTTGAGGGTGCTATATGCTTTTCTTTTCTTTTCTTTTTCTTTTTTTAGAAATCATTTGAGAACTGCTTTTACCACAATATATATGATGTACTTTCATTAACAATGTAAAGATATTATTCATCAAATATAAAGATATTGATGTGGTCCTACTCAATGAATTTCTGATGTTTCTCTAACTCTTTTTTTGTATGGAAATAATAATGATGCTTGGTTTCTTCTCCGTTGCAATGATTTATTTCTTGCCAACATAGATTCTATGTGCATTATTGTAAACTGGTGCTTATTTTTCATTTTCAACATCAATGAAAATTTACATGAAGTTTGATTTCTCTCTAAAATAGAAATGGACTGTCATGTGTGCATATCGAGTCCGCACTGTAGAATGTTAGACTTAATCAAGGTTTTGTACCTCTATCTGTGAGATTGGCCTTATGCTCTGGAGATAATTTGTTTCCTGTGTTTCAACAGTAATTCACTAGGTTTATCCCTTGATGAACACAAGTTCTATGTATTATGAATATCAGGAGGGGAAATTTTGGACCAGACATTTGAAGTTGATTGCTCCTTTGAAGAATCATGCTACAAAGCTTGGCAATCAGGGGTTCCAGAAGACGCACTCCAAATGGTCTTCTTTTACTTGTTTTAAGATCACTTATGAACTTAGTTTAATACTCACTTTCAAATTTATGTGAGGCCTTGTCAATATGTATATCGAAAGTCTGAACACGCTAGAGAATATAATCGTCGATGCATTCTTTTCTTATATGTTTGTTTTTAGGCTACAATGGAAGTATTGACTGTCATATACTTGTTGAATTAATTGATATTTACAATTTCTGTTGGCCATATACTTACAGAGTGCTAGGCTATCTTTACAATTTCTGTTGGCCATATACTTATAGAGTGCTAGGCTATGGCAGCGGCATGGCAAATACCTGGCTGCAACTTCACTGGCTTTTTTTTATCGGCAAATGCATTTCTGATTTTTCCAGGTCGTAATTTGTTCCAGACATAAAATTAAATTGTGCTCCCAATGTTTTCTGTCCTCATTATTGCTTTCAAAACAAAAATGAGGCCAATTGTAGAAAATGCATTGTGGTAAAGGTTGTGGCTAGGAAAAATGGCTGCTGGGCTAATTGTACTGAGTTACCTATTAATGTTAGTTGGATGCACCAATTAGTACTGTTTTTTTAATCAAAAAGTATTGTTTTTAATTTATGTATAGTAGTAGCTCTGATCATGTTTTTTTATCCATCATGATCAATGAAGATTTTCATTTATTGAGGTTAGCCTTTTAGATTTATACCGATTTTTCATGATTACATATCATTGGCCATGTTTGGTGTTGAAAATTCACCAGTTTCATAGTTTTGCAGGAAAATCTGTAGGAAGCTGGAAACAACAGTGCAAGCCTGGTTTTCTGTCGATTGTTGCTCTATGTGGTAAGCAACGTTCATGGTGTTTTTATAGGTCATGATGTAATTTATGAATGATTAGTACTTTCTCTGCTACATATTTTGTCAAAATATATGTCATTAGATTGGTGTCCAGCGAAATAAGGTTGTGTGATCAGTGTAGATAAATTTGAAGTGTCGAATCTTTTCTGAAGTGAACAGTCCATGTTGCAGCCTTCAGTGATCCAAACTTCTGAATCAGTGAGTTTCAGCTCTCTTTTACTTCTGAGCATGATGAAGGGCTTTAACTATATCATCCTCTTATTATTCAGATATAGTAATACGATATGTCTAACCCTATCTTCCTCTTTGTATGAAGGGCATGCAGTACATTCGTGTGTTCTTGAAAAAGTGTGTAAAACATATGCATTCTAAATTTTCTGGGGAAAGCTCCATAGATTTGATTCTGGTCAGTTTGTAAACAGCGGTAGATCTCTGGTTTAGAACTGGAACTATTTCCTAATCACCAATAATGCTGAACACCCTGCATCAAAGTTTTTATTTTATAAGGCTCAACTACTTTTTCTGTTTTATGGGAAGACAACTGGTGAGTAATTTTGCACTGAACATCTGCGCTCTACTAACCTAGTTAATTTTTTGTAAAATTACTTCCACCTTGCTGCAAAAGTGGAGGTGAAGGCTATTAGAACTGTGTGGCCTGCCACTAGAAGGTATTATAAGGTTTCCTCTCTTCATATTAATTATCTGAATGACAATTTTTACTTCATAGATCACGACAAATGGTATGAGATTAGGAGCAGAAGCTGACTCTGTTGTTCCAGCAGCCCCCTGGTTCGTGACAGGATGCTTAACAATTGAATGTATTATACTAAATCATGTAATTTTTAATGTTTTACAACAACCTCTCCAACACCTTAAAAGATGTTGGTTAGAAATCAGACGATCTTCAAAGTCAACCTTCCTAAAGTAACTTGGGAGATTAGGGATGGGAGAGCTATTAGCATCTTATTCTATTGAATCAATGTTCCTATTTTTGTACTGAGTTATCTATTAATGTGAGTTGGATGCACCAATTAGTAGTGTTTTTTTATAAAAAAAATATTGTTTTTAATTTATGTATAGTAGTAGCTCTGGTCATGTTTTTTATTCATCATGATCAATGAAGATTTCCATTTATTGAGGTTAGCCTTTTACGACCCCATTGTTTGGCTTATTTGAGGAATAAGCCAAATGGCTTATTTGCAAACGAAAAATAATTTGTGAATAAAATTTTATGTACGTGTTCTTAACGATCTAAAAGCAAAGGCTAAAAAATAAACTACGGTGAAAAAAAACCCAAAATCAACTCCAAATTTAAGGTTGAAAATTTAAATTCTGGCTAATAAGCATAAGCGAAAAGATGAGGCCGTTAGATTTATACCGATTTTTCATGATTAAATATCATTGGCCATGTTTGGTGTTGAAATTCACCAGTTTTATAGTTTTGCAGGAAAATCTATAGGAAGCTGGAAACAACAGTGCAAGCTTGGCTTTCTGTCGATTGTTGCTCTACGTGGTAAGCAACGTTCATGGTGTAATTTATGAATGATTAGTACTTTCTCTGCTACATATTTTGTCAAAATATATGTCATTAGATTGGTGTCTGGTGAATCTATTAGGTTGTGTGATCAGTGTAGATAAATTTGAAGTGTCGACTCTTTTCTGAAGTGAACAGTCCATGTTGCAGCCTTCAGTGATCCAAACTTCTGAATCTGTGAGTTTCAGCTCTCTTTTACTTCTGAGCATGATGAAGGGTAGTTTGGATGCTTAACAAGTGATTGTCTTGTACCAAATCATGTAATTTTTATGTCTTTGGTTTTCAACCACCTCTCCAACATCTTAAAAAATGTTGGTTAGAAATCAGATGATCTTCAAAATCAACCTTTCTAAAGTAACTTGGGAGTTTAGAAAAAGAGTAAAGTGCACAGGCGGTCCTTAAACTTGTAGAGGTGTGTCATCTAAGTCCCTAAACTCTCAAAATGTAGATCCAACTCCCAGAACTTGTCAAAGTGTGCCATATAGGTCCCAAATCGCAACAACTCCTCCAAAATCCTACGTGGCGCTGATGTGGCGTGCCACACGAACGTGACGTGGCATTTAAAAATTTTCCTTTTCCTTTTTTTTCTTTTCTTCTTCTCTTTTTTTTTCTTTTATTCTCTTCTCTTTTCTCTGTGACCTGAGCAACCCGTGTAGCGGTGGCCTATAGCTGCAGTGAGAGCAAGAAAAGGAGAAGAAAGGAAAAAAAAGAGAATAAAAAAGGGAAATGAAAATTTTTTAAGTGGGTCTCATTTGTCATTCAATATTATGCCATGTCATGTCTGTGTGTCATTGCCACATCAGTGCCATGTAAGATCCTGGAGGAGCTGTGACGATTTGGGACCTACATGACACACTTTGACAAGTTCTAGGACCTGGATTTGTATTTTGAGGACCTAGATAACACATCCCTACAAGTTTAAGGACCGGCCGTGTATTTTACTCTTTTAAAAACAATTGAATCAATGTTCCTATCTTTGGAGGCTAGAAAAGGAGAAAACATGATTATTGACCCTGTAAACTATGGTCTCCCACTACTGTTGTATGTGGTTGATTTTATTTTTCAAAGAATCCTTACGCTTTGATTGCTCAAGTGAAACTGATCATGCAATGGGTTTTAAATCAATATACTTTGAGCAACAAGTATAATTAGTTGTTTGATTCTCAACATGATTCTATTTTTCTGTCTATCACCATTGTTTTATGAAATATCACCGTAGCGTTAGCACGTTCATATTACTAGTATAGTAAGTCAATTAGTAATTAGTAGGCATATACTCTCTGTTTCATATTATAAGTTGTTTTGACTAATCAAACTTTATTTAATCAAGTTAGCATAGCATTTTAAATACAAAACAAATATGTTATCAAAAAACTTGGTTAAGTTTGGCTACGGAAAAAGTCAAAACGAATTAACAAAATATACCCAGATCATTCCTAACCGTTGGATCCTCTCATCTAACGACCTACATTGTGAGTTGGATTAGCAGATGGATTAGTAGTAGGATTAGTGAAACCAATGGACAACCTCCTTGCTTTGAGCACCCCACGCCTCCACTTCGTCGCCGCCTTGAACCACCCCTCTTCCTTCCCATGTGGCTCATCGCCACTGCCATCCCTCATCCAATGCCGTCGCCGGCTCACCAACAGGCCTGCCACCGTGCGCCTTAGCCCAGCACCGTCACCTTGTCCCATGTCGCCACCTCCCCTCAACACAGTGCGCTGTGGCCGCTACACATCAACTCCGCTCGACATCGCCGCCTGCCCACCGCTGTCGGTGCTGTCGATCTGTCGTCGTCCTCGACTCCGCATCTTCGCCATAAGGAACGCAGTGAGCATGGGTTGAGGGCCGAGTGTGACCCTAGGGCGAGCAAAGCGGGACTAGGTAGCAGGCCGCAACGTCGTCACCATAAGAGGAGGAAGAGATGAAATCTTATAAAATGATCCATTGTCTTCCGTTTATCCCCATCCATGTATCACTACAGATGCAAAGGATGGGGATAGCGATGGTTTCTTGTGGACAAAGGGGAGAGATGGTAGCGGCAATAGTGGCGGTTTCCTGCGGACAAAGGGGGAGAGATGGTAGCAACAACGGTTGGCAGCACGAGCTTGAGTCGCCTGACAGTTGTTGTAAGTAACTGATTTACCAAGGCTTTGAAATTTTTTCAGGTCTTCACATCCCTTGCCAACTCCTATGCGGTTGCTCCTACCGTCTGCTAAAAAAAATGAGTTCAATGCTCTTGCTTTGCTTGGTAGGGACGATTTGCTGTTCCGCTGCAGCACCAAAAACCACTAATGCGTTCCTCCTCTTCCTTGTTCTCTTTGTATCCTTGTTGTTGTTGTTGCTGCTGCTATTATGTTACTGCCTCCGCATTGCTCTTTTTGATTTGTTGTTGATTTGCTTCTGCTCTGTGCTGACCTCATGATGTATGTGATGCCGTGTACTGCTGCCATGGCTAGAGAATAGAAGGATACAAAGAGAACAAGGAAGAGGAGGAACGCATTAGAGGTTTTTGGTGCTCAAGAACTGCTCGATGAAATGTTTCTTGAGGTACTACTAAAGTTTGAATACATATTGAATTATCTTTTTAGTACTTTTACATGCGGAAACCTTCTTCCTTGTTTTTGTTATTATATTTTAATGGAAAGTAATTTATATTTAACAAATATTTCAATGGCTCATCCATGTCAATCAACTAAATCAATAAGAACATGCTTAGTTTATTCCCATTAGGGGGTTGTATAAAAAATACAAAACAAAATAGATGTTTGGTGATTGTATTTACTTGATCTGGCTTTTGGTGTGCTCCTAAGCAAGTCTGTCAACTTTTTTTGCCTGTGGACATATTGTAGGGGCTCATCCAAGTATTTGTCTCTTCTATCGATTGGCATGTAGTGATTTAGTGCCTTCCTCTGGATTGTGCACACAAGAACTGTTGGCCAGGTTAGTCAAGGTTGTTTAGTGTTGTTAAGATTATCATGAATGCATACTCATCCTTATTATAAACACCCCTCTCCCCATTATCTCTCTCTCCGCATGAGGGATGAGCTGCTATATAGTTACAATTGCTTTTTATCACAATCTCACATGTTTGTTTATGGTTTTTTTTATTACACCATGTTTCATTTATTAGCTTGATCACTATTTCTCCTTCTTATATACTTTAGTTCAGTGAAAGTATTTTCAGGGAATACGGCAAAGAATTATGCATCATTGTATTAAGAGAAATTAAGTTCAAGAAAGAAAATAAAAGGTGTTGGCCTAATTCTCGTTGGTTCAGGTGTGACCAAATCGACTACCAAAAAAACTACAAATAAGCTAGGGCAGAAAACCTGCATCCATCGGCATCAGGCCAAAAAGAGGAGCACACAAAAACTTCAGTCCCTCCACTCCAAACTTCTCTTGGCTCATCTCTATCCGAATCTTGATATGAATACTTCATTTGCCACCTTTTTTTCCATTTGTATTCACCATCTCAGTTCATGTTCTATCCTTTTAGCCTTTTTCCTATCATTTGCATTCTCCAACGCATTTGTCAATACTAGAACCCTTTTCATTATAAGAATTCCAAATTTATTCAACTACATGTTGTAAATCCTCTCAAGAACTAGTTGATTTCAAAGTTAAACATAGAGGATTTCCACTTAATGCCCTTTATATCATGTTGGATCTGTGCTAGCGGGGTTTGTTGGAGTTCTTAGCGTTGTCAAGGCACTAGACATGTTATGGATCCTCTGATCCCGATTTCCTCGTGACAAGTAGTAGGAGGATTTATAGAACTATACATAGTACTATATATACACACGTATTTCTCATGTTGAGGATTAGGATGGTATATGTACACAGTCGTACTGTAATGTGCACGTCTACATCTGATTGTGTTAGTACAATGTACACATCTACGTCTCGTGCTGAGGATTACATTTCATACTAAGTTTGATATCTTACACTGCAAATGATAATGCATTTTTTATATTTATTAGTGTAAGTTTATTTTCAGGTGTGATATCTGTTAATTCTTATTTTGGATGATTCACTTTTGTCATCATGTTACCTATTTTCTTTCAAGTGATATCTGTTAACTCAAAGTGTTGTAATTAACCAAAATAATTGGTAAATTGCTTATCTCATCCTAATATTTTAAATGTTTGATCGATTTCTTCAAATATTGATGTTTATTTCTGTAGGTTCCCCCTCCACTTTAGCTTAAGCTCTATTAGTGACGATGAGCAACCCATAACCATGGAGATCATCTATTTCTTCTATAAGGTACCCTTTGTTCTATGAGCTTAAGGGGCATGTGCCCCCCATTGCCCCTTGTGGGCTTCGCTCCGTTGCATCATTGCATTGACGGTGCGGAGAGGGCAAGATAGAAAATGCGCTACTATTCGCGGTTGGTTGCGATGTGCTCGTCTACAAAGAATCGTGCGTAGGTATGTCTTGGTGGATATGCTTACCGACCTTACGGAGATATGTCTTGGTGAATATGTGGTTTGCGGTGCTTTGGGGTTGCTGGAGTTGCTCTTACGGAGATGTCTCGGTGGATATGTGGTTTGAGGTGCTTTGGGTTCCTGCAGTTGCTCCTCCAATCAGCACACCAGTTCTTTTGTGTCGTGAGACACATATCCACTACCCTGCACATCATGATGGTTATGATCAATATGATATGTTCACTGGCTCAAATAATCTCCTTATACTTTATAATCTCATGATTAATATGCATAGAGCATGACGATAATCAATAAATTCTACTCTCTCAGTTTCAAAGTACAAGTATTAATAGTTTGTTTAGAAAAAATTGAGAATAAAATGAAATACTTTCAATGTCTTTTCCTCAGATCCCTCCCCAATCAATGATGGACCAAAATAAGCCGTGCAATGAAAGATCCCTCCCCAATGATGGACCAAAATAAGCTGGGCAATGAATGGAGTAGTAAAGCACTACTAACATTTTTTCTACTTTCCTCGTTATGTAGTACGAGCAAATATATTTTTAAACAAACAGTGGATGATGGTACTTGGCTTTGGAATAGTGTCATGGAAATTATTTATAAAACTGACTATATTTTGGAAATGGATAGAGTTAATTAATGTTTTGTTTATATGGGCCTCAATGCTGGCCATGCAAATGAGGTCTTACAACTCACTTCCCCTCAAACGCCCCCTAATTTGATTAAGTTATATAGAGTAAAAGTTATATCTATGTTCATGTAGGTGCTCATGTGTTACACGTGAGGTAGGGTGAATTGCAGCTTGAGCGCTACCCTGCTTGGTAGACAGCATGATCTTTGCATCAGCGTGGTTGAGTGCACACGGTTCCTAGTTGGATCTGTGCTAGCGGTGTTTGTTGGAGTTCTTAGCGTTGTCAAGGCACTAGCACGTTATGGATCCTCGGATCCTGATTTCCTCGTGCCAAGAAGTATGATCTATAAAACTATACGCAGTATTATATATACACATATTTCTCGTGTTGAGGATTAGGATGGTATATGTACTCTACATCTGATTGTGTTAGGACTATGTACACATCTACGTCTCGTGCTAAGGATTGCATTTCATATTAAGTTTGATATCCTTATACTGCAAATGATAATATATTTTTTATATTTATTTGTGTAAGTTTATTTTCAGGTGTCATATCTGTTAATTATTATTTTGGATTTATTTTTGTTATCCTATTATCTATTTTCTTTCAAGTGATATTTGTTAGCTCAAAGTGTTGTAATTAACCAAAATAAATGGTAAATTAGTTATCTCATCCTAATATTTTAAATGTTTGATCAATTTATTTAAATATTAATGTTTATTTCCATAGGTTCCTCCTCCATTTTAGCTTAAGCTCCATTGGTAACGACGAGCAACCCACAACCATGGAGATCAACTATTTATATAAGGTACCCTTTGTTCTATTAGCATAGAAAGGCATGTGCCCCCATTGGCCCCTTGTGGGCTTCGCTCCGTTGCAACATTGCAACGACGGTGCGGAGATGGCAAGATAGAGGAGGTGCTACTAGCCACGGTTGGTCGCGTTGTGCTTGTCTAGTTAAGAGAGGGCAAGATAGAAGAGGCGCTATTAGCCACGGTTGGTCGCACTATGCTTGTCTGCATAGGTGGTAGGCGCTTAGGCTGACTTATATATGGCGAGATTAGAGAAAGTAGGTGTTATTAGCCACGGTTGGTCGCGCTATGCTTATCTAGTGCGTAGGTGGTAGGCGCTTTGGCTGACTTATATATGACGAGATTAGAGAAAGTGAGATTTGATGGTTCGAATTGCGACGACGAGCAACCCAAAACCATGGAGATCAAGAGGGTGAAGATTGTCGTTCACGTGGCGAGGATGTGCTCGATGATCCTCGTCATCAGGGTGTTTATCATTATATCCCGACGTCTTATGTCAAGCCTATGTCCTACAAGTTAGTGTTCATTGGAGAGTTTGTTCCCACTTTTTCGTGGTTTTGTTCAAGTTAATCTAGAGAGTTTGTTGTTCAGTGTTTTTGTTTACTAAAATAATTAGTTACCATGACTGGTATCCTTACCGACCTTACGGATATGTCTTGACTAAGTTTATAGGCAAATATAGTAATATTTATAATACTAAATTAGTTTCATCACATCAATAATTGAATATATTTTCATAATAAATTTGTCTTGGGTTGAAAATGTTACTACTTTCCTCATCATTGTAGTACAACAAATACATTTTTAAACAACAGTGGATGAGTGTACTTGGCTTTGGAATAGTGTCAGAAATTATTTATAAAACTAACTATATCTTGGAAATGGATAGAGTTAATTAATGTTTTATTTATATGGGCCTTAATGCTTGCCATGTAAATGAGGTCTTTCAACTCACTTCCCTCTCAAACGCCCCCTAATTTGATTAACTTATATTTATGTTCATGCAGGTACTCATGTGCTGCACGTGAGGTAGGGCTAATTGCAGCCTTGGGTACTGCCCTACTTGCTAGACAACACGATCGTAGCATTGTCAAGGCACTAGGCATGCTATGGATCTTCGATGCCGATTTCCTCGTGCCGAGAAGTAGGAGGATCTATAAAACTACACGTATTTTTCGTCTTGAGGATTAGGATGATATATGTACTCTACATCTGATTGTGTTAGCACTATGTACACATCTACCGTCTCGTGCTGAGGAATGCATTTCATATTAAGTTTGATTTCCTTACGCTGCAAATGATAATGCATTTTTTATATGGGACAATTTGAACCATGCCACACAAATTTTGCAAAATTTGTGATATGCCACCCTGACCCACATGTCATTGACTCGTGGGTCCTACATGTCATTGAGATGCGGGTGGCATATCTCAAATTTAGCATGGTTCCAACAAACCCTTTTTATATTTATTAGTGTAAGTTTATTTTCAGGTGTGATATCTGTTAATTCTTATTGTGGATGATTCGTTTTTGTCATCCTGTTATCTATTTTCTTTCAAGTGATATATGTTAGCTCAAAGTGTTGTAATTAACCAAAATAAATGGTAAATTGATTATCTCATCCTAAAATTTTAAATGTTTGATCAATTTATTCAAATATTGATGTTTATTTCTATAGGTTTCCCCTCCACTTTAGCTTAAGCTCCATTGGTGACGACGAGCAACCCACAACCATGGAGATCAACTATTTCTATAAGGTACCCTTTGTTTTATGAGCGTAGGGGGGCATGTGGGGTATTGCCTGTCGTGGACTTCGCTCTTAGGCACTGTTGCAACGACGGTGCGGGAGAGAGTGAGATAAAGGAGGCGCTACTAGCTACTGCGGATGGTCGCGTAGTGCTCATCTACCAAGAATCGTGTATAGGTGGTATGCGTTTAAGTTGACTTATATATGACAAAATAGATATTAGAGAAAATAAGTATGGTGGTTCAAATTGGCGATGACGAGCAACCCAAAACCATGGAGATCAAGAGGGTGAAGATTGTAGTTCACGTGGCGAGCATCACATCGATGATCCTTGCCTTTAGGTTAATGTTTATCATCTATGTCCCGATGTCTTATGTCAAGCCTCTGTCCTACAGGTTAATGTTTGTTGGAGAGTTTGTTCCCACTTTTTTATGGTTTTATTCCGAGTTAATCTGGAGAGTTTGTTCAATGTTGTTGTTTACTAAAATAATTAGTTACCATGACTGATATGCTTATCGAACTTACGTAGATATGTCTGGGTGGATACGTGGTCTGAGGTGTTTTGGGGTTGCTGGAGTTGCTCCTCCAAGAAGCACACTAGTTCTTTTATGGCGTGGGACATATATCCACTACGCTGCTCACCATCATGATCATAATGATATGTTCACTGGCTCAAATAATCTTCTTGAACTTTGTACTCTCCTCAGTGTCCCATCGATATATTGCAATCTTCTTGAACTTTGTACTCTCCTCAGTGTCCCATCGGTATATTGCACAAAGAGACATTATCAGTAGCAAATCGTTGAACTGAGACAAACTCAGTAGCATATAGTAGATTCTCTCTTCTTTTTTACACTAGGTAGGTGTTCGTGCGTTGCCACTGGGAGAAATTGATGTGTTCCAGCACACGAAAAACGAAAATTGGTAAAATAAAAAACATCCACATTAAATATATATTATGCCAACATCATTATTTTTGTTGTGGTTTAGAATAATTGTAGTCATTTGGATCAAACTCCCTCTGTCCCAAAAAATGACAAACCCTGGGTTTCCGTGTCCAACGTTTGACTGTCTGTCTTATATGAATTTTTTTATAATTAGTATTTTCATTGTTGTTAGATGATAAAACATGATTAATACTTTATGCGTGACTTGTCTTTTTAATTTTTTTCATATTTTTTTCAAATAAGACGGACGGTCAAATGTTGGACACGGAAACCTAGAGTTTGTCTTTTTTTTTTTACGGAGGGAGTATATTTGAATGGACAATATCATTCACACTTTAGAAATAATTATTTATCATAATTATACCTAACTCTAGAAGATAACTAAGGTATCGAAATAAGACTAGAAAAGGCTTATACGGAATAATCTTTTTGTACGCATAAAGGCAATAGAGAAGCTTACATTTACATAGGATCATTCACGAATGGGCCTAAAGAGTGTCTAATAAGAATATAACGCACAGGACGCTTGCAAAAAAAAGGAGGAACAAACATCTATCTATAGATGGGCTTGTGCTGACATCATCTATACGTGCTTTGCTCCAGTGCAAGTCCTAAAATATCAGGTTTGTACGTGTCAGTCAGTTTGATACTATAACTGACAAGATAGATAAATTGATGATAAAAGAACCGATCAGCCAATAAGCCGATTTGATATGGTCTTGAACAATTGGCTATATGTCCGAGGTAAATTCTAACGCTCAGATAAATAATGATATAAAGACAATAGAAGAACTTGAACAATCAATCCAATCGACCGATGATAATATAATAGAGTAGATATCCAATGATATGTGCCGAAGTTGTATTTATCGAGAGATATTAATACATGGGTAGATACTAGTCTGTTTGAAATTCCTGGCTCTTGAGGCGCCGAAGTGACCTCTTCCACCGCGCCGCCGCCTCCGGTAACGACGATGGCCGAGACGGTGGACTTCGCGAGCGGCGACGCGGCGGAGTGGCGAGCGGCGCTGGCGGCGTACGACCGCCGGCTCGCGGCCCTGGGCAAGCCCGACCTCGTCGAGGTCGACTCCTTCTACCGCCGCGACCTCCCCGATCTCCTGCGCCGCCGCGACCCGGAGCCCTTCCTCGCCAAGCCCGAGCTGGTGCGCCTCCTCCAATGGAAGCTCTCCCGCGGCAAGTGGAGGTCGTCTCATCCCGCTCTTAGATTTTCTTTCCTGTTCCTCTTTAGAGCACTTGAACTTCTGGTTCCCAGGGGCGTGTGATGTTGTAGTAGTATTTCTCGCTCAAATCTCCCTAGAAATCGTGCCGAAATGTGTGGATCAATTGGATGATGCTAGTATCTTAAGGGTGCTTGGACTGATTTGATCCATTGATTTAGGGACTCGTTTTCTTGGCAAATCAATCATTACCCTAGTTGGTTAGTTGATGATACTCCTACACTACCCTGTTATTATCAAACTCGTTGGGGGAAAAAATAATCATATTGTTGCTCTGTTCTTTTGTGCAGGCCGAGACTGATGGATTTCGTCAAGGGCTTGGAGGATGCAGTGGTAGAATCAGCATCGTGCAAGGCGTTCGCAGCGCTGCCTGACCTCCGCAAGGCCATCACCGAGCTCACCGTGCTGAAGGGCGTTGGCCCTGCCACGGCATCCGCTGTTCTCGCTGCCTACGCGCCTGATGTTGCACCGTTCATGTCTGATGAGGTGAGTTTGTGAATTTTGTTTTGGCAGTTCTGCATTTCCAGGTGAGATGAATGCATCTTTGATGTTGTAAACATGGATGGACTGTGTTTAGGCTATGGTGGCAGCCTTAGGCAATGCAAAGGAGTACACTCTGAAGCAGTATCTTGCTTTTGCTGAAAAGTTGCAAACTAAATCGAAGGTATTGCTTCTGCATTTGTGATGTGTGATAAACTGTTGTTAAGATAGCATTTGTTTTTCCTGATTGTGCTGATCGAAGTGTCTGTATAATAAGCCTTCGGTTTGCTAGGCAGCTGCAAGTCTGAACCTAGTTAATGCTTTAGGATTGTTTTGCGGTGACTATCACTTGAGTTCAGACAAAGGGGAAAAAAATACGGTGTATTCCCTTGTGTGGAGATTTCTAGTTGATACACTTCAAATATGTGGTTGATTTAATGCAGATAAACTGAAAGGGACTTCAAAAGGTAGCTGGTTGTGTGGAGTCATTTTAGAAGAATTGATCTTAGCTGACATTTGAAATTGAAATAGAACATACCACCACATATTTTTTGTTATAGTACTGTTCAAGAACTAGTGCAGAAAGATAACACCTTTTTCTTGTTTGCTGATGCTTCTCTAAATCATAACGTCCAATAGGCTCAAGGATGCCAGGCTCATAAATTTACAGAGTATGCATTACAAAAATCGTATGCCAAATTTTCAGCTGCTTGCCTTTTTATTCCAGACAGCAGCTGCAACAATAGGGTAATATACTGATAAGCTGATTAGTACTTGAACGTTATGCTTTTATATTTGCAAAATGCAAGCATGTAACGTCCGCATTGCTAGAATAACACCGAGTAAACTGCAAATTCCATATCAAAATTATAGATTGTTGAACATTTGGACTGTTAGCTGAAGTCTGAAGATGAACACATGCGGTGCTTGATTGACATTTATTTCATATTTTTTGTTTCTCTGGTAGGAATTGAGCTCAGGAGAAGAAGTTTTCACTACTTCTGATGTTGAGAGAGCGCTGTGGAGCTCAGCAGTTGCATCCAAGTCTCTTAAGGCGCCACCAGGAAATGACCTTGAGAACAAGTCAAAGACTCATGGCAAGAGAAAACGATGACTCTTGCTGCCAATGTTCTAGTTGAGCTAGGAGTTACTGATGGTAGGTCTTAGAACTTAGATTGTTCATTGTATGAAGTTAAGCAATGCTTCTGCATCTGCAAAAAGAATGTGGACTGCGTGCTCCCGATGAGCAGGTTAAACCCTTTGGAAATGTCTTCCGCTGTGAGTCTGTACATCAGTACATGGCACTGAATGAGCTGGGGGTGATGGGTGTGTTTTTCTCCACAAAATGGCATGGATACCAGATGTTGCCATGCGTGTGTTGTTCTTTGTTAGATAATTGCATCTGATCCTTTCTTCTGTGTTGCCATTCGATTTAACAGTTCATGCTGTGCAGGTGAAATTGCATTGTGCGCTTCGTATCGCTGAAAATAAAGATAAGATTGAGCATTCGTTCATTTTTCACCTGAGATTATTACTGAGCGTTGCATGTAGAGGATCGAAGGATCCCATTAAAGAGTGGGTTTTAACAATATGAGGATCACTGCAACAAATCAGGTACATTTTCCAAGTGAGATGAGAGAGGTCATTGAGACTAGAAGGTGGTCTGATTTAGTATCAAAACATGAGAACTCATCTTCACCAACAAATTCCCAACAGTTGATACTGATCATCCAGGAACACGTTATTCAAAAGTAAAAAACGGGGGAGGGGCAAAATAATCAGTTCTGACTCCTAATAGCAGCCATGGTAGAAACGACATATACATTCAAAACATTGTCGCGTTGTATTCCAGATAGAGGTTAGGCATGAATAAACATCACCTTAGAGAGGCAATTTACAGAATGAAATCTGCGATGCATGTTGAATGCCTTTGCATAGAGGCCTACGAACCCAGGTCCTACTTCATGAGTACTAGAGTACTGGTACTACATAACTAGAGTAAACATGAAGAGTGCTACAGTGTATTGCATCAATGATTTTTGCGGCATTTGGTGGAACTGGAATCGATAATGAGATGATCCCAGTGAAATATCACCTAATGGCTCTTTGTGGCGCTTCAGCAAATCTTTGTGGCGCTTCAGCAAAGCATTGCCTCCAATTAATGTTATCTCCAGGCATCACCCCTACGTCAGATTGACCAAATAGCTCCTAATTATCCTGCAGACAGATGGCATGTTAAGCAAATTGTGGATAAAAGCTAAGCACAAGCATTAGTAGATGAATAGCAAAATAAACCGTACTTCTGCCACAGCTCAATACATGAGACTATGGGAGCAAGGATTACACAGAAAAATATGATCCACTGGATGTATCTTCCTTTTCAGCATCTCAAACGGAAACGCTGAAACTGTGAAAAACTATTTGCGAGTTCTGTGTCACTGGGTTGTAAAGCTTGCTGAATAAGACGGTGTGGCACCAAAAGGCAATTTTAGATCTTGAAAGAGTCGTGCAAAAAATTTCTTCAACATTGTCATTTTAGTTCAAGGCATCAAGCATTGGCTGTGGCAAAACGTCAAGCAGAACAAAGAACTGCAGCTGAACAATTATCTGTTCGGTTGTGTAATAGATCACTCATGAAACTTCAGTCCCATAGTAGCAGATCAGGAACGTGGAGTGTCATAGCACTAGCAGTATGGAAATAGGCACATCATATGGTGACAGAGGCAGCTTTTACATGTAAATATGTTATGGATGCAAAAGGGAAACATTACAGGCAAAGAACAAACTGCAGATATAAGTATGTTCTACTCCTTCCGTTTTATAATGTAAGTCATTCTAGCATTTCCCACGTTCATATTGATGTTAATGAATCTAGATATATATCTATCTAGATTCATTAACATCAATATGAATGTGGGAAATGCTAGAATGTCTTACATTATGAAACGGAGAGAGTAATTGTCTATGTTAATTGCTACACCTCAATGGCTAGAATTGATCAGTAAACAGTTATTCAATATGCAAGAATGAATAGATCACACTTGCTTCACAATTACACATTCATTTCAGATCTAAACAGTAACTGTCAACTACATCGTAATTGTTCCCATCATATGTTGGAGACTAATAATGGGTAATGGTTGCACTGGAGATTAGCCAGATATGCACTCGGCATTCTGGTTTTTGCTGGGAGAGGACATAAATCAGACTTATGAAGTGAAGATAAAATATATGACAAGAGCACCTGATGAAGTTATTTGGTATGCAAGAACTTTCTCAATAAACATGATCCTACAAAATTGTTGCGAGAAAACTTTAACATAAGCAAATGTTGAGGCAATCCAGATTGATAGTCAGCAATAAGGCATTAGGCATGGCATAGTAAATTTATGCAGATACGGCCCCAATACCAACTGCATTCAAGTACAGTTCCTATACATATACTGTATCTAGTAATTAAAATGAATTATCAATTACTGGGCAATGCAGAAAAGTCATTGCTAGACCTGAAAGATTGAGCTATTCGAACATAATAGAACATTCTGACAGCAGTAGGAAATTTCATAAAGAGAACTGAACTTGCTGAAGAGAAGTAACAGAAGGACAAAGATTTCTCTTGAGAGATGAACATACCATGAATCACGCTAATCCTCAAGCGTTGAAATGTACTCATCTATACGCCGATGCCTCTCCCGCAGGGCTGAAAGCGCCTCTTCAGCAGCCTCATTGATCATCCTAGGGAGGTACACATTCATCCTCTGAAACCACTCCCTCAGTGTCATGGTTTCCAAGCTGCTGCTCCCAGAACTCTCCCCCTCCACTTCCACAGCCGCTCCCTCTCCTCTACCGCCGTCTTCCTCCTCAACCGCGTTGTCCGAAGCAGCATGAGCATTACTACTTGCAGTAGCCTTCCCCTTTGGAGCTCTTCGTGCCCGTCCTCTCCGCGCCACTGGCACCTCCTCCTCCTCTGATGCCTTGTCATTCTGTTCAACTTCTCCATCCATGGCTTCCACCTTATCATCTTCCTCCTCACCGTCAGTCACCGCCATTGCCCTCGGTTGATCCTTTATCTGCTCTTCTGCCACAGCAGTAGCCCCCTCTTGCTGTTCCCCATCATCGTCATCGTCCTCAGGAACGGCCATCCTACACTTCCTTGCATTAGACCTTGTAGCCCTTCCCCGTCCCTTTCCGGCCATCTCGCTCTCCCTCTCATCCAGGCTTGTGTCCACTGCCTTGCCTCTCCTAGCAGCAGCTCTCGTCGACCTTGCCCTCGGCGGCGGTGGCGCAACGGCTGCCTCCGGCGCCGCCTTCCTCGACCTGCCGCGGCGCGTCACCACCGGGACCTCCTCCTCCTCCTTCTCCTCTTGTTCCTCATCCTTCCCCTTCTCTTGCTCCTCCTCCTCATCCGGTTTAGGGGGCTCTGCGGCCTTCTTCCGCCCACAGCGGCGCGTCACCACCGCCGCGACCACCTCCTCCTCGCCCTCCTCGTGCTCCTCCGCTTTGGGGGGTTGCGCGGCCTTCTTCCGAGCACCGCGGCGAGTCACCACTGGAGCCTCCTCCGGCTCTGGCTCTTCCTTCTCCGCAATGGGCGGCTCAACCGCCACCGCCGCCGCTGCAGCGTTCTTCCGTCCGCCACGGCGGGTGACCGCAGGGGGTTTCTCCTGCTCCCCCACCACTGCGGCGGATTGGCGCGAGGAGCGCCTAGGGCCAGGGTTGGGATCCGAATCGGGCGCGATGGAGACCACGAGCATGCTGGACTCCCCGATCTTGATGACATCGCCGTCGGAGAGCGGGGAGGGGACGGTGGGCACGAGGGGGGAGCCGTTGAGGAGGGTGCCGTTGGAGGATCCCACGTCGGAGACGGCCCACCGCGAGGCCGGCGGCGGGAGGAACTCGATGGAGAGGTGGCGCTGCGACGCCCCGGCGTCGCGCACGGCGATGTCGTTGCCGGTGGCGACGCGGCCGACGCGGAGCACGGCGCCCGCCCGCCACTGCCGGGTCTCCCCGCCGCGGCGGCCCTTCTTCACCTGCAGCGTCAGCACCGGCGGCGGAGCGTCGGCCATCGCCGCACCGCCCTGCAGCCGGGAGTGGGGAATCGCGGAGAGGAGAGGGATGCGAAAAGGATTTCAAATTTTTCGGGGGGAATGCGAAATTGCCGAGGAGTGGATATGGGCACACTTCCACCTATCGTAGCAGACCCGGTTCGGTCGATCGGTTGGACCAAAAAAGATCGGACCCTACTATTAGACCGGGCCAATAGACCGTTGAGCGACGGGGAGAGGAGCCCAGCAGCCGGTGCTCGTTAGAGCAAGATAATAATACATCCAGCTGCTTAGTTATAGTCTATCTATCAGCTCACTCATATAGTGGTTAACTATTCACTATAAATATATGATCCACATGTCTGTCTTACAGATTTTCTTGGTTCCTATGTCTAAGCCGGCTGTAAACTTTGTCGAAACATGAATTCGGCAATAATAAAACGGGGTAGCGCACGAGACCTAAAAGTGGATGGATGCAGAGACAAAGGATTTAGACAGGTTCAGGCCCTCTCAATGAGAGGTAATACCCTACTCCTGTTTGGGGATTTGAATCCGCCGGGTGTAGTATAGATCTGACGATCAAGTTGTCTCATGCCCCCTAGAGGGCCTCCTGCCCACCTTATATAGGATGGGGGCAGGATTACAAGATAGAAACCTTAACCAACACGGTATCGGTTTCCTAAATCTACTTTACAATCTTATCAAACCAGGACTTTAGGCCGTTCCATAATATACAGGGAAACGTAATACCCAAGTCATAATCTGTTACATATTTCATATATATAAGTTATCCCCTATAACTAGTCGGATAACCATGCCGTGTGGGTATGGGGTACCCATAATCTCCACAGTAGCCCCTGAGACCTTCACAGTCGAAAAGATAATCTTCTCTCGAACTAGATTACTCCAAAACCGAGTACTTCAATCATCTTTGCCATGGTCTCCCGAGTATTTTTACCAAATCTGAAGACTGTGGAGGGCTGAAAAATAAAGTCAGGTGCATCGACTAGATGCACCGAGTGGTTTCGATAATTGTAGTCAACCAAGCGACTTAATATTAATATGTAGCATATGCGGTGTGAATCCCTGAATAATATGATCCAAGTGATATACCGACTGCTTTGTAAAATATGATGAGTGTAACCTAAAGTTGGCTACATCATTGAAAATTCACATAGCAAAATAGCTATAAAGAAGCTTGTATGTTGTGAATAAAGAAATTTTCAAAGTATTGGGCATACGCCATGCGCACACTGCTTTAACAGATGTGCTTAAGTCCCTAGAAGACACATGGTTCCACCACACCTGGAAATATATGGCATATGTGGTATAAAATCCGAGTAAATAAACTCATAAAGGATTTACCAACCGCCTGAAAAATGACCACAATATATAATCAGCCTAAGCCATAATATTGGTCAATAAAAATGCACACTTACGTGGCAAAAAGCAATGATATTGTATCCAATCAATTGCTTAAAAACCCAAACAGCACCATGACTATATAAAAAAGCCAGCGGGGCAGCTATATAAAGCTTTACTGTTTGACACCTTTTAAGATGCATTGTACCAACTCCTAAAAAGTTGAGTAACTGCGGTATAAAAGGATTTTAAGGTATTGGGCACTTGATCACGCGCACTTTGGCCTAAGCAAAAAGTGCCTAAGTCCCTAAAAGAACGTGACAGGCCACACCTGAAAATATGGGCTGCAGACATATTAGGCCTAGGCCAAAAAATATGCCTTCGATACCCTTTAAAGGATGACACATGTAACATGCTCCCGGGTGATATAGACCATGTGATCTGAGTGATTATCCCTTATGGGATACTCCAAAATAGATATAACAATTGAATCCCGACTGGCGCAAGTATTCAGTTGATAACCCTTACGGGGAATAATAAATAGTCCAGTCTTTGAGCATATAAAATAGACCCATGATCATGAATTCATGTTGCATATATCCGGAGCAAGTCCAAATTGAAGATATAATACTTGTATTTGAGCTAGTAAGCCCCTGAGCACGTAGTCACAATTGTTCATTGATGGTAGCTGACGCAGTTGGCATAGAGACAAGACGACCAATATAGAGATAATATTGCCCAACAGAGGTGGCAAAAATATTGGTGGTAGTGAAGATAGTGATACCAATCAAAAGTGATGAAGTTGCACAGCCGTGGAGGCGAAGAAACCAGTCGGCAACAGTCAGGTCAGCCATCAATGAAGATGAAGGCGCCCAGCGATAAAGTTGTGTAGCCATGGCAGCGAAATAATCAGTCGGTGACAGACGAGGCAGATCAAAGGCGATGACGAAATCCACCAATCATGAAGATGAGGAAAATAGTCGGCGACGACAAACGTAACCGACAGTAATGATGATAAGCATCAACAGAGATGATCAAACATGATGACGAAGTTGCCTATCAATAGCAGTAGAGTAAGCTATGATAAAGAGGTTTGACAGGATGTTGATGAAGATGACGATGTCGGTGATCCAGTCAATAGCGGTGTAATAGCCGATGATAATGACGAAGACGCTCATCAGCGTTTGCATAGTAGGTCAACCGTGAAGGCGGAATAGCAAGTTGGCAAAGTCTTAGTCATCCATTAGCAACGGCGGAATGTCAGAGCTGATGAAGCAGATGTGCTGGTGATGATGTCAGTGACAATAATCCATCAAACTGTTGTAGATGCTTCACTTGGAGGAAAGTATATGCTGTTGTTCAACTCATTGAATCTGATATGAGTTGATTGGTTGATGACTCCAAACTCCCAGACATGTAAATTTAATCTTGACCTACTGCTCTGAAGCGAAGACAAAATTGATGACTCCCAGAGTTGACTTGTTGGCTGATTAATTGATTGCTTCATCTTGACATAAAGCTTGTCAAATTTTGAGCCATGTATTTGTGTAGCCCCCGACTCTTTGATTAGTTGGGAAACAACTGAACATAGAGTCGAGAATTATAGCTTCTTGTTGTCGAGTAGTCATCACTTGATTGAAGATATGTGTTGAAGATGTCCAAGTAGAAATCCTGAATATTGGAGAGCCACTTGTTGTAGTAAAATAACATGGCATTGCATGCCGAGATGTCGAGGTTCACAAAGACGTCGTGGGTGGTGAAGTAGTAAAACTTGCGAAGTAGCAACAATAGAGTTTGCCGGTGCCGAAGATAATAAAGATGAAGTCGCTCCACCATGATGACAAAGTTGTATTGCCGTAATGAAGTGAACACAAGTCGGCGGCAACAGAAGCAAACCGGTAGTGAAGACGCGCAGTTGTGAAGATAAAAGCACCAGTCGGCGGCGGCATAATCAGTCGGCGACGGAAGATGATGATGTCCATCAGTAGTGGTAGCTGTATAAACCAGACGTAGAGGCGAGGGCACTAGTCAGCAGCAGACGAGACGACCAGCGATGAAGATGGTAAGGCCAATCAACACTGGCAGAATCATGCAGCCATGGAAGTGAAGAAACCAGTCGGCAGCCATGACAAACGTAGGCAGCTTGTGTTGAAGATACTGATGCCTATTAGTAGTGACAGCGATGTAGCCAGCCGTGAAGAAGATAGCATCAGTTGGCGTTATAACAGGCCAGCCGTGCAGGCGGTGACACCAGTCAGCGGCGGATGCGGCGGCCGGTCGGTGAAGACGTAGACGCCCAATAACGGCAGCATAATAGGCCAGCCGTGCAGGCGGAAACACCAGTCGGCGGCGGTCGAGGCGGCCGGTCGGTGAAGACGTAGACGCCCAACAACGGCGGCATAAAGGCCAGCCGTGCAGGCGGAAACACCAGTCGGCAGCGGACGAGGCGGCCGGTCGGTGAAGACGTAGACGCCCAACAACGGCAGCATAAAGGCCAGCCGTGCAGGCGGAAACACCAGTCGGCAGCGGACGAGGCGGCCGGTCGGTGAAGACGTAGACGCCCAACAACGGCAGCATAAAGGCCAGCCGTGCAGGCGGAAACACCAGTCGGCGGCGGTCGAGGCGGCCGGTCGGTGAAGACGTAGACACCCAACAACGGCGGCATAAAGGCCAGCCGTGCAGGCGGAAACACCAGTCGGCAGCGGACGAGGCGGCCGGTCGGTGAAGACGTAGACGCCCAACAACGGCAGCATAATAGGCCAGCCGTGCAGGCGGAAACACCAGTCGGCGGCGGTCGAGGCGAGCCGGTGGTGACGTTCTGACTGATCCATTCCTGGAGCGTAAGAGATAAGCTTAAAGCCATGAATCCCTTTTATGCATATCTGGATCTGGATCCTGCAGAACAAACATATAGGATGAGTAGTATCTGATATAAATATAATACTCGAGAAAAAATCAAGTATTTTAAAATATTTATAAATATGTATTTCTCCTCTTGTCAATTTTGATTTCCCCGAGCAGATGACTCTGTACGTTTAAACACTCTGTCCGACTAGTCATAACCATCAAGCACCGGGAGTCGGCCTAGGCACTTCCCAAACATGCATATGAGTGACATGAGTTCGTCATTAATGGAACAAAGTTTCACGGATCAGAATTTTCTACTCGGGTACTTTTGCAATTATTAAGAGCAGAAAATAAATTTATCTCATCTCTATGCTTTTGATTTATTCCGAATAATACTTAGCACCTTGCGTTACTCGGTCCATCCAACGAGCCCCCGGGTGCTAGGAATCGGCCCAAAGGCAACCATCCATTGGCAAACCAAACGGAAAGCATAGGAAGATAGAACTCCATAACTCGATAGGTACTTTTGTACTCAGATTATGTCGCAAGCAATCAAGATAAATATTATGAAAAATATGATATAACATCTGTAGCCCCCGACTCACTACTCAATGGAAGACCAATTGGTGTAGTGAGGCAGAGGAAAAGGAAAAATATCATATAAAGAATAAAATAAATGATGACTTAGCTTTATAATATTCCCCTTGGTGATGGCAGAAGTGGCCAATGTGGGAACAAAGTCGTCCATCAATAACAATGAAGACACCAGTCGGCGGCGACGAAGGCGGTCGACGGTGAAAGCGAAGACGTCCAACAACGGCGGCATAATAGGCCAGCCGTGTAGGCGGAGGCACCACTCGGCGGCGACGGAGGCAGGCCGGCGGTGAGGACGTAGACGTCCAACAACGGCGGCATAATAGGCCAGCCGTGTAGGCGGAGGCACCACTCGGCGGCGACGGAGGCAGGCCGGCGGTGAAGTCGTAGACGCCCAACAGCGGCGGCATAATAGGCCAGCCGTGTAGGCGGAGGCACCACTCGGCGGCGACGGAGGCAGGCCGGCGGTGAAGTCGTAGACGCCCAACAGCGGCGGCATAATAGGCCAGCCGTGTAGGCGGAGGCACCACTCGGCGGCGACGGAGGCACGCCGGCGGTGAAGTCGTAGACGCCCAACAGCGGCGGCATAATAGGCCAGCCGTGTAGGCGGAGGCACCAATCGGCGGTGACGGAGGCAGGCCGGCGGTGAAGTCGTAGACGCCCAACAGCGGCGGCATAATAGGCCAGCCGTGTAGGCGGAGGCACCACTCGGCGGCGACGGAGGCAGGCCGGCGGTGAAGTCGTAGACGCCCAACAGCGGCGGCATAATAGGCCAGCCGTGTAGGCGGAGGCACCAATCGGCGGCGACGGAGGCAGGCCGGCGGTGAAGTCGTAGACGCCCAACAGCGGCGGCATAATAGGCCAGCCGTGTAGGCGGAGGCACCACTCGGCGGCGACGGAGGCAGGCCGGCGGTGAAGTCGTAGACGCCCAACAGCGGCGGCATAATAGGCCAGCCGTGTAGGCGGAGGCACCAATCGGCGGCGACGGAGGCAGGCCGGCGGTGAAGTCGTAGACGCCCAACAGCGGCGGCATAATAGGCCAGCCGTGTAGGCGGAGGCACCAATCGGCGGCGACGGAGGCAGGCCGGCGGTGAAGTCGTAGACGCCCAACAGCGGCGGCATAATAGGCCAGCCGTGTAGGTGGAGGCACCAATCGGCGGCGACGGAGGCAGGCCGGCGGTGAAGATGACGATGCCCATCAACGGTGGTGTGACCAACCGACCGTATAGGCGGGGACACCAGTCGGCGGCGACGGAGGCAGGCCGGCGGTGAAGTCGTAGACGCCCAACAGCGGCGGCATAATAGGCTAGCCGTGTAGGCAGAAACACCAGTCGGCGGCGGCGAAGGCCAGCCGGTCGGCGAAGACGTGGACGCCCATGAACGGTGGTATGACCAACCAACCGTATAGGCGAGGACACCAGTCGGCGGCGACGGAGGCAGGCCGGTGGTGAAGTCGTAGACGCCCAACAGCGGCGGCATAATAGGCCAGCCGTGCAGGCGGAAACACCAGTCGGCGAAGGCCAGCCGGTCGGTGAAGACGTGGACGCCCATGAACGGTGGTGTGACCAACCGACCGTATAGGCGGGGACACCAGTCGGCGGCGACGGAGGCAGGCCGGCGGTGTAGATGACGATGCCCATCAACGGTGGTGTGACCAACCGACCGTATAGGCGGGGACACCAGTCGGCGGCGACGGAGGTAGGCCGGCGGTGTAGATGACGATGCCCATCAACGGTGGTGTGACCAACCGACCGTATAGGCGAGGACACCAGTCGGCGGCGACGGAGGCAGGCCGGCGGTGAAGACGATATCGCCATCAGCAACGGCAGCGGCGCACACCAACCGTGGAGGCGATGAAACCAATCGGCAGCGACGAAGGCGGCCGGCGGTACATGTATAAAATAATAGATCAAATAATAATTAGTGATCTGTGAATTAATTCTAATTTATATAAGAAAATTTAGAACGATAAACCTGGTTTGTGATCCAACTTTGATTCGAGGCCTGTCAATGGATGAACCGTAGCATGCAGCCGTGTCATGCAGCCGTGTAGACATGTAATCGTCGGTAGCACATGCACGGATTAGTTTGGAGACCACTTTGTGCATGTAATAGCTGATTTGTGTATGGATTAATTTCCTTGACCACAGATTTGACCAGGTATATTTAATTTGTATCCTGGACTTTGTGTCTTGCCGTACGTATCCGAGTAGTATTGACTTGGTGATGTACAGGCTCAACCAACGGTGATCTTCGCATGATTTTGGCGGCGGCTGCTTGCTGATTGCTTCAAATCATGCCCTGGTGACGAAACCGACGGACCAACAGATATGGCAGCATTGTAGCGACGGATTTGATCTCACTGACGGAGGTAAAATTGACGGTAACAAGCTGGTTGTAGATCGATTCGATCGGTGATTAATCTCCTGGTTGATTGACCAGATCCAGATAGAATTTTTGGCGACGAAGACCCTGCCCTTTTGTTGAGAGGATCACGGCCAAAGACAAGAGTAGCACCGATGATGCCGGCACAAAGTTCCATCGCACTTCTCGACGGAAAACTCGACGCAGCCCCTACCTGGCGCGCCAACTGTCGAAACATGAATTCGGCAATAATAAAACGGGGTAGCGCACGAGACCTAAAAGTGGATGGATGCAGAGACAAAGGATTTAGACAGGTTCAGGCCCTCTCAATGAGAGGTAATACCCTACTCCTGTTTGGGGATTTGAATCCGCCGGGTGTAGTATAGATCTGACGATCAAGTTGTCTCATGCCCCCTAGAGGGCCTCCTGCCCACCTTATATAGGATGGGGGCAGGATTACAAGATAGAAACCTTAACCAACACGGTATCGGTTTCCTAAATCTACTTTACAATCTTATCAAACCAGGACTTTAGGCCGTTCCATAATATACAGGGAAACGTAATACCCAAGTCATAATCTGTTACATATTTCATATATATAAGTTATCCCCTATAACTAGTCGGATAACCATGCCGTGTGGGTATGGGGTACCCATAATCTCCACAAACTTACAGCCTGCTTCTCATCTCTCTCCTCTTTTCTCCCATCCACCTCAGCATTCAGCCTTCTTATAGCCCACTATTATACTTACTCTTAGTCGTTAGGGATTGCCTTTCTTACTACCATGTGGGCCTGATAATCTTTTGGCCCACACGTTACTTACAAAGGTAATCCGCTCATTAGAGAGTGGTTCAAAGTAAAATATGTAAATACTTTTAGCTTTATTATATAAAATATAGAATTTAGAATAGCGCAAAGACTTCAAAGTGAAACTTTGTTAAAAAATCTTGTCCAAATGGTAATTTAGGGACCCTTTGAAATGGAGGATTAGCAAAGAAATTTTGAAGGATTTTTTTCTAGAGTCCTTTGATTCCATAGGATTCCATTCCTATGGTCAATTCCATATGAAAATAAATAAGAGGTTAGATCTCTTGTGAAACTTTTCTTCGTTGATTGTTGAATGTTTCCTGTGATGCAATCAAAGAGTCCATCTTTTTAGAGTAAATTGCGTTCACGATACACAAACTTGTATGGTGGGTGCAATTAGGTACAATAACTTGTAAATTGCTTATTCCGGTACAATAACTTGGCTAGTTCATACAAAGATGGGCCAAACTAATCCACACAAGTAAAATTGATGTAATATGATACGTACTAGTGTGTAATTATTGTTACACATCAAAATTTTTTACTGACACATATTATTAGTCGCATGATACTTTTAAGATCTAGACCAACGAAAAAGCAAAATAATTAAAAATACCTGATTGTTAAAATACACTTTCGATGAAAGTGTCAGAACATGAACATGAAAATTAAAATTTTCTTTTAGTAGTTAATAGTACATATAAAAATTGTCTTGGTCTTGAACAGATAAATAAACATTAGACGAGTTATATAGATGATCAAATTTTTCCAAAAAATGAAACAAATATTGTACCATGGACATGAAAAATAAACTTTTGCACATTTTTATTTGGATTCGAAATAAGATCTCCAAATCACAGTTATATGTATATGTTGTTATGTCATTAGTGTGCACTAATTTAGAGCAATTTTACTTGTGTGGATCATTTTGGCCCGGTTCACACCAACTAGCCAAGTTATTGTATCAAAGTGAGCAATTTGTAAGTTGTTGTATCTATTTGCACCCACCACACAAGTTCATGTACCGCGGGTGTAATTTACTCATCTTTTTATATATATTTTTTTCTCAATTTTCATAGGATTGGAAAAACATAATACTTCAATTATTACGTTTTTTTCCTATTGTGTTTTTTTTTCGCCGGGAACCTATTGTGTTTTTCTATCGTGCGTTTTAAGGGGGGTCTTACTACACGACAAATGTATGTATTCATCCCAATTTTCAGGCAAACAGTCATTTTCTTCTTCTAGCCAACGTTTTCCGCAGGTACACATAGTCAAAACACCCGATCTGGTTTTTGTTGGCTTAACCAAACGAACAATAGAAAACCAAACCATGTTTCTTCGGCTCCTCACCACCCTAGAACAAAGAACATTACTTTAGTGCAGTACTCCGTATTTCTTAAGGGAGGAATTCAATTAAGAAATACTTAAACAAATGTAACTTAAAGTAATACTATTCGTGATACTTTAAACTACAATATATAATGAAACCAGAGAAATTCAATGCCCATCAAACTTGGGAAAAGAAATACTGCTACGTATACATCAACCTACCAGTTATCACAAATTGAAATTACAATGAGATATACTTATGATCACAATCATACTGCATGCAACAACTTAAGAGACATAAAGTAGATCATTACAGACTACCTATTTCTCTGCACGTGTAAGATTTTACAGTTCGCTCTAGTTGCATATGAAAAAAAAAACAATATATTTTTTTGTGACATGTTTATTGACTTGTTTGGATTAGCAACTTTACAATCTAGATCCAGTGATTCCCCAAGAAAAAAAATATTAAACCTCACACAGAATGATCTAGAGTAATAAGTCGAAACTATATAGAGCAACTATCAGAAGGCAAAAACTAGTCCTTGCATGAAATTATTCATCATCAAAATCATCAAAAAGGTCAGTTTTGTCAGCATGCCTATTGGATTGATTCTGACCAGCCTGCCTCAAGCGACTCCTTTTCTGCCCTTTCTTTCTCTTTGCCTTAGGCTTCTCTTCAAGATCCCTCACCCCACGCCTCTTATACATCTTGAAGCTAACATGTCTCTCCTCCGCCATCTTCCTCACCTTCTCAGTGATCTCAGCAGCAATCTGCCTGTTGTAGAGCTTCTTCAGTCCCTTCATCAGCTTTGCAAATGTGTCGGGCTGCGGCATCAGACCAGCGTCAAGCATGTCCAAGCAATACATGCAGGCCTCCTTGACGTGTTTCTTTGCGTACAGTGCATGAATCCAGATTGTCCATGCGCCAAAATTGAGCTCACAGCCTTTGGTCATAATGCATCCCCAAACATCCTTTGCAAGCTCAAGTTTCTGATCTCTGACCAATGAATTGAGGAGGTCCTTCAGCACCCCATACTGGGGTGCAACAAAGAGTCCCCTCCCAACCATGTCCTTGAAATAACCGCAGGCCTCAACCAGCACGCCTTGGCCAACGAGGCCAGTCACCATGATAGCAAATGTGTCAACCCCGGGACTAAGCTCGTTGGTCTCCATCTCGTTCCACAATGCCACAGCCTGCTTCGTCTCCCCGAGTTTGCAGGCCAACCTGATCACCACATTGTAGATGCTGAGGTCTGGCGGGCACCTGCACTCCCTCATCCTCTCCATCAACTCCAAGCACTCCTCAAGCTGCTCCTTCTTCTCGTGCGCGACGAAGAACCCGAGGTACACGCCGGCGTCCACCCGCAGACCCTCCCTTGCCATGACGTCCAAGAACTCATATCCCTGTGATATCCTACCAGCCTTGCAGAACGCAGTAACCAGAGTGCCATAGGTGACGGAATCCGGTGCACACCCCTTCCTGCGCATTTCCACAAACACCCGCATTGCCTCATCAACCCTCCCCCTGGCGCCAAGCCCCTGCATCAGGGTGGTGTACGACACGGCGTTCGGCGGGCAGCCACGCCGCTCCATCTCCCGGGCCAGCTCGAACGCGTCCTCGAACCGCCCGTCGGCGACGAAGCCGGCGAGGAGGGTGTTGAAGACGACGACGTCCGGGGCGACCTCCGCGGCCTTCATGCGGGCGAGCACGTGCTTGGCCTCGTCGAGCTTGCCCATGCGGCACCACCCGTAGAGCAGCGCGGTGTAGTGGCGGAGCGAGAGCGGGAGCCTGGGCTGGAGCTCCTCGACGAGCTGCTCGGCGACGGCGACATGGCCGGTCTTGGCGAGGGACTCGAGGAGGGAGAGGAAGAGCGAGGGGTGGTCGTGGTTGGGGCGCGCGGAGAGGAGTGAGAGCGCGAAGGGGAGGAGGCGCGGGGGCGGGAGGCGGCGGAGGACGGGGGAGAGGAGGGACGGGGAGAGGAGCTGGGCGGGGAGCGGCGCGAGGAGGGAAGGGGACGGCGCGGAGGAGGCGCGGGAGAAGGACTTGGCGAGGAGCGCGAGGGAGGAAGGGAGCGGCCCCGGCGGCGGCAGCGACGGGGAGCACCAGTGGAAGAAGTGGAGCGCGAGCGCGGAGGCGGCGCCGCAGCGGCGGAGGACGGCGTCGAGGAGGCGCGGCGAGGTCGGGTCGAGGCCCGAGCCGGAGAGCGCGGCGGTGAGCCTCTTGGGGTCGGAGTGGTGGCGGCGGAGGAGGCGGTACGCGAGCTCCGCGGAGGAGGCGAGGGCCGGGTCGGGCGCCGCCGCGGCCACGGCCGCCGTGCATAGGCGGCGGCGCAGCGGAGCGGAGAGGAGGCGCCGCATGGTGGGCTGGACTGTGGCAGTGTGGCGCAACTGCGCAAGCCCAGAATGCTTGCCCGGTTCATTTTTCTTTTCTTTTTGGTTCATTTTTTATTTTTCTTTTTCGTGGCAACATGATTATAGGAACAACTTAGTACCAGATTTAATATATTCTATTACTATAAATCAGATTCATTTTTTATGGGAAGATTCATTTTTTATAGGACGGAGGGAGTACTCTCCACGTATCAGAGTATGATCATACGGTGTCATTTCGAAAGTGACATGTTGGTTTATGGCTAGATTGCACTCACAATTTCAGTCTGATACTGCGATCTGCTGTGCAGAATCAACAGGGTCAGCTGTAACAAACCGAATTCATATCCATGCATCATTTAACGCATATAGATGATAGGCAGCACCGGTTTGAGCTAACCACAGCTCTAATGCACAACAGAGTAACTGAGTAAGTCGTAATAAACATTGTTTTTCTGCTATAATATTATGGGCTACTTATTATTTTCTATCAGATCTTCACTCTACTTTCTACTAATAAAAAATAAACCAGCAGGTGTACACAACAAAAATGCTCACCCGCAGTCCAGATTTTGCACCCCAAATTAGTGGCTAAGCACAAATGAGCAATTTCCTTTTGCACCTTTGTCGACAATATCCTAGTCTACATCAGGGCCGTGTGCTCCCAAAAAAAAAAACTCGCAAATAAAAACTTGTGCTTACAGGCTATCAACAGATACAGCCGAACCTAACAGATCATCCACTTGATTGCAAGGCCTGCTGATACTGTCTTCATTGATCCTTTCAATCTTCCCAATGAGCTCCAGTGAAGCTACATATTCACATTCAACTTGCATCATTTTTTCTCTCCAGTTTTATTGCTTCGTATGATTTGACAACCTCCTTAAACCTCTCTTCTGCAGCCTCTGCACAACATAAGATGTTCATGGTATTCGTGGATACATAACAACACGATACATATATATGACGAATCAAGAAAAAAAAAGCATGGAGTTGTTAGCCACCTCTATTATCTTGATTTTGATCAGGGTGAACCTCCATTGCTTTTGTTCTAAAAGCATTCTGCAGCAAGTAAATTCCTGACGTTAGATACTCAGCTACATATCACACACAGCAAACATGGTAAATATACCAAACAACAAATTCGGTCTGCAGATCTAGAACAACAAATCCCTACTAGATTTTTGGGGCTATCTTCTCTTGAAAAAGGAAATGAGAAAAATTTCAATTTCTTTCATGAACCGGATGGTCTTTGGCCATTCCCTTTATAACCAGATATTCCCAAAAAGCCACTTAATACATTCATATACAATAGGAAAGAACATAAAATATGAAATATTTGATTGGTGGAATCAAAGATCACGTAAGAATTATTGAAAAACACGGTTAGAGAGTTGTTCCATCGTAGGAAAATTGGGGACGGCACAATGCAAAATCCTCAACATCCATACAAATTAACAGGGTATGATTTCTGGATAGCTAGCTGAAGGATTTTTAGTTAGCTTGGATATTTGATAAGTGATATGGTAAAACAAAAATAAATAATCACAAACATAATGTTTCCATTTCTTTGCTAGTAAGAAAAGGCATGAAAACTCTTGAATCAGAAAGAGCAAAAGAGTTTAGCACAACAAAGGGGATGTAAAAAAGAGGTAGTTGAAAGCATAAAGAAAGCTGGAACAGGCGGTAGGCTTCCATCCAGGATCAGAAAGGAGGTAATTAAACCATCAGAGGAAATGCCACTATCATGTCAGCTGAGACAAGTTAAAACATACTACAGTACAAGTCTGGAGGAACAATAGCATGACAGACAGATATTCGAATACAATACCTTGACTTCTGCGTCGGTGTATGGTGTTGTCCGTGACCTACAAAGGAGGACATGGCTTGTTAGGACAAATTGGTATATCTGTAGCACATCCTACTATTGTGAAGGTTATTCTCAAACAAAGGCAGTTGAGGGAAGGGAAAAAAATGGGGATAAAAGCATCATTGTGTTTAATCAAATGAAATCGACATCATAGTTTATTTGTTCCTTTCCATCAAGAACTATGAGTATCAACAGTTAGATTGCAAAAAAAAACTTTTAGAAATGCAATAGGAAATTTCTTATGTACTACTGAATGCGTAAAGAAAAGGGATAAACATCGCAGCACCAGTATACAGCATATAAGATTTCCAAGATTATCTTTTAAACTCATAATAGACTTGTCTGTACATCAAAATATCCTAGTTCACTGAGCTCAGATAGCCTTGATGTCTGTCCTGACAAAGGATTATCCTTTTCTTTAAGGATCAACAATCCTCATTTCACTACTGATTATAGTGTGCTACGTGTGCTTCCGTCACTTCTTATAAAGGCTTCTAGTGTACTACTTTGGATACCAACTAATTGACAACTTGTTTTATTATCAATAGCAGAAATGTTTCACCAGATAACCAGAATTGGTAAAAAAACTATGAAACTAACATGAATATACAGAACAATATAGCAATGCCAATTTGACCTTGATTATATAGCAAAAAATAGCAATGAGAAACTGGTCCCATAATAGAACCTCTCGCATGCCAGATGACTGCAAGATGCTAATGAAAGCTTCCTACTACCAAAGGACCACTTTAGGGATTTCAGGTAATATAGAGCTGGGTTCATAAAATGGTAGTATTGAAGCAAAGCAGGCTTGTTCTATTTTTAGAAGACGTAATAGCCAGATTCAAACAAAAACACAAGAACTCAGTGCAAAAAAAGGAATGACCATCTGACTAGTGTATTAGCCAGATTATACCATACACAAGGAAGTCCATGGGTCAATACTACATGAAATGTTTAACAGAGCCTTCTAATCCAAAATACTAAACCTTCAGCTCCACTATATTACAACATGTGTCTGAGGCTCTTAGCAATTTAGATTGATTTGAGAAACTTCAGAGTACCATAAACCACAGATCACTTAATACTGAGTATGGCAGTAAAATATATCTGTACCATGAAATGAGTATATTAACAGATGAACAGAAGTATGCAGCTAGAGACTTAAACAAATACCTATTGAGACCAAGGACTGTATAGTGATGTGACATAGAATACACCCTAGGTCCTGCAGGAGTATATGTCCGCCTATTTTTATGTTCCGAGTGTGATGTATCTGTCTGCCAGTACCAGTCGTCCCGTGGGACATAATTATATCCACCTGGAGGGCCATTCTCCCTCCAAGCTTCATAACTTCTCCTAAACTTGTTCCTCTCTCTGTTGAAAACACTTTGCATGTGTCTTATTCTTTGCTGCAAAAAAGCAAATAAAAAGTGAACATACTGAAGGGAAATGGGAAAAGGACCTGAGAAGATGTTGAATTGAGACATTTAAGGGATGAAATAGGAATCATTTGTTCCTCGTGAATGTGTATAACTTTAATTAAAACATAGCTCACGATAATTTCTAAACCTTAACAGCAGCAGTTACAATGTATAGGCAGCATTCATATAATGTCCGACTTCCAAATTCAAAGTCCAAAGATAAATGAATGTCTTGGAATATAAAGAAGTTAAAAGGATTATGCATTATTTAAAACTTACAACTCTCTCTTGTTCCTCCTCATATTCCTGTTGCATACGTTGGTAATATCTTCTCCTAGCATCCTCACTGAAACTTCCACGGTTAGAGCTGTTACTTGCATTCCTCCAAGATGTTGTCTGCATCTTATTGAACTTTTGAAAGGGAGACATAAAAGGAACATATAAGTAAATGATGGAAAGAATCAAAATACAGACAAGTATAAGCATACAGCGGAGACATAGGATGATAAATCAGTCATCTGTTATTGGCTAGCTTCCTGACTACACAGCATTTTTGTTGGGATAACAATATAACCAAAGGGATTCCGACATATAGCAGGGAGACTGAGAAATAATCAAATAATAATTGAATGCAATAGCAAGAAAAGAGTTTGTTCCTACGCAAATCCATTGTTGGAGTAGAACTGACGAGGGAGAGAGGATTGACAGGAATCTTACCCTACTGGTCTATCATAATAATGCTCGTCTATGGGGTAGACACATTAAATTTGTTATTGCCGAACTGTACTACATTTGAGCAAACAATCTATTACTCCCAAACATCCAAAAATGTAAGTCATATTCAATACTATTATGAAAGCATTTGGCAAGACAAATTCAATACTATTTATTAAAGCTAACCTATATATTTTTCCATGTATTAATGGTCGAACTCTCATTTTGGGACTGAGGGAGTAACTACCGACTATTAGATGTAAAAAAAACCCTATATGGTGTTTTAACCTAAAAAGAATGTTCCACCCCACAACACAGATCATGTCTCTATACTGTACAAGGCTCAAACCATAAAGTTTTGGGGGCTTCGCTTCAATTCATTCTGCTTGAATAGAACAATCCTGATTAGATAAGGAGCTGGAACAGGACATTTAGTTTGGGATGTCTACATTTCTCTACTACTTAAAAAGTGGAGATGCCCATCTCCTCCCCTCCGCACCCCCACCGAGAGGAGCGTGCCCCATACATACCCCCCCCCCCACCCCCTCCACGCGCGTAACGCAGCCACAATCCAAACCCATTGCCAATCATATGGGCCAATGAATCAATGTCCGCATGGACATATTATTAGTTCAAAGAAAAGCAACAGTTTGCATTTGACCAATCAACAAACAGATAGATGCTAACTTGGATACCTGACTGTAGACCCAATCAACACTTCTGCGAACTTGAGCAACCTGAAAATTACATGGTAAGAAGAAACAGAAAGGTCAAGCACAGGTGATCTTTGCAACTTGTAAGTCGTAACAATAGCTTACAACAAGGGTTTGTTTCCAGCAAAAACAATAACCGTATATCACAGTTGAACGGAGATGCGAAAGGATTTCCAATAATAGCAACAATCCTTAGCAACCCACCTCGCAAACATGAGGATGGGAGTAAGTACCTGCCTAGCACAAGGTTTACCCATCTGCAGTGCTCGTGCAATCTTAAGATAGCATTTAGGACCTTGGGGCTTTGGTCAGCAAAGAGACATATGAAGCCAAGAGCATTACTACTAATAACAGGTTTAAAGAGCCACATGCTTCGTTGCCACAAGGAGCTGCATAAGAACCACTAAATCCTTGCAGAGGCTAGGAATGTTCTCAGTGCAGTTGTATCACCTTGATATAATTGACCGGGTTCAATAAAAACTTGCATTATCTTTAAAAAGAAGCACTGAAGGTGCCACTACCTTGGGCATGAAACGATGCAAACAGCCTAATTGGAGCATTTGACGCCGAATTGCAGATACAGGAGCAAATTTCATCAAAGCAACAACTAAATGGAAACAGTCATGTCATCACGGAAGGCGTGAAACTAAACAAGAAAGCTAGTAAGCTGGGCACTTGAAACAGGACTGTATTCGTATTGAATCAATCAACCAGGTCATCGACTATCAATCAACACAAAAGTAACAGACTAACAGAGAAGAGGGGATGCTCTGCTCACCGCGAAGGTGGCGGTGGTGGCGCCGATGAGGCCGAAGATGAGGATCCCCCACGCCTTGGACGGCCGCCGCTCCTGCTCCGTCCGCCCTCCGCCGCCACCGCGGCCGGCGCGGTCGTCCTCCCGCGAGGCCATCTCCCTCTCCCACCACGGTGCTCGCGGCCCCTTATCTCACGCGATTCGAGCTCGACGGCTAGGCGCGTGGGAGGCCAAGCTCATGCTTCCCCTCGGCCGAATTCCCCCCGCCCCTACGTCTCCGCTTCGATTCCCCTCGCGTGGCGTCCGCTGCGGTTGGTTGGTTGGTCGGTCGGAGCGGCGCCGCGCGGGGTGAGGAGGATGATTCGGAGTTGGATTGCTGGGCGGCGCGGCGCGGCGAGGAGGGGAGGGGAGGTGGAGGTGGAGCCGCGCGTGGAGGCAGGAGGCGGCCGGGGACGGGAGGGAACCGCGGGTCGTCGTGCGTCGGGGAGGCGCCAACCGAGTGGCCGACCGTGGCCGTGGCCGTGGCGTGGCACGGGGTGAAAAAATCGTGGCGTTTCTTCGGTAAGGTTCGATCGGCGGCACGGTGACGACGTCGGGATATCTATTCTGTAGACTGTAGCATAGAGATCGGACGGATATGTGTCGTGATAGCGAAGCCGTAAGCGAAACTAGTTTCTATTCAAAATGTGCTCGAAGGTCGCGTGTATGAATTCTACCTCATCACTTATACAATATGGAAACGCAAGTACTATTCGTAGATAAGCTCTAGATGTAACTAAATCTTACTTTGTCTGTTTCAAAATATAAGTATTTTTAGAATAGTGTCAAGTCAAACTTTCTAAATTTTAACTACTTCATCCATTTCACAATATAAAACTTTTTAGCATTAACATCTAAATAAATTTGGGCAATGCTAGAAAGTCTTATATTGTGAAACGGACGGAGGGAGTACTAATAGCAAAAAATTTAAAAAGATTAATCATGTATCATTAAACGAACCATCATAATATATAACTCTTTTTATTTAAAACATCTTACTTTTGTAGATTTGTAGATACTGTTAGTCAAAGTAGCATAAAAAAACCATATCGATAAACAAATGTTTATATTTTGGAGCGGAGGGAGTAGTAGAGGGACAGCAATAAAAACTTTTTTGTAATCATTGTATTTTGAGTAAGATCTTCCAGATCTTCTACTTAAGAAAGCCCACCTGGTTTTAGATGATTATATTAATTTTTAGATATCATAAGTAAATATATATCCTGACATCACTGTACTTCAAGAAAACATGATTTTAAATAGACCATATTCACCATTTGATAGCTTTTAGAAACTTCCTAGCTCTATTAATTTATGGCCGTCCAAGTTAAACGGTACTTTCAAACACAAGAATTTCTCTTCACAATATATTTTGTTTGGAAAGTAGAATCTTATTGGGTTTACGATGAGTTCACTCTATAACCCAACCACTAATAACTATTTTATATGATTTGTTTTAGTCAGTTTAAGCTGTCGTCTTTCTCGTTCGGATTCATCGAAAAAAACAAGGAGAACGTTGTGACTGACAAATGACAAGCAGGTAAAACATGAAGCAAATGGTGAGCCCTTCCTTGTTGCATCCGTCTTCTACTCCTCTAATGTATCATATTGCTCACAAGTAAAAAAAAACGTCGAATACATTCACAATTACCATCGATTATCACTATAGCGCTCCATTTCTCGTGCGACAAGCACAATGAGAAGGACGATGACGATGGTGGTTGTGGCACCTGGCCTGACATGATGCTCTTTGTTTCGATCAACAAGGACGACAAGGAGAATGACAATGGCGGCGGCAACAATAACGAAAAAATGATGCTTTTTTCTAACTTGCTGCTTATTCCTTACGGACAGACGAGATGAAATTGGGGACGGAAAAAAAATTGTGCTTACATATATACAAATGATTTAGATGGGTTTATAGCCTAACCCAATCCAGCGCGTAAAAACTAGCTAGTCAAGCGGTTTGGTTCATTGGGATACCCAGGTTGTACGTGAACACCTCTGCATAAAAGATCATTCCTAAAATATTTCTACCGTTGGCCTCTCTACATGGAGAAAATTGTTAGTGTGCCATCTTCAAATATGGGTTTCACCGGAATGTTGTCTTGCATTTTGATTTTGCTAAATTACCAATTTCAAATAGACATTGCACGTTAGAGTGCCATTTGCCATATAAATAGACTGAAATGTCCTCGTTCTCTGTTTCTCTTTCAACTCCGATGGCCTTGCTACACTGGCTTGAACCGTCATCGTCACGTGCTGCTGAAAAGGGACATGGACGAGTACACTACACCTAGCCAGCCCACCGCTGGCACCCCATCGTTTAATTGTGCACCGCCAAGCTGTGCAGTCCGGCTTTTCTATCAGCACGACGTGAAGGCCGCCATGACGCACGGAGTGCCAAAGAGAGACATGTGCGGGGAGTTCGCAGGATGACGACAGATGTATTATGGAGATGGCTTTGATTAGGCGGCACAACTAGGAAGTGATGTGGGTTGAGCTGATGAAGTGGAGCGCAGTGCATCGTCGGTGAGAGTGATGGTGGTCATGGCATTCGGTGGTGCTGCCGACAAACACATTGACGTGTTTAAAGGAAAGGAGAAGTGATGTTCAAGTGAACTTTTGTTTATAATAGTATTCGTATAGACAATGTTTAAAATGATAATTTAACGATATATAACAATAGACGGCACAACTATGAGGAAACCCTTGTTGAAAGATGGCAAGATAGCAATTCTATCCTCCACCTTTTGCTGCCGCTCTCGCCATACCGACTCGTGTCGCACGGTCGCGCAGTCGCACCGTCGCGGTTCGTCCCACGATCCCTCGTGGACTCGATCCAACCGCTCTCCTCCATCAGTGCCCGAGTGCTAGACCGGTGGGACCCAACGCCACACCACCGGCCGCCGCCGCCGCGCCGCCATTCGCGATGCTCCGCGCCGCCGTCTCCCGCCTGCGCGCGCACCTCCACCCCCACCCTCACGCCCACCACCACCACGGCCTACCCTCCGTGACGCCCGCTCCGCTCCGCTCCCTCTCCACCCGCTGGGGCAAGCGCTCCTCCCCGACCGCGTCGCCGCCCGCCGACTCCGACGACGAGGGCTCCCCGCGCGGCCTCTCCCTGCTCCCCCGCGACCCTGAGCGCCCGCCGCGGCTGCTGGTGGTGCAGCCGCGCCTCCGCCCGGGCTCGCTCCTCGACTCCAAGCTCGCCGAGGCCCTCAACCTCGCCAACTCCCTCGAGGAGCCGCGCGACGGCTTCTACAAGGAAGGTCTCGCCGCCAAGGGCGCCCCGCCCCACCTCGTCGCCCAGAACCCCTCATCCCGCGGCCGCTCCCATGTCGGTATGTGGCAATCTTTTGTTCATTTCCAGCGGTTAACTCAAGCGGGAGTGTATTTAATCGTAATTGTATTTCGAAGGTTTAGGTCTTTTCTGCATGCCGGCATGCGATATGCAGCGATTTTTATTTAAATTCTGGCACACCTGGGGTTTGTTGTGATAAGATTATTAGACGAGCACTTTTAGCATTGTATGAATGAAGGGCGAATTGTAAGGCTTGAATCTGATTGTTTGAATTTTACTTATAAGATTATTAGATTAGCACTTTTAGCATTTTATGAATGAAGGGCGAATTGTAAGGCTTGAATCTGATTGTTTGAATTTTACTTATAAGATTATTAGGTTAGCACTTTTAGCATTGTATGAATGAAGAGCGAATTGTAAGGCTTTAATCTGATTGTTTGAATTTTACTTATAGACTGAGCTTTTTGGATGGCACATACTAGAGGGCTGTGCATACAGAGTTGGGTGAGATTTGCTCATGAGTACTCATATAGGCGCATTACTCTACCTATTCTTCTGTCTTGAGAAAACGGGAAATAAGGCTGGCTAGATTGGCTTGAGGTTATTTCTAATTGCATCTGTTAAGGTTAGGGTATGCTTAGTGATGCAATACATTCTATAGATCTGCCAGTTATTTTTACTGGAAATGGTATAAAATAAGTCATGTTTCTTTGGAAGACCCTCATTGGCATTTCTATGTTGCTCTGAAGATGTGGTTGTAGTACATTTTCTTAGTGGTGAAGTTGATTTGTACCTTTGAGTCTTTAATCCTTTCAAAATGTCAAAATTATTTTCTCCTGAGGTGCTAACCACTTTCTTGCTAAATATGCGTAGTTTTTTGTTTGCAATGTTTGAACTTCATAACCCAGACTGAATTTTCTAGAGTTCGATCAATAAGCAAATAGGTGAAGTCTTGAGCTTCACTGGTTGACACTTCCAGCTGTGCTATCAAGTAACTTTATTTGTTAGAACTTTTTGCCAGCATTTGTATAGTTCTATACTTCTGTTCACCTAGGAGAGTCTTTCGTCGGCTTTTCTTGGATTATAGGATTTAACCTTATGTGACAACTTGTCATACAGATAAATTTTTTGGACCTGGAACTGTGGATAATGTTAAGTGCTACCTGAGGACATCGGAATCAGAGGTGCACTCTTTATTTGTTTCTTGTACATAAACATGACTACGGTGTAACTTCATTTGTAGTTTTACACCCCGGATGATCCATTATATATTCCATTTGTGTTGTGATCGCACTTGCTTATGCTTTCTTTTCTATTGCACGGTCAATTCCGACATGTATGATATATGAAGGAAAATATTCCAGTATGCCTTAAGCGCCATTTATCTGGTATTCCTTTGAATCTAACAGGAAGGAGTAGATGCAGTTTTTGTTAATGCAATTCTCACTGGAATCCAACAAAGGAACTTGGAGGCAAGTGCTCCTGCTTATTTTTTGTTAGATTTTGTCGAAGTTTCAATTATTGTGCCGCATTCTGAATTTCTGAGCCTCCTGTCCTTTTTGTTCATGATGATATCTTATTTTGCAGGTTGCCTGGGGTAAGCCGGTTTTAGATCGTGTTGGGCTTATAATTGAGATATTTAATGCTCACGCTGAAACAAAAGAAGCAAAATTACAGGTCCATTCCATTTTGATATCTGACCAAAATGTCACTCTTGTCAGATCTTTTGAGTGCATGTATATGGTTCTCTTTGATGCATAATATTCATGGAAATATGCTGTGACATTTGGATATTTGTTTAATTGCTCTATTGTTTTGCTTGGCACAGTCAGAGTTAGCAGCTCTCATGTACATGAAGACTAGACTTGTCCGTGTCCGTGGTCCAGGTGGACGATTAACTTTTGGTTCGAGTGGTGAAGCTGAAGTTGTAAGTGCTCGAGGGTATGTCTGCTCTTAATCATAGTCAGCGGTGGTAAAATATTGTTTGATGAATGATGAGCAAAATTTAATGTGGATGCCATCTTTGGTACAATGATATTGTAATGTCAAGGATGAACTTTAACCTGTGCTGGTCCACATTTTGAAACATGGTAAACTTGCATGTTCTTGTAGTTGATTTCAACCTGCAAGATTTCAACATTTAAATTGTACTTATACACTTATGTAGTGACATCAACATTGCTCTTTGTTTATATCGTTTAGAATTATGAACTCATTTTTTATCATGCACAACTGGATAATCATGCATATTCCTGGTACGGTTGTAACTGCAGAAGATGAAATTCCCACTATAAGAAAATGATCACTATGGTCACACTGGTTTTTAACTATTTTTGGTGCAAGAACTAGAGTGTTATGTCTTTTTTTTTCTTTATGTTGTGGATACATTAGGGCATAGATTTAGCATGCTAATGTAAAAGTGGTGCTGCCATTGTTTCCTTATCAATTAGTTCAAGTACGATGTACTTGCTGGTATAGTTCTAACATAGCTGCACAGGTCCTTCAGAGAAACATTATTATGTGGCTGTTGCATGTTCATTTTGGTATGTGCCTCGTGTGATTTGCTAGTTGAATACGTAAATTTGTTATGCATTTGATAACATGAAGTATTCAAATTCAAAATGGGCATAGATCCACTTGTCAATCTTCATTGTTATTACTTGTTTTGTTTGTATTTACTATACACAGTTTTAAATGTGCATGGAAATAATTGAAGCTAGTATAAAAAAGGAAGTTGACATACATTTCCTTTTGTCATCACTGTGCTGATGTTGTAGTTGCTAAGAATTTGTGGCCATCTTAAACACATTTTTGTTGAAATCTTATTTCTTATTGTGTCTAGTGTCCTGATCTTGACTAATTCACTGTTGTGGCTTTTAGGAGAGGAAGTGGGGGACGTGGCTTCATAAGTGGTGCTGGTGAAACAGAACTTCAACTACAGCGGAGGAGGTGCCTAACAGTTGATTGATAGAATCTTGTTTGAACCTGATTTTTATCAGAAATTTCTCATCGTTTTTCCTTTTACTGCATCTCGTGTAGAATCCAGGAATGCCGTGTCAGATTGTTAGCTCAAATTGAAGATGTACGTCGAACTAGAGCGATACAACGCTCAAATCGAAAACGGCATGGCAACTCATTTGGTCAAGAGCTTGTAACTGTTGCTGTTGTTGGCTACACTAATGCAGTACGTTGATCTGCCATTGCAGTTCTCTCCCTTAATATTGGACAACCATTTTCTATGCTCTTCCAGAAATACAGCGAAATATATCTGAGCTTTCTACAAACTCCTTCCTTTGATGCTATCTTTTACAGGGAAAATCCACTCTAGTGAGTGCACTTTCTGAAACTGATCTATACAGTGATGACAGGTATGATGAGAACTTTTCCCTGTATAGCTTACTATTTTAAATGTGCACTGTGTAGCCAAATCATTTTACTGTTTCCATGCAGGCTATTTGCTACAGTGGATCCCCGCTTACGCAGTGTGATCCTCCCATCAGGGTACCTTAATAGATTTTTCATTCATCTATTGTATGTCAGTAGATTTGATTTGTGATTAGTGCATGTTCAGTATATAATCTTTTTTTTTTGTCAAATGCTATTCAGGAGAAAAGCACTTCTTAGCGATACTGTTGGCTTCATCTCAGACTTGCCTGTGCAGGTAGCTTTCTTGATTTAATTTTGACCTTGCAGATTGTTTTGACACAATCGTGGATTTAGCGTCTACCATTTTGCATACAAGTTATTAGTTTATTTTGCATAGTTTTGTACTCTGCCAACAGCACTGCTGGCACGATTTAAAGCGAAACCATCTGTTATGCCGACCTCTGCTAAACCCCAACATTCACCTTACTATAAAGATTTGGTTAATACATTTTTTTAAGAAAATGCTGCAGAGAGGCTTGTATTACATTGTGCTACTAGGTTAGAACTGTGCAGAGTTGATAGTAAAAGAGAGAAAAGAGCTGGCACTGCAAGTTAGTTGCAAGTATGTGGTTTGAAGTTCACATATTCATTACTTCCTAGTTTCTCTATTATCTTATCTCTTAGATTGAATTATCTTAGGAATGCTCTTTTTAACATGAGGTCTTAGCTCATGAAGTGCTAAGCAAGAGTGACCTGAAATTCCTTACTCTATCTCTCCCTGCCCTTGTGGTGTTGCTGCCAATCACAGCACTATCATGCCACTTTGGTCTAGGCCTCCAGGGGAACCTTAATGATGCATGAAAGCCTTTTTCAACTACTGTGGTGACAGTAATAATATAGTAACCTTTCTTGTGCAGCTAGTGGAAGCATTTCATGCTACTTTGGAAGAAGTTGTTGAAGCAGATATGTTAGTGGTATGTATAATTAACTTATCTCCAATTCATTTTTTATTGGCATTCATAGGTTGAAGATGGCTTCTGTCGAGGAGTGATCCTCTCTAGCGGGAGATCGTGAGATCCCCTTTAGTGAGTTCGGCCGGGGGAAAAGGCTCGCGTGGGGAGATCGCGAATCCGCCCTCAATGCTACTAAAACGCGTGTGGGCACTAAGATTATACAGGTTCGGGCTGCTATGGAGCGCGATACCCTACTCCTGTGTGTGAGATTATGGCTGAGTGTTACAAGGGTTCCTAAACTCCGGAGAGCGCTCCCACTTCTCTTCTCCTAGAGTTCAGGCTTACTGAGAGTCGCTCCTTTTCTCGGTGGGCAAGGTCCTCCTTCTATAGTTCAAGGGGATACCGCATGCACCGCCTCTACCTACTCTTCTACGAGAGGGGGACCCACTCTACCTTGACCGGACTGCGACCTGTGCCTTCGCCCGGAAGCTAAGCAGCAGTCCGTCCTTGAGCGGGACCCAACGCACCCCCCCCGCCTGACACGGGGGACAGCCCTGTCATTCCCTCATAAATGGGTGAAGACTTGTGGCGATCCTCCTCTCACGGAGGGAACTCCGAATGACGTTTCGATGGGACGGGACATACCTACCTCCACTTCGCCGGATACAGAGGCGACGTGGGGGCACTGCCGCCCGTTCAGTCGAACGTGACCGGCGACAGGCCGGTCACAGACTAGTCAGACCCGATTGACGTGGATCAGTGGTGCGGCACCGCACGTCCGTCCTTACCGCATTAAACGCGGTGAGGGATAGTTGGGGTGCCGCGCATTGATGGCTGTTCAGCCTGGGCTTCCTCCCCTCGCTCCCCCCGCCACATAGCAGCTGGGGGAGGGCCTCGGGGCAAGGCAACGCGAGAGCTCGAGGGGCATGACGTGGCACCCCGAGGCCCCCCAGCCGCTTCTGCGACCTGCGACTCACGAGGTGCGGGGGTAGGGCCAGGCTGTAGAGCCATGTGGCTGGATGGGAAGGTAACTTCCCCTCACTTTGCATACCCCCGGGCCCATATCTCCGACAGTAGCCCCCGGCACCACGTCGGACATCGGCCTTGTGAGGGCAGTCTGACGTGGCGCCTCACGTCTTCCCGTGCCGAGGTTGTGGGCCCGACGGGGAATCCTGACGGTTGCCGCCGCGCGGCCAGGCTGGCGCATTAGCCATAATGGCGATTTGACCGCCATTAACCGCGCTGATGATGGGGGCGCCTAAGGCGCGAAAATCGGGGGGTCGACCAGACCACGCCCAGAATCGTCAGCCACGCCGCCTCGACTCCCTCGCCTGCCAGGCACGCGACGGGACCGACGGCGGGCCCGCCTAATCCGCGCCCACGAACATCGCACGCCCCGCGCTGAGTGTGCCGCTGACAGGTTCACTGAACGCGGGGCGCGGATTCAGTGGGCGACGTGATGAGTGGACGCGAGAAACGATGAGGCGCATGAATCGAGGAGACAACCGCGGGGGCGTGAAACGAGGAGACGAGCGCGGGCGAGGCGGGGATAAAAGGATAAGGGGGCGAGTTCGTCCCCTTCTTCTCGCCGACTGCTCGCCCGCTCACTCGTTCTTCAAGCCCCATCGCTTCTCTCGCTCCACGCCATTCTGTACACCAAGCTCCTCGTCGTTTCCCCGCCGGTCACCATGGCCCATGACGCTGGTGACGCTGTGCTCCCGGCGTCGCGCATCACGGCAGAGATGCATCTTAGCCTCGTCCGCAAGATCATGCCGGAGGACGCCGCCGTGAGGGTGGGGGAGTCACGGCCGCGGCCGTGGTATCCAGAGCGATCCGTGCACCTCCTGTCCTTCGCCATGGTGGGGTTGATCCCGCCATTTTCCAGGTTCTTCCATGAGGTTTTGGATTTCTACGAGATTCAAGCCTTGCATCTCGCACCCAACGCCGTGATGACGCTGGTCATCTTCGCGCACTTGTGCGAGATGTTTGTCGGGGTGCGGCCGACGATGCGGCTGTTCCAGTCCTTCTTCATCCCGCAGCTGCAGCAAGGCGCGGCGGTGGGAGGATGCTACCTCCAGCCCCGGCCGGGAATGGCGGGGTAGTACATCGAGAGCCACCTCTGCAAGAAGTGGGAGGATTGGAAGAAGGATTGGTTCTACACCGCGCTACCGGATCATCCGCGACTTCGGCTCCCCGTCGGCCCTCCTGAACGATCCGCCGCGTGGTTGGCAGTTTCGGAACTGGGCGAGGAGTACGACGCCGTGCGGGATCGCCTCAGGGGCCTGCGAAGCTAAGGCTTAACGGGGGCGATGGTGTTCGGCGACTACCGCCGTCGCATCGCGCCTCTCCAGGAGCGGTCCCGCGGCGCGTGGGAGTATACTGGGCACAACGATCCCATGCGCACCCACGTGGGTGAGCGCTGGGACTGGGGCGAGGAGGACGCGAAGACGGTGATCCGGCGAGTGCTGGGCCTGGACACTATCAAGCAAACGCTGATTCCGGACGGGATCCTCCCCCTCTGCAGCGACCGCGACCGGGAGAGTATCCTGGCTGTGATGTCGGCAGTCGGTGCTGGCAGGGGTCGGTCCCGCCGGAGCGGCGCCGGTGGTGGCGGCGACGGCGCGGGTAGCAGCGGCGCGACCGTAGGCGGCAGCCGGGCCGGCGGCTCCGGCGGGGGCGTCGGCTCCTGGGCGCCCGGTCCGAGCCATGGACCCGGGGGGGACTCGGCCGGCGACCCGAAAGGGAAGCGGAAGGCGTTCGAATCTCGGCTGCCTTCTCCCCCGCGTGGAGGGGGCGCCGAGCGAACGGCGGACCGACCACCGGCGGGCCACAAACGCCCCGCCGCGTCCGAGGCTGGACGGAAGAAGCGGCTCCGGAAGATAGGGCAAACGGAGCCGTGCCGGGGGAGCTTCATCGAGCCCCGGAAGTGGACCTTCAAACGCCCTCCTCGCAGGAATGATCGCCAGCATCCGACTCGGTGCTCTCTATCCATCTCGGCCTCCTGTTCCTTCCTCTTCTTTTTTTTTTAACGTGATTGGGGTTCTCCTGTAGCGGGATTCCTTCCCAGGGGGTCTCGGCGTCCGATCCCTTGTAGGGGTCAAAATCCGAGCGGTGGGATCGACCGGGACCCGGCCAACCCGGTGTCACGGGGCCTTCGCAGTACCCTGGTGGGGCCCCCGGGCCACACGCCGGGTCTGGTTCCGAGCCCGCCACAGCCGAGGTGCAACCATCCGCGGGTGATAGCAACGGCGACGGCGTCCCCCCGGGGGCGATCCCGAGGGCGCGACCTACGAGGAGCGCCACTCGGGGGCGGAGGCCAAAGCAGGTCGTGGCTCGGAGTCCGAGGTGGAACACGCTCCGGGGGCCGAGGCGGGGCACGGCCTGGAGGCTGAGGCCGGGGGCGGGCCCGAACTCGAGGCCGAGGCCGAGTCTGCCCGAGGGGCCGAGGCGGGGGGTGACGGGGGCAACCGTTCCCCTCTGCATTTGGGGCGTCCTCGGGGCTGGCCGCGCGGAAGAGGGGCCGAGAGCAGCCCCCAGTCTCGCGGGGGGTCCAGCAGCACTCCGTCATCTCGGGGGCGGACCGTCTTTTTCTTCTCCGACTCCCGTGAGCATGGAGCCACTCCTGCAGGTGCTCGCCGCTGCCGACTCCACCGTCCTGGAGGGGCTCAATGCCCAAGTTCAAGCCCTAGCGGACGAGCAGGCGGCCCTGGAGGTGGAGTGGGCGCAGCTCGCGGCGGACCGCGCGCGAGTCGATGAGGGGCGCCGCGCCGTGGACGACATGGTGGAGGTGGGGCGCAAAATGCGCCAAGCCCAACTGGCGGAGAACTAGGCGCGCGAAGAGACGCTGGACTCGGTTATGCGGGAGACGGAGGAGGAGCGGCAGGCGGTGCTTATCTCTTCGAGCGTACTGGATGAGGCGCTGGGCGACATTCGCTTGCAGTACGAGGCCCACGCCGAGGATCTGGCGAAGAGGGTCGAAGACGCCCGCGGAGTCCTCGACGCGGCTGCTGCCTAAGAGCGGCGGGCGTCGGAGGTCGACGCCTCGCTGCGGGCTCGGTTGGCGGCGCTCGAGGCCAATCGCAAGGCCTTAGACGAGTGCGCCCGCTCCGCGCAGGAGTTCGAGGCCACGATCCATCGACGGATTGAGGTCCTCGACCGTAACCAGTGCGAACAGGACGGGCGCAGTCGGGAACAGGCGCAGTGAGCCCGGGAGCTGGAGGAGCATGCTCGGGTGCTGGAGGAGCGGGCGCGCATGCTAGACCAGCGCGAGACCACTTTGGCCGCCCGAGAGAACGGCGGCCGAGGCGGAGTCCTCCCTTCGCCTCCGCCAGGAGGCCGCAGCCGAGCGCAACCAGACCACCCTTGCCGCAGAGGCTTCGGTGGCTCATCGCGCGAAGGGGTTGCGGCTTCGGGAGGAGGCGTGCCGAGAACGGGACACCGCGCTTGCCGCACGCGAGGCCGAGGTGAATCGCCGCGAGGTGGCGGCGCGTCGGCTGGGCGAGCAACTCGCGAAACGCGAGGAGGCCGTTGCCGGGCGCGAGGCCCGGCATTTAGAAGGTGCCCGCGCTGAGCGCGCGGCGATGGCGGCGAGGGCTTCCGAGCTGGAGGCCTGGGAGAAGGAGCTGGCGGCAGGCGGGCAGCCCGGCGGCGCGGAGTTGATGAGCCAACTCACCGCGGTTCAAAGCACCCTCGCCGACCTGCGGCTCCTGGTGCAGGACCAAGCTGGAGAGATTGCGGCCCTCCGCCTCACCAACGAGATCGGACCTGGCCAACTCTCCGACGCCGTCGAACGGCTGGAGTGCGCGGGGCGCCGGGTAGGCATCTCCGTGCGTCGGGACAGGAAGCTCCCGCCCACACAGCCGGCACTCGCGCTCCGGCTGGACGGGATGGCTGCGGATTTGGAGAGGCTGGAGGAGGAGGTCGGCGAGGTCGTGAAGTCGTTGTCGGCTTCTTTGGCGCGGGCTGCGGTGGAACTGGTCCTCGCAAGTCATCAAGCTCGCGACCCCGACTTCGTCCTGTGGCGCGCGCTCGAGGACTTCCCCCCGGGGACCGAGGCGAGGGCTCGGGAGCAAGTCCAGGAGGCGGCCGACGCGATCGTCTCCAGCTTCGAGGGGTCGGCCCCTCGGTTCAACCTTGCGCTTGCTTCAGACGAGGGGAGGGGAGCGAGGACAGTGGTGGCGATGACGGCGGCGAGGACTGGGACGAGGTGGTCAGCGGCGCCGGACTCGGGGTCCCGGGCACTCCGTGACTATCCCCGCTTTTCTTCTTTTATTTTGTTATGTGCTCGCGGTGAACGCTTCAAACTTTAGGTCATCGTGCCATACTGTTTGTAAACAAAGCTTCTCCTTCGCGCCTTTACATTCTTGCTTTCTCCTTTGAATGTCTGCGGCAAAGAAAGAAGAAGAAACCAAAGCGAACGTATTCAATTGACTTTCTTATGATTAAGTTGCCGTTCTTACCCTCTTTATGTCCCTCCTCGGGCTTGTTCCGGTGAAAAGGGAAACTCACGCTCGGCCCGTGGCACCTAGGTGGCGAGGGGCAATGCCGTCGCCCCGAGGGAGCTGCCTAGCAGGTCTGGCCAGACCGAGGCTACGACGACCGGGGGTCGGGGATGGCCGTGTGTAGGCCCTTCCGAGCCCCCAGGGTTCGCCGCAGCCCGGGGCGCGGCCCGCGTTTAGGCTCCCTTTCGGCGGTTTTCAGGTCGCCCAACGCCACTTAGGGTCCGGGATAAGCGCGAATCATCCTTTGAAGCAGGACGAGCCATAGGAAGGAGTAAGAAAGGGCGCGCAATAGCCTCCGCTTGAGCGGAAAAATTTATTGCTGGGGAAGGGAAAAGATACAACATAATTAACAGTGGTAGCCCTCGGCCAAGCCTGCACAAGCCGAAGGATGTGCGGGGGTTATGCCTCGGGAGGAGACTAGAAAACCGAGTTTGCCCGCCGGCACACTGAACACACTTTTCGGGGTTCAGTTTCATGCGCGTGGACCTAAGACTGTCGAAAGTCTCAGCCATCCTGCAACAACGTGTCCTGGTGGCGTGTCTTTACCACCAGGTCATCGACATACGCCTCTACATTGCGCCTATTGCGCCCTATTTGATTACTCAAAGTAATGCGAGTCATGCGCTGAAAAGTAGGACCTGCGTTCTTGAGACCAAAAGGCATAGTTGTATAATAAAGGTTTCTACAGGAGTATTGAAAGCAGTTTTTTCCTCATCTTCCCTAGCCATGCGGATCTGGTGATACCCGGAGTAGGCATCTAAGAACGACAAAAGGTCGCACCCCGCAGTGGAGTCGACTATCTGATCTATGCGCGGTAAAGGGAAGGGATCCTTAGGGCATGCCTTGTTGAGGTCCGTGCAGTCGATGCACATCCGGAGCTTGCCGTTGGCCTTCGGGACGACCACTGGATTTGCCAACCACTCTGGGTGGATGACTTCTCGGATGAAGCCGGCCTCCAGGAGCCACGTCACCTCCTCTCGGATGAAGGCTTGCCGCTCCGGGGCTTGGCGCCGTACTTTCTGCCGGATGGGTCGCGCATCCGGCCGCACGGCGAGGCGGTGCTCGATCACCTCCCTAGGGACCCCGGGCATATCCGACGGCTTCCACGCAAAGACGTCGGAGTTCGCCCGCAGGAAGGAGACGAGCGCGCTTTCCTATTTGGCGTCCAAGGTACCGTTAATCTTGGCGGTCTTGGATGGATCATCGCCAAGGGGAATCTCCTTGACGGGCACCTCGTCGGCCGAGGCGAGGCGCTTCTTGGAGGCGCGGGACGTGGAGGCCTTCGGGACCTGCGGCTCCGTGGCTGCCGCCAGGTTGTCGGCACGCTACTCTGCGCAGGCGAGGGCGACCTTGACATCGCCAAAGACGGTGATGGGGCCGCTGGGGCCCGGCATCTTCATCTGGAGGTAGGCGTAGTGGGTGGCGGCCATGAACTTCACCAACGCGGGCCTGCCCAGGACCACGTTGTAGGGCAGATTGAGGTCCGCCACATCGAAGTCAATCCGCTCGGTACAGAAGTTGGTGGAGTCGCCGAAGGTCACCGGGAGCTAAACGTGACCCAGAGGCCACGTGTCCCGAGGTCACGCCGATGATCGGCAGTGACGGCTGGAGCTTCATCCCCGGGGCTTTGAGCGCGTCAAAAGCAGCCGGGGAGATGATGCTCAGGCTAGCCTCCCCGTCAACCAGGACACGCTTCATCTTGACGTTGTGGATGGTTGGGGAGACCACGAGGGCCAACTTCCCTCCCCGAGCGAGCATTGTTGGATGGTCGCTCTGGTCGAAGGTGAGCTTCACCTCCGACCAGCGCGCCTTCCGTGCCGCCTTGTGAGTTGGGACGGCGGCCAGAAGCTCACACCTCGTGACCTTGAAACCGCGGCGGGAGGTGTGAGCGCAAGCCTCCCTGTCGAGAGTGGCGACGGTTCCCTGAGGTATCTGGAATTCCAGATCCTCGCTATCATCGCCGTCATCGGCGGGGGCCTTCTTCTTGGCCTCCCCTCGCCAGTCATTGGCGGGGGTCGCGGGGGCTTTGCCCTCCCGTCGATTCTGCCGCTTCTCATCGGCTTTCCGAAACCGCTCGACCAAGTTCTTGACCGAGCGGCAGTCGGCGAGGCTGTGCTGATAAGTGTTGTGCACCGAGCACCACTTGTCTGCCGACCGACCCTCTCCGGAGGGAGCGGTGGAGCTCGGCTTATCGCCGGTGGCTTTTTCCTTGCGCGGGGCCCGTGAGGGCCCATCGGCCGCAAGGACGTGGCCCTCGTCGTCGGAGCGGGCTGGCTTCCTTTTGCCCCTCGTATCTCGCCGCTTAGAGCGGGTAACGGATTCGGGGGCAGCCGCAGCTGCCGCGCCGGTGCTAGGGGAGTTCCAGGCCCACGCCTCCTCCTTCCGAGCCACCTTGTCCGCCAGCTTGAAGAGCTCGGCGGTGGTCTTGGGCTCCTTGGAGGCGATCTTCTCTAGCATGCGATTGTGCCGCACGCCGTTCCGAAACGTATAAACGATCGCGTGAGCCGGAATGCACGGAATAGTGTTGCGGACCTGGCAGAAGCGCTGTATATACGAGCGGAGGGGCTCATCGTCCTTTCGCTGCAGAGCATGCAGGTCCGTCTCCTCTCCTGGGCGGGGGTACGTGCCCTAGAAGTTCGTAATGAACTGCTGGCACAGGTCCTCCTAGGAGTGGATGGAGTCGGGGGGCTGGGTCATGAGCCAGTCGCGCGCCTGACCCTTAAGAGCCATGGGGAAATAATTCGCCATGACCCGGTCGTCCCCCCCCCCCCCCCCACCCCCCCCCCCCCCCCGCCGCCACGATGATCGTGGTATAGATCTGGAGGAACTCGGAGGGATTGATGCTGCCATCATACTTCTCCGTGAGGTTGGGGCAAAACTTCGGGGGTCACCGGACATTCCGGAGACTCACAACGAAGGCCCTACAAGCAGTCCCTCCAGGGGTGAACGTGGGGGGCGGGCCGCCTCGCGAGGAGGAACGCGGCACTCCAGACGAGGAGGCGCCTTCTCCCATGCGGGCAGCGCGGCGCTCGTCCCGGTGTTGCTCGATGTTGATTCGAGCGTCCTGCTCCTCGTAGAGGTCATCGTGATGCCTCCGACTTCCCGAGGCCCCCGACGACGTTGGGGCCGTGGATCGCCTCAAGGCCGTGGCCGACCGACGGGCCCTCCTCCTTGCTGATGAGGAGAGGGTGGTGGGGGTACGTGACGTACCAGTGGCGGTGGAACGGCCACCCGCGGTCAGCTGTCGCTGGGCAGTGGTGACCAGGTTGGCGACGTCACCAACCTGAGGATGCTCCGCGTTCACCGGAGGATGCCGTAGAAGGGCTCCCGCCGCCTGAAGCGCGCCTCGGGGCGAGTCACCGTCGCCGTATGTCAGGCGGCGACGTGCTCCGACGCGCCGTGGCCTCCCCCCGCCGGGAGGCGGGGAGAGGGCCGAGCCACCCGACCGGGTGGGATCCTCCCTCCGCGGGGGGTCGCGACGGGGCGGAGTTCGCCAGTTGCGGCGACGGTGACGGGGGCCGCGACTCCCGCTAGCATCCTCACTCCCGGAGGGAATGGGGGTGTGCACCACCACCTCTTCCTCCAAGACCTCGACCATGATCGTCGAAGGTAGAGGAGAACTTGGGGCGGAAGGAAACGACTTCCCTTTGAAGCGCGCGAATTCCTTCTACCTGGCGCGCCAGCTGTCGAGGAGTGATCCTCTCTAGCGGGAGATCGTGAGATCCCCCTTTAGTGAGTTCGGCCGGGGGAAAAGGCTCGCGTGGGGAGATCGTGAATCCGCCCTCAATGCTACTAAAACGCGTGTGGGCACTAAGATTATATAGGTTCGGGCCGCTATGGAGCGTAATACCCTACTCCTGTGTGTGAGATTATGGAGTGTTACAAGGGTTCCTAAACTCCGGAGAGCGCTCCCACTTCTCTTCTCCTAGAGTTCAGGCTTACTGAGAGTCGTCCCTTTTCTCGGTGGGCAAGGTCATCCTTGTATAGTTTAAGGGGATACCGCATGCACCGCCTCTGCCTACTCTTCTACGGGAGGGGGACCCACTACCTTGACCGGACTGCGACCCGTACCTTCGCCCGGAAGCTAAGCAGCAGTCCGTCCTTGAGCGGGACCCAACGTCCCCCCCCAGCCTGACACGGGGGACAGCCCTGTCATTCCCTCATAAATGAGTGAAGACTTGTGGCGGTCCTCCTCTCACGGAGGGAACTCCGAATGACTTTTCGATGGGACGGGACATACCTACCTCCACTCCGCCGGATACAGAGGCGACGTGGGGGCACGGCCGCCCATTCAGTCGAACGTGACCGGCGACAGGCCGATCACAGACTGGTCAGACCCGATTGACGTGGGTCAGTGGTGCGGCACCGCACGTCCGTCCTTACCACATTAAACGCAGTGAGGGACAGTTGGGGCGCCGCGCATTGATGGCTGTTCAGCCTGGGTTTCCTCCCCTCTCGCTCCCCCGCCACATGGCAGCCGGGGGAGGGCCTCGGGGCAAGGCAACGCGAGAGCCCGAGGGGCATGACGTGGCGCCCCGAGGCGCCCCGGCCGCTTCTGCGACTCGCGAGGTGCGGGGTAGGGCCAGACTGTAGAGCCACGTGGCTGGATGGGAAGGTAACTTCCCCTCACTTTGCATACCCCCGGCCCATATCTCCGACAGCTTCTAAAATCTTTCCATTGCTAGTTTAATAACAAATAGTTCTTCAGCCATGTACATTTTCTTTTCAGAAATTGTTTTAAGATAAATTACTTAATAAAAAAAAGAGAAATAGAGTTGATTGTATGTCTCTTTATTTGCATTGGTGCAGCATGTATTAGATTCTAGTGCTCCTAATATCGAGGAACATCGTTCTACTGTTCTGCAAGTATTGCAACAGATTGGTGTTTCACAGGATAAAATCAACAGTATGATCGAAGTTTGGAATAAGGTTAGTAGTGAAATTTAATTTGGCTGTGACTGTCACACTTGCATGGTGAATTGTTGGTAGCATGGGTTTTCATGTAACTTGACTTTTTTATGGTGTTTCTTCAGATTGATATTGTGGACAACAATGATAATGATGTAACTGATGATATTGAAGATGAGATTTTCCTGACCGAAGGTGAGGAGGATAAGGAGGAAGAATTATTTTCTGAAAACGATGTGCCTGCAGAAGAATCATCATTTGAGTCCTTGGATGATGGAACAGACTCCGAATATTTATCAGAGGAAAATTTGGAAGGCAACAATGGTGAAATATCATCCTCACTTGAGCCTAGTGAGATGAGAGCAATGAACTCAGTATCATCATCATCAAAAGATTGTTTTGGAGAGCTTTGTGGTCCAGAAACTATTAGTACAGATAGCTGCAGTTCAACACAACCAATGTCCACTTGTCATGTGAAAACTTCTGCAGTGACAGGGACAGGATTGCAAGAGTTACTGGAGCTAATAGATAAGAAACTAACCGAGCGGCAAACTATTGTGGAGAGAAGCTATGGGCCTTTTGATAGAAAATGGAGACCATCTTCTTCTGTGGTTGGTGAAAAGGCCGCAGAACAGTAGGTATGTTATTGCCTTTTTTCTAAATATGTCCACCCATTTCTGGCTTTATATGCAATGAATATGCAACTTTGCATGATGTCTTCTTTATAGTTCAGGTTAAACAGATTAAGAAATGTTTAGATGTTAGTTCTACATAATCTTTGGCCTTCTACAATCCACCAGTAAATAAGGTTTGTGGTTTTGAGTCTTGACTATGGGGGGGAAGCCTTCAGGCATAGCATAACCAGGTTTTATTTAACTTGTGGATTAGTATGAGGCAGAGATATGAGGGGAAAAAAACTGTGGTGTACTAAAAAAATATCGATTTTCTTAATTCTGTTATGAACTACTACGTGGACCAGTGAAGATTAAAGTCACATGCATTGACCCAGAGTCCTTGCTAAAGTTTACATATGTTCTGCATATAGCTATAGAGCCCTTTGCCACAGTAAAAACAGTTACCTCCTGAAACTAAAGCTGTGTATAGTACAACCCTAACGATGGTTTACATTAAATGACATTTAGTTTTGCCTCCCTCAGCACAGTTAATTTTTTTAGTTTTCAATGTATTTTGTCATATTTCTTTTATGTTCTACTGCTATATGAAATTCGCATACTAATATTTTCAGCATTTGATTCATGTGGCAAAGAGCCAAGGAGTGGTTCGAGGCACATCGGCTGCTTGTATCTTCTCGCTCCATGTGCCTGACATTTCAGGCCCGAAAATTGCCACCTGAGTCGTCCCATCAAGGCAATGCCCGATGACTTGGTTGGCAAATTCGAGAAAAAAGTTTTTGCAGAAAGTTGGCGCAGTTTGGAATGCTGGAATTTTTGTTTATGCCTACAGGAATTGAAGTGATCCTCGTGAAAATCGTTCTACTAGTACGTCCCGAAGAGGACTTTCTCCTTACATTAGTACATTACAGGTGTTTATACTCAGTCAGTTTGCTGGAGAGTTTAGTTGGATGATGCGGAAGTAATAAAGCTGTCGTGTATGTATGATATTCAAAGCAATCATCGGTAGCTTGAAAATTCTCAGGATAGAAGTTTAACCCAATGCATTACTCGACAGCCTTTAATTCGGCATGACTAATTCTTGTGCTTGTATTTGGCCTATTCGCATCGTGAAGGAGATTGTGCTTTTAAAGAGATTCAGTAATCAGTCTGCTCCACCAGGTAAAACTTTGCTGTTGGAAGCCTGTTTTCACGCTGTAGTCCAGACTTTTGCATCCATGTGATCTCTTGCATAATTTTTTCTTCCGTTGAAAACCTCAAAATCAACTCAAATTAAGCTTCAAAAGTTAAATCTTATTTGCAACTGATAAGCCAAAAAGCAGACAATGAGAGAACTAGAGTTGGTAGTGATTGCTAGCCTTCACTCATCCGACCTATTCATACTCGTGCAAAAACAGTATATATGAACAATGATAATGTGATTTATGATAACAAATCAGCTTTGTTTAATAATAGTGGGGGCAAAGAGCGAAAATGTTGCGCTAGTTAATGCGATTTTCATTATCCCTTTTTTTTAGAAATCCTACGACGAAACATAATGTTTTTACAGCAACTTAGTTACACCCACAGTTGGAAAGGAGATTTTCTAAGTAAATTTACAAGGGATGTTTACTTTGACGTCACACCGCCTTCTTTACACGAATTAACTTAAATCTCGTAAAAAAATATTTGGAAAATCCTTTATTACAAAGAAGACCTAAGTAGAGTTTTTTTTTGCAAGCATGCACTGCATACTACTTTCTCCGTTTTACAATGTAAGTCATTCTAACATTTACCATATTCATATTGATATTAATGAATGTATATATATATATATATATATATATATATATATATATATATATATATATATATATATATATATATATATATATATATATATATATATATATATATAGTAAATTTGTTTGGTGCTCCATGGTGCCCGGGCACCATTGTTGAAATTGAGTATATACCTAATTCAAATGAGTATGAAACTTTTTCAATTACTTAGATATTAACATTAGCTACTTTACTAACTAGTTCAAAGCAAGTTTGAACTGAATTTGAACTTGTTTTTGTTAGATTTTGATTCTAGGTATATAGCATCCATACATATAATTAGTTAGGTATGTAATCATGGATTGTGAAATAAAGTTAAATCTGAGTTGTTTTGTTGATAGGTATAGGTATGAATCGAGTTATTATAACTAGGTATATACTCACAATTTGAAAATTTTGAAAAATTTGAGTGATTTTGTGTATTTGATATCATGGTGCCCGGGCACCATGGTGCCCCATATGAGTGTCATATATATATATATATATATATATATATATATATATATATATATATATAGATCCATTAACATTAATATGAATATGGGAAATGCCAGAATGACTTACATTGTTAAACGGAGGGAGTATTTCAGAGGAGGCTTAAGTTGACAAATTTAGGATTTGTTTGGTTCAATATATTATCAGTACATGATACTTCCTCCATTCAATAATATAAGTCACAACTACTTTTTAAAGTTGTTTCATAATATAAGGCGTGCATGCATGCATGTCATTAACTAGCACATATTTTCCACTCAAATATTATTATTTAAAGCTTCCACCATCAAGATCTCTAATTTTATTGGGTGTATGCATTCTATTTATTAGGGTAATTCAAACTATAAGTGATAATAATTATTTCTTATTCTTTGGGTTAAGGGTGGTTGTGCCTTATACTCCCTCCATCTACTTTTGATAGTCATATTTCATCTTGACACACAGACCAATGATAAGTGATTCTACTTATCATCCATTTAAACATGCTACTAGTCATTCCTCGTAAACAAGCGATTCATTAATATTTACATTTCTCGATGTCCATGCAACAAATCTTGTGTGGAAGAATGGAGAATCATGCATTAAATCTGAGAAAGTCATTAAGATGATAGGTTGTTGGATTGAAATATGCCTATCAAAAATAGATTTTTCAGATTTGAAAATATGACTATCAAAAGTAGATGGAGGGAGTATTTTGGAATGGAGGGAGTATTAGTAAATAGAATATGATCTTGTTGGATTGAGTAATATGCAATCATAACTCCCCAATGTACTTTTGAAGAACAGTGAGAGATTGATTAAAAAAAAGAACATTGAGAGAAGATTTGCCTCATTTTCCACGCGCATGCTTCCCGAACTACTAAACGGTTTTATAAAACAAATTATATAAAAAAGTTGCGTTAAAAAATTATACAAATCATCTTTTCTAGTTCAAAATAATTAATACTCAATTAACCATATGCTAAAGATTCACCTTACGTATTTTCACTCCACGTAGTCAGCACATACCACATTTGAACTCTTCTGGTCCTAATTCTACCTCAGTTTTTTAAATAGATGATGACTTTGATTGTTAACACATATTTAACATTTATTTTATTAAAAAATTTACATAATTATTATTTATTCTGCTGTAAGTTGTTTTGTCACTAAAAATTTTTTTGGGGCATATTTTAAGTATGATTTATATCTTATGCATTTACATAAAATTTTTTAAATAAGATAAATAGTCGAATGTGTGTAAAAAAAATAACGGCGTCGTATATAAAAAAAATAGAGAAGCACATATTTTGTGCATTGACTTAAACATTCTTAAATGCACCAACCCATGGACAAACACGTACTCCCTACCAAACACATGTATGTTCCTGCTTCCAAAATTAATGGCATCATTTGATTTTATTAAAAAAAACTTTATATACCACCTTCATCCCAAATTAGTGATCCTTTTGACTTTTTGCTTGCTACGTTTGACCATTTGTCTTATTTAATAAATTAGTGCAAATATAAAAAAAAGGATAAGTTATACTTAAAGTACTTTTGATAATAAAGCAAGTTACAAACAAAATAAATAATAATTTCATAATTTTTTGAATAAGACGAATGGTCAAACGTTACAGACAACAACTCAAATCGACAAGTATTTTGGGACGGATATAGTATAAAAGTTTATTGAAAAGATGAATAAATCCATTTTCAAATTTACAATGGTTTACTTTTTCAATCAAATCACACAAGATAGTGTGAGGTTTCATATTGATATAGGATAAAAAAGTTACAAGATCATAGCTATGGGAGATCATGACTATAATCAGGAAAAATAAAACAACAAGCCATATCACACGCCTACAACAAAGCGAACCCTCTAAGGAAACAAACAAAAGCGTCGTGTTTTATCTACACTCAACGCCATCCACGTCCTTTTGTTGTAGAGGGAGAGGGCGATAGAGAAATGGATCCATTCTCCCTCACATGAACCCACCAACATGGTCATTTTGTGGCGGTCAGAAGCGTCGCCGCAAGAGGACAAATCGTCTGCATAAGAGATTGGTAGAAAATGGAAATGGAAAAGCATCGCCGCTGTCAACCTGGAAGCAGACCAGGATGTCGCCCAAAAACATCCTTCCCTCGCATGCTGTCGTGCCCCAGTCATATGTGACGGTTGCCACCATCCGAACACCTTCGACGTGTGGCCATCGTACCAATGCTCCAATACCGGTCGACCATTGAGATGATCAATGGCCCACACGCGGAACTCTGGTAAGTCGTCGACGTGTCGGCCATCATCTCCCCACATCATACTTAATTAATGAAGTGTTTTTTGTGCCAATCATAACCATCTTTCATTTATTTTTTTCACATACTTTCTTTTCTCAATCAATAACGATCATCTTTAATTTAATTTTTACTCTCCTTTTATTTTTTTAATAACTTCAGAAGTGATTTGCGACAGAGGTGGTAACATTTAAACAAACAAGTACACCCAACATAAAAGCTTTCGTTGTACTTTGTAGAATAAGGCTGTGTTTAGTTAGTTGGCCAAATTTTTTTTTGACGTATACGGACACATATTTAAAGTATTAAACATAGAGTAATAACAAAACAAATTACAGATTCTGCCTGTAAACTGCGAGATGAATTTATTAAGTCTAATTAATCCGTCATTAGCAATTTTTTACTGTAGCACCACATTGTCTATATCATGACGCAATTAGGCTCAAAAGATTTGTCTCGCAATTTACATGCAAACTGGGCAATTAGTTTTTTTTCATCCACATTTAATGCTCCATGCATGTCTCCAAACATTTGATGTGACGTTTTTGGCTAAAATTTTTTGGAATTTAAACACAGCCTAAGTGAATAACTTCATTACTTCCCTGCTGGATGTAATGAGTGCACCTGGTTGTTCGGACTGCGATGCTACTAAGGCTAAGTTTGAGATGATAGGAAAAGAGGAGATTGAGAAGATACGCAAAACGCGGTGAGCTATTATCTTATGATTAGTTGAGTATTAACTATTTTAAATTTCAAAAATAGATTAATATGTTTTTAAAGCAACTTTTCTATATAATTTTTTTTGCAAAATAAATATCATTTAGTAGTTTGGGAAGCGTGCGCGCAGAAAACGAGGTGTTTTCTACTCAATCTCACAGCAATCTCTCCTATCAAACGAAGCCTTATACTAGCAACTTCTCCTTTACCATCACATTACCTTTCCTAACTGAAAATTTTGATTCCTTCTATTGTAAAAAAGAGTGGTTTCTGATCCAAAATTTACATAAATACTCCCTTTGTGCCAAAAAAAAAAAGGCCAATCCTACCTACATTCGTAGCTAGGAATTCGTTTTTTTTTTACAGAATAGTAGATATTACTACTTCAACTTTTAAGAGATATTTATATTAGAACTTTCAGAAATAGGGGATAAATTTATTAGGACTAGATAAAATTAAGAGTAATTGTATTAGAATTTGATAAAGTATAGGATATTGGGATAATTTATTTTTCTTTTATATTTGTCAGTGACATGGGACCGGGAGTATCATGACTTAGAGACTTGAGGCAGACACGATCGCCCACGTGGCCTAACCCCCTCGGGGGGGTCGGGCCCGAGGGTGATACGGCCGCCCTTCTCTTTGTCTCCCCGAGGGGTCGGACCGCTACCGCCTCGGCCCTGAGGGCCGAGGCGCCCCGACCCCTTGTGGGTTTTGCGCCGCGTATATGGGGTAGGTGAGCATAGCGGGGCTCACCTAACCACATTTATTGCGGTTTGGACGAGCGCGTCACGCCGCATGGAACGCAGTGCAACGCGCTCGTTTATCCGGTCTGTGACCGGTCACAGACCGGTCAGATCGTGGGTTAGGTGGCGATAGGCGGTCTGACGCACGCCTCGCCCCATCCCGTCAGGACGAGAGCCTCCAAGCACTCGTCCCTAGCCGGAACCGGCGTGTTAGCTCCTGGAGATGGCACGTTGGTTCCGGTCAGATATATGCCAGGCTTTATCCTAACCATTACAGGCAAGATATTGTATGAAGAAGGGTGAACATGCAGATTGTTAAACTGACACGTGGTGGACAAGAATGACCGATTTGTGATCGGTCTGACAATGGTCATGTCGTCAGCAGACAGCCATGTTCCCACGTCGCGCCTGCTTCCGGCGGAAGTGGAGGTAGGTATGGGCCGTCCCATCAGAAGGTCATTCGGACGGCAGCCATACAAATCTCCGTCCATTAATGAAGAGAAGTCAAGTAAGAAAGAGAGGGAGAGATGGTGCATGTGGTATCCCCTTGAGATATAAAAGGAGGACCTTGCCCACTTAGAAAAAGGGGGAAAAAAGAGGAGAACGATCCTAGAACGAGAGGGGGGCTGGCTCGGACTTTGTAGCTTCTTCATACACAGATCCACCAAAACACAGGAGTAGGGTATTACGCTTCTCAGCGGCCCGAACCTGTATACATCGCCCGTGTCTTGTGTGTTTCCATTCTCGCGAACTTTCCACAGACCAAGAGCTTAGAACCTCACACAGGGCCCCCGGCCGAACTGGCAAAGGGGGGCCTGCGCGGTCTCCCGGTGAGGAGCCCCACGCTCCGTCATCTGGCGCGCCAAGTAGGGGGTTCTGCGTGTGTTCTTCTAAGCTCTCGCACTCTTTCGTGTGCGCCAAGCTTTTCCTGTTCAGCCCAATGGCCGAACAAGCAAAGGCGCACAACCTCTCTCCGAGCGTTAGCGGCGACGATGGGGAGCCAAACCCACGCCGTCGAGCTCGTACTCCACCGCCCCCTCCACGCCAAAGTCCTAGGCGGGAGGAGGCGCTCGAGAGGGTCGAAGGATCCGCGACTTCGACATCCACGGGTGATGGGGAAGGGCGGCGAGATGGGGAGCGTCGCCTCCTCGTCTACGGCGACGGCAGCACGCCCCAGGGCGCGCTCCAAGCTGCGGGCGCACTCCTACGTCACCCGCCCATTGTCCTTGACCCGGAGTCTCCAGCCCAACGTTGGCTGGACGACGTGGCCAACTTGGTCATGACGGCACGGCAGCGCCTAGGTGCTGGTGGGCGGTCCTCCGCCACCAAGACCTCTGGCGCTGCTACCACCGGCTCCGTATCGTCAAGGCGGAGGGCGCGGCGAGCGGCGGCTGTTGCTCGCCATTCGGCCGCCACTCCTTCGTCAGCGCCTCCGACCCAGGAAGATCTGCGTGGGGGGCCGGATGCCCACATCGATATCGAGCGCCGGCGTAATGGCCGACGTGCTGCCCACGCAACGGAGGGCGCCTCCTCGTCCGGAGTGTCACATCAACACGGACGCGGGGATCAGCCCTCCGTGCCCCCGGTTGGTGGTGTCGGCTGTAGAGCCTTTGTGGCGAGCCTTCGGAACGTCCGTTGGCCCCCAAGGTTCCGGCCCACCATCGCCGAAAAATATGACGGGAGCGTCAACCCCGCCGAGTTTCTCCAGGTCTACACGACCGGGATCGAGGCCGCCGGGGGTGACGACAGGGTCATGGCGAATTTCTTTCCCATGGCCCTGAAGGGACAGGCACGGGGTTGGCTAATGAACTTGCCACCCGCGTCCGTCCACTCTTGGGAGGATTTGTGCCAACAGTTCACCATGAACTTTCAAGGCACATATCCGTGCCCAGGTGAAGAAGCGGACTTACATGCAGTACAGCGAATGGATGATGAGTCACTTCGCTCGTACATTCAGCGGTTCTGTCAAGTCCATAACACCATACCATGCATCCCTGCACACGCGGTGATCTACGCGTTCAGGGGGGGGTGTGCGGCACAACCGCATGCTCGAAAAGATCGCCTCCAAAGAGCCCCAGACTACCGCGGAGCTTTTTCAGCTTGCGGACTGAGTGGCTCGTAAGGAGGAGGCATGGACCTGGAACCCCTCCGGTTCCGGTGTGGCAGCTTCGGCCGCCCCCGGATCCGCTGCTCAGACAGGGCGGCGTGACAGGAGGAGGAAGAAGAGGTCAGCCCATACCGACGACGAGGGTCATGTCCTCGCCGTCGAGGGCGCTTCGCGGGCCACCCGAAAAGGGAGGCCTGCGGGCGACAAAAAGAAGGAGGCCGGCGCTCCCAGCAGGGAGCGCCCAACCGGCAAGTGGTGCATCGTCCACAACACTTCCCTTCACGACCTCGCGGACTGCCGCGCAGTCAAAAGTTTGGCTAAGCGGACGAGGAAGTGGGAGGAGGAGAGGAGGCAGGAGCGCCGAGAGGGCAAGTCCCCGGCGGTTCCTTCCGGCAATCGGCGAAGTGAGGCCAAACAGAAGGCCCCCGCCGAGGACATCGATGACGGCGATGATGACCTAGGTTTCCAAGAGCCTGGGGCCACCATTGCCACTGTCGATGGGGGAGCGTGTGCTCACGTTTCTCGCCGGAGCCTCAAGGCCATGAAGCGAGAGCTTCTGGCCGCGGCCCCTACTCATGAGGCGACGCGCCGGGCGCGGTGGTCGGAGGTTGCCCTCACCTTCGACCAGACCGACCACCCACCGTGCGTTGCCCGGGGAGGACAGATCGCAATGGTGGTTTCCCCCACTGTTTGCAACGTGAAGCTGGGGCGTGTCCTCATTGATGGAGGAGCAGCCCTCAACATCCTTTCCCCCGCAGCCTTTGACGCCATCAAGGCCCCGGGGATGGTGCTCCGGCCGTCCCAGCCGATTATCGGTGTGACGCCGGGTCACACTTGGCCGCTAGGTCATATCGACCTCCCGGTCACCTTCGGTGGATCCGCCAACTTCCGCACGGAGCGGGTGAACTTTGATGTGGCGGACCTCAGTCTGCCCTACAACGCGGTCCTAGGGAGGCCCGCGTTGGTGAAGTTCATGGCGGCAGTCCACTACGCCTACCTCCAGATGAAGATGCCGGGCCCCGGTGGCCCCATCTCTGTCCATGGCGACCTCAAAGTCGCGCTTGCTTGTATGGAGCAGCGCGCGGACCACCTCGCCGCCGCGTCCAAGCCCGAGGGTGGCGACGAGAGGCTTGGCACCTCCGCCCCCGCCGCCCCGAGGCAGCGGATAGTCACATGTGACGAGGTCCCGGTCAAGGAGGTTGCCCTGGGCGACGGCCCGTCCAAGACCACACGGATCGGTGGTCTTCTGGACGGCAAATAGGAAGACGCGCTCGTCTCCTTCCTGCGGGCAAACGCTGACGTCTTCGCATGGAGACCGGCGGATATGCCCGGGGTCCCCAGGGAGGTGATTGAGCACCGTCTCGCCGTGCGGTCGGGCGCAAGGCCGGTCTGGCAGAAAGTACGGCGGCAGGCCCCGGAACGTCAAGCCTTCATCCGCGAGGAGGTGGCGCGACTTCTGGAGGCCGGATTCATCCGCGAGGTCATCCATCCGGAGTGGCTGGCGAACCCGGTGGTCGTTCCCAAGGCGAACGGCAAGCTTCGGATGTGCATCGACTACACCGACCTTAACAAGGCATGTCCTAAGGACACTTACCCCCTGCCTCGCATAGATCAGATTGTCGACTCCACAGCGGGGTGCGACCTTTTGTGTTTTCTAGATGCATACTCGGGTTACCATCAGATTCGCATGGCTAGGGAGGATGAGGAAAAAACTGCATTCATTACCCCCATAGGAACTTATTGTTATACGACAATGCCCTTCGGGTTAAAGAATGCAGGTCCTACTTTTCAACGTACTACTCGAATTTCTTTGGGTAGCCAAATAGGACGTAATGTTGAGGCTTATGTCGATGACTTGGTTGTAAAGACGCGCAACCAAGAGACCTTACTCTCGGATCTAGCGGAAACTTTTGAGAGTCTCCGCTCCGCCCGCATAAGACTGAACCCCGATAAATGCGTGTTCGGTGTACCTGCGGGCAAGCTCCTCGGGTTTTTAGTCTCTGCCCGAGGCATCGAGGCCAACCCCGAGAAGATACGAGCTATAGAGCAGATGCGCCCCCCAGCAAGCTTAGGGATGTGCAATGCGTCACCGGTTGCATGGCCGCCCTAAGTCGGTTCATATCGAGGCTGGGAGAGAAGGCGCTACCCTTATTTAAGCTCCTCAAACGCTCCGGGCCGTTTACTTGGACGGAGGAAGCTGAACGTGCCCTCACTCAGTTGAAGGCGTATCTCAGCTCTCCCCCAGTTCTGGTCGCCCCGGAGCCAAATGAACCCTTGCTACTCTACTTAGCGGCGACCCCGCAAGTGGTTAGTGCGGCGTTGGTTGTGGAGCGCGATGAGGACAGTCCTCATTCCGCGCACCCCCACCCTGTGCTGGCTTGGCTCGGGAGAGAGCAGGGAGGAGAGGCCCCCGAGCCGAACGGTGGCCCAAGGCCCCCGACGACCGGAGCAGGCCCTCTGCCCGCTTGTCAGACGGTGCCAGGTGCCCCCGACCCCCAGGATGGCCCGAGGGCCACTGCGGGAAGGCCGCACCTATCGCCCTCTGACCCCGAGGCTAACCCTGTGCCGACTCGACCCGGGAGAGAGCAGGGAGAAGAGGCCCCCGAGCCGAACGGTGGCCTAAGGCCCCTGACGACCGGAGTTGGCCCTTTGCCCGCTTGTCCGACGACGCCAGGAGCCCCCGACCCCCAGGACGGCCCCGAGGCCACTGTGGGAAGGCCGCCCCTGTCGTCCTCCGACCCCGAGGTCGTCGGCACAGAAGACGAGTGCACCCCGCGAGGCCGCTTGGACAAAGAGCGCCCCAGGGACGTGGCCCCTAGCGAAGAGGATCGGCCCCACCGAAAGGTGCAGCGGCCCGTCTACTTTGTTAGTGAGGCCCTCCGGGACGCCAAGACCCGATACCCTCAGGCCCAGAAGATGCTTTACGCTATTCTGATGGCTTCGAGCAAACTGCGTCATTATTTCCAGGCGCATCGGGTCACGGTGGTTACGTCTTACCCCCTCGGCCAAATCTTGCATAATCGAGAGGGTACTGGACGGGTGGTGAAATGGGCAATCGAACTTTCTGAGTTTGATTTGCACTTTGAACTACGCCACGCTATCAAGAGCCAGGCCCTCGCCGATTTTGTGGCAGAGTGGACCCCAGCCCCCGAGCCCGTCTCAGTCCCCGAGGCCAGCTCGGGCCCCTCGCAGCTGCCTCACACCGCCCACTGGGTGATGCAGTTCGACGGTTCCCTGTCTCTTCAGGGCGCCGGTGCGGGGGTCACGTTGACCTCGCCGAGCGGAGACGTCCTCAGATATTTGGTTCGCCTTGACTTTCGGGCCACCAATAATATGGCAGAGTACGAAGGACTCCTTGCGGGACTCAGGGTGGCAGCTGGACTGGGGATCCGCCGCCTCCTGGTGTTAGGCGACTCCCAGCTGGTCGTTAACCAGGTCTGTAAGGAGTACCGGTGCTCTGACCCGCAGATGGACGCTTACGTGCGCCAAGTACGGCGTATGGAGCGCCATTTTGACGGGATAGAGCTTCGGCACGTGCCCAGACGGGATAACACGGTTGCCGACGAGCTCTCACGGCTCGCTTCCTCGCGAGCCCAGACCCCACCGGGCGCCTTTGAAGAAAGGCTTGCCCAGCCTTCGGCGCGACCCGACCCCTCAGGGGAGACGGACGCGCCTGACAGGCCCCCGAGGCCTGTCGGAGTCCAGGCCTCGGGACCCGAGGGGAGCGCTCCCAGCTCCCTTAGATTGATTGCTTGGATCGTTGAGATCCAAGCATACCTCACAGATAAGACTCTACCCGAGTACCGCGAAGGGAGTGAACGCGTCCAGCGCATCTCCAAACGCTACGTGCTGGTAGAAGGGACCCTCTATCGGCGCGCGGCTAACGGAATCCTCCTGAAGTGCATTCCTCGGGAACAAGGCGTCGAGTTTCTTGCCGATATCCATGAAGGCGAATGCGGATCCCACTCCGCCTTTCGACAAGGTTTCTATTGGCCGACAGCTCTCAATGATGCGGTCGACCTGGTCCGGCGATGCAGGGCGTGTCAATTCCACGCCAAGCAAATCCATCAGCCGGCCCAGGCCCTGCAGATCATACCACTTTCATGGCCATTTGCTGTCTGGGGGCTCGATATCCTGGGACCGTTTAGGCAGGCCCCGGGCGGGTTTGAGTATCTGTATGTCGCGATCGACAAGTTCACTAAGTGGCCCGAGGCTTATCCGGTCGTCAAGATCGATAAGCACTCCGCACTTAAATTCATTAAGGGCATCACAGCCCGGTTTGGAGTGCCTAACCGTATTATTACGGATAACGGCACCCAATTCACTAGTGAACTTTTCGGCGATTACTTCGAAGACATGGGCATCAAGCTCTGCTTCGCCTCACCTGCCCACCCCAGAAGCAACGGCCAAGTGGAGCGCGCCAATGCGGAAATCCTCAGAGGCCTTAAAACCAAGACCTTCAACATCCTAAAGAAGCACGGCGATTCGTGGATCGAGGAGTTGCCAACGGTGCTCTGGTCGAACCGAACCACGCCAAGCCGAGCAACCGGGGAAACGCCTTTCTTCCTCGTCTACGGCGCGGAAGCGGTTCTCCCATCCGAGCTCACCCTAAGGTCCCCTCGGGCCACCATGTACTGCGAGGCTGATCAAGATCAGCTTCGCAGAGATGACCTCGACTACTTGGAAGAGCGAAGGCGGCGCGCGGCCCTCCGAGCCACGCGCTACCAGCAGAGCCTGCGGCGCTACCATCAGCGCCACGTCCGGGCCCGATCACTCTGCGTCGACGACCTCGTCCTACGCCGCGTCCAAACGCGTGCTGGATTGAGCAAGCTCTCACCAATGTGGGAGGGTCCGTATCGAGTGATCGGCGTCCCCCGGCCGGGCTCCGTTCGGCTGGCCACGGGCGACGGCACAGAGCTGCCTAACCCGTGGAACATCGAACACCTTCATCGCTTCTACCCCTAAAGGGGGATCGGGTGTCAGGTTTCGGGCTCAGGCCAACCCCGCACCCCCCTCGGGCGTGCAGGGTTGGCCGGGGGCTACCACATATGCATATTCTTATATCTCTTGTATCTGTATTTCAATAAAAACATTTTCAATTTCCTAAAGGCTGTATCTGTGCTGTTGTTTCCTTTTGAAGGATCTTGACTTGAAATAAGTCACTCGTGTTCAATCCTGCCCTCGGGGGCTCGGGTCGGCTAAAATCGCCAAACGGGGCCCAGAACCGAGCCGTGCCCCGGGGCGTAGTGAACTCCGGGGGGGAATCGGCAAAAACCCACAATCGGGTCACCCATAACCCTCGGTCACCACGCTCCCGGCCTGGCCAGTCTCGACATGTGGATCTCCCCAGGCACTAGCCCCGACCCGAGCCATTTGAGGACTAGGACCTGGGCACGAGCCCTTGTTCAAGCCAAGACACAAAAGGACCGCGGCACAGACATCCTCGTGTCATACACACAACAAATAGAATTGACACAAAAAATTTCCTCTTTATTTGATTGCAGATTAAATTAGTCTATACAAGAAGGGGGCCCGAAGGCCTCGGAAGAAGAAAAGAAGAAACTATTTAAAGATTGGCGGGGGCCTGGGGGCTCACTCCGATGCACCCGGGTCGCCAGCCTCGTCGCCACTGTCGCCCACACCGCCGTCATCGCCCTCCTCGTCGGAGTTGAGGGCGAACGCGAGCCGAGGGGCCGAACCCTCGAAGCTGTGGACGATATGGTCGGCGGCATCCCGGACCTGCGCGCGCGCGCCGTCCTCGGTCCCGGGAGGGAACTCGTCCAGCGCCGTCCATGGGGAGAAGTCGGGGTCCCTGGCCTGGTAACTCGCCAGTACGAGCTCCACCGCTCCTCGGGCGAGGTCCCTCGAGGATGACTTAATCGTCCCCTCGAGCTCCTCGGGGAGCCGCTGGAGAGTCCCGGCCATCTCCGAGAAGCGCTGGGCGAGGCCCCCCTGGTTGGCGGCGTACTTCACAGTCCGCCCGCCCCAGAGACCCGCCTGCCGCCCGGCGCGGACTAGACGGGAGACGGCGTCCCGAAGCATGCCGGGCCCTACCTCGCCTGCCAAGCGGAGGGCCTCGACCTCCCCGGCGGACGAGTCTAGCGCGCCCTGCAGATCGGCGATGGTGTGTTCGGCAGCTGCGAGGCGGGCGGTTAAGTCGCTTTCGCCCGCGGCCGCCCCGCCGCTGCGCGCCCTCGCGTCCAGCTCCTTCTCCCGCGCCTCGAGCTCAGCGGCCCGCTGGTTCAGCGCGGCCCTCTCGGCGCGGGCACCTTCCAGATTACGGCGCGCCTGCTCCTCCCGCACTGCCTCACGGAGGGACAGGCTGTCCGCCAGACGTTGCGCCGCGGCCTCGGCCTCCTCGAGAGCTCGCTCCCGCTCGGTGAGCGCGTCCTCGCGGAGGCGGAGCGCGGACTCCTCTTCGGCGCAGGCGGCCTCGTGCGCCGCCAGCGTTGCCTCCCGGATGGCAACGGCGGCCTCGCGGTCCACCAGGTCCCTCTCCACGACGCCGGCGCGCTCTTCCAGCGCCATGGCACGAGCCTCGAGGGCCTCTTCGCGCCGCCGAGACGCCGCCTCGGTCTCCGCCGCCCGCCGTTCTCGGGCAGTGGCAGCATCAAGGACCCCCCGGGCGGCGTCGAGCTTTTTCCCTAGCTCCGCCTCCCAGCTCCCGTATTGAAGGCGGAGGGTGTCCTGCGCCTCGTTCATCACAGTGGTGGCGATGAGGGCAGCCCCCCGCTCCTCCTCCACCTCCTTGGCGATCTCCCCCAGCACCTTCCGACGGGCTTCGAGCTCTGAGACGTGCCGGCGGTGTGCCTTGCGGCCCACCTCCACCATGGCCTCCACCGAGCGACGCCCCTCTTTGACACGTGCCCATGCGGCGTCGAGCTCCACCCGCTCTGCTTGCAAGGCCTCCATCTGGGCACTTAACCCGTCCAACACCGTGGTGTTAGCGACGGCCAAGGCCTGCAGAAGAGGTTCTGCGCTCAGTGGAGCAACGGAAGGCGTGGGGAAGAGCCGCCTCGAAGAGGATGCCGCGCGGCTTGGCCCGCCGATGGACGTGCCGGACTCGGGGATGTCCCCCGGACCTGGTTTGTCCTGAGCGTCGCACGAGTGAGTGGGCCCAAGCGATGCGCCCGCGGCCTCGTCGCGAGCTGCTTCGGAAGTCGTCGTCGCCTCGGCCTGGCGAAGTCTGGCCTCCTCCCGAGCGGCTTCTTCAGCTTGGCGAGCTCGGACGGCCACCTGAGCAGCTTCCTCGGCTTCTCGAAGGCAATCCGCGGCCTCTTGCCGGTCAGTTTCACGGGTCGCCTCGGAGGATGTCGTCGCCTCGGCCTGGCGAAGTCTGGCCTCCTCCCGAGCGGCTTCTTCAGCTTGGCGAGCTCGGACGGCCACCTGAGCAGCTTCCTCGGCTTCTCGAAGGCGATCCGCGGCCTCTTGCCGGTCAGTTTCACGGGTCGCCTCGGAGGATGTCGTCGCCTCGGCCTGGCGAAGTCTGGCCTCCTCCCGAGCGGCTTCTTCAGCTTGGCGAGCTCGGACGGCCACCTGGGCGGCCTCCTCGGCTTACCGTAGGCGATCCGCGGCTTCTCGCCGGTCAGATTCCCGCCTCCGAGCCTTTGTGGTCGCCGGGTCCTCGGCCTCAGACTGGCCGGACTTGGAATGGCGGGAGGGACGCGACGGGATCTCGCTGAAACAGAAGAAAGACCAGAAGACAAACAAGATGGATGAGTGAAAACTCGCGTTGAGGGAATGAATACGGCCACGATGGGCGTGGGACGAACCTGCGAGGGGGTCGGTTAAACGACCACCTTGGAGGGGAAATAAGGTTTCCCCGGGATGGTTCTGTCCCCCCCATCTTGCGGGGCCGTTTCTTCTTCCGCTCCCCTCGGGCTGCGACGTCGGCGTGGCCCCCTCCGGGCGCCTGCTGCTGGCACGCGCCGCCCCGCCCCCTCGGGGAGGAGATGGGGGAGGGGTTCCTTCCTGCTTCCTCTTCCCCCGGGCGTCGGCAGGGCGGCCGCTCCCCGGGCCCCCGTCGCGGGGCCCAGAAGCACGACCCCCTCCCGGGGTAGATCGTTCCCCCCTGCGGCTCCCGCCCGCGCCATCGTGGCCTCGAGGAGCCCGCTCCTCCGACGCCCTGACCGCCTGCATGATGGTCAGGATGGAGGCACGGTCTGGATCGCTGCAGAGGGGGAGGACTCCTTGAGAAATGAGGGATGCCTCCACGGAGCTGAGATTCAGCACCCGTTGGACCACTATCTTGAAGTCCTCAGGAGCCCAGTCCCATCTGACCCCCTGGTGGGTCCTCATACAGTCCTCGGACCCGGTGTACTCCCAGGCGCCCCGGGCGCGCCGCTGGAGTGGCGCGATCCGGCGACGAAGATAGTCGCCGAACACCATGGCCCCTGTGAGCCCCTGGGATCGCAGGCCCGCCAGGCGGTCGAGGACGGCGTCGTAGCCATCTCCCAGATCTACCGGCGCCCGCCAGTTGGAGGCCTGCGCTGGAGGCTGGCTCGGAAGTCGGAGGCGCGCTTCGTCGGCGAGGGGGGTATAGAACCAGTCGCTCTTCCAGTCATCCCACTTCTTGCGGAGGACGCAGGGAATGTAGTGGTTCAGCACCGGCCCCCGCGGCTGGAAGTAGCAACCACCAACCACCGACGGCGGCGACACCGGCTGTACAGTGAAGAACCACCGAAACAGCCGAAGGGATGGGCGCACCCCGATGAACATCTCGCACAGGTGCGCGAAGATGGCCAATGTCATTACCGCGTTGGGGGTGAGGTGCGCCATCTGGAGATCGTAAAACTCCAGAACATCCATGAAGAAAGAAGAAAATGGCGGAACCAGCCCTGCCATAGCAAAAGGGAGGAAGAAGACGGACCGCCCCGGGTAGCGTGGCGCCGGGCATCCCTCGCCCAGCGAGACTATCTCCCGGCCGGTGGCAGATTCCGGCATGAAGCGGCGCGGCAGCTCGGCCTGTCTCTCGCTCACGATGCGGGAAGGCGGCAGCACGCTACCATCAAGCGGAGCGGAGCCCCGTGCCATGACGCCGGAAGAAGAGATGTTTGAGAGCGAGCGCGTGTGGCGAAGGTAGGGCACAGGAAACAAGGAGTTAGGGCGCAAGCGGCGAAGACAAGGGGAATAATAGTGAGAGGAAGGAAGCAAATCTCTTCCTCGGCGACTTTATACCCTTGCCAACGCTGTGCCCGGCTCCTCGTTTCTCGCGCCCACTATCTTGCCCCCTCGTTTCTCGCGCCCACGCTTCCACTAATCCCATTCGCCCGTTTGCGGTGCATGAGGTGGATATGCGGCTGTGGCAGTCTAGATGGAACATCTCGTGCGCGCGTTAATTACGCTCGCCGACCGAAGCGCCATCATCATATCTCCAGGAAAAACGAACCGGCTTGTCCCGATTTTTAGACCGGCCCCACCTGTCACCAGGCCTTAGGAAGTGGCGTCACGCCCGACCGCTTCCCTCGAGGAGGGCGATCGCCCTGGCATAACGCCGGGGGCTACTGTCGGTGACATGGGACCAGGAGTATCATGACTTAGAGACTTGAGGCAGACACGATCGCCCACGTGGCCTAACCCCCTCGGGGGGGTCGGGCCCGAGGGTGATACGGCCGCCCTTCTCTTTGTCTCCCCGAGGGGTCGGACCGCTACCGCCTCGGCCCCGAGGGCCGAGGCGCCCCGACCCCTTGTGGGTTTTGCGCCGCGTATATGGGGTAGGTGAGCATAGCGGGGCTCACCTAACCACATTTATTACGGTTTGGACGAGCGCGTCACGCCGCATGTAACGCAGTGCAGCGCGCTCGTTTATTCGGTCTGTGACCGGTCACAGACCGGTCAGATCGTGGGTTAGGTGGCGACAGGCGGTCTGACGCACGCCTTGCCCCATCCCGTCAGGACGAGAGCCTCCAAGCACTCGTCCCTAGCCGGAACCGGCGTGTTAGCTCCTGGAGATGGCACGTTGGTTCCGGTCAGATATATGCCAGGCTTCATCCTAACCATTACAGGCAAGATATTGTATGAAGAAGGGTGAACATGCAGATTGTTAAACTGACACGTGGTGGACAAGAATGACCGATTTGTGATCGGTCTGACAATGGTCATGTCAGCAGACAGCCATGTTCCCACGTCGCGTCTGCTTCCGGCGGAAGTGGAGGTAGGTATGGGCCGTCCCATCAGAAGGTCATTCGGACGGCAGCCATACAAATCTCCGTCCATTAATGAAGAGAAGTCAAGTAAGAAAGAGAGGGAGAGATGGTGCATGTGGTATCCCCTTGAGATATAAAAGGAGGACCTTGCCCACTTAGAAAAAGGGGGAAAAAAGAGGAGAACGATCCTAGAACGAGAGGGGGGCTGGCTCGGACTTTGTAGCTTCTTCATACACAGATCCACCAAAACACAGGAGTAGGGTATTACGCTTCTCAGCGGCCCGAACCTGTATACATCGCCCGTGTCTTGTGTGTTTCCATTCTCGCGAACTTTCCACAGACCAAGAGCTTAGAACCTCACACAGGGCCCCCGGCCGAACTGGCAAAGGGGGGCCTGCGCGGTCTCCCGGTGAGGAGCCCCACGCTCCGTCAATATTAGTATTATGAAATGGATAACAAATAAAGTTATTCTATAACAGGGAAGTAACTTTTAGCAACAAAGACAATGTTCTTTTGAATGAAAAAAGGGGGCAATTTTCGTCATTCTTTTTTTAATATTCGAGTTTTACATTATGGCTATCAGTGATGAATGCAGTCAAATAATGCGTCCTGGTAAATGAAAAAAAAATGGCAGAAACGGTCGGCTTTACTCCTAGCATTCACAAGATTTACTCAACATAATGAACCAATCCTTTCAAAGGTCAAAGTGACATTCGAAGCGATTCGTTATGAGTAACGGCAACATGCAAGGGAATGCTCTTACTAAGTATATGTTCATGAAAGAGATATCACAAAGATAAAACCACCCAAAAGTTTCACCATTCCCCCGCAAAAAAAAAAAAGAAAAAGTTTCACCATTCCAGTATGATTCAGTGAATTGTATCACATTGTTAATCACATTTTTGAGTAACAATGGAAATTGACGACAAATTCGCAAACTGCATTCTTAATTTGTTATCTTTTCATCGCTACAGGCCTACAGCAAAAAAACACCTTCAATTCAAGTAGCCTGCCATTTCGTCGAACACCTTGCACCTCATTCCTTCTCGCCAAGATCGCCGCGGCGCACCGGTGGCCAAACCATCATCTCGACGGGGAAGATGTCGCCGAGCGGCCTCGACTCATCGGTGTTGCGCCACATCCTCTCAAACCTCCACGTCGCGAGGTCGAGGGATACGACCCAGTCGGCCATGACGAAGAACAGCGCGCCGGTGCCCTCGCAGAATCCACCGAAGCTCACGAGCTTGCAGCCGCGCAGCTGGTCCGAGATTTTCGCCGAGAGCTTGATTCGGGAGAGGTCACCGACGGTGGCCGGGTTCATCAGCGCGCGCAGGTCCACCGCCGGCTGCTCCACCCATTTCCCCGGCGACTCGAGAACCCACTTCGCAAGAACGAGCTGCTCCCGCAGCGCGAAGAAGCAGAGACGGCCGTCGTGTGTCTTGCCGATCCAGTGGTTCCCGGCGTACAGGAGCATCCCGGTGTTCGGCAATGGCACCGCCGAGAGCGTCATCTTGGTCGCGTCGACTGCCATTACGTATTTGTCTTCTTCGCTCTGGAGCTTGTAGACCACGTCGCCGATGACGACCGTCGGGCCTTGGTGTGGGTTCATGGACTTCTTGAGCGCTCCGGTGGCCGCCTCCCATGCGGAGGCGGCGGAAGAGTACACTAGAATGTCGAAGTGGGCAGCAGCGCCGAAGAGGACGACGGCGACGCGGAACGCCGCGCCGGCGCCAGGTAGGAGCGCGCAGCAGGCGACCTTGTGTCCGGCGACGAAGCGGGAGGGGAGGGACACGGACGTCTTCCTCAGCGGGTCGCAGACGAGGAGCTTGAGCTCTCTCGCCGACCCGGCGCCGAGCTCGCGGAGCAGGAGGCGCCGGCCACGGCAGTCGACGAGGAGGGCGCCGCACGCGGGCGACACCGAGAGCGCCCCGTGGTCGAGGCCGAGGCCGACGCCGGCTGCAGGGACGAAAGGGGGAAGCGCGGACGGCGCGTAGTTGCGGAAGAACCCGAAGTACGGAGGCGGCGCGGGGAGCCCGCCGGCGCCGGAGACGAGCAGCCGCCAACGGCGGCACACCGCCGCGGCGCGGACGATGTCCGCCAGCGGCGACAGCCTCTTGAACACCTCGAGCAGCATGTCGTCGGGCACTGCCGACGCCCCCATCCCCTCCACCTCCACCCGCGCCGCGGAACCGGACCCACCTGGCGGCGACTGAGACCGGGCCCGCGCCGATGCCTTCCCGCCGCGACCGCGCATCTCCTCCTCCCCCTCCATCCGCGGCCGCGTGCGCCGCGCCGAATCGAACTCCCCCGGCGGCGACTGCGACCGGGCGCGCACGCGCGCGCGGCGGACGACCACGGCCGACGGCATAGCCGGACCACCGACAACAACTACCTCCACAACGCGTCGGAGATTGGCAATGGCGCGGGGAGAGACAAAGGAGAACTCGGGGAGGCGCGTTCTTAAGGGAGGCGAGAAGGCGCGGCAGCGAAAATTTTGGGGGGGCGGGGGGGGGGGGGTGCGTTTGAGATTTCGGCCGCGGCGAGGCGGCGCGAGGGAGAAACGGGGGCGGCCTACTATTTTTGTTGGTGATTTGGTTTGCCTTTTCGGCTTCCCCTCGCGCGCGTACTATGGAGGGTTTCTTTCCGTGTATTTGCCCCAACTTTTCGCGACCTGCCGCGCGAGGGGTGGCTTGGCTCGCGTAGCGTCGGTTCGTTTTGGGCGATTTTTGGGCGGGGCGGGTGGTGGACGCGAGTTTGGGGGGCAAAACGAGGCGAAATCAGCGGGAAACGGGGTTTATTTTTCGCGTTTTAGGCGTTGCGCCGCGGGGAGGTTTGAAATGGTTTCGAATCGAGTTTGGGGGCAAAACGAGGCGAAATCAGCGGGAAACGGGGTTTAGGCCCTGTTTAGTTGGCAAAAAAAAAAATATTGATCTTGCGTGTCACATTGAATATACGAACACATGTTTAAAATATTAAACGTAGTCTAATAACAAAATAAATTACATATTCCGTCTGTAAACTGTGAGACGAATTTATCAAGTCTAATTAATCTATTAGCAAATGTTTACTGTAGCACTGTATTGTTAAATCGTGGCGTAATTAGGCTTAAAAGATTTGTCTTGTAATTTACACAAAATCTATGTAATTGCTTTTTTTCTATATTTAATATTACATATTTAATATTTAATATGATAGCGTGAAAAGTTTTTACGTGGGAACTGTCTTATTTTCGCGTTTTCGGCGTTGCGCTGGCGGGGGAGGTTTGAAATGGTTTCGAATTCTCGTGGGGTTTCGCTTCTACTGCAGACATGGCAGATGGGGCCCCCGTTGTTGGTGGTGACCATCCAGGCGTAGAGGGTGTGTGGCACCGCGGGGAGGTGCATCGTGCACCTGGTTGGTTCAGGAGACGTGTGTTTCTACTTGGGAAATCCGATAGATCGTTTTGATAGTGAGATGGGCTCGAGGCCTACGCGCGCTACACCCTCAGCACGGGTTTTCGAGGACGGCAATCCTCCTAGAGGATACGGCGTCGTGTCTAGAAGCATCTAGTCGGACCCAAACCATTACTATACCAACTGTATCGGTCGAAAAAAAAATTACGTCATCGTTCTTATCAGGTTACGCTACTTTTTTTTATTTCTCGTGAACACACTTTTTAACAGGTTAAATGTTATGTTTTAACACGCTTTTCAACTGGTTAAATGTTATGTTTTGAGCAAAAATTTTAAATTATTATATATGAATTTGGACAGGTATTCAGCTCTATCCGTCATGTCCAGAAGCATCTAGTAGGACTGAAACCATCATGTCAATTGTCTTACTCTCTGTCTAAAAACCCTTTATTTTCCTATCGTTGTTCTTATCAGCTTACGCTACTTTTTATTTTATTTTTCGTGAGCGAGCACGCTTCTTAAATGGTTCAACGGTTTGTGCAAATACTTTCTATTATTTTTTTGTAAAAGAAAAATAGTTCACTTTTAGACATGAATGTATACAACTCTTTCGGTCATGTCTAGAAACATCTAGCACCATCAAAATCATCATGTTAATTGTCTTACTTCATACGACAGAAGTACTTTATTTTTTTGTCATCTTTCTTATCAGTTTAAGCTATTTTTTTATTTTTGTAAGCAGGTTTCTCAAACCGTTAAATAGTCTTTCTTATAAATACTTTCTATTGTCTTCGTTAAAAAATAATTCACTTATATATATAAATCTGAATAGCTATACGGCTCTATGAGACGTCTCCAGAAGCATCTAGTCTCACAGAAAACATCATGTCAATTGTCTTACTCCCTACCGCCAAAAAACATTATTTTTTATCATCATTCTTATCAACTTATGCTACTTTGTTTTATTTTACGTGAGTACGCTTATTAAACTGTTAAATGGCATGTTTCATGCAAATACTTTATATCATCTTCGTATAAAAATAATTTACTTTTATACATGAATCTAGACATGCACACAACTCTATCAGTCGTATCTAGAAGCGTAGCCCCACAACAGCCGTCATGTCAATTGTCTTACTCTATTCATCTAAAAAGACTTTATTTCTAGTCATCGTTCTTATCAGCTTACTCTACTTTTTTTTATTTGTTTTCATGAGCATGTTTCTCAAACTGTTAAACGATACTCTTACTCGTGTGCCAGAAACATATAATCCCACCAAAATCGTCATGTTAATTGTCTTACACTTTTACTCCCTCCATCCAAAGAGGCTCTATTTTTATGTCATCATTTTATCAACTTATGCTTCTTTTTTAATTTTTCATGAGCATGTTTCTCAAGCTGTTAAATGTTGTGTTTCATGCAAATATTTTCAACTATGTTAGCAAAATGTTAACATTTATAAATGAATCTGGACAACCATTTATCTAGATTCATACAAGAGTACCTATCCATATTCATGTACTACCTCTATATGAAAATATAACAACTTTTATATATGAATCTAGACGGGCAGATGTTCAGATTCATAGCTATAAATGCTTATATTTTGGAACGGGAAAAATATAAAAATGATTTTTATTGAAGAAGGTAGTAGACAGAAGTTTATTTGTTTAAAAAAAACAAATAAATATATTCTTCATACTTATAACACTATCTCTGTCTAAAATATTTTATTTTTCCTATCTCACGCATATTAATATAAAGTCAAAAGGCTAAAATGTTCTTCACTTTTTCAAACTCCGATGTATTTAACTCCTACTTTATTAAACCTCAACACATTTGACCCCTTCTTTTAAGAAAACTCCATTGCATCCGTTCTCAAATTTCTCAAACTCAAATACATTGATTGGCTCAAATTATCGGATAAATGAAGAAGGCAAAAAATGAAGGCTTTGTGTGATGGAGGGACTGGTTAATTTTAATTATCACGTGCTAATGGTCCATTACGTTTTCCGTGCCACAACTCAACCCAACCTCACATTCAAACGGTGCCTTAAAGCAAGTTTTATATAGAATTCCATCCGTCCCAAAATATAAGAGATTTTGGAGAGATGTGACATATTCTAGTACTACGAATATGGACAATATGTGTCTAATTCTTCCAAAATCCTTTATATTATGGAACAAAGGGATTAGTAAGATGGTTGTTATTACCTATATTTTTTTTCCATATCGCATACTTATAAATTTAGACATAGCATATTTAATATATTATATCCATAAGTCTAATACACTAGTTCTAATATTTATTTTTCCAATGTACTGCGGTTCCTCTCCCTCCTTTTGTCTTAATGTTTGTATAGATATTACATTTTTTATGAGGGGTGTCTTTTTCCCCTCTCTTCTATCCTCCTACTCATCATATGATATTGGGACTAGTGCTTAATTAAATCCTTAGATCAAGTTTTATAGAAGAGATAGTTGCTACTTCTAATTTTATTCATACAAACTAAGAGGTAGTATGTACTCAATATATCACATGCACACTAACTCTAGTACACTAATTCTAATAATTTTGTTTGTCAAATCATTTTTTTTCTTACTTGAAGTCTATGTGGAAACTGCCCGTTACATATGTGGAAACTGCCCGTTACATAAGGGGTGTCTTCTACCGCCTCTCATTTCTTCTTTTCTCCATTTTATCATATGGGCTTATGTGGAATTTTGAGGTAAGTGATTAAAGGTTTATAGTACTTGCTTTTAGCCATTCCTTATGTTTTTGCAAACTCCAATAATATATCTGTCCCCACTTAAAATTAACCGTCCTTTTGTAAATAATAGTGAAATATAAATTCTCGATGAAGGACCTATTAGCTACTTAGGCAAGCTATAGCATTTGCTTCCACATTCTTTGTCACAACGTAACTATTTTATCACTTCATTTGACTCTCACTGGAATGTTAGGGTGCTTTTGTTTATCGTCAAGATATCTCACGATATGTCCACATTTTCTTTAGATAGTGGTTTAAATTTTTGTTTGATTGAGTAGATCGGACGATCCAGTTTCTTCTTATTTGGTTGGATGAATGAAAATGGATAGAAAACAATAAAAATTTTAAATTATAATACAAAATATTAATTATTATTAATATGTCTATAATACACAAATTAACAATAAAATGGACTAATTTTCTCTATCAACACTAATCTTAACAAGTTGAAGGGCAACCACAATGTTGCAAAAAAGTAACCTCCTTAAGGTCTTTAAGGTGGACAGTAGACATTGTGTAATTGAAAATAGGCTAGGCCACAACAAGAAACAACCATAAACTAATGAGTAACAAAATATATTAATCATCACAAACTAATTACTAATGATTAAGACTAGCAAAGGAGATGCTTCATCCGGCTAATTTTGTGGATGAACTCATCCAGCCTTTTTTTTTTTGGAATATTCCTTCTCTGGCTCTCTCATCTAACCTTGTTCCCATCTAAAAATATCTTTTCAAACAAACACATGCTTAACTATTTTATCACTTAACTTCCCAAGTTTCACTGCAGCTCAAACGTGAATCCAAATACAATGCAGCCGCCTATTTAATGGGCCATGGACTGCGGTGATGCATTATCATCTTGGAGGCCCATTTTAACATATATGGGTCGTTTTATCTGTTCATTCTATCCATCCAGTTTCTTATTCCATACTTCAGTGTGGCTATTTTATCATCTAATTATGATCTCTCCAACAGCAGCAGCGTGATATGGGAATTGAAGCATACTCCCTCCGTCCCCCAAAAAACGAATCTAGAACTGGATGTGACATATTCTAATACAATGAATCTAAACAGAGGTATGTCCAGATTCGTAATACTATAGTTATAGTTATAGTTAATAGTTACTCTATTCGTCTCTAAAATTAAGGGATTTTGGTGGGATGTGACACATCCTATTACAACGAATCTGGACAGGTTTTTGTCTAGATTCGTTGTATTAAGATGTGTCACATCTCACCAAAATCCTTTATTTTTAGAGACGGGGGATCGAGGGAGTATAAGCCAATAGAAGGAAATATGATAGTCCATAGACTCGCTGAGTTGGGGTCCTTGTGCTTGGCAGATTCTGAACAGTGCTCGTCTCTATACCATCATGTATTACATACTTGGTTGTGGAGGACACCTCGGCTAATGGATTGTTGAGGATATCTCGGCTAATGGGGAAAATATGCGATGGAAACAACATATGCAGTGGAAACCTGAAAACTACCGTCGGATCGAAAAATGGACGTCTGAGATTCTTCCACGTTATCCCGACTAAAAATTTTACTCGCAGATATACTCATGTAGTAATTTTTTTTATCATGCGTCTATTTTTTATCTAACAATCGTTTTCAGGTTTCCACTGTATATTTTCCCAAGCTAATGAGTAATGAAAGTTAGGGTTTGATTAAAAAAATAAACAAATAAATCTCATTAACCGAAAATTGCAACATACTCCCTCCGTCTTAAAATATAAACATTTTTGGTTATAAATCTGGAGAACTATGTGTCTATATTTATATATAGATAAAAATTGATATATTTTGGGACAAATGTAGTATGTAAATACCGCGATGGGTCTATGTGCGTGCTACGTGTGCAACTTGTCTCTCTAGAACTGAAAACTGCTAAATCGAAACAAGCTGGGGCTACTGGGCTTTACACCTCAGGAATGAATCGAACTGTCGTGGCCCCATAGGCCCATAGCACCCATGGGCCGGGGCCTTCACTTCATTTTCTCTACCATAGTATCGCCGCAAGAGAAAATCACGCGACGGCGACAGAGAAACAGCAAAATCACGCATTACGCACCAGGAGAAGAACGAATTCTCATCGAGCTCGATTGCTCGTAGTAGTACTAATAACAGCCCTAAATCGCGACGTGCGCGGCGCGGGGGCGCAAGACAAAGCATACACAAGGACGTGCAGGGAGTAGGGGAACCCGTCACCTGAGCCTGTCCAGAGTATACGCGCGCGCGGCCGGGTACACCACCCTGCACGCCCCCGCGGAACACGGCGAAACCCCCCGTGTTCCCTCGCTGCCTCTCCCGGCCGGCCGGCGATGGATAGGGCAGCCGCCACCCCCCCCCCCCCCCGCCCCCCGGCGCAGCCCCGGAGGATGCAGCACTGCACGTTGGGTGTCCAAGTACTCTCTCCATTCTAAAATACGTATTACTTTAATCTAAAATGGATTAAGACTCTGTTGAGTTTGTGATTCAAATTCAATCGCACACGTAAGCTGTCATTCGGTGTTGTAATCTCACCTGATATAATGAAGATATTTGCTGGCTGATGCCCGTGGTTTTTTCTCTCTTACTTAAGAAAAATATTCCATATTAAATCTCGTGTCTTCTATTATTAATCTATTATTTTTTATCATTTATTTACCTATCGTTTTCTATCAGACTCATCGTATAATTATGAATCTGGACATTGACGGCTTCTGGCCGATCGACGTGCGAGCGGTCGCCGCATTTACGCGCGCGGTACGACAAATTCTCTCGCATTCAAAGCACCGCGGCGGCGCGGCGCTTGCGATCTGAGTTTATCAAACTACGGCGTGTGGTGGTGGCCGTCGACTTGATCCGTCGGTCCGCGTCAGACTACGGATGCAGCAGTGGGTGCCTACCGCCTTTAGCTTCCTGCGTAACCTCGCATGGGATGGCACCCCACCCACCCATGCTGCAGCGCCCCAAAGCCCACATGGGCCACCATGATCGCTTGTAGGGAATGATACTGCCGGCCGGTGTGATGCGTTTACCTGCGTATGCATGGCATGCCCCAGTCGCACATGAGATAGCAATAGACTTCTTCTCCCAGAAAAAAGAATATCAGAGAGAAGATTGCGGTACTAGATATGTGTATTCATGTTTAGAAATGTACACTTTATTTGGACGAACACACACATACACACTTTATCTTTATGAGCATATGAAAAATCCGACCAACATAACTTTAAGGAAATCACTATGGTGTCGATGACTACATTACTTATTATTGAAAATTAACGGTATTAAATGTGTACACTCTCAGTTCCAAAATAAAAGAATTAAGTATTAGATGAAATATTTTATGATACAATGAATTCAGACATCCTCTATCACGATTCATTATACTAGAACACATCACATCTAATATTAGATTGATTTTTTTTGGGACGGAGTGAGTACATTCATGTCTTCAATGCTCCATACATTTGAAAAAAATTTAGAAATATACGTATTTTCTGTAGAATTTGCAAGAAAATACCGAACGCGTGAAGATTTGCAAAAATATACCGCCGTCGCGGTTTCGTTGAGCGAGACCGCGGTCTTACACGATTGAGGCGCGAGAACGAGAGCAGTATCGCTCGTTCAGTCAGCGAGGACGGAGCGCACGCGGTGGCCTAGGCGGTGCTATGATATCGCTTTGCCGAATAGCGAGAGCGCACGGTGTCGCACTCTAAAAGTGCGAGAGCGAGCCGGTGGGCCCCCGCAAATGTTGCGACTGCGACCCACGTGGTCTCACGCTACAGGAACACGAGAGCGGTGGGCCCCCTGACTGCGATGGCGCGGTCTCGCGCTAGAGGAACGCGAGAGCGGTCAGGTGAGCCCCACTGCGCGCCTAAGGGCAAGTGCTATGGTAGATGTGACTACCACCTTCAAATTTATCTATTTTATTTACTCATGAACTAAGAGGCAACTCATACAATGTATCACCTCTAATACACAAATACCAATTTCTCTAATACTCTCACATATTTCTTGAAATTTGTGTGGATGTTGCCTCTTAATTTAGAGGTAGCTTATCTTCTCTCTCCTCACTTCTCTCCTCCACCTCATCACTCAATCTAATGTGGCACTCTTAGGGGTAACATATGGGAGACTATAGTACTTGCCTTAATGGTGTTAAGGTTAAGTTAATTACATAGAAAACTTCGTATAAAAATAAATTAATCACGCGTGAGCAATTAGTAATTAAGGGGTGTACAGCTTATTTCATGATAATCTTCGTACACCGCTTAATTGAAAAACTTTTTCGGATGCAGTTTACTATTGACTTGTTCCATTATTTTGCTAGTGTGATTGCATGCGTGCGTATTGATAATGCGTGAGTGCATGCTTGACGGGAGGGTGTCAGTGTCACATCAGCTTCGGTCTCGCAAAACCAACGCGCGAGACCGCGCCCCCCCTCCGAGCGATATCGCGCTCCCACAGTGCGATACCGCGGCTGCCCGATCTCCCAACTAAAAAAATCCAGTGGGACCCACTCCACAGCCGCTATTGCGCTCTGAAAGAGCGATACCGATTGTGCTCTCGCGATTTGGCCGTGTGAGACCGCGGGCCCGCGCTCTCGCGCGTCTAAACCTGGTAGCGATCCCATTCTCGCGCTGCCAATAAGCGAGACCGATAGCACCACTCCAGCTGTTGCTCCCAAATCGGTATGACGTGGCGCTCTCGCTCAGTGGAAACGCGATACCGCGTCGATATCGCATAACCAACAAGCGACACCGCCAGCTCAAATCTCCTCGCCCATTCAACGCACGAGACCGTCACGCTCTCGCGCATTGGTAATGCGATACCGTGGCGATATCGCGCTTTCCCGTAGCGAACCTCGGTATCGCGTTTTCTAACCGCGATTTCGATGGTATATTTATGCTAATCAAACAACATCCAGTATATTTCTGAAAGAAAGATCAATGAACAGTATATTTTCAAATTTTATTCCCATACATTTAACGAACATTCAAAACGCAAGAGGTAGGCATAATCCATCTCTCTCCCGGTCTCAACTGGACTCGATCGACGACGCAGGTTTTGACTCGGCATCCCTGTGTTGTGAGGGGCCATGTTGGCAACTAGGCATTCATGGGCCACAATGTCTTCGGTCGGTTTTGCAAGTTAACGATGCCTTTAAATGGGTCAACGAGAGGGGGGCCATGTCTCGGTCGCGAAACTGATTCCGCGAGATGAAGGTTCAGTACCCGTCCCGGACGAGAGCGAGTGAGCGACGACGCCCAAGAACCAACACCGGTGGCTCGTACAAATTATTACAACTGGTAAGGTGGCACGTATAATTGCCTCAGCTAATTATCCCTCCATTTACTTTTGATAGTCATATTTTATATTGGCACATAGATCAAAGATAAGTAATTCCATTTATCATCCATTTAAACATGCTAATAGTCATTCCTCGTAAACAAACGATTCATTAATATTTACATTTCTCGATACCATGTAGCCAATCTTGTGTGGAGAAATAGAGAGTCACGCATTAAATTTAAGAAAATCATTAAAATGATAGATTGTTGGATTGAAATATGCCTATCAAAAATAATTTTTTTAGATTTAAAAATATGACTATCAAAAGTAGATGGAGGGAGTACCAATACGAAATTATCTAAATTATTTTACACGTAAATTTATTTGAATTTTATTAAATAGTAATCTCGTTGTCTTAGTATTTTTTGAAAAAAAATATCGAATTTGATCATGATCAGGTTTTCAATTTTATACTTTCTCCATCCAAAAGTCTTTTACTATTTTACTATTTGCTTTTTTTTCCAAGATGAGTTGAGTGTATTTGTATTGTGCATGCGTTAAAGCTTTTGAATCCACGTGACTGTTTGTTAAACATGCATGAAAGTAGCCTTCTTTTGCATGAGGTAATCCATCTGTTGCACTGTTTTTTCATGAACGCGCATAAGACAAAGTTTAATAGTATAGCCCATTATTAGCTCTAATTTATCTATAGCCAATCTAATAGCCAATTCATATAATAGTTGCTTACTATACTATTAATATATGGTCCCACCTGTCATACACACATTGCGTCTTGGAGTCCGTGTTGCAGCTGGCTACAGATTTATAGCCTGCTGCTCTTCTCTCTTATCTTTTATCTCATTAAAATATGTTTACAGCTAGCTAATAGCCTACTATTATACCTGCTCTAAGATCGTGCATAAGGGTTTTTAGCACATACTCCCTCCATTCCAAATTGATCTACATATTTCATAGCTACACCAAGACCAAGAAAAGCTAATAACTCTCTCATACTATATTTACTCTAGCAACAAACTCAATGCATGCACCATCCCCAATATTTTCTAGCCAATAGCAAATCAAGATATTGCATGTGGGTTATAAATACTTGTGTGCATGGATGCATGCATCAATGTCCATTTACTCCAATGCACAAATAACGAATAGACTCTAATAAATGAACACAAATATGTAGATCATTTAAGAATAACCTCAAAAAAAAACTAGATGTAGATCAATTTGGAATGGAGGGAGTACCATGTTTAAAGAGAGAAGACTTTAATGCTCCTTAATAAATATGAAATGGATGGAGATGGGAGGGTGGGTAGGGGTAACATGGAAAAAGAATTAAATGCAAAATGGTTGATGAGACAAGTAGTAATATGAATAGTGCTAAAATTCCTTATATTGTGAATCATGATTTAAATCCTATAAATTTTTATATTTTAAAATGGAAGAAGGATAGATAAATAGATAGATGGAGAAAAAAAATCTTTACTAGAGATATGTATAAGCTTGAAATATATTTTCATCAAATCTTAAAATCTTAAATTCAAAGTCAACTTTATTTAAGAGCAACAAAATGATAAATTTATAGTGAATAGTAAGAGGGAACTATTCATATGAAATTGATTTTTTTCTCTTAAATGAAATTATGTTGGACTTCAGATTTGGTATCGACAAATTTATAGAACTTTTAAATATGCGTGTTTTTTCCTTATTTAATACTTCTTAATGAATATTTCTCATAGACAGATAAATAGATATAGATAGTACAGCCAGTACAAGGCTACTTGGCCCTTGTTTAGTTCCCAACTTTTTCTTTAAACTTTCAACTTTTCCATCGCATCAAAACTTTCCTACACACATAAACTTTCAACTTTTCCGTTACATCGTTCTAATTTTAACCAAACTTATAATTTTAGCGTGAACTAAACACACCCTTGTTTACACCAGCATGTACCAGCAGAGACGTTGTGTCAACAGAGGCCGTGCGGCATGGCATCTCCTCTGATCAGAAAACAACTACAGCCTTATTTTTTCGTTTATTCTTATGTTTATTATAGGTCTGAAGCATTATTATATTACTCCTACAGCTAGCCTTATTACAGGTCATGGTGGTCTCACATCAAAATTTAAATGCCCCGTTGTCAATGGAGGCCACGCTGCTGTATATATCCATCACGCCGTGGAATTTGCGCCGGTTGACATCTTAAGATTTGTCAAAATGAAATGATAACGCAGTGTGCTCACCATATTCTTCCTGTCATTTTATTTCCTCTGATTATCGAGATTCACTCGCCCGCGTTTTGTGTGGTTTCTTCACGAATTCGCCGTCAAATTAACCCAGCGTACGTGCAGCTACTCGAGTACAGATCGAGCAGTGATCGGTAACATTTTGAACATTTCCGAAGATTCAGGAGCTCATACACGGGATGGTACATTAGAAATTGTAGTACTAATCTTTGTTAACTTCTGACTTTGTTCTTTTACATCGCGAATAGCGGATAAGATTGCGTAGTTCCACTTGATTGCAAGTTCGTACTACGAAACTTCGAGTGTAGGAGATAATAAAAACACCTTGACTTGGTAACTAGCCGCGTAACATCAGTGTTCTAGTATCATTCGTTTACATGTACATGTATTTATTGTGTGATAGAGGGGGTTGACTTCGTCTTGTTAAGCATACATGTCGATACTCGATTGTTCTCCTGAAATTTGGGAGGGACAAGATAAAGATTGCAACAGCATCAATGCTTGAAGCTCGAACCACGCAGGTCCCTTTTGAGGTAGGTGATGACAGAGCTCCCTTCATCTCTCGATGGCGAGCAATGAGTTAAAAGAAGCATATATGTACAAACGCATTTTAAAATATTCAAAAAGGGATGACCTCAAAGAGCGGGGGTATTTAACTTTTTGCTACTTTTAAGACATTAACGAAAAAAAGCGGATGATCGCACACCGTCCCCCGCGTGGCGCGTCACGTAGCGCGCGGAGAGAGAGAGGGGGGGACCTCCCTGTGGCGACGCGTGACCGGTTTTTTAGTTTGTATTTTTCTATCGGTTTTTTTGTTTTTCAGTTTTTTTCTGGATTTTTTATTTTTAATATATACATATACAAACTTTGTATACATATGTATGCAAAGTTTTGAATATATTATACAAATTTTACATACATATGTATACAAAATTTGTATACGTTATTCTTTTGTATTTTTTTAATATGTACATATATAAAGTTGTATATGTATGTATACAAAGTTTATATATTTAAACTTTTTATACATAAAAAAATGTATACATACTTAAAAAAATATACATACATACATACACACACGTATGTATACTTTATATACATACATACAAACTCTACAAACTCTGTATATATGTATAGAAAATTATACGTATATACATAAAGTATATACTACCTCCGTTTTTTAATAGATGACGCCGTTGACTTTTTCTCAAATGTTTGACCATTCGACTTATTCAAAAAATTTACGTAATTATAATTTATTTTGTTATGAGTTGTTTTATCACTCATAGTACTTCAAGTGTGATTTATATCTTATACATTTGCATAAAATTTTTGAATAAGATGAATGGTCAAACATGTGAGAAAAAGTCACCGGCGTCATCTATTAAAAAACGGAGGGAGTACATACCTATAAGAGAGGAGATACTAGATGCCCCTATTTTGTCGCCTAGCATGTGCGTAGCTTGCGGCGCGCGGCTAGCCGCGCACTAGCGTCGCCCACTTTTAAGATGTGACAATTAAGGATTTGTTACTCAAGATCTATCATATGTTGATCTTCATGTATCTATGACAATGTGGGTCCAGTGGTAAATTCTTAATTTTCACTTGCAATAGTAGCAAATAGTTAAAATATCTCCGTAGTATGAGGCTACACATCTGAACATTTCTCTCTCATGATGCCGACTTTAAGTGATAGCTTCAATTTTTCATATCGACTCCTCACATTTCTATTCTAGTCCTCACTTTTTTTTTGTTTTTTTACAAATTAATATAATACTTAGACTCTCCTCACTTGTTCACTCCCTTACTTATTCCCTTTAACCACCGCTTGTCCCCTTCTTCGGCCATTCCTGCCACCTCTCACATCTTTGGTGACGACCTTCATTGTCACTGCCTCTCCCCTCTTAGATGACGATGATGAATTGGTAGTGGTATAGATTAGACAAGGGCTTGGTGGTAGCGTAGATCGGGTGATGAGAACAGACTCAGTGGTTGATCTAATTAAAGCGTTGACAACGACTGATCGGAAACAACAATGTGGGCTAAATGCTCCTCGGTGGCGTGGGTTGAGCAATCCTTAAGCAGCGAAAATCGAGATAGTGTGGACCAATGAGCTCTGTGATGAGATGGATAGGTGCCAACTCAGACTGTGCAAGCTCTATGTTGATCCAACAACACAATCAATATTATAGTCTTGGTTTGTACCCTCTTGGTATGTTCCTCCTAGTTTACATCCCTACTCCCTATAACCCCTCTATGGACTCCTAATTGGCTGCCCCTTCTATGGTCGCCGCAATCTCTCCCCACACCACCCGATGTTATTGGGATTTGCCTTCGATGAGCTCCGTGCAACATGGATTGAAGGTGTCGACAAGCTCCTACCTTTTCCCAACCGCTTGTAACCACATGTATGTAGGAGGGTGGGCACAACCTCGCCCAATGTGGCTCATGAGCCATGGCATCAAGCACAAGTGGCCTTGCATTGACGAGGCAATTGTGCTCTCTATTGGACACGAGAAGCCTCCTGAGAGCACGGGTTTGGTTGAGCCGTTGTCGTGGCTCCAAAATGAAGAGCCTCGCACAAACCCACAATGTGAATGGCCTAGTGTTGGGAAGCAATGTCACAATGAGAAAAAGGTGCAAATCATACATGCCTCCTTTGAATTGATTTAGAGAAATTTGATGATTTGTCAAGTACGCAAGATTGCCATTTTGATGATATTATCACTCCTGTGACAATGACATATGGAAAAATAACTCACATGTCGAGGAAAAGTACAGTAGTTACGAAAAAGATAACACTATCTACGAAAAAAAGCAACTCAGTGAAGCGTGTATAGCCGCAAATTAAAAATCTCCAATTTGAATTGAAGTTGTACTGTGACGGGAAAACTGTTGCACATCAAGGAAAAGGTTAAATTACTATTTTCACAAGAAGTGAGCTGATTCGTGTTAAATATTTTTTTTGAGGTGAAAAGTAGGAATTTTGCCGTTTTATAGGTAGAAGGGGAAAATAAGTTTAATAGTTTTACATAACTGTTACATGTAGTGCCCTCCGGGTTGGTTGTGTTCTTGTCATGTTTCGCTTCCTTGTTTTTCCTTGTGTATTTTCTCTTATCTTCCAGGGCTCCTGTGTTTGCATAGCTAAAAGCTTTGCCATATGTAAGACCGTTTGACGTAATATATTCAAGTGAGCAATTCTCCCCCTGGTGTCCCGTAAAAAGAAGCCATAAACAAAAGTTGTGCTAGAATTAGTTGTTTCTATGTGCTTGACTGTGAGCGTTTAATTCATGCATGATTGTAAAAGCAATCTGCTCTTCACTTTGGCTAGTGTCCTCGAAAGTTATTATGTTCCTCTCTAGCTAGATGAACCACCAAGTTGTAATTTGGACCCCCAACCACTCCTTTCTCATGTTCTATGGCTTGAGTTTGGTTAGAGCAAACCATTGCTCATTGAGGCTTATGTGTTGTGTCAAACCATTGCTCATTGGCATTTCCCCCCATACATTTACCATGAATTCACATTCTTTGAGCAAGTGATCCGTCGATTAAAAAGCTTCGTTGCAAAGGCGACAGATCCATGCGCAGGGCCAATGCCTTCCTAATAAGTTATCGGTCGTGAGTGTCTCTTTGATGTATTATGAGCCGTCTAAAGAACTTGTGCTTGGATTGAGCTTTTGCCTCCGAAAGGCATTGCAATTATTGTGAGTAATCAATTCTTGGAATTGCATTTTGTAAGAACTCTTTGCTGAATATTCTCCATTGGTAGTCCCTTTCCACATTTGTCATCTTGAATATTTGGATCCAAGGTAACTTGTTGTAGGAGGCCTCCTAGTCACAAGTTGGTTTATCTCCTCAATGCTGGATGTGACTGTGAGTGTGGAGAGCCAAACATTGTTTGTCTCCTGTTTTTTTCTTTTTGAGATCTTGAAAAGAGATGGAGCTATTTCATTTGGTCTTTTGTTCTGCAGCCAGTAATCATTCCATAATTTAATTTTCTCTCCATCTCTTGCGGTGATCAAGGTGCAGGCATTAAAAAGTTTTGTCTATTTTATCACAGGGAATATTCATAAACTCATGGTTTTTCGGGATCTTTCCATTGGAACCAATTAATCAAGAAGTGGCCTCCACTGACATTTTGTGGGTCATCACTTCTCCAAAGAAAGGATCCTCTAATCCAGCCTATTCTCTTGCTGTGACATCCCGGCCCAGGGATTAATAGGATTAATAGAATACTCATATCAACAAGTTGCAACTTCTTTTCCGGAAGCCGATCTCGAAAGAACTCTAAGGTTAAGCATGCTTAGCTTGGAGCAGATTTGGGATGGGCGACCGATCAGGAAATTCTTCCCAAGTGCGCACGAGTGAGGACAAAGTGTGCAGAAAAGATTTGTGTTAGTTTGTGAGAGCAGTTTATAACCTATAAAAGCTGCCAGATGTAAGTGGACCCGGTATCAGAGAGGCGGGACATTAAGAACTGATTTTACTAGCGTCTTTCTGCTAGACGATGTGAAGAAGCGACCTAACCATCCAGCTAATTTGAAGCCAAACTTGTCAAAAAGTGGTTGATAATCGTTTTTTCAGCTTTTTATAGTCAGAGGCAATGACAATGTTGATACCTTTATAGTCAGTGGTTGATAATGTACTAGATATTTGCATGACAATGTTGATACCTTTCCAGGAAAATTTGTAAAGCGTGCCTCTACATTTAGTTCATTGCAGGAGATTGGGTATATCTCTCTTTTTTTTAAAGACAATTTTTGCTATAGGTCACTCAAAGATTATGTAATTTACTAGTGAATATTGTAAAAACGTGTGATGGCTAAAAGACATAAACAAATAGTAATATGTTATAGGACACTTTCGATCTGTTAGAGAGATAAAATTTTCAAATAGATTAGAATATGCATCATATTTCATCTTCACTCCAGCACTATAGGTTAAAAGATTTTGGTCATAGGGGCATTCTTGTCTTTTTAAAGAATTTTTCTCTCCAATCGAACCGAAAATGTTCTCAGGCAAATTATTAATTTTAAAGGATGTCCTATAATAGTGATATTATATCCATCAGCAAATTACAGAAACTTTTGAGTGTTGCAAATAAATGTGCATCCCACTTACAGAAGCGAAAAGATTTAAGTATGTAGGGGTGACAGAAAGGGCAACAACATCTGCATATAATGAAACTCTGAATCTCCCGATTGGTGGTAAGATGTTTGCAGATTCAAGTTAACTATCCTATAGGATTCCACTCATGCAGTTCACTATCTTTTGGTTCTTCCAAAAAAAAAAGTCTTTTAGGGATTGCAAGATGTCACGTACTAGTACATGTACATGTACCCGACCAAACGGGCAGTACGTACGATTACGAGCACGGATCAGTAGCAACTAGCAAGAGAAGACGTCGTCGCCCACGCCCCCCCGCACCCCTGCCACGGCCCGAGGAAGGAGCCTACGAAAGTGGCGCTGCCACGCCCAAGGCCCGCCCCCCCCCCCCCCCCCCCCACCCATCCATCGTCTGCGCGTGCACGTCTCGCGCGACGTCGCCGTCCGTTGGTCGGTCGCGCTCGGACCTCACGCGCGCCACCGAGGCAACAGTGTGCGTGCGGGCGTGGTGGGACGCCGCCGAGGCCGCGAGCGACAGGCAGCTGCACCACCGCGTCGCGCGGCCGCCGCCCCCGACGCGCGCTGCGCACAAGCAGCAGCAGGCACAGCGCGGCAGCGCGGCGTGGAGCCCCTCCTTTGGCCCTTGCCGATGGCGCGCCGTCAGCCCGGGAACCCACCGTGCCGGTCGCTTTTTTACTTATGCCGCGGGGACCCCCCGCCCGGTGCGGAGGGAGGAGCAACGTATTTGACTCGCAAGTCGCAACGTACGCAACAGCGAGCCGCGCCGCGCAGCGCAGGACGGGTTAGGATCACGGTAGTAAACTGGTATCACGTCAATGCGGATATCGGCGCAGAAAAACCGATTTGTCTGACCTGAGAGGTCATTTTTGTTGGGTAAGGATAGCGGATTTAATCCGATGGTGACAAGAATTTCATCCGCAATTTTCGTTTCCCACGGGAGTACATTTCAGAAAATTCTTTTTAAAAAATAAATTTCAGAAAACCTCAGATAATATAATATATATGCTCTATAATAAAGACAATCATAGCGATGTGTTATACATACCCATGGGTACTATGACTTTTTAATTTTATAAAACCACACTACCACTATTATTTTTTAAATATATAATACTTATAAGTTCCAAAATTATATCTGAAATATATAGCTTTTTTTTAAGTTTGTCGTATAAATGTTGTAGTATTCTACGTGGATTAATTTTTATTTTGCTACAGTAATAAGATGGATTGATTAACATTACGGTTTAATAAGAGCTTAACACCTAAATACTCGTGGTTATGTGATACTACCTCCTTCCCAAATTGATCATCATGTAATATAATTCAAAATTTCTCAAATTGATCACCATATAACTATATGGATACGGATTCCATCGGAATACAATTAATGCAGTATGGGAGAATATGCACATGCTAGGGTGTAATTGGTATGGGGTTTTAATTGATGCATGCATTGCGGAAGAATGTGCATGGTGTCTTGATTAATGTGACTTAAATTGTCCTTATTTTTGGTGCATAATCTTATATGATAATTAATTTGAGAAGAAGGGAGTACATGTTAAAGTTCATGTGGGTTTTTACAAATTAAACATAAATCATAGTATCCGGGGTTTTGTGTAAATAGCAGCATTTGGTAGGGTATGCATTCCGTACATGATATGTGCAAACATTGGAGATATTAAATTGAACAGGGTCGTCTCCACTCTCCAACTCTCCATCAGATTCCAACCAAAGAGCATCCACCGCCTCCATTAGGTGTGATCTTGGGTCATCGATGATGATTAAAGATCAAAGACGAAATGTGAAGGGAGCCTTTTATTGCATTAAAAATACTACGTGAAGCGACAAAAGATAGATTAACTTAAACAAAGCACCGCCCAATTAAGACAATCATGTCCCAAACAACTTCGTATAGTATCCCCGCTGGCAGTGGACTCGCTGCTGGTCAATCGCTGTCTTTTAGCTACGAATCCTGGATTTTGTGCATTAGTGCACCTTCAAACCAATGAGCTTTGCCATCGCAAAACTTGTGGCCGTCAACGGATTTCTGCCCTTTGCTAGGTGCCCAGGTAGCTGTACACTACTGTACAAACACCATAAACTCGCATGAAGCATGTTGAGCCCCACCTCTATGCTCTTTTTTTTTTTTTTGGGTAGTAGTAGCATTTGGTTTCTGTCACGATGTCATTATAAAGTTATACGAGGACATGAGCATGATCCTTTTTGGGGGATCTCGAAGCTTTTCTTTAACCTCTTTGCTCCAATGAGAGAGCAGTAGAGCACAAGATCTGAGATACCTTATCCCCGTTTTTAAAACTGACAGCGTTGAACAAGTTATACCAACTTTGACTGTTTTTTTAAGATAATGAAATAAAATTCTGGTATTTTGCTCAACGAGTTATATCTAAATATTACACAAATTCACTCAATAATAATGGCACATCAACAAGTCTTATAAAACACACCTAGATAAACTGAAGCAAACACAAATTAATGATCGCCAACACCTAAATAAACCTCTTAATTGTTGAATCCTGTATATGAATCTTCATTTGAAGTTGGCGAAAAACTGCATTACCTTTTACTCAAGTTCGTGACATGCAATTTTTGTTTGCCTGGTATCATCGTCACACTTTTATAATTGAGACCAGAACCGGAGTCAGTACATTGCCCTGAGAAGAACATGCATATAAGATATAAATGATGATTTGTCAAAAACTATATAATTTCTGCTCAATCATAAAGCCCAACGGATGCTCCTACGAGAATAAGTTTGCTGGTTTTTTTTATCAATACCCACAAGTCAATTTCTAATATATGAGATATACTATGTGAAGAATACAAACCAGAGAAATATGTATTGCTCTTCAAAAAAATTTTTGCATAATGACACTTCAAGAATAAATGATGGATAGTCTTATTTTTCATATAGAAATAACATCTCATACTACTATTACATTTTCTCCGAGCCAAATTATTCTTTGTTAATACTATCCTTTAAACATTTATCACATAAAATTTTAATTTTAAAAGGCATCTTCGTAAGTAGCATGAGTTATGCAGAACTATGAAAGTAGTACGATGCAAAACAAAAAGAATCTCCGCAGAAGGCAGATGAATAAGAATAATATAAAATATTTAAGGAATGACATAACGGTATCCGGTCTAGTGGCAAATTTTTTTGGCAAAAGATTTGGCATTTAAGTTTTGCTAGTTCGTATTTAGATGTATGGTAAAGTTTTGTCATTTTAATAGTAAAGATAGAGAGAGCACGGCTCCCAACACACTTTTTTAGTAAAATTTACTACTCTATACTACCAAATGATAAATGCCAAATTGCCGTGTTTAAATCCATTTTGGTAAAAAATGCTCCAACACAGCAAAATTTTTGCCATTTTAGAAAAACTAAACATGGCCTTAAGTCATACATTCCCGAGTTTTTCTCCATAAAAAACACAAGAACAGAACAACATAAAATATTTTTGAACAAATTTGAGTATTAAAATCAACCTTGTCAATTACTCTTACTGTTTTAAATTATAAATTGTTTTGACTTTTTTTCTAGTCAAACATTTTTTAAGTTTGTCCAAGTTTATAAAAAATATAATATTATTTTCTAAAAAAACATATTACCATAATATATTGAATGCTATACGTAATGAAACTAATTTAGTGGGGTAGATATTGTTAATTTTTTTTCTATAAACAAACCTAAAGACACTAGACTAGAAAAAGATAAACAACTTATAATATGAAATGGAAGGAGTACTAAAAAGAGGTGGGAATACTTGTTTGGTGCAATTTTTCATTTTTAATCACTTCATTTAATTTGTTGGTTAAAATAAATTTGTATTTTCTCTGTTTGCACCGCTATACTAATTTCTCTCTTTTTTAAATTTGCCGCGATTATTAATTTTCATTCTCTCCTCTGCCATGGATGTACTGAACCGGACGGATAGATTTGATTGGCTACGAGGGACAATTTGGCAACATTAAATAAGGAAAAAAATTGCTGAGATGCAACTTGACATTAATTGAATTATGCACTATCGACTAAAGAAAAGTCTTACCTAATAAAACAGCCAATGCCCGATTGCAGAATAATTGAGTGAGCAAGTATCTACTTGTATGTGGGAATCTAATTTTACTTCTGTCATATGTGCAGACAAACTATGATGCCCTATTGCCCTCTTGCTTCAAACTAAACTTAGTATGAAAAAGAAAAATCCCTACAGTTAGATCCTACTCATGCCAATAAAGCATGAAGTGACATTGTAAATTTGCATGGTTGATTTGAATAGATCTTGCAATGATTTGAATATAATCCAGTTGCATACCTGTAACCCTTTTGTTCCTCATTGGCAATGTGCCTATGGCTCTTATCCCAATTTTTGCTACCTTTGGGCCTCATACCAGGGAGAAAATGGATAGTGATATGCACTCCATTTCTAATAGAGATTTTCTTTTGGGTGTCAAGTGGCATGGTGGTACTTATTTATCTCACGTCTACTAATAATTGGTCAGACCAATTAAACTGTCAGTTAATTAAGTACTTCGTCCATTTCAAAAATATTCTGGTGATCCAACACATGAGGATGGGATAAACATTCTGAAGACGAGTGCAAATAGTCAAAAACACAGCCCGAGTTGAGCAACCAACAAGAGTCCACACCTGAATGGACCTGCCCATCATCATAACACAGCCACGAGGCCTGTGCTGATTGGCCGGATCTTTTCTTTTTCATTTCTGAAAAACTAGAATGGTTGAAACTAAAAGAAAAGGCAAAGGAACAAACGCTACGGGCTAAGGAAGGAAGCATCTGGTAAGGTATAAGAGAGCACTCGGTAGCAGGCTGCCATTTTCGTATCGTCCCCTCCTCTGATACGGACTCCGTTTTCTGAATAGTCGGCGCTACTTGTCTACATCCACCTGCTCTCATCAGGAATAAAAGGGGCTTTGCCCACAACTTATCCTCAGGATCTAATACTGCGCCACCATACGTGGAGTTTACAGATAATTCAGCCTTGATGCAAAGTACTATCCAACAGAGTTGTCACGGTATCATCGTCATCTACTTTTCTGAGATTTGTATCAAAGTTGCCACTGTATCATCGCCATCTACTTTTGTGCGACCTGGGGATAAAAAGGAGAGAAGGAAGAAATACATATTGTACCTCAACAGGAGAGAGAACATACTTACGTACGTACATCAGCCAGAGTTGGAACTGCTACCACCTGTTGCTATCCAAAACAGAGAATCGTTGCTCCAAATGCAAATGATTTCATTTTTATGATGTCAGTAATACTAACAATTAACAGAGGAACAGACTACAGAGCCCACGGCCGGCGCCACAGGGCACATCTGAACAAGCGTGGAGCCCATGTGCTGGACGATGCACACAGCCATTTATTTTTGTTCCTGAAAACCATATGCACAGCCATTAACTGTAAAGCACATATAAATACCCAAGGAAACAAACAATGTTGTTACAGATGTCATTGTATAGCATGGACGTGTTCCACTGTTGGATGAAAAAGAAGCAGCGTAACATATTACTCGGCCGCAAAATTGGAGCGGCGCGAGAAGCCCTTTCGGCAGCAGCATGCACGAGCACGACACCGAGCATCGGCCAGGCCGGCCCCAGCAAGAGCAAAGTTAAGCTCGCCCAGCCGGCAAGCAACACGGAACGCACGATCCCCTGCTCACGGGTCGAATTCGAAGCAGCAGCAGCAGCAGCAGAAGGAGAAGCTTCTTAATTCGTTCGCGTTTAACAACCCCATCCCCGTAGACGACGACGAGGAGGAGAACGATGGCATGGCATGGCATCCCTGTCGGCGTGCAGTAACACCTCACTCTGCTGCTGTCCCGACGTTAACCTCTCCCCTCACTGACGCTAAGCACACTGGCAGTCGCGTACTACACGCGGTTAGAGCGAGCTTCCATTAGCCCCCGAGAAATTAACAAAAAGCAAAAGCAGAAGGAAAAAAAAGAAAAACGTCACTCGCATCACATCACAGCACTAGCCGCTCTCTCTCTCTCTCTCTCTCTCTCTCTCTCTCTCTCTCCTCACCAGATTCTATATAAGCAGCTCGTCCAACCTTGGGAGGCACCCAGCAGCAGCCAGCTAGCTAGCTACTCCTACTCAGCAGCAGCAGCAGCTCAGGTCTCTCCAGTGTTCTTCGAGCTATACACTAGCTCTCACAGATTTTTGCTCCGACTCATCAAGCGGATTGATTCGATCGGCTGTTAGAGAGAGAAAAAAGGAGAGTTGGAGATGGTGAGCCAAGTGGTCGCCGAGGAGAAGCCGCAGCTGCTGTCCAAGAAGGCCGGGTGCAACAGCCACGGCCAGGACTCGTCCTACTTCCTGGGGTGGCAGGAGTACGAGAAAAACCCGTTCGACCCCGTCTCCAACCCTTCCGGCATCATCCAGATGGGCCTCGCCGAGAACCAGGTACGCACACGCGCGTGCCACACCTGCATGTACACACTTGTACATGTGTGTACACTGTCTCTGACGACATGGTTGCTCTGCCTTGGCTGTTGCAGCTGTCGTTCGACCTGCTTGAGGAGTGGCTGGAGAAGAACCCCCACGCGCTCGGCCTCCGGCGAGAGGGCGGCGGCGCCTCCGTCTTCCGCGAGCTCGCGCTGTTCCAGGACTACCACGGCCTCCCGGCTTTCAAAAATGTAATTAATTAAATCAACTGTACTCTGGTTCGCGTACACGGTCGTCAAAAGTTACAGTTGGCTAACCCCCCGAGCATATGCGCACGTGGATTGCACAGGCATTGGCGCGGTTCATGTCGGAGCAGAGAGGGTACAAGGTGGTGTTCGACCCCAGCAACATCGTGCTCACCGCCGGCGCCACCTCGGCTAACGAGGCGCTCATGTTCTGCCTCGCCGACCACGGCGACGCCTTCCTCATCCCCACCCCATACTACCCAGGGTACGCACTGGCACTGCCGCTGCTGCTACACCTTTTTACCATACGCGACAACGTGCATGGTGGCGCATGGCTAACGGTGGATGGATGGGTGGATGCAGGTTCGACCGCGACCTCAAGTGGCGCACCGGCGCGGAGATCGTACCCGTGCACTGCGCGAGCGCGAACGGGTTCCGGGTGACGCGCCCCGCGCTGGACGACGCGTACCGCCGCGCGCAGAAGCGCCGGCTGCGCGTCAAGGGGGTGCTGATCACCAACCCGTCCAACCCGCTCGGCACCGCGTCGCCGCGCGCCGACCTCGAGACGATCGTCGACTTCGTCGCCGCCAAGGGCATCCACCTCATCAGCGACGAGATCTACGCCGGCACGGCGTTCGCCGAGCCGCCCGCGGGCTTCGTCAGCGCGCTCGAGGTCGTGGCCGGGCGCGACGGCGGCGGCGCTGACGTGTCCGACCGCGTGCACGTCGTGTACAGCCTGTCCAAGGACCTCGGCCTCCCGGGGTTCCGCGTCGGCGCCATCTACTCCGCCAACGCCGCCGTCGTGTCCGCGGCGACCAAGATGTCCAGCTTCGGCCTCGTGTCGTCCCAGACGCAGTACCTCCTCGCGGCGCTGCTCGGCGACAGGGACTTCACCCGGAGCTACGTCGCGGAGAACAAGCGGCGGATCAAGGAGCGGCACGACCAGCTCGTGGACGGGCTCAGGGAGATCGGCATTGGGTGCCTGCCCAGCAACGCCGGCCTCTTCTGCTGGGTGGACATGAGCCACCTGATGCGGAGCCGGTCGTTCGCCGGCGAGATGGAGCTCTGGAAGAAGGTGGTGTTCGAGGTCGGCCTCAACATCTCCCCCGGGTCGTCGTGCCACTGCCGCGAGCCCGGCTGGTTCCGCGTCTGCTTCGCCAACATGTCGGCCAAGACCCTCGACGTCGCCATGCAGCGCCTCAGGTCGTTCGTCGACTCCGCCACCGGCGGCGGCGACAACGCCGCCCTCCGCCGCGCCGCCGTCCCCGTCAGGAGCGTCAGCTGCCCGCTCGCCATCAAGTGGGCGCTCCGCCTCACCCCGTCCATCGCCGACCGGAAGGCCGAGAGATAATCGCCAAGAACAAAACCACACCATGTCCATTACTATTACCAGTAGTAGCACATACTAGTACATTACTACGTCACAGTACACTATACTAGTAGCAGCAGTAGCAGATTCCTTTCGTTTCTTGTAATCTTTTGGCGCCATTTTTTTTTCCTCGGATCGAGGCGTGCATGCCCGATGGTCTCGGATGATCACATATCGATCCATTCCATCAGCCGGCATCGGATCGATCCCGTATTTTTCACTGGGAATTTTCAGTTTTCCCCCGACACTGAATTTCTCCCAGTTGTTGTAACCTATGGAAAGTATTATTGCTCGTCAATAAAAGCTAGTGCCCACCACTTGTAGTTCACGACTACCACTCCCACATTTGGGCTCGGTCGCATCCATCCATCGCGTGTTTTCGCCGCCGCTGTCATATAAAAGTCAAAACCGTTGCAGCGAAACCACTTGGGCCAATGGCGTTTTTTAACCCCCATCTGCTCCGTATTGCATGCGACCGAGGGGATTGAGAGAGGAGGAGTATATAGCACATAAATACTCGTAGTAATAACGCGGAGGTCTCCGGGCTTGACGTAACGTGGTAGTTAATGCTAAGTTGTTAATGATGCTGTTGTGTTTGCCGTCCGCGGCGGGCGGCGGCGTGCCCACATGATGGGGATGGATGGCGAGCGAATTGACGGCAGTGATGACCACTAGTCGTTGATCAAGGAAATCGCCGCGGCGAGTGTAGGCGAATTGACTTTGGAGTTGGGAGGCCGGGACGGCCAGTTGCGCCCTGCACGGTCTGGTTGGGAGCTCGATGACTCGATCGGCTCGCGGCGGGATCACGTGCCGGGCGATCTTTAGCTCGTTGATTTAGGGCATTTTTATATTGTAGCCAAAATAAACTTTATCAATTTTAGTATTGCTAAACTTTTTACAAGATGATAATATTGCTAAAATTTTGACATGATTTATTATATATTTACTAAATTTGGCAACAAACTAAACGTAGATATTTTTTAGATAATTTTACCAAAAAATGCTATGGTCGAAAATAGCATCAAAGTGAACAGGTCATTCGATTTCGGCTGTTTTCTCTTTCATCTAGGCTGTGTTTAGTTTCTGCAAAAAGTTAGAAGTTTAGAGAAAAGTTGGTAGTTTGGAAAAAAAATTAGAAGTTTATTTGTGTAGGAAAGTTTTGATGTGATGGAAAGTTGGAAGTTGAGGGTAGTTAGAGGTGAACTAAACATGGCCCTAGGGTGACTGGAATATTGGAGTAGTCCCAATTGGTTAGGAGATATAAAATCTAGCCTTTAATGCTCCGAGAAATGCTTCCGAATGATAGCGGCACACACAGTTGATTTTGTAAGGCTACTGCAATGTCAAACGGAGACTTTTTGGTTAATGTGCTCGGTAGTGAGTACTCCGTAGTACATTATTTGGTTAATAAGTGTATGTGATGATGATATTGAAAGCTGATCTGCGTGAGCTGATGTAGAACGCAGCGGAGCACTTGAAGCAAGTGGCAGTGAGTTTTTTTTTTTTTTTTTTTTTTTTTTTTAAAAGGGTTTCCTAAACTGTGATCGCGGTTACCGCGGGGTACGATAAAAGAAAAACCTCAGTAATCTCCTTAAATTTAAATAAATTTAAAAAATATTTTAAAATTTTATATGGTTTCGTACGATTTATTACGGTTACTACGCGATAACCACGCTTACCGCCAGGACATGAAAACCCCGGGCCTGGTGATTTGGGAAGCCATGCAGTGGTACTGCTGCTACTTACCAGCTCTGGAAGCCTGTAACTTGGGACTGTACATTGTCATTCGGGGTTAGCTTACTTTGTGTTCACACTATCTTGGTAAAAGAAAAAAAAAGCTGTTCGTTTGGTATCAGTGTTCAGGTGTGCTGGAGATTATTAATCGGACTGTTTAGTGTCATGGTTTGTTTTATCGCTATGTTCTTTTGTGGCATCAATATATGATGCCAGGGCTTATATATCAATTGTTAATTTGTCCCATAGAACTGTACTACCAGAGTGTGTTTAGTTCACGCTAAAACTGAAAGTTTGGTTGAAATCGGAACGATGTGACGAAAAAGTTGGAAGTTTGTGTGTGTAAAAAGAGCAATTTTACGGTCTTTGAGGAGGTACCATGAGGTACCATTTTTTCTATTGTAAATTTGGTACCTCTTGGTACCTATGTGCTATGAGGTACCAAATTTTACACTAAAATTTTGGTACCTCATGGTACTTCCTCAAGGACCGTAGAATTGCTCGTGTAAAAAAGTTTTGATGTGATGGAAAAGTTGGAAATTTGAAGAAAAAGTTTGGAACTAAACTCGACCCTAGTCATCTTGATGTATTCATCACAATCTTAGCCAGGGGCTGATTCGACGTGGATCCCCCCTACACCCACAAGATTCATGGATACCCCCGTGAGCACCTCTTTGATTTTTTTTCACCATAAATAATAAACTAAAGGTCCCTAAATGATTGGAGGTTGAAGAAACTCTATAATTGAGCCTCTCTAATTTTTTTTCCTAGATCCACCCCTAATCTTAGCATATATGTGTACGTTTCATTTCAATACCTAGTTCGCGAAATCTTTCGAAAATGTTGACTAATAGGACGAGGATAAAGAGAAAATCACCCGACATACCCATGTCAACCACCGATATGACTCATTCACTTGATAAGGTGTACACGACTCTTCCATCTTATTCAACGTTTTCCATTCGCTCAAAGTCTAGACAGTAAGGAAGAATTCCACTTATCCAATGTTTGACGCAGTAGCTGAAAATTTTTCAAAGCAAAGCTACTCGTTTCTACTTTGGGATACGACAACTAGTCAAAAATGTTTGACATGAATAACCACCTGATAGATTGCGCGTTTGCGCACTACAACTGGAAAGTAGGAAAACCGTTCTTCTTTCAATTTAGCCCTTATTTCATAGATCTTGTTTAGACAAAAATGAGACTGACAATCTCCTTCGACATGAGAAAAAAACGAAGTTAAATTACTCCTAACCCTTCCTTAGAATTTAGAGCATGTACTATGGTGTCCAATAACGGACTCTCTTTGTTGTCATGCAAGTAAATTTTATGACCTGGAAGAATAAGAGGGAAGAAAAGAGAAACATCGTTGCTACGCATGACAACAGCTCAGAATCGATTCTTAGTATTTATTAACGGAAAGTTTGTTGCATGAGGTTGGAGAAAAGGAAAGAAGTATAATAAAAAAATATTTAGTGCAATAATGATTTAGAAATTTTATTGTTTCTACCATTGTAAAAGGATAGTCTCTAGTGATATTAATTAATATAGATAGCTCATATTAGATTCTACCTTTATATATGTCCTTAGGTATCAATCCAAACAAGATCCATACATAGATCTAAAAGCATTCTCATCTCCGACGGAAAAGACGAAACATGAACATAAACGTGGAAACACTCGTAATAATTAAGCAAACTAGATTATCATCCAGAGACCAACTATCACATTCCCCTCATTTCTTTCAGGGGAACAGAGGTAAAAAAAAATAAAAAAGGAGCAAGACACCCTGTTGCTACAGTATTTTTTTCAGGTGGTACAGGAAAATCCCTTGGGTAGTGTACGTAGATGAAGCCAAGGGGGTTTGCCACCAACAGCCGCGACACATGAGGGGCAGATGGACAAACAAGGAGAGACTGGAACGGGACAATTCGCCGTTTTCGGGAGATGGGAGACGCAGCAGCTAACCGCACCGGCATGCAAACGAGGAGAGACCTGGAGATCAGAGTCTCGGAGAGGCAGGTCCGAGCACGGCACATGGGGGCTCACCCCCGGCCGTAGGCCGGCGGGGACGAGATCGACGACCGAACGAATCCACACCATTTGGATGGAAACCGGCCTGCCCCCGGGCATGGCGTGGACGCGGGTGTCTGGACCCAGAAGGGAAATTCCTTGACTCGCCCGGGACACCTCTGCACTGTCCATGCATGTGATCGATCGAGCAAGCTGCGATTTTATTGGTTGGTTTTGCTGGATAACCCCGATCTCCTGTCCTCAACATTTTGGTAGTTTGACTGAGCATGATCACACTTTGACCGTTATTACGCTATACCAAAACGAATAGCTATACTTTCTCCGTTCAAAAAAAAACACTCAACTACGAGAAAATATGACTCCTACTAGGACAATAAATATGTACTACCTTTTTCCAGATTCGTTGCTTTAGGAGGGATCACATCCACTTCTAGATTGAGTTTTTTTTGATGGAGTGAGTAGATATTACGCTTTAGCGAAGTAATTGCTATTGAATTCTAATGATATAACTATTACATTGCATGTTTAGAGTTCTAAAATTGTTGTTATGTAGAAATATACTCATCTCGCTTATGAAGAAAGAATGTGCTAGTGTAACAACGGCATAGGTCTGTCTAGCCAATTGCGTTGTGTAATAAAAACTATTTTTCTTCTAATATATTAATGTGTAAATTTTTTGCGTGTTCGAAAAAAAAAAGTGTAACTGTGGATCGATGATCGATCACTCCCATTACTCATCTTATCTTCTAGAACCATATCATGTGTCTCCACTGTGTCAATTATTTTCATGTTTCCTCCACGTACCTCGATGTGTTGTACTAACATTTCACGGGGTCCTCTGATCGCTACCAGGAGTCTAGCTATTTTGAGTTATGAAGGTGAGCTAGGTGGCTGACCAATGAAAACAGAGGGAGTATTTGCCTTTACTTGTAGTGGAAATATTAGGGTATAAATGATTGGAGTGAATGAATATGGCTTTGCACAAAGAGGGACATCTAGATAAGGTGATATATACCTTTCCTTGTACGTGTAGGGTTGCCAATATGCTGGATGCTGCCCATATAATGTCTGCATGTTTGTATGTGTTGTGATATGATTCGACAATGTTACTGTAGTCAGTACCATATATCTTGCCTTGGCACTATGGGGGTAAAAGTGATTAAGCTGACACGCAACATCGGTATTCACGGTTGAAGTGTGATCTTTATCATCTGTTTATTAGATTATCAGGTACAACTAAAATTTAAATTTAAAACTTAATTTCTAGGGTTTTATCGTGGAATGTTTTTCTGCCTTATTTTCTAAACCACAAATTAACATGCATAAAACTTTTACCAGTAAAATGTTAAGGTCACATTGTTTACCCTTTAGCTTACAAGCCGCAGCTAAAATTTAGATTTTAAAACCATATTTTAGATTTGATTTTAGCCTTTTTTTTTCCTTTACGTGGTTTATTTTTCAGCATTTGTTCTCAAATTGATAAGAGCGTGCATGTAAGTTTTATTTGTAAATTATTTCTTTGTTGTTAATAAGCTATTGTGGTATGTAACCAGTATAAACAAAATGATGATTGTGCCATATCGCTTCATTCAATATATCTACGGGTTATTAGTCATAGCCGACTCATAGGTTAACCAATCAGAGAATATTGATCAGCAGCATGAGTACTTCTACACCCTCCGAAAAAAATAATTCTTAATTCTAGATATGAATCTGGATATATATGTGTCTAGATTTATAGATAGGATTGGTTTTTTTACATGACCAATAGACTTCGTGCCAAAAATACTTTACATATTTCTGTATTTTCTATGCCGTGCCGCTGCCTAGTGCCTATGGCCTACCATCACACAATATGCACTAACCTAACCAATTGTTAAGTAATAAGAGGCGTGGCTAGTCTAATTACCATCCAAGCATGTCGGCTATATTATTGATACTGACGATATATAGGGTGTACGGTCGTCCTCTGTTTGCACCTTTTCGCACATTGTTTTTTTTCGACCGATTTTGCCCTTTTCGATGTACTATATCGGCACTGATGATATAGTGATATGGGCGGCCACTAACCACGCAAACTTTCCAAGTGCAGCCATTTTTTTCGAAGCTTCCCAGGCCCAGCTTAATTAATTATCTACGACTAGATGCTAATATCTACTTAAAAAAGTTTTGACAAGACTTGCAACGAGGAGCACGGATGGTCTTCCACGTAGTCTACGCGCTTTTCTCTGGAAATGCTACATCCATATTTTAATATATAACGTTGTTGACTTTTTTACAACGTTTGATCATTTATTTTATTAAAAAATTATATAATTATCATTTATTTTATTGTGACTTGATTTATCATCAAATGTTCTTTAAGTTTGATATGAATATTTTTATATTTACACACAAAATTTAAATAAAACGAACGATTAAACGTTAGTAAAAAAGATAACAATATCATATATTAAAATATAAAGGGAGTTCTATATAGGACCACCCACTTTATAAACCTAAACCTGAGTGATACGTAGATACTTGTAACTTGCTCCTGCTGTTTGTTTTCTATTCCGCTAGATGCCTAGATCCCATTTCCTTGTAACCGGCAACGATTGCGGTTTGGTATCTTACGTTGTGAACAAAACTCAATTTCTTCTACTACCTCCGTTCTAAAATAAATATAACTATAAATATCTATATTATATCTAACGTTTGACCGTCCGTTTTATTTAAAAAATTTATTAAAAAGATTTAAAAAATTAGTCACACATAAAGTACTATTTATGTTTTATCATTTAATAACAATAAAAATATTAATCATAAAAACATTAAATAAAATGAACGGTTATACGTTAGACATAAACAATGCAAACTACACTTACTTTGGGATAGATGGAGTAATATAATATACTGATGTGCAATCATTTTGCAAGTTCGTGAAAAAAAATCGATACTTGCTCCTCTCAAATTGATAGTACTTCGCATTTTAAATAAAATTGTTAACAAAATTTAGAAAATGTGATGATAAATAATCTTTAAAATATCTATCTTAAAAATATGAAGACCATGCATATCTACATTTTAATCTTAAAATATACTTCAATAAATTCATTTGTTGATTGATATTTATATATATTATAATAGAATATAGCGATCACAATTTTTTTTTAAAGTGAAGTATTATCTACTTAGAGAGAGCATGTACTCCCTCCGTCCCATAATATAAGGGAATTTGAGTTTTTGTTTGCAATGTTTGACCACTCGTCTTATTCAAAAAATTTTGAAATTATTATTTATTTTATTTGTGACTTACTTTATTATCTACAGTACTTTAAGCACAACTTTTTGTTTTTTATATTTGCAAAAAAAGTTTGAATAAGACGAGTGGTCAAACGTTGCAAGCAAAAACTCAAAATCCTTTGTATCGTGGGGCGGAGAGAGTAGTTAGTAACTTACTATATTTTAATGCTTCAATCATTTTGCGATTGGTGTGGTTCTAGCTAGACTTCTAGTCATCAAATAATTAAGCTTGCACATCGTCTGAAAAATGATCCTGAGTGTGACGCCATTTGATCGACCTCTTGATCATATATAGTTCCAGTTTTGTATTCTTCCTAAGCCAACTTGTATATGCTAGCTGATGCGCTGATGTAACATGGAAAATGAATTTAATCATTAGTAATTACCAAATTGAGATGACTTGGTAACATATTTGCGGCGAATTGTCGTGGCTAGCTAATTATTGAGGAGGACATATTTAGCGCTCTGTATATATAGTTATATATGGCTCGATCGAATCACTGATAAGTGACAACGATTGTGTTGTAAAGTAGCATAATAATCTAATTAGAGTTCTGTTGAATTTTTATGTGGTAATTATTTGACCCAATGCGGAAATTAAGAACTTAATTGTGATGTATGTGACGGAAAATAATTAACACTGGAATTTAACCTTTTGCGCGTTCACGAACACTGATAATTTAACTTAGAGAAATTAATACTCAATCGAGGTGTTGAAGCTAGAACAAAGTAGAAAAATGTACTGAGATATACCTTGTTACATTTATATGTACATACATGAATTAATCTGGATCAACACAAGGTAAAATAGCTAGGATTGCTTACAGAATTAGTTATGTAAACCGTTAACTCACATGATAATATTGAAATTAATGTACATTATAATCATCCATAAGCTCGCACATACGTGCTAGGAACTGCTATGTTCTTAGACTTATATAAGTGAATTATGTAGCGGAAACAGATATGATATGCTACATAGTACACATATATCTTAAAGTGAAGTATATAAATAGATCTATATCATTTAGCCTCATTATGTAGTGGGAGTGGCACCGGAAAAAGAAACAGAGGAATAAAGGGTAGAAAGATACACTTAATGGAATTGATCTAGGGTTAACAAAACTAACAAGTTTTACATATGTGCATCATTAGCTGAACATTTTAATTTGTAGGAAGTGTCACGCGAATTTCTCAAGAAGCGTAATGTTGTCCACGAGAACTACGTATACATTCGGGATGTCCTCAGGTAGAAAGTTTAGTTTCCCATCAACTCACTCTGCAACATGGGTGTGTCAACAGTGAAATTACTAAAACATAAGTAGAAAAAAAATTGCATATCAAAGCACATCAAAGCTCATATTTCTTGCTTACCATTCTTTTTTTTACCTACGATGACTTTATCAACCTCGATATTGTTGAAATTATAAGCACATAATGATTTAATTTATTCCATAAATAAATCATGATATTCCAGATGTAAACTAGCATGATCATATCATTAGATCTACACATGTAAACTAAGCAGTAAAACATGAACAGATCAAATATGCGTAACATATCGAACACGTACAAAAGTGGCGGAAAGACCGGTTGCTCGGCAGGAACTACTCGCGGTTGCGGGCGTCGATGAAGGCGCGCAACACGCGAGCGGAGAGGAAGGCGAGCCGTCACGGACGAACATGGAGCAGTCGCGCGAAGCGCTTCCCAAAAACCTTATTGCCGCCTTCTCCCGGTGTAGGACGTCGAAGGTAGAGGTTCCGGAGACCTGCTCTCCTGATCGCCGATGCACGCCGGCGAGCGGGATGGAGTAGTCTACGAGCCACGATGCAGTACAGAGTAGGAGGCAAACCCTAGATTGAGTTCGCGTATGTTGCGTGAAGGCGGCGGCTCGGTTTGTATAGAGTTAGGTCGCTTGATCAGGGCGCCCGCGTAAACCGAACCAGATAAGTCGCGCGTAACTTATCCGGACTCCACGCCATTTTCACGCACCGGATTTTTCGGAATGTTTCCAAAACAAAACAAATCTGAATTTCCTGCAGCAAAACAAAACTGCAAAAGGAGGCTGCATCTGCGCAAGGGTGAGGAGCCAATTTTGTGGACCATTCGACGCGTACGCCGTGCACGCGCGCCGCCTGCACTGCCAGGCCAGGCGAGTGAGCGCGCGCGCGCGCGTGTTTCCCCTCTTCTCCCACCACACATGCTTCAAGTGGCTAGGAGGGCATCCTCCCTTTTAAAGAGGTCCCCCTCTCCTAGAATAAGCAAGGTGGTACTAAACTCCACATGCATGCCATCCCATGAGGTGGGCTTTTGTAATTTTCCAAAGAACTAATCTTCGAATGGGCCTTAGCCCATCTATTAATTCCAACAATCCCTCACCAAATCTCAAAATCCCACTGAGATTTGCCTTTTCCAATGTACTATTTATATACTAGCGGTTCGATGAAGACCGATTAAGGTTGAATATCCACCTAGAACTCCAAGCTACACTTACTCACAACTTGAACAATGGACCACGCCTTGAATTGCAAGTCTTGTGCAAGCAAGTTTTACTCAGAGTCTTATCTGGTACTAGACCGTCTGTAGACTACCCCTCGGGTGGAGCGTATAAGTCATACTCCTAGGTCCTTAATAAGCTTCCTAGAAGATTCACCCAAAATCTCCATAGACTGCGACCAACAGTCAAGCTTACAAAGGTGAGTTCTTTCAAGAATGCTCTGCAGGATAGTATCTTCGCTAATTAAAGCCAACATAACTCATTAAGGTATAGCCAACCTACCTTGCAGCTCATGAGAGTACATGCATCTTCACTTAGAGAGGGTATAGATTGGTACTCTCCTCTAGTTTACTAATGGTTTATTCTTCCCAGGTTCTAATTCACGGGATCTTCGATCACATAGACTGGGTTACCACCATAGTATAACTCACATGGGTCTCAAACCCATATCCTTCGATGTATTATCTATCACATTTCGTGATAGTCCCTTCGTGAAGGGATATGCCAGGTTTCTAGCTGTTTGGATGTAATCCAACGTTATAACTCCGGAGTTTCTCAATTTCCTGACAGACTTCAATCGTCTTTTCACATGTCTAGACGATTTCATATTATCCTTAGAACTATTCACTTTGATAATTACCGTTTGATTGTCACAGTTCATAAGGATAGCCTGCACCGGTTTTTCAACAATAGGCAGATCCATTAATAGATCACGCAACCATTCTGCCTCAATAGTAGCAGTATCCAGTGCCGTCAGTTCTGCTTCCATGGTTGACCTCGTCAAAATCGTCTGTTTGCAAGACCTCCACGAAACAACACCACCACCCAGTGTGAAGACATATCCACTAGTGGCTTTGATCTCATCCATATCAGAGATCCAGTTAGAATCACTATATCCCTCCAATACCGCAGTATACCCAGAATAGTGAAGCCCCAATTCCATAGTACCTTTCAGATAGCGTATTACTCGCTCAAGCGCGCCAGTGATCATCTCCCGAATTAGAGGTAAACTGGCTCAACTTGCTCACAGCAAAGGAGATATCAGGCCTAGTTGCACTAGCTAGGTACATCAGCGAGCCAATGATTTGGGAGTATTCCAGTTGATTCCTAGCAATTCTCTTTTTCTTGCGAAGCAACAAGTTAGGATCATAAGGTGTTGGAGAAGGCTTACTATCAATGTAGCCAAAACGATTCAAGATCTTCTCCACATAATGAGACTGCAAGAGTGTAATCACATTCTCACATCTATTTAGCTTAATGTTTAAGATAACATCACCTACTCCCAAATCCTTCATATCAAAATTTTGAGACAAGAATGATTTAACCTCATTTATCACCTCAAGGTTTGTCCCAAATATCAGTATGTCATCAACATACAAGCACAGAAGAACTCCCTCACCCCCACCATGGCGATAGTACACACATTTATCTGCCTTATTGACTGCAAAGCCTGCAGATGTCAATGTTTTGTCAAATTTCTCATGCCATTGCTTAGGAGATTGTTTCAGACCATACAAAGACTTCAACAATTTGCACACTTTGCCTTCTTGACCTTCAACTACAAACCCATCAGGTTGATCCATATAGATCTCCTCATCCAGCTCTCCATTAAGAAAAGTTGTCTTAACGTTCATTTGATGAACGAGAAGACCATGTGAGGCTTCTAGGGAAAGTAGCACACGAATTGTGGTCAATCTAGCTACAGGTGAGTAAGTGTCGAAGAAATCTTCGCCTTCTTTCTGAGTATAGCCCTTAGCAACAAGCCGAGTCTAGTACTTTTCAATAGTACCGTTAGGCCTAAGCTTCTTCTTGAACACCCACTTGCACCCCACATGTTTACACCCATAGGGTCGCTCTGTCACCTCCCAAGTCCCGTTAGCGATAATGGAATCCATTTCACTACGGACAGCCTCCTTCCAGTAGTCTGCATCAGGAGATGCATATGCTTCTGAAATTGACTTAGGAGTGTCATCCACGAGGTACACAGTGAAATCATCACCAAAGGACTTAGTCGTCCTTTGTCTCTTACTCCTTCGAGGAGCTTCACTGACATCCTCCTTAGTGACATGTTCATGTGTATGTTCAGTTTGTTCTGGTGGTGTGATTGAACTGTGAATTATTTCAGAGGGTTGGCTCGAACTACTATGTGTATCCTTCATTGGGAAAAAACTCTCAAAGAAGGTAGCATCACGAGGCTCCATAATTATACCAACATGCATGTCAGGTACCTCAGATTTAACTATTAAAAATCTATAGGCAATGCTGTGATGAGCATATCCCAGAAAGACACAGTCCACAGTCTTAGATCCCAGTTTGGGCTTCTTCGTTATTGGTACATTGACTTTCGCCAAGCACCCCCATGTGCGCAAATAAGAAAGTGATGTTTTCTCCCAATCCATATCCCATATAGTGTTTTGTCCTTATTTCTATTAAGAAATCTGTTTAACACATGATTAGAGGTCAACAATGCCTCCCCCCACCATGCCCTAGGTAGTCCCGCGGTGTCCAACATGGCATTCACCAAGTCAGTCAGTGTGCGGTTCTTCCTTTCAGCAATCCAATTAGACTAGGGAGAATAGGTAGGCGTCCTCTCATGTATGATGCCATGTTCCTCACAGAATAAGTCAAACTCGTTTGAGAAAAACTCTCCACCACGATCAGACCTAAGCCTTTTTATCTTTCTGTCAAGTTGATTTTCAACTTCTGCCTTATAAATTTTAAAATAGTCTAAAGCCTCGTCTTTCGTTTTCAACAAGTACACATAGCAAAAATCTAGTAGCATCATCAATCAACGTCATGAAATATTGTTTTCCACCCTTCGTCAACACCCCATTCATTTCACAAAGATCTGAATGTAGGAGTTCTAGTGGTGCCAAGTTTCTCTCCTCGAGAGCCTTGTGAGGCTTGCGAGGTTGCTTCGATTGCACACAACTATGGCACTTAGAACCTTTGACAATTAAAAACTTAGGAATTAAACATATGCTGGAAAGCCGAGACATCAAGCCAAAATTAATATGACATAAACGTGAGTGCCAAACATTAGCCTCATCATCCACACTGCCACAAATATGGTTCACAGACTTATTGCAGAAATCAGAAAGGGAAAAGCGGAACAGGCCTCCGCACTCATAACCTTTACCAATAAAATATCCATGTTTAGACACGACTACTTTATTAGACTTAAAAACCAACTTAAATCCGTCTCTAGTCAGACGGGAGCCACTAACAAGATTCCTGTCGATAGAAGGGACGTGCTGCACGTTCTTCAGCTGCACGATCTTTCCCGAAGTAAACTTCAGATCTACCATGCCAACACCATGAACAGAAGCATGTGACCCATTCCCCATTAGGACGGTGGAACCCTATGCGACCTGATAAGAAGAAAACAATGAGATGTCAGCACAAACATGTACATTGGCCCTAGTATCAACCCACCAATTAGTAGACTGATTAACTGAAAAAACAGTAGGTAAATTACCATACCTACTTCCATCTCCAGTGTTGCCAATGGTCACATTAGCAGACTTAGAAGTCTACCCTGCAGGTGCCTTCATCCCCTTGCGTTGTGGACACTTCCTAGCCAGATGACCAAGTTGGCCACACACAAAGCAAGTCCTCTCATCCTGATTAGAATTGTTGTTGTTCTTCTTCTGCTTCTTGAAGTTGGTGGTCTGTTGAGCTTTGTATTTCCCCTTGCTCTTGTTCTGGGCCTTGTGCACAATATTGGCACTGGACTGCCCACCATCGTCCTTAGACGTAGCATCTTTTTCCCGAGCTTTCTCCTCAACATCAAGAGACGCTATCAACCCCTCAACGGAGTATTCCTGTCTCTTGTGTTTGAGTGCAGTACCGAAACTTCTTCAAGATGGAGGTAGTTTCGCAATAATGCACCTGGCCACAAATTTGTCGGGTAAGACACACTTAAGGAGTTCGAGTTCCTTAGCCATGGTTTGTATCTCATGAGCCTGTTCGACTACAGAACGGTTGTCAGCCATCTTGTAGTCATGAAACTGCTCCATGATATACAGATCATTGCTAGCATCAGTAGCACCGCATTTAGTATTCAGTGCATCCCACAACTCCTTAGCGTCGGTCATATGCATATACACCTCGACCAGACGATCACAGAACGCTAAGAATGCATCCCACAAAGAGAGTAGTGGCTTCCTCGAATTGCTTCTGCTGCTCAGCAGTAAGAATTCTTTCATGTTTGCTAGTACTCACCCAGAAGCATTTCATAGCTGTCAGCCACAGAGTGACCCTGATCTGCCATCTCTTAAAGTGCACACCGGTGAATTTATCCGGCCTCAGTGCATCGGCAAAACTAGCCATAGTAAAATCACAGCGCCTATAATAAGGTTTTCGGATTGTTGAAATTATAAGCACATAATGATTTAATTTATTCTATGAATAAATCATGACATTGCAGATGTAAACTAGTATGAACGCATCATTAGATCTACACATATAAACTAAGTAGTAAAACATGAACAGATCAAATATGCGTAACATATCGAACACGTACCGAGGTGGCGGAAAGACCGGTTGCTCGGCAGGAACTACTCGCGGTTGCGGGCGTCGACGAAGGCGCGCAGCACGCGAGCGGAGAGGAAGGCGAGCCATCGCGGACGAACAGGGAGCAGTCGCGCAAAGCGCTTCCCAAAAACCTTTCCTGCAGCAAAACAAAATCCGAATTTCCTGCAAAAAGAGATTTCATGCACCGGATTTTTCTGAATGTTTCCAAAACAAAACAAATCCGAATTTCCTGCAGCAAAACAAAACTGCAAAAGGAGGCTGCATTTGCGCAAGGTGAGGAGTCAATTTTGCGGACCATTCGACGCGTACATCGTGCACGCGCGCCGCCTGCCCTGCGAGGCGAGGCGAGGCGAGCGCGTGTTTCCCCTCTTCTCTCCACCACACATGCTTCAAGTGGCTAGGAGAGCATCCTCCCTTTTAAGGAGGTCCTCCTCTCCTAGAATAAGTAAGGTGGTACTAAACCCCACATGCATGTCATCCCATGAGGTGGGCTTTTGTGATTTTTCAAAGAATTAATCTTCGAATGGGCCTTAGCCCATCTATTAATTCCAACAGATATATGGTAAGATGCTCACATAGAGATAGGTTGTTCATGTATACGTTCATAGAAATGAGTATTTACACACATGCTTATAAGCACATGTGTTTTTTTTAAAGAAGTTCTATAAAATTAGGAAGTAGTAAGTAAAATAGAGATAAGATATTCCCACTCTCTTTTTTTTATTTAGCATTTCAATGGCAAAGCTAGCTTAATGAGTGGATTGAGTGGTGGAGGTAGCAACATCTTTGAACTTAGGCAGCAAAAACTATTTATTATATTAACGTGCAATCTTTTGCGTGTTAGTGAAAAAAAAAACTCAAAGACTATTTGTCGGCAGTTAGCAATATTTTCTAAGTATTTTGGCTAATCTATAATAGAGATGCCAGTGGTGCAGCACCCGATCAGTCCGAGAGCTTGCTCCACCACTAACTAGGCCCGATATACATTTGACTACTGGCTTTCTCTATCTAATTTGATCTTATTCTAAAGCTGTCGTATCTTTTCTTTAGATATTTCTAAAGGGGTGATCTTATATTGGATCGATCTTAAACAAAGTAAAACCATCCGTCGGTAAATGAAGAAAAATAGAACAATTAGTTGTGTGCACGCGCGTCCCTCCTATGTTTATTTGGGTCTCACATTGCCGGTGTATTGTCCCATCATTTTGAAACCATGGTTGAACCACGCATCGAAGCAAGTCAAAAGAGACGTGAAATGAGATCCGACATTCTTCATGCATTTAGGACAAAAAAGGAGTAAACCATAGAAGGAAGCTCGAAAGGTTATGCTTTACTAAAAAAAAAACTGCCAGCTAATTAAAGTCCCATTTCAAACGCGTGGGTATTCATTAATTGTACTGTGAAATTCCAAATTTCAAACATGCCCTATACTAGAAATGAACAAGGCCAACTGTGTTCTTAACATACTAGCTGTAGTACTAGAACAAACTGTGACTTTTGTTAGCTAACCCCATCGAGCAAATCTTTTGCCGTTGCAGGTGCATATATACGGGGGCCACCAACAGGTGGTTGTTGAAAAAAGGCCATTGCCCACAGGCACTGTCGCGTACTACTACTGCGGTGCAGCCGGTGCTGCACTGTACATGTAATGGAATGACGGAATGGCTCTTGATTCTTCACGATATGAAGTGAAGTGAAATGAAGTCGACCACACCACAACGAACGAACGTGCGTAAAGCTGCCGCCGGCAGGCTGGCTAGCTAGCTGGCGGAGGCGTCAGGCCGCGGCGCGTGACGTATTTGGCCGCAGCGAGTGCGTCCCCGGAGAAACTCGTCAACCTGCAGCAACAAAGGGGTTGGTAGCCGTAGGTGCGGTGGTGCGGACGTGCGGTGTGCGCAGACGTGGACGTGGGCAAGAACTAGTTTTCACGCGATTAGTCCGCTGCGGCTAAGCTGTTTAACCTTTTTCTTTTCTCGCGGGAGCCACCAGCGGCGTTCGACTATTCGAGGGGAGCGTTTGCTGAGATGGGGCGTCGGGCGAGGTGAAGCCGTGTGGGTCGAGCTAGAGCTAGGAGTAGATGCGGTCGTCGTGAACTCCTTTTACGAAAACCGGTAGCTAGCTAGCGACCGTCAGTCCGTCACCGACGCCTCTTCAGATGTACTCCAAAGGTGAAAGTGAACTATGGCTATGTTTAGTTCAGCGCAAAGTTAGTATTTTGGTTGAAATTGGAGATGATGTGACTGAAAAGTTGTGTGTGTATAACAGGTTGATGTGATGGAAAAGGACTGAAGTATGGATCCAAACTTTGGTTGTAAACACAGCCTATAGCTTCTCATTATCTCATTCACAGTGAGCTGCAGGAGTTCGGCCTGAACGTTCCATATACACAAACAGTGAAAATTCGCTGCCACATTATTGGTTGGGCCCACAAAACTGAAGCGCGCGTGACCAAAGTTTGCTACTCATGCTTCGACTGAATCGAGACTGGGGAAAGCGTCGCAGGCTTCTTTTGGAGGCTAAAACGCATTGCTAACCTTGTGTCTCTTGGAGTTCAATCTTGAGTCTTGTTTGGCAGCCGAGACCGAACAAAATTCACGGCGTACTATGAATGCTCTCATAGTACGTTACTCCGTTTGAGATGCGTTCCCAGTTACATTTTCTCAACTTTTACTCTTTCTCTTTTGTATTTCTTACCATAGTTTTCAGACTAGCTACTAAAATATACTTTCTATAAAAACATTATAGAATAGTTACTTAAAAATCATGTTTAATCTATTTTTATAATTTTTAAGCTAATAAATTAATTAATCACATATTAATCTATCGTTCCATTTTACGTCTCAGGGGAAGCTTCCCAACCTCCTAAAAACACAACCATCTTATTAGCGGTAAACAAACTTTAAATTATATAAGTCTTAATTTTAAGCTAATTTTGGTTTTCTTTTATTGTACTTTATTTTTTATATTGGATTTTAAAAGTACACGTTTTAGTGTTTACCCATAAATTAAATTTGGTTGACTCGTTACTCTTATATCTAAAGCCTTTGTAGAAAATCTAATACTCCCTCCGTACTGGAAGTCGTTTATGACAATGTTTAAATCAAACCTTGGAAATATAAATCATGAATAACTCTCATATTGTTGAGTTTGAAAATGTAAAAATTATATGAATATATTTGTCTTGAAAAATACTTTCATAAAAGTATACATATATCACTTTTCAATAAACATTTTTATAGAAACAATAGGTCAAAGTTGTGTTTTGGAGACCATGTCGCTATACAAAACGACTTCCTTTACGAGTACGGAGGGAGTATGTTGTATTTTATTGTATTACATCGACCCTCTTATGAGGATATAGGAGTACAGAAGGGATATAGACTTAGAATACAATGCAAGCAAGAGTAAATTTATCTCTAGTATTTTAAATTTATCTCTAGTATTTTATCTGGGACTCTATTTTATCTCTAGAATTATATCTTCTCTCTATAATTATATTTGACTCTTATCTCTAACCGACATCTATGCTTCAAATAGCCTCCTCGTTCTCTAGAGTTAACCACCCGCTGTTTTTCTTTAAACCACTAACTGGTTTATTTTCTTGTTTTACAACTATTCCTCGTATATATTTGTAGTTCAAATGTCACAGCTGATTTGCTTAAAGAAATACAGAAAAATGTCAATCACGCAGGTAAAATCGACGCTGCTGTCAAGCACATGGATAAACAAAACCACGAGACAAAACAACAAATGGCTTTTGCCTAGAGGTCCGAATAGGGCCGGTGGCATAGACAGTTTGGTTCGTCCTTCCTCTGTTTCACAGTAGAAAGGTCAATCGTGTTGTACCGGACAACCAATTATTCCGTGATTAGAACCTAACAACAACGTTGTCTGCTCACTGTGCCGATAACTTTGGTGCTCCCACGTTTTTCCGTCTCCAACTCGATCGTCAGAGTCCAGAAACGTACAAACTCAAACGTAGATTGTGCACATGATCCACGAAGCAAATTAGTCCGGCGCCTGGCCCAGCTACCTTCCGAAACGGGCACACGATCTCGCTGTGTCAAAGCAATGTCGTCGGCGAGGCAGACAAGCATATTTTCACGGTCCAAAACCCTATCGGAATCGCACCGGCACGCTGCTCCCACCTGCTAATTAGTCTCGCGTTGCTGCAGAAGAGTTCCTATCCAAGCCTTAGAGCAAGAGCAAGACTAATAATACAGCCGACCTGTTACCTATAAGATTCTTTACAGTTTTCTCTCAGCCTATCCATATAATAGTTAGCTATTTATAATATTTAGTTCTTGTGTCCAAACTGGCTGTAAGTTTATAGCCCGCTTCTCCTCTCTCTCCTCTCTTCTCTCTTCCACCTCAGTATTTAGCCGGCTTATAGTCTACTATTATACTTGCTCTTACCCAAATTAATTTTAGAGAGAATCTCTTATATGCCACTAAAAATTGGTCTGATCCCTTATATGCCACTGAAAATTGGCTCTTCCCTCATATGCCATTGATCCAAATTTGCGCACCCTCTCATGCCACTCCCGTCAGTTGACCGTGTGTCTTGAGAGTTAACGGTCAACACACGGTCAACTGACGGGAGTGGCATGAGAGGGTGCGCAAATTTGGATCAATGGCATATGAGGGAAGAGCCAATTTTCAGTGGCATATAAGGGATCAGACTAATTTTCAGTGGCATATAATGCGCGCCCATGTCACTATAACTTAACTTGTTTGTTCTACAGTCGACAGACAAAGTTTGAGATAAAACGGGTCAGAGATGGACATGATAGATCATAGTCGTAGATTGTCCCTGTGTTCTCTTTGTTGTTTATTTTTTTCAAATGACGTTGCATGCATGCAGCGGCGACAGACACCCCGGCCCCGCAGTGCCGCCGGCCGGGTCGACACGAACGTCCAGAGCGCCGCCCGGATGGACCCAGACTGACTCGAGAGCCGGGCCGGATTCGATCAGCACAGGATCGCATTCTGCAAGTACGTACCCCTGCTGACCTTGGCACAGTGCTATTCGATCGATCGATTGACAAAAATGACAGTGCGGCGTTGGGAGGCATACGGTGGTCCTGCGCCTGCGTGCCCCCGGGCGTACACGCAGAGCCACGCGGTCGGCCGTGCCGCTGCGTGTGGCATTTACGGTGGTGGTACGTTGTGCATGTGTGTGGGGGCCGACGACACGGCCACGATGCGCGCGCGGCGAGACCGTCGCGTACGCCCCCGGCAGCGCGGCGCCACCGGGTAGGGGCGTGGTCGGTGCGGCCACCGACCACCCCCGCGCGCCCCGGCGCTCACCCTACGCCCGCAGCCGCAGCCCGCAGGTGGAGTACTCGTCCGTCCATCCATCAACACACCTCGGCGTACGTTTCGCTGCACGATTCGTCCTCGCGGACAAGGGGAAGTTGGCCACCACCACCACCAACACACATCTCTCTCGATCGGGCGCGGCGCGCGAGGACAAGCAGCGCCCGGCCAAACCGCCCCTCGAGACAACACACTGACGCGCGCGGGAGATCGATCGAGCACGATCACGATCACGAGATCGCCCGCGGCCGTCTACGCGCGGCGGAGTCAGCAGGGAGACGCGATGGGTGGCTGCGTGGCCCGTGCGTGCTGCCCATATGCGCGCACGCGCGCGAGACGACCCGTATATTAGTCGTATGCGCTCCATGCTGCTGTACGCGTCGCCGCATATATATCCGCCGGGGATGATGATGGGCCAGGCATGGTCGCCCCCGCCCCCGGCCCGTTGGATGGGTGGGCGCGGCTGGTTGGGGTTGGGTTGGGGATGGATTTCCTTTCCGGCGATGGCTATGGGTGAGGAGGGCGACACGAGGGGAGCGGACAGTTGGGACACCTGGTGCGCGTCGCGGTGTTGGCTCCGGTCGGGCCGGGCTAAGCTGCTAGGGGGACCAAGCTAACACTGATCTAACTACCCTGTGCTTGTCTCGGTCGATGGGTTGTCGGTGTGGTGTGCCAAATGTTGACGACGCAAGACAACTAGACAAGCCGCTGCAAGCCTGCAACAGATGCCAATTATTAGTGACGAGTCCAAAATCTAAACACGGCGAGAATTTAGGGGCAAAGTCTTGTCTAGCAACGAAGAGCTAGCGCGGTTTTTTGTAGTGAAGGAGAGACCTCAACGCGAGAAAAGCGGCAGAATGCTGGCCTGGCCCTGGCCCAGCTGATGTACGACTAGGAGCTTCTCCAGGCGGCCTATTGGGCCTTTGGTGGCTGCAGGCATGTACAAGGCCCAAAGCATGGTCTAACTTGAATTTTCAAGCCACCTTAGGGTAGGACTTGAGAAGCACTGCCACTGCAAAAATCTTAGCCAAAGCCCACGAAATTCAGATTGGACCGATCAGGCCAGACTGACCACGGCCATTGTTCAGCCAGTGCTAAACGCAACTTCCAGCTTCCTTGTTTGGCTTTATGCTTATGCATATAAGCTAAAATTTAAATTTTAAAACTCGATTTAATTGGTTTTTATGATAGTTTATTTTACAGAACTTGTTTTTAAATTACTAAGACACGTATAAACAAATTTTACTCACCAATAAACATAACTATATGCGAAAAGACGCGACTCTTCATGTTTCACAGCTCACACAGAGGAATAGATTAATTTACAGGTTGAAAAAGGTTGTTGTACTAATGCTCAACGTCTCGACAGGAATAAGGTTCAAGAAAATCAGCTGAACATTTCTCATGATGCTGATCTCAAAGCTACCGCATCTCTAAACATAGGCTAATTTGCACCTTTATTCTTGCAATCTACTACCTCCGTCCCATATTACTTTTCTTTTTTAGTTTTTGTTTGTCAATGTTTGATCATTCGTCTTATTCAAAATATTTTAGAATTATTATTTATTTTGTTTGTCATTTACTTTATTGTCAAAATTACTTTATATATGACTTATCTTTTTTTATATTTGTAATAGTTTTTTAAATAAAATGAATGGTCAAACGTTGTAAATAAAAAGTCAAAAACGTCACCTATTATGAGACGGAGGGAGTAGTGTTAATCCTTCGTTTTCCAAAGTCCTTATCTCCCTTGTCCAACTAGTAGCTATATTATTCTTTACTTTTTAATAGGACACTAATGCGCCGGGGTCGGTTCAACGACTTAAGGGGCGTGGCTTGTTAATTAGTCTAGCTGGTTCATGAGGTTCTACGAAGCTAATATCGTAGATTTCGATATGACCCTGTGTCGCGTCGAATAGAATCTAGTAGTAGCAAATAGAGTTTCTAGCGTTTGGAACATATTCTGGGACCCATCATATCTATAGCTCACCGCCGCCGTATATGTTTTTCAAAATGATCCATGTTGATCACATTGCTGTGCTCGACTTTTATGCCAATAAAATCATCATTTGGTATCCATAAAATTCAACAGATGTGAAGAGATAATCAAAAAATACTGTAGAAAATAGGATTGAGCTCAGACTAATGCGTGGGACATGTACATGTATATTTGGAGCTTGTTTTGGTGTATATGGTCAAACTCAACCAAGGAGAAAAAAAATACAGAGAGCGAACACAGGCCTGAGAGGTGACAGCGCCTTTACCTTCACCGAACCCGTCTCCGTTTATGGTGGCCACCGGCCGCTAGCGAGGGGATGCAAATTTAATAGGGGCAATTGCAAATTTACCACTACTTTGAATCGTTATTGCAAAACTGCCACTAGAAAATTGCAAAAATACCACTAGAACTGTCATTCGAGTGGTATCCTTGCAATATTCAAAAAACCGGTGGCAAATTTGCAAATGCCCCAATTTAATAACAAATAAACAACTCACTAGTTAAATCCTACTTTAGCCTTATTCTATAATATTTTTTGGCTCCACCACTGGCATTTAGTATTCATATGAGATTGTTGAAATTGCACGGGTTAGTACTCCCTTCATTCTAATATAAGTATAAGTATAGTCTAGTACGAACGTGATATATTCTATAACTACGAATCTAAACGAATAGTGTTTAGATTCGTAGTTCTAAGATATCACATGTTGTATTTATATTAGGACAGGGGAGTAGTAAGTTAGTAATGTGCAGGTGCATGGACATGCATGGACAGGGGTGGAGGTAGAGTATGGAAAACACCCATAAACTTAAACACCTATATGTGCATCCCCTTAATAAGAATTTAGGCGTCCGCATCAATTTAAACTTATGTAAAATAGAGTAAATTAAGTAAGAGGCATCCTTCTCCATTTCGTTCAAACTTTGTCCGTTCAAACTAAGAGCATCCCCAGCAGCTCATCTAAATTTCATCATTCATACTTCTATTTAGATGGCCATTCAAAAATATTCCCACTCTATATTACTTTTCACTCCAACAGATCATCTATATTACATCCTACATATACCAACATCCTATATTTTACTAACATTTTTCAACTACCACACATTTTTACTCCCATTCCTCTCACCTTTCACCACTTAAAAAAAATCTTCCTCACCACTCTCTCTTCTACAGCCGAGAGGACGGGGAGGACGAGGGCTGACCGGAGGGAGTGGTGCGGGCGGAGACCCGAGTGGCGGGGACGGCGGGGCGGCGTGGGTTGTTAGATGAGCGGCCGGTTGGAGAGGAGGTGCGGTTGAAGAAGCGGCGGGGCGACGCGGGCGAAGACCTAGAGCGGTGGGGACGGCCAGGCGGCGTCGGTTCGAGGAGCGGCCGGTCAGAGGGGAGGCGCAGTCGGAGGAGCGGCGAGGCAACGTGGTCGGAGGAGCGGCGCCTATAATAAATAATGTGAAAAGTAAAACCTTAGCGGCCTGGAGTGGTGTATAGAGTGGAAGACATGGAACGAACCTATAGGTTCAGGCTTCGAATGAGGAAGTTCAAGACATGTAACGAGCGGTGAATAATGTGAACGATGGGGGCGGCTCATTCTTTCCGTTCTGCGCGGGTGGAGACCCGGAGCGGCGGGGACAGCCGGGCGTCGTCAGTCCAAGGAGCAGCCGGTTGGAGGGGAGGCGCGGGCGGAGACCCCGAGCGGCGTGGATGGCGGGGCGGCATGGATTGCGGTGACCATTGGCAGCGGGGATGGCGGGGTGCTTCGGCGACCTCACTGCCAGATCCGCGCCTCTCCGCCTCTACTCCGGTGATCTCCACCTCCAGATCCACCACCTCTCTTCGGCTCTACTCCGGTATGCACATTCTCTCTACCGTTACTCTCCCGTGGTTTGCAGTCTAAATGGTGGCGCGAGTTCGATTAGGAGAGGGCAGTTGAGGATGGCGTGAGGAGAGAGAACCGCCATATTTGGTTTGAGAAGGACTCGGTTTGAAGGACCTCTAAAAATAGCGTGTGTAATATAGACTCTGCTGGAGTGCTGTTTTTCTCCTCCAAACGCCAAACACCGGATGGATTCCTGGATAGAGGAGCTGCTGAATATGATGCTCTAACGTTGGACGGAATCACGGCGGCGTCAGGCAGCAAGGACTACTACAGTCTGCTTGCCGGCGACCGCGAGAGCCAGCCGTCGTCGCCTCGTCGGATCGGATCATCGGGGCAGGACTGGTCACGTACTCACGTCTGCCTCAGAGCTCTGTCTGGCTCTGATTTGCCTCGATCGCCATTAGCTGTTTCTCTGCTCGGCCCACCTTCCGGCCGGACCCGGAGAGAAGTGATCCGTCCAGTCGTGGGCTCAGGGCTCTCGCTAGGGCTCACCTGCCAGCCTCTGCCACGTGAGCGCCTTTCACTTCCTGTCTCCTCTTTGAAAGGCACATAGTATGACTGAAAAAAACAGAAAAACTGAAAGGGAAAAACATATGGTTTTGGCTCCTTCTAACTCGTGATTTTAATTAAAAACACGGGGATATAAAAAATACTACAGGATTGCAATTCCTTTGAAAGACAGAAACACATGACTAATAACAAAATAGTCGTTTGAATGTCTCACAGGAAAATTTAAGGAATTGAAGACACAAGAAAAACTCCATGTTAGATTTCTACTAATTAAATTTCTATGAAATGCTCTATTCTATATGATTTTTCAAAGGAATTTTGAGGGTGGGGGAGGTAGGAACTAAACTCATATTAAGAATAATGCATGAGGTAAACCTCATGTTATTTTATAGGAATTTGCATGGTTAAGAACTTAATTTGTTTCAAAGGGTTCAATAGAAAAAAAATCCTAGAGGGTTAAGTGTAGAGTATTTTGTGATTGATAGTGGTGGAGCCAGCATCATCATGAAGCCCGGGCGACTAATAGTATTTTTCGGTGATCGATTAATTTTTATAGGTGTTAATGGCTATCAATAGAGGTGACGGCAATGGCGGAGCCCAGGCGGCCGCCCGACCTACCCGGGAGGTGGATCTGTCACTGATGACTGACGACTGAACGAATACAAATTGACATCGACAAACAGAATTTTTAAGAAATACCATCGCACAAGTGTTTTTCTCTTTTTTTTTGTCAAGCATTGTCGGTTGAGCGCTAATTGACTCACGTCAACCACATAAAAAAAATCTTTTTACCCTTATAATATATGAAGCCCTTCCTAGTAATAATTATAAAGCCATATCGAACTTGTCTCTTAATTCAGCATTCCTTTACTTTAAATCTAAAATTCGTAATTAATAATTATAGAAGATTGTAACTTATAGAGATTCTTCTTTTAGTCTAAATAAATCTAACGTACTGTAGTTAGAGAGATAACTTGCATATTTTATACTACATCCGTCCTAAAATGTAAACATTTTTAATCCAGATTCATAGCTAAAAATAATTATATTTTAGAACGGATGTAGTATATGATTAGCCCTATTTTTAATGGGTAAATAGAAAATAATAGCACTTATAACACGTGGCTCGACATCTCATTTTGCTAATCGACAAATCGTTTAAAAGCCACTCGATCGATTTGTTAGTTACTACTCCCTCCGTCTCATAATATAATAATCTAGGATAGGATGTGACACTTTATAAGTATAATAAATCTGGACGGGAAGCATGTCCGAATTCGTTGTGTGTCCTCATTCGATACTAGATTGTTATATTATGGGACGGAGGGAGTATTTCTCGGTGCGATCGACACGCATATATCTAGTCTTGTCAAAACGTATCTACACGTACATCACATGCTCATGAGACAAGCGCCAACAGCGATGCCGTTACTCCACCAAAGAGTAGTAATTTGCGGCGGTGCATGCATGGCGGCAGGTCAGTATTGCGGTCGCCGACAGCGATGCCGCAACATATATCTCAGATGATTTACTATTGATATGATGCCGGATCAAACATAATCCTTGTGATGGCCGGACGATCGAGCTAGCTAGGGATGCATGCATGGTTGTCGTAGTAGCTCTCGTTGGATGGATATATGCTCATCAAACCCACAACCCGATCACAGTGATCAGATAGATAATTAACCATCCAAATCTTAGATTCCTTTAATTTAAAACAGATAATAAATTATTTTAGGATGCCCCCGCAAAAAAAAAATATTTTAGGATGCATTCTCTCCGTAAAAAAAAGGTTGAATCCTAAATTTCAAAATTTGTTCTAAAATAAGTTGATTCCTACTCCATCTACCCCCTAACAGGGTGTTTAAAGACTTGCATCCTTCATTAATATGGGAAAAAACGAGAAGAGAAGATAATGAGGTGGAAGGAGTAATACTGGTTCTATAGCTAGCTAAAACAAGAAAAAAAAAACTCCCCCATCCCATAATATAAGGGATTTTGAGTTTTTCCTTGCACCGTTTGACCACTCGTCTTATTAAAAAAATTAAAATTATTATTTACTTTTTTGTGACTTACTTTATTATCCAAAGTACTTTAAACGTAACTTTTTATTTTTTATATTTGCACATTTTTTTAATAAGACGAGTGGTCAAACAGAGTAAGCAAACACTCAAAATCCCTTATATTATGGGATGGAGGGAGTAAAGTTGTATTAAAATTTTGTTGGATTGAAATCAAATAACGAACTTGCTATTATTCCATTTGGTTTACAAAAAATGCAAACACTTCACTGTTAGGTTTTTTTCTAAAACAAATTCTGTTAAGCTCTACGGTAATGCAGTTGAAGTTAATTACTGTTTTTTAAATAATAGTATGGGCTATAATTATTGTATTCTTTTTCGAGAAGAAGAATCAAGTTTGTTCTCAAGGTTTAGAAATTCTCATTTACTAATCTCTACTATTATAAAAATTTAAAATATTTTTGTCGGCACTTTGATATGTCATCCGTGTTTGAATCTTTTTTAAATTCATTCTCTTTGAAAATACAGTTAAGTGGGTTTCTAAGTTTCTTCGCTTTTATAATTAAATCCCATACCATTCTTACCCAAAAAAATCTTTACCCTTATCTAATCATAGGAACAATTTAGTAATCTTTTTCTCTCTACAAGTAAATATTTCTTTCGGCATCAAGTAAGTACTTTTGAATAATAAAATATTGTGACTGGCTATACTGTATGGAAACATACTGGAATTTAAAATGTGAAACCGATTCTAGTAGATTTGTTATAAAATACTCTACAATTGTACTTTGGCTGTTTTTTATAGTAAATTGCATCGGAGGTACACGGACTTGTTAGTTAGGTGCAATCTAGTACATAAAATTGTAAAACACTCATTTTAGTACACGAACTTGTTTGTTGCGTGTGAACAAAGTCAAAATCACATAGAAAGGTTAATCTTGTTGATTTTGTTTTTATTTTAAACTCTATGTAAACATGTGTCTAAAAAGATAAACATATAATAAGGCATAATAATTACATAAAAAAATAAAAAACCGAGTAATGATGTAAGAGATAGAATCAAAGAACGATAAAGTGGAAACTAAGTTTACAAATATAACCTTTCTACTATGTATACGCACATCATCTACTAATTTATACTCCATAATGTTCAACATAGAAAAATTGATCTTGTTGTGCCATTTTAACCCTAGTTTGCATGTATTGGACAAGTTCATGCATCAAAACGAGCATTTTACAAGTTTACACACTAAATTGCACCCATTTGACATGTTTATGTACCGCTAATACAATTTACTCTTTTTTTTATTAAAGCAATGATACAATAAAACAAGAAATATAATGTGTCCACAATTAATACGGATAAAAACAACGATGTAGCTCAATTTATTGGATTTTTGTGGTTCAACCTGTTTATCTGGATTAAAGTTATAGACTTATTAGTACGAGCGTTTATATTTACGGCTAATTAATAAAAATAATAGATAACAAATCTATCTATAGCAAGATACTTATGCGTCTGTGCACTTATAAGAATAAGTGTGCGCGAGGTACATGCATAGTATGCATCTAAACTAGATTTCTCAAAAATAAAAGTAAATTTCATACTTTAGCTAAATTATTGCAAAACTACATATTTAACACTAATTTTTTTAAAAAAAATATTACAAAACTATAAATTTAGTAATAAAGTTATCACAAAACTATATATTTTGGAGTAGAAATCCTTAGTACTAGTGTTATGTTCGAGTTATAAGTGCGTAAATATTATGATTAAGTAGACACTAAACATATAGTTTGTACTCCCTCCGTCCCAGAGGGTGTGTTTAGTTCATGAAAAAAGTTGGGAGTTTAAAAAAAAAGTTGAAAGTTTACGTATGTAGGAAAGTTTTTGATGTGATATGATGTGATGGAAAGTTGGGAATAGGGGGAAAACTAAACACGGCCAGAATATAAGAAATTTTAGAGTTAAACACGGTTATTAAGAAAGTAGATAGAAGTGAATGGTAGAGAGTTGTGATTGGATGAGTAGTGCAGATATGTGGGAAAAGTAAAAGATGGAGGGTTGTGATTAGTTGGGAAGAGAATGTTGGTGGAGAAGTTGTTATATTTTGGGATAAATCATGAGGGGTTAAAAGTTGTTATATTTTGAGACGGAGGGAGTAATAACTTTGTTACAAAATCTGTAGTTTTGTAATAATCCATATTAAATATGTAGTTCTCTGAGAAATTTAGTGTTAAATATGTAATACATCATCTTAAATTTGTAGTTTTATTTATGATAAACAGATCAAAGTATAGGAATATGTACTAGTTCTTTTTGAAATTTTACCCACAAAATAATTACTACTGCTACTGAAAGAACGCATACTCCATCACGGTTCACTGCTATTAGTACTAGTAGTACTTCAGTTTCAGTCACCATTAATAAAAACAAGCCATTCAAAATTATTACACCAGCCATTACACCAGCTGCGGCCGGCTGCTTTTATCTGATTTGACAATGGACGTGACGGCCACCCGACCTCTCTTTTCCTACTAGCTCTCCCCTACCCTACCCCTCTTTCCTTCTAGCAGTAGCCTCTACTACAGTCTACACACCCTCTCTATGCAAAACGCAATCTCATCTCTGTGCAGCCACTCATCCGATATTTCCCCCCATTTCTTTTCCTCTCCACTGTTTCCCTCCTCCTTTAATTATTCCCCCCCACTTCGCCTAGCTTTACAAACCCCCACAAATCGTCATTCTAACCAAAAGAAATCAGCAGGATTAGCCCTAGCTAAGTACTCCCAATAGCTGTGATAAACTGATAATTAGCCTTCTCTTCTTCCTTGCTGAGCTGGTCGGTGTCGTGTACCAAGAAACCCTCATCAAGCACATACGCTAATGGAGGAGCTTGAAGGCCACCGGGGTGAAGGCCGGCTGCCTCCTCCTCCTCCGTTGCTGCCGTTTCCCAAGGTCTCCGTGCAAGTCTACACCGTTCCTAGCTCGTCCACCGCCGCCTCCGCCGCCGCTGCAGGCGGAGCTCGTCAGGCTGTTGCACCGGCGACGCGGGACGGCGGCGACGGCGGCGGCCGCGCCGCCGGAGTTCTTGACGACCCTGTCAAGGCCAGGATCGTCTCCCACCCTCGCTACCACCGCCTCCTCGCCGCCTTCCTCGACTGCCACAAGGCACGATGAACACATGCGCCGCGCATGTTCTTGATTTGTGTGTGTAGATCGGGGTTTTAAATCTCCCGCTAAACTGCCGCTATCTCCCATTATAACGGTTAGAGAATGGTTCTAACTATTTGCTCTCATCATGTATAATTTAGCCGCTATAGCTCCATTTAACCCGTTATAACGGTTCGAGAAGCTAACCGCTAAATGCACATTGTTGTAGATCATAGAGATCGATGGATGTATTTGCCCATGTTGCAAACTTGCAATTCGCATGCATGTTTCTAATTAACTTGTGATATGCCTGTAGGTTGGCTGCCCGGCGGAGGCGGCCGAGGAGATCGCGGCGGCGGCGCGGGTGCGGGAGGCGCGGCAGCGGGCGGCCGCGGCGGCGAGCCGCATGCCGCCGGCGCCGGAGGACCCGGAGCTCGACCAGTTCATGGTCTGCAGCATTATGAAAGAGCTCAAATTAGTAACTGTAGTGTACATGATTACATCAACTAGACATGACATGATGCACTGTGTAATTTAGTAACTACAGTACTATAAGATGGAATAGATGATTAGAGATCTTGTTAAGGGCGGCGTTTTACTTGGGTTAATCTGCTGTGTGGTTAATCATTAACGAATAATTAATGACGTGACGTGTTGGCATCAGGAGGATTACTGCAAGCTGCTCGTGGAGTGTAAGGAGGAGCTCAGCCGGCCGCTCCAGGAGGCCGAGGAGTTCCTCAGGACGGTGGAGTCAGAGCTCAACTCCATCAATTCTGGGCCACCCCTTACAGCTCTAATCTCAGGTATTTGTAACTTAACCCCTTTTTTTTTCACTCCTACCAAAAACACACTCGCACGTACCACCACATGCATATTACGTACACAAAATGTGTCTCCTAACACACGTTCAAAAATAACGAGACCAATAATACAGGTCTTGCTAAAATCCATGCGGACATGCAACTGTATATATACGTCATACAAATGTGTCTCTAACACACTTAAAGAGAACCCAGTAATAAACAATAACAATGACAGAACTAGAAATTAACAAAACCTAGAGCTGAGTAGGGCTCAACTAATGAAATATTATTTTTTTCTCATAAAAATATATAGTGGATTAAAAGAATTTAAACATGATTATGGAAGCAAGCCTAGGGCTCAAGCCCAAACTATCCTAGGCTTATCTCCGCCCTTGTAACGAACAACCCATTTCACTAAAATCCCATCTAAAATGTATGCCCGCATGAGTAATTGTGCGGTACTAATATTTAAACATGAGGAGGAAAAACCATACATCTATGACTTTTAAATCATGAGTGCACATCGAATGTGTTTTATCTTTGCTTTGTCTTTTTCCACTTTTTTCTTTTTTAGGGCTTATTTGGTATAATTTCTGCTTTGGGATTCTTGTCCAATAGAGTTAGAATTGTACCAAACATTCTCGAGATTTTAGATAATATAGAGTGTAGTTATCGCTTTGCCTATTAAAATTACACTACGAGGGTGGATTGGCATTCACGTCGCTTCTTAACTCAGCTGCAGTCTCAAAGTAGGACGTACCAAAGAGCCCCTTAGCTAGAGGACAACATGGCTACGAGATTATGCTTAATTATTATTTGGATTCAGCAAAATAGTCACTAGGGAGGTATACGTGGTGTAAATTACTACTCCGTACAATAGAAAGGAACAAAATATATGCTTTGTGATACGGGAATTTTACATGAATTAATTTATTTGTTACATTGTTGGAGAAATAATTGTACTCTTAAGACTAAGTAATTGTACTCTTAAGACTAAGTACATAGAGGATATAGTTTACGTAGTATGTTTATGTCAAACAAAAGATATTGAAAACCTCAATAAACTTGTTAATTTGTGTCTTAATGCTAGTAATATCCATCTGTCCAAAAATGTAGGGCGTTCCTTTTCTCATGGTCTCTAACTCAATACTAGCATGAATAATAAATTAAGCTGTATCGTAAATGTATGGAGAAACTCGTAGGATTATACATACTCTTATATCTCTACTCTTATACTACTTCCGTCCCAAAATATAGTCACTTTTAGCTATAAATCTAAACACACAGTTGTCCAGATTTATAGCTAAAAATACTTATATTTCGAGACGGAGGGAGTATGTAACAATGGCCAAATAATTAGATATTGCCGGCAACATCCATATGGAACGGTTCGATCTCGAGATTGAACTTGATTATGCTCCACGTTATGGTGTTTTTTCTTCTTTAACCCCTGTTAGTTGTACTGTTGTAGGTATTATAATTTGGGCAGCCTAACTAGGCATAACCCATGCATTCCGTAGGATTATTATGCGATTTCTATCACAAACATGTAGCGTGATTGAGGTATATGTGGGTTCATGTGCTTCCCTACTGTACGTCTGCACCTACAAGTTCTAAAGATCACTAGTGTTCTGATTGCCTGTACCCACAGCGACCTATCACCTACGTCCTTGACACACGAGAGTTACAAAATCGATGTGTTGGGGGATGTACTTGGTTTGCGTAGTTAGTGAACAGTGTCGGCATTTGTCTAGCTAATTGCTAGCTAGTTATATATGAGCTATGATCTTGTTCATGACTTGTCTCGTCCACTGTTTCTTCCTTTGAAAGTTAGCTTTACTGAATTTTAATATATGTTGAGAAGCGGATAAGCCTTTTGGGGCAACTCTTATGGGTGGATTGGTTTGGAACTTTGGAAGTTTGGATACAAGGGAATGCCACTTTTATTTGGACATGACTGAATAACTGTAGCATTCTTCCTTCTTTTGGGCATCTCTCTAGATCTTCTCTCGCTAGCCACAAAGTACTCTTTTGCGGTAAAAAATATTTAACGTTTATTAGGACAAGGTTCAGTCAAAATTGTAAATTTCGTATCATCAAAAATTTCTCAAATGATTTTTTTTAAAACAAAAGAAATGATACATGTAGATTTGTTTTGAAAAGCACTATCATAATATTATAAACTTTTTAGATTGTATCGACTTAATCTAATATAAAAATTAATTTATCGGAATTTTAATTTTTTGACCGAATCTTACCCTAAACGTTAAATATTTATGATCTTCAATGATCTAGTTGTGTAAATAATTGAAATTGGTAATACAAATAATACATATACGAAAGCATTCCCCTTGCTCAAACTCATCTAGTGTCCATACTATTAAATATGGTACCAACTATGAGCAAGTTTAATAGTATAGCTAACAACTATCTATAAAATTGCCACAACATCTATAACTAACCTAATAGCTCATTCATACAATAATTAACTACAGATATATACCACAAGATTAACAATTGGCCTACCTTTCTCTCTCCCACAGCTTGTTGCAATTCTTGTTACTTACAGCTGGCTACAAATTAGTAGTCCTAAACACAAATATGGTGTGGTAACTCTTATAGTCTACTTACTGTCATGCTCGCTCTAACTAAAACAAAAGGTGTTGTGGACTTGTGGCAGCAAATTTAATGAGGTAAGAACGACAATGTTATATATAGAACGCACGATAACTTTTTTGTACCCTGTTCTCTCTCATTTAGCTAGACATACTAGTATGCCATTTTAAACTTGGGCATGAATTGATTTGTCAAAATGACCCTGTTCCCTATTGTTACTACCTATTGAAAATGATACCAAATTATGCATGACAGAGATAGCTGCCCTCCATTAGCAAGGGCGTATATATAGAGGAAAAGAGGGACATTCACTAGAATTTCTAGAGCGTCTTGTATATAAAATTTTATGGAATATGCAGTTTCATGTGACAGTTTGTTTTTTTCCTTATGTTGTTCCATGCATCTTCTTAGAAGGTTTCACCTTCTGTTTTCCCAATAATATAGGCATGGGTAAAAGCAGTTGCATATGCAGAATCATGCTTTCGATCTAACCATTTTGTACAAACTAAACTAGCGTTCATCGTTCTTCTGGACATAAAAATCGAGCTGTAGTTGTTTGTGTTATCACTTGTGCTTTATTGTAATCCTAATTGAGAACCCTCTGTTCTCTTACAGTTGTGCCTTTAGCACATAGGGACTAGTTAGTTAGGCTGTGTTTAGTTTCTGAAATTGGGGAGAAGTTTGGGAAAAGTTGTTAGTTTGGAAAAAAAGTTGGAAGTTTATGTGAGTAGTAAAGTTTTAGATGTGATGTGATGTGATGTAAAGTTGGGAGTTTGGGGGAAGTTTGGTGTGAACTAAACAGGGCCCTAGAGCAGATTTTATATTGAAGAACGTGTGCATATACAGTAGCGGGAATGTAATTGAACGCCGCAGATTTTATAACAATTTTATTTCATTGACTCGTGCACTTCCAAATATTTTGTTGCCTAGTAATTCCTGCATTTGTTTAAGCAAAATGGCAGGGAGGGGGGGGGGGGAATAGCACCGAGTAGTATATAACAGAGAAAATGAGAACTAGCATTCCTAGATTATTATTACAATTACAGCTATACGAATCACATTGTGCATTGTAGAAACAATTCTTGGTGCAGAACTACTTAATTATTCGCGAATTCTTAATACCTTTGGCTTGACAATGGCATGCAGAATCCAAAGCCGGCCTCGATTCGTCGGACGACGACGAACACGAAGACGGCAGCGGCATGGAGATGATGGAGGCCGCGGAAGACGAGGACCTCGGCATCATCGACCCTCGCTCCGACGACAAAGCGCTGAAGAGGCACCTGCTGAGGAAGTACAGCGGTTACCTGGGAGGCCTGAGGAAGGAGCTGTCGAAGAAGAGGAAGAAAGGGAAGCTCCCCAAGGAGGCGAGGCAGAAGCTGCTCACCTGGTGGGAGCTCCATTACCGGTGGCCGAACCCGTCGGAGATGGAGAAGATCGCCCTCGCCGAGTCGACGGGGCTGGAGCAGAAGCAGATCAACAACTGTTTCATCAACCAGCGGAAGCGCCACTGGAAGCCCACGGAGGAGATGGAGTTCGCCGTCATGGAGGCCTACCACCACCAGAGCACCGATGCCGCGGCGGCGTTCTACGTCGACGTCGACGCCCGCCTCGTCGGAGCGACGGCGGCGGCTCCGGCATCGGCCGTGTACACCGCCAGGCCGGATCATGGCGTGTGGCGCGCATAGCCGTTGCTCGATTCGCCCGTTGCCGCCATCTGGAATTAATCTGAACTGCCCTTGCCTGTTACATATAGTAGGGTTGTTGATGATGGTTTCATATGTTTTTCCCCAAAGGGAAAGTCAGCTTGGACATTGGACCAATCAAGAAATGAAATCTCAGCATGTACCATATGTAAAGTTCTGGTCGGGAATGAATCAGACAGACACACGCTCTTGTTACTGTATATATGCAGTGAAGACAAGCAACTGAACCTAAATCATGCACTTCTGATGTTAATATTTGGTTGTACAGATCTGTGTACATGAACAGTTTAGCTTTACAAAAGATGGACGAATGTTGCAATAAGAGCTGAGAAGATCTGACGTCTAACCATACTGCCATAGTATGGATGTACAGAGAGGGTACACACTACACAGGGGGCATGGTGCAGCTACCCTTTGGAATTAGGAAATGTCAGTGTAGTTCCTTCTGATGCCTTTGATGGCGTACCAATCAGAGTATCAGACAGATTGTGTGCAATTCAGGACTGTGTTTTCAGATCAAGTGTTTCGCTCTCTCTTGGCTCCATTTTACTAGTGGTGAAAGGTTGAACAGACGATCGCAGACTTTCTGGACCTTCAGCGGCAATTCTCTTGCACAATGCATCACAGTTACTTATTACTTCGGTTAACCTGCCCTTCAACTCACCAACTTCCACCTGCAGTGGACGGACTGCAATGTCCGGTAGAGCGAAAATTAATTAATGACCAGTGCTGCCATTGCTATGCTGAAACCATTAAAAAGAGGTAATGGTGACCAAATTTCACTTCAGTAATTGTGCTATGAGTTCCCTCGTTTTTTTTAGAAAAATAATTTGCATATCGTTTGAGACTGAATTTAGCGTCGACATATCCAACAATGTGATGCATGGCCAATTGATTCCTTTTGCTACCAGCCTAAGAGAATGATATTGTTACCTTCAGCAAGGTTGTGAGAGGTTGATCTCATGGAAGTAACAGAATAATTGAACCGCTGGAGAAGCTTAATGGACAAAGCATCTGCTGTTTCTATCTTGTTTTCTATCTCTTCCTGCACCATATGTTAAATATAAGATCTCTCCCCAATAGCCACATGACCAAAAAAAGCATCAAATTACACATTGCTAACACCATAACACCATAACTCTTTAGCTATGTTCTGATTCATCCTTTCTGAATTTAGTCTTGGCCGTGTTTAGTTGTTTTGGCCAAATTTTTTTGACGTATACAGACACACATTTGAAGTATTAAACGTAGACTAATAATAAAACAAATTATAGATTCCGCCTGTAAACTGCGAGACGAATCTATTAAGCCTAATTAATCCGTTATTAGCAAATGTTTACTGTAGCACTACATTGTCAAATCATGGCGTAATTAGGCTCAAAAGATTCGTCTCGCAATTTACATGCAAATTGTGTAATTGGTCTTTTTTTCGTCCACATTTAATGCTCCATGCATGTGTCCAAATATTTGATGTGATGGAAAAGTTGGAAGTTTGAAGGGAACTAAACACAGCCCTTGATATTTGCCTTAAAATTCGTCAGTTAAGTTCTGTATCACACTTCATCAGGACACCCTAGATAACTACTTGAGGCACTAGATATTCATTATGATGCCAGGGGTTCCGTGAAGTCAACATTAACGGGTTGCTATAAATAATTGTTGGTTCAATGTATATCAGTGGTAAGATTTGCATTGGTCTGAAGTGTAAAGCACACATGCTATATGGTAAACCCTGATCGAAATACTATCTTTTCTACTTGTGACATTACTGATGAAAAATTTAGAAGACAAAAAATTAAGTTGCAACAGCAGAAGGAATTTCACCGATTATTTGGCACTACAAAACATGTATCATTCCTTATGATCCTACCATTCTCTCTATCATGGTGAGTCCAAAATCAGCATAAGGATCTATCAACAGCATCAAGCAATGAGATATACCTGTGTTTCACTAATTTTCTTGGCCTTCTCTTCTTGCCATTCACGGTACAGAGAGAAAAGCTCGAACATCACATTTGGATTCAAGTTGCCTACAAATAATTACCAAAACAGATAAGCTATTATACAATTTATATCACACACTAAATACAATAACTATTGCTGCACAATTAGGAGCACAGATGGCCAATCAAACATACCCAAAACCAACAATTGCCACAAATTCTTCTGTGTAATACAGTAATTAACTCACCAGAGGTGGCGGAGGAGGAGGATGGCTTCCGGACGAGGATGTCGGTGAGGCTGCTCTCCGCCTCCGAGCTCGCCGCCGACTGGCCGCTCAACAGCGGCGGGGCCTTCAGAAACCCCAACCCCCACACCCAAACGAACGATTAGCGGCTGAAGAGGAAGCGGAGAGAGGAGGGGAAGAAGAGGAGGACGAGGTAGTCAGGTCCGTACGATGGTGAGGGACTTGATGCGGTGGAGGAGGGGGTCTCCGTCCCCGGCGTCGCGCCGGCCCTCGGACACCGTCGTGATCTCGTCCGCCCACGGCGGCCGCCGCTGCTGCTGCGGCCTGGAGAGGATAGACTCGGAAGCCCCCATGTGATGGGGGGAGGGGGGGAGCTCCTGCCGACGCCGCCGGAGAGACTACGGAGAGAGGAAGCCGACGGGGGATCGCCGGAGTCGCCGCCGCCGCCGGAGATGTGGTTGCTGCTGCAGAGGCAGAGCCGCCGCCTTTTCTCCGGGCCTCAGGGACAAGGTCAGGTCCTGACAAGTTGGGCCTCGTGTTCCTTGCTCTTGGGCTCAATTTTGTTGGGCCTTACGGCCCAAACCAAATGTCTCCAGAAACCGCTTCAGATCTGGCCCAATGCAATGGTGTCTGATGTTCTTTTTTCCATTTTTTTTTGGATTATGGAGCACGTTGTTTCGCTAATTCATATGCTTTATTAGTAAATAAAATATTATTTATATATAAAATTTTTATATGTGTGTCCTTAACAACTCAAAAGCAGATGTTATAAAATAAATAACAATGAAAAACAAAAATCAAAATTAAGTTCTAAAATTTAAATTTTGACTTATAAAAATAAGCATAACCAAAACAACGAGCCTTTATCACTTTGAAGACACTCACCATGATGGGCGTGCACAGCACTACACGCGAAACCTCCTTTTAAGCATGATCAACAGATGGAGGCCGCAAATAAATCTATAATCTCACTAAATTTCTACTTGGAAAAAATGTTTTTTCGAGGCGTAAGAATAATTCTGCAAGCTAGGGAGTAAGATCGGAGTATGTTTTATTTTGTGGCTGTGGATATCAATTATCAAGCATAACTTCATGTACACGTACGTAGCTTCTCCTTCTTCTTTAGCTATAAACAAACAAAATTCTCCGCTCCGTTTATAGCAATCCCTACATGTGGTTAGGAAGTTTTCTTGTAGATTTCCACTAGATGTTGGGTGTAGCCATTGGAATCCTACGTGTTTTTCATTCCCAGCGATCAATTTTTCCTGTCTACCTTTCTACTTGCAAATTAGCGTGAAATGTAAGCTCCAATAGGCAAAGAGAGCCTCTTTAGAGCATATAATTTTTTTTCTTGTTTAATAGGAATTAGATTGATATTTACGTGAACATTCAACCAGCTTAGTTCGAACATGAGATTCTAACGCACAATCTCATGAACACAGCACAACAGCAATATTGTCAACTTCATTGTTCAAGAAAGAGTAAAATGTTGTTTGGGCGAGGTTTTCTAACCAAAGTTTCATTTTTTTTATTACCCTCGATCTAACTTTTAACATAAAACCATGTATTCTAATTTCACCGAGGACTTTGGAAAAGAGTGACGGAGAGAAGATGGTTCAAAGTGCAAAATTATATGCATACAACATACAAACCAATTCAGCTAGAATTTTTTTGTAGCAGCGCGCACAACATAAGCACCACAACCGCCGCACTATTGTAGAAATGGCAACCGAACATGCCCTATCACTGGTAGATAAACCATCTTTGGTCGGTCGACCCATATCCACAATAGTCCCGGTTCCATTAAAAACCGGGACTAAAAATGATTTTTAGTCCCGGTTAATAAGAGGAAGATCTTTAGTCCCGGTTGTTGTTACCAACCGGGACTAAACATCATCTTTAGTCCCGGTTGGTAACTCCAACCGGGACTAAAGTTCATTTTTAGTCCCGGTTGATTCCATGTCAGGCTGTGTCAGGGCCCTATGATCTTTAGTCCCGGTTAGTAACAACAACCGGGACTAAAAACCTATTTTTAGTCCCGGTTGGTGTTACTAACCGGGAATAAAAATCAAAACACACTATATAATCCATAGTACCGATCCTCTTTTCCCGTCCACACAACAAACTCCTCCCTCTATCTCTTTTTTTCCTCTCTAACTTCTTATCTCTTTTCTTATCTCTAACTCCCCTCTGCTCCTTCCTTTTTTCCTTCACCACAGTGCAGGCGGCCGGCGCGGAGGCGGCGACGCGGGGGACGGCGCGGCAGCGCGGGGGGCCGCGCGGCGGCGGCGGTGGGCGGCCGGCGCGGCGGCGCGGGAGGCCGCGCGGCGGCGCCTGGGGCCGCGCGGAGGCGGCGGCTGCGGTGGGCGGCCACTCGGCGGCGACCGGCGCGGCGCTGGCCGGCCGGCGCGGAGGGGAGGAGGGGAGGAGGCAGTGGCCGCCGGCCGGATTTTTTTTCTTTTTTTTTTGAGATGTGAATCTGTGATGTATTTTTGTGTGAGATGTGAATCTGTGATGAATTTTTTAGAACCCTGTGATGTAATTTTTTTAAGAGTTTGTGATGTATTTGGAGATGATTTGTTTGAGGATTTGGAGATGTTATGTAATATGTGATGATTTGGATATGGGAGGGGACGGTGTGAAATCAATATTCAATATTAAAAGCAGAAAAAAAAAGAAAAAATATCTTTAGTCCCGGTAGGTGTTATCAACCGGGACTAAAGATGTTCCCATCTTTAGTCTCGGTTGGTAACACCAACCGGGACTAAAAATTGATTTTTAGTCCCGGTTATTTGAACCGGGACTAAAGATAGCGATCTTTAGTCCCGGATTCGTAGTCCCGGTTGGAAAACCGGGACTACAGGGGGTTACGAACCGGGACTAAAAAGCATTTCTCCACCCGTGTATATTGAGGAGGATAGTTGAAAGTGAAACATTTATTTTGAAAAATAACTGGAAACTTATCCTATGCATTAACTAATTTACTCCAAGAAACGATCAAACTTAAATTAACTAATCTAGACACAAGCACCCTAAACTAGATAGACCAATGGTAAAAGATGGCGTCGTCCTCTATCACCATTAAGAAGAAAAAAATAATGCAGATGGGGTTCCAAGATGGAGGAGAGAACTTTAGGGGACACATTAGCAAACATGAGGTGTATGGACAAAGTGTCATGTCAAAATAATCCACTTAGATTCTTCACCATCATCATGTCCCCCCAAACTTTATTCCAGTCCTCCTCTGTTCCCATCGACGTAGTACTATACATCCCGTCTTCTCACCTCATCTCTCTCTCTATCAGAGTTTGCCAAACCGCCGGGGCCGGGGTTACTGTGCCTCGGCGGTAAGCACGGTTACCACGCGGTAACCGTGAAAAACCGTTCGAAACCGTGTAAAATGTATCAAAAATTTAAATTATTTTTTAAATTTATTTAAATTTAAGGAGGTTACCGCGATTTTTCTATTACCGTACCCCGCCTGTAACCGCAGTAACCGTGTGGTTACCGACTATAAGTCGAACCCTACTCTCTATCCGGTACATGTACGTGTGTATATATATATATATAGAGAGAGAGAGATCATGTGTACCGAAGTGTACTGCCACGGCCTACGTACGACGTCGTCGTACGTACACCATACGTATACATTTGACTGGAATATTATACCGTCGTTTTCCTCTTGTTTTCGTCCAGGTCGATTGACTGGACCGACCGACATAAACCGACAAATGGATGGAGTTACACCATCTTTATTTCCAACTTCCGGCGTGTTTAGTTTACGCCAAAATTAAAAGTTTGGTTGAAATTGTAACAATGTGACAGAAAAGTTGAAAGTTTGTATGTGTGAAAAATTTTTGATGTGACAGAAAAGTTGGAAGTTTAAAAAAAAAGTTTGGAATTAAACAAGGGCTTCATGTGTTATATATGCACTTCAATTTGAGGTTGATTTGATTCTTTGGAGTATTGTGTATTTCAAACAAGCATATACTTCTAGTAAAAGTGGGCCCAGCTCTTAAACATAATATCTATAGTGGAACGCATAAATTTGGAAAAAAAACATAAGATTAGAATATCACGTGTTACTAAATACTATTCCACAAAAATCTATAAAACACAGAAATATAAAATGTCCCTTGTTTGGATGGTTAAAGAAAACTTCCGTAGGAATTTGGAGGATTGTATAGGGAGAGATCAGACTATCAGAGGCAAAGATTAGTTGCGTTATTAGACTTCTCGTTAGAAAAGGAAAAGATGTCTGAGCTTATTATCTAGTTTTCTATGAAATTGGTGTATAGGAATTCAATCCATAAGAACTTGGTGAGTACAAATCCTTTGTTACAAATGATGTATGTAGCAAAATTTTCTACGGATTTCAATCCTCCATTTCTCCTATGAAAATTATACAATCTAAGGAGGCCGTATTTACAAGTTCATGAAGAAACCATTATTAGAAAAACTCCCTCTGTTTCATATATATATTTTTTAGTCAAAGCGACTTATAATATGAAACGATGGGGGTAATTGATTTAGTTAGCTGTTTGACGCGTTCGTAATTAAGACGCAAAGAGGCTATTTTTGTTCCATTGTTAGAAAATAAATTAATTTAGCATAAAATATACAAAACACTTTAAAACAAGCCTAAAAATGTACTGTTTTAGTGCATGTAACTTCTCAACGCATGGCATGTGCGAATTTACCAATTTTATTGGCTAGTTAGCAAACCAAATTACCCTTGTCAAATACTATTACTCTACCAAAAATTTGAGAATACCCATCTAACTTTGATACCAAACTAAAAGATGCATTTTCATCACTACTACAATCCAAACCCCTCCATCAATAAACACAACGGATTTTAGGTTTTTTTAGCGCAGTTTAAGATTTGGATAAAACTACTTTAATGTCCTTAGAAGTTTACTTGAGAAAAGATCACGCACAATACAACTACTAGTAGTGAATAATAAATACAATGGTTAGATTGAAAAAGAAGTCCTCCAAAACCCTTTATATCTATAGATAGATGGGGTATATATCTCACTCCCTCCATCCTGGAAAGAGAAGATTTTTAGCGTTTAAATTTGTAACTTGATTCCTAAGGTTTACAACCAATTAAGCTAAGACATATCGTCTGCATTTAATAAGAGCTAGAAAATAAAATGTATTAATGAGTAGGCAAAATTTGTTATATAACACTCAAAGTTTATGTTTTTTTACTCTGGACATTGCAAAAACATGATATGGCTCGAGGATACCTAAAAGAATGATAATTTCCTAGAGAGCACCAGAACTATTATTTGGCTTGAGGAGTATCATTTTTAGCAAATAGAGAGAGACCTTAAAGAAAAGACAAATTTGCCCATCGAGCCAACGACATATAATTCAGCTAGGTCTGGTTCAAACCACACCTGAGCCCCACTCCATCTCCCGATCCCCCTTCAAATTAAACCCTACAATGACCCTTTGAACCAAACCCAACCATGTTACAGGTTTCTGACTGAGAAGCAATTTTGTTTTCTCTAATCGTTTCTCTCTATTTGACCTAAAAATAATAAAATAATATTGTGGTGCTTTTTTAGCAAATTATTAATTTTTAAAAGTCTCCTTGAGCCATTTCATGTTTTTTTTCCAAAAGTAAAGAACATAGCTTTAGGTGTTTTATAGCAAATTTTATCCAACAAATGGTATTACAGTTATTTCTGTGAAGTAGGAGTATTTGTGAGGCGGAGGAGCAACCATGCAAAGCTCTAGGCTTCCCCTGGCACACCAGTAGTAGTACTTAAAAACCGGGTTGCACAGTCTCCTACAAAATGTCATCGCATACTCTACTACGCATGCACGCTGTTCAGGGAGGCGAGTAACTGTACTGTCATGTCTCTGTCGGAACTCGATCAAAGAAGAACTCATCGAGTGCTACTTAATTAACTACTCCTCCTATGGTAACTACTAGTGTCTGACCTTTCTCACGCCAATCAGGTCTTGACAATATAATACAAGTAGCAACTAATTAACAGATCAAATCATGACCAATACTGATATATAATGCTCCTCCTTTATCTCCAAGGATTAAGACCTTTCTGCGTGCTTTGTTGATCCGATACAATAATTAACATGATCCTAAGACAGCTAAAGATGGAGTAGTACTAAAAAGATATCTCATTGTACTTAGTCACCTAAATCTCCCATTACTTAAAGACCACTAGCCCTCATGGATGGCGATAGCACAAGGATTACGTTAGTCGGGGGCCAACCTAGTTAATGAATTGTTTTATACTAAAGACTGCAAAATAGTTACTATGGATCACAAAAAACTACTTTTGGTGACATTTAGAATCCTGCAGGTTGATTAACAATTATTATTACTAATTAATCATTGCATGACATTTTCTCGGTTAACAATAATGTTTCCAACGATACCATCGTCTAAGCAATAAGGTATTTAATTGATAATTAAAAAAGCTCATGCAATACATATTTTCATTTTTATTGTTTTATAGGCAATACATCATGCAATAGATATGTTTGTATTGGAAATAGTATTGACATGATTTCATCATGAACTGTTAACCTAAATATAATCATACTCCTACTAATTACGCCATCATTGCATACATGAAATATTAATAAAAGCAAGGATAATAATATAGCCAGCTGCCGGCTCTGTACTATTACCATGTCACCTATAGCCATCACTAATATAATAAGTTGGCTGTTAGGTTAGCTGTTTATTTACCTCTATTGAAGATTTAGATATTTAATATTTACATGTACACCTGATCTCCTCGCATCTGGTTGGAAGAAAGCAGTTTTTTCTCGTGTGTTGCACTTCAGCCGGACGATAAACGAAACGCCCGCTCCATTCTTTTCCTTCCCTTCTCACTCCTCCATATCAGATTTGGCTGACGGTACTAGCGCCGGCTGATTATGATCTATTAAACCTGCATTAATGGTACTTGCATCTGTGCTTGCGAGGATAAATTAGTTTGAGAGGACGTTTGATTAACTGTACTTCCGTTTGGGCGCACGGGCGACCGGACAGATATGGTGCACGCGGCCTGTCATTGGATCTATTGGGGTGGAGTATAAGTATGAAGCTTAATCATATCGATCGGTCTGCCCCCTCCGTCCCATAATATAGCAACCTAAAACTGGATGGGATATTTCATAGTATAACAAATCTAGACAGGAGTGTGTCCAGATTCGTTCTAATATGAAATGTCCCATCCAATCATAGGTTGCTATATTATGGGACAGAGGGAGTAGTAAATTTTGTTGTTTGACGTGGACTAATGACGTCATGATAGATATAGGTGGTGTTTGGATCAGGGACTTAGCTTTAGTCCCTGTATTTAGACACTAATTTAGAGTATTAAATATAGACTACTTACAAAACTAATTATATAAATGAAAACTAATTTGCGAGACAAATTTTTTAAGCCTAGTTAATCCATAATTAGAGAATGTTTACTGTAGCATCACATAGGCTAATCATGGATTAATTAGGCTCAATAGATTCGTCTCGCGAATTAGTCCAAGATTATGGATGAATTTTATTAATAGTCTACATTTAATATTTATAATTAGTGTTCAAATATCCGATGTGATAGAGACTTTAAAATTTTAGTCCCATCTAAATAGCTAGCGCATATATATAAGCGCCTAATCAAGCGAGTAATTGGTTCTCCTTTTATGAATAGGAACTTACCAAGAGACTCGGTTGTCCTTTTACTTGTGAGCTAGGCGGCTCTTATATCAATTATGTAAACAATTTGTACCTATTATAGAGTAGGGCATATATATATATATATATATATATATATATATATATATATATATATATATATATATATATATATATATATATATATACACACCTAGAAAATTGATAATTTGCTACATGACATTTTTGGCTCAATTGGATAGAGAAATTCTTAAAAAGACAAAATGTACATATGATCAAAAACTTTTGAGCTAAGAATAGAGTGAAGATGAAACACGATGTATCCATCTTGGCAGTCGGCCGACGAAATAATTAACTTTGGTGATTTTTATGTTATACTTCGTGGTTTTGACTGCCAATAAAATTACGGATTCTTGTATTGTAGTGAGTGATATAGTTGAAGTGATTGCAAATTTATAGTTGCATAGGAGTAATTTTTAAATTTCGAGTTATATTGAAGCATGTGGTTTTAAGGACATTAATTCTTGTTTTTCTTAAGAATTTATATTTGTCTCTATTCCATGAGGCGGAGTATGCAAACATGCATGACTCAGGCTCTATTTGTTTCAGCTTAAGATTATTATAATCTAGATTATTGAATCAGATTACTATAAACTGGATTATAATAAAACGATATAAAATAAGCTGTTAGTTGTTTGTTTCTCTGGATTATTAGATGGTATTCACCCAATAATCTAGAAAAAGCATCTTTAGAGTGGATTATCATATTATAGTAATTTGGCTTATAGATTATAATAATCTATCATAATAAGCTATCCGTTTGTTTCAACTTACTTCTAATAATACAGATTATCATAATCCTAATATGAATCAAACAAAGCCTCAATCTGTATTATTCATAATCCTAATCTGAATCAAACAGAGCCTCAATCGTACATACATATAGAATTAGGGCCTGTTTAGATCCCACCCTAAAAATTTACACCCTATAGAAAATATAGGCTAAAAAATAACTAATTGCACGGATTGCGACTACTCTGCGAGACGAATATTTTAAACCTAATTACTACATGATTTGACAATGTGATGCTACAGTAAACATGTGCTAATAACGGATTAATTAGGCTTAATAAACTCGTCTCGTGGTTTACTGACAGATACTGTAATTAGTTTTTTTATTAGCGCCTGAGCACCACATACGACACCCTATATAATATTCAATATGACATGCTAAAACTTTACACCCTGAATATAAACACACCCCATAGTGCCCCAATAGTAGAGTATGGTAGCCATGGTTCGCAGCTAAGCTACTCTGCAAATCCTTGTCGATCTTGCTGCATGTACGTACATGGAGGAGTAGCCATGCGTGACCAGACCTGGGCCAAGGAGCCGTAGGAGCAAGTTCAATAGTATAGCCAACCACTACCTTCAATTTATCTATAGTCAATCTAATAGCTCATTTATACAATAGTTACATACTACACTATTAATATCTGGTCTCACTTGTCATATACACACTGTGTCTTAGAGTCCGTGCTACAGCTGGCTATAAATCTGTAGCCTGCTGCCCTTCTTTCTCCTCATTTATCTGCTTAAAATATATTTGCAACTGGCTTATAGCCCGCTATTGTATCTTCTCTAAGTCCAAAATAAAATCCTTGACAAGAAGCTTGTACCGGTGGCGTTTGTTTGACCATGGATAGAGTAGATGGATGTGCACAGGCACTAGCTTGCGCATATATGCACGGGGAATGATCGATCTCCGGGTTATTTTAAGCTGGCAACACCGGCCTCCTTTCCTTCCCGAGAGATGATACTACTCCTACAAACCAGCAGGAAAGAGTCATGCACAGCCAGTCTTTGTCAGAAGGCCTCCACAACAACAAGTGAAGTGATCCCTGCCTGCCTGCGAGCTGAGAGCACCTGCAGTCCCCAGCCTTCACCATCTTTTTTATACTACTTGCTACTAGGACTAGCTAGTGCTGGAGTAATGTTTGGTATACATGAGTGCATCAAGGAAATCATCAAAACTAAATCTCAACTCATGTAATACAATTCTTTCATCTCATCATTTATAGGAGTATGTAATGAAAATTAATTTTGCTACTACACGAGTTTTATATGGGTTGTGCGTGAGAAAGGTAAGTATATATACACACACCGCAGCAAATAAAGCCGCATGCTGACCAGTACTGGGGATGCATGCATGATTAGAGAGGCTAGCAGTAAGCACTAGTGGCACTGCACAGATCCAGGACTTAACTTTAGTCTATATGTTTAGACACTAATTTAGTGTATTAAATATAGACTACCTATAAAACCAATTACATAAATAAAAGCTAATTTGAGAAACAAATTTTTTAAGCCTAATTAATCTATTATTAGAGAATATTTACTGTAGCATCACATAGGCTAATCATGGATTAATTAGGCTCAATAGATTCGTCTCGCGAATTAGTCTAAGATTATGGATGGGTTTTATTAATAGTCTATATTTAATATTTATAATTAGTATTAAACATCCGATATGATAATGACTTAAAATTTTAGTCCCATTTAAAAAGGGTCATAGGCAGCTGGAGCCTGGAGTACTACAAAGCACAGAGGAGCAGCAGCTGGGTCCAACTCCACTCCAAGTGATGATCGTCCGCGCGCGCTGCATGTGCTCGCGACGCAGGCTAGTAGAGGCTACGAAACCCAAGACTGGACTCGACTACCACCACCAGTCACCATTCACCACCGCTAAGCTAGCTGCCGCAGCGCGACGTCCCAGCTGTGCCTGGGTGTCGCGTCTACGGAGTACTAGGCTTGGCTAGACCGGCCCGCTGGCCCGGAACGGCAATACGGAGTACTCCTCTCGATCATGCCCCAGCCTGGTTTACTGCTTCCCCCGACGTTATATTCTGTCTCGCTAGCTGCTGCATGCTGCCGAGCTGGGCGACCTCTCTCCTCTCCTGTCCAGCTCCCCGGGTTTTCGGCCGCAAAATATTACTGTATCATACTCGTGTCATTGCTGCCGGCCCATCCCCATCCCCTCTGCCTCTTCTTTGCAGGGAGGCGCGTACGTACGCGGCCGGGAGCACGGGATCCTCTCAGGGCTCAGATACAGTGCGATCACGACGCCTTGCTAGTTGCTGCTCCCTGTGTCCCAATACGTAGCAAGCTAGACGGAGGGAGTATTTACGGTTTAAATAGTTATATAAAAGATTTTGTAAAGAGTAAATTACACTTACGGTATATCAATTTGGCAGGTGGGTGCAATTTAGTGCAAGAACTTGATTAATGAGCGTTCTAGTACAACAACTTGATAGGTAAGTGCAATTTAGTAAAAAAAATTTTATAAGTAATCGTATAAATGCAATAACTTGCAAGATATGTACGATTTTGATACAACTTAATTATTTGGAGCATTTTTTTATACATATTAAATTTTTAAGTACTTATTTAATTTTGACAATATACTAGCGTGGATTTGTATATAAGCGTATTTATATCTTTATACTAATATCTAATAACTAAAAGTCAATTAAACTGGATGTAGAAATTATTATACTTTGGTTGAGATTTGGGAAGGTGAAGAAAACAAAAATTCTTAAAGGTAATTGGATGTACCGTATAAATTAAATTCAATATTATAAAATAATATCCTTAGGATTGCTATGTAATGGCGTATCGACATCGTGAAAAGAAAACTCACCTAGCATATACTTAGCTAAGTTGATGTACCAAAATACTAAATTATCAAGTTATTGTACTAGAACACACCCACTTGTTAAGTTATTGCACTCGAACCTTTAATTCTCAAGCTCTTGCACTATATCGTATCCACCAGCCAAGTTCTTGTACCGTGGGTGCAATTTACTCTAAATTGTAAATTTTGAGTAGATTATGAATGAGTGCTTATATTTGCAGCACACCTGTATTCGGAATTGCAAAACATATGATCGATCTACATGAGGAAATATCATAAGGACGTGTATAGGGAAGCTAGTACTCTCTCCATCCATTAGGGTTGGGCAAAATGAATCAAAACCCGAAGGACAAACTAAAAATATCAAGATAGAGACCATCAAATTTGGTCCTAAAATTTATTTCGATCGATTTAGGTTCACTATTTTAGTCATGGGTGGAACCAGCTCGGAGCTACACTAGGCTTGATTCTATTATCTTATTGTAGTTCTCCACAAGTTCAACTTTTTTTATGAAAAAATATATGAATTTTGCGTGGAGTTTGGATTCTAGGCTTAGGGCTTGAACCTTAGCTACCTAGGAATCCGCCTCTGTTCTTGATTAACCTAATTGATCGAAAGTACTATAAAAATATAGTAAAAATACACAAACCAGTCCTTAATTAGATATATAAAAACCCATTACCCTAACCTCACCTCTCGTAGTAATGCACCATAACTTCACCCAACCCTCCCATCCACCTCCATCATCGCCTATACCTCATCGTGGCTGTCAGCTGATGCTTGTGCTACGATCGTCCTATCGCGTTGTTTCCCACGCATATGTGCCCTCCCACTCCCACTGCTCTAAGCTGCTCGGCGGTGATACCTCGTCCACTAAACAACCTTGATGTATTAAGGTGGTCACAATGTATAGATCAAGCGACGCCAAAGACGGGTGCACGTGCTGGCAACCGGCGGAAGCTACGACGTGAAGACCTGGAGCAGGCTATCCAACGTCGCGCTAACAATCGTGGCCTCGACACCTCTATTGCACCTCCACCTCACTTGGGTGACTTGGTTGGGTCACCATATTTGTAGGAGAACACGACAATACCGATGTTTTTGTGATTGTTTTATATATCTGAAATTATTACTCACAACTGAAACCATGAAATACAAACGATCTTTTTCTCTCCATGGTAATATTCCTACAATTTAAATTTAAGAACCCTCGTTTATTTTTCTCATCTTACCTGTAACATCCCTCATTTAGTAAGGAATATTAAAGTCTTTTTTCTCCACCGGTGGTTAAGCTCTGAAAAAATGTCAAGGAATGCTTAGGGCAGTTATAGACTCACAGTACAAGACACCACTAGTAGTACCAGTCTCCTCAAAATTACTTATACTTGATTTCATTAGTAGGACAAAATTTGCTTGTGCTTGTCGTCAGCAGGTTTACCTTTTCGTCAATCAGTATCATCATTGGCTAAGGTTTGTTTTGGTTTGCTACACTATCAAAGGGTTTTGCCACTTCTAATTAATTTCTGATATAGTTACCTTGGGCTGTGTTTAGTCTGCTATCGATTAATTGATTTAAATTGTGAGATGGTAAAGTAATATTTCGAATTGTTAGCAAGAAACTAGGAAGGAAAACTACTGAAAAAAGTCATATATCATCATAAAAAAAACATATATTACCTCATAACCTTACCGTAAAAGAAGAAAATATTTATACTATGAAATAAACCATAGATTTTGATATACTAAATGATAATGTCTATCATATTCAAACAAAAATCGCTTTGTTTTGGTTATATGTAAACTTACCTATTATCATCCTTTGTAAATATAATATGAGTGTTGTTTTTTTCTTTTATTATACATCTAATTCACCTATACATGTTCATGGGTAATATATAAAGGAATACTTTATATTGTCAAAAAAAATTGTACTAACTGTTAACACAATTTATATGAGAATAACATAATTAAAAAAGATATAATATGGTTCCATATGACATTTTCGATTGTATGTATGTATGTATGTAAGTTTTTTTTTGGCGAATGGTAGTCTCTCATATGTACATATATACCTTTTCATGTTTTTTGGACAAATATTTCTCTCATAGGAGGTGGGGTTTGTGTATGTGCATTCATAGGGTGGGTGTGCACACCTTCATATGACCGCTTATGATTGCCTTTTACATTGTTAGTTAAAGAAAATACTTTCAAGAAAATTGGTGAGAGTGGCATGAAGTAGCGCCATGGCAGCGTGGCTTCTTCGTCAACCTCACAAAGAGTGGTCACTACATATATGCATATTTTGAAAAAAAAAAAAACCTTAGGACTACAAAGAAAGAGACAGAAAACTACCAGACGGGGTGGACCATATATGCACTCTTCTTTTTTTTTTTGGCATCTCTTATGCATATACGTGCGAGAGGGATTAGTTGCTTCTTAGGAGCGAGGGCTTACATGAATCAATCTAATTTAATGGTTGAAAATAATGGATTCACCGGTTTAAGTGCACATCGATGGCTAATTGTTTTGTTTTCCCTTATATTTTTTCTTAAATTGTCTCTTATTTATTAGAGCACCACATGGCATCTTATGAGTGTTTGTAGGAGCATAGGAACACTATTACTCATACTCACAATCTACTTGTAGTCAACTATTATTTATTATTTATTGTGATTTTGTGGCATCCTCGACTTACCTATGATTTATTGTTAATAGTTGCCCACTTAGTATCTTCCTTTATTTTTGGTGTTTGATGTCAACTAATTATTAAGTGCATTGTGTATGGATATATCATAAGCAATATAACTTGACGATTGGTGACACTTGTTTGTATATAGAACTTATTACATAGGATTTAGCGGGGACATACGATTGATATATTATGTACTATTCATGATTCACAAAGTATATTATATACTACATATTTACTTTTAGTATATAAGTAATAAATTTATGGTTAAAGTTCTAAAGTATTTATCGGATTGGCTACTCCGTTATTTATCGTGACCACGTTTACCGAATTGCTAAATGGTGTGTATTTTACAAAAAAAAATTTATTATAGAAGTTTTCTAAAAAAATAAAATCCATTTTCAAGTTTGTAATATTTAATACTCGATTAATCTTGTGCTAATGACTTGTGTCTTTTCGCGTGCCCAGGATAAGCTAAGTCAATGAGCCAGATTGAACGAAAGCAAAGTAGCAGAAAAAGGATATTGATATGGTGTCAAAAGAATATATTTGATATTCAAATTTCAAATAATATATGAATAGAGTAAACACATAATACACGAAAATACATTTATGATAAATTTAGTAACATCATTTTGCCATATCAGTATTTTTTACAGTTGGGAATGAGTAATTTTTGAAAATTCTACCCACAGTCGAAGTTGTTTTTATTTTGTAAAATGTAAGTCTAATTTAACTATCACATAATCTATACTTTTAATCTATTTATATTTTTATAGATGTTTCGATGACATGCGCCTAATTTGAGTATTACTCGAGGTAGCATATATTTTTTACAACTTAAAGCATAGTTAATATGGGTTTAAATTATTAGTTTGGTTTTCCATTAATCTAAATGAGAAGAAAAAATAAGGAGGTGGGATCCGACGTGTGTATGTACCATACATAGGAACATATTTTTTCTTAAGTAGGAATGCCTGTGTGTACGTAATGTACGTAGGTACATACTTTTCTTAAGGAGGAATACCAACGTACCTACCTGCATGTATATTTGCCAGTAGTGACATTACGATGTGGGCCTTTTTACAGATAAATTTAATTAGTAATTTTTAAGATAGATCTAATGGTTGAAAATAATAGGTCCATCAAATTAAATGAAATCGATGGTCGAATGTTTTGCTTTTTTCTTGTAATTTTTATGACTTATTAGAGCACCACATGACGGTCTAGGAGCGTTTACAGGGTACTATGTAGTGGATTAGAAGGGTTTGTAGGAAGTTTATCCTCTTGATTACTTTTTATCCCTTTTCTCTTTATGAAAATATTTGCAACAATAATTTTTAAATAACCACAACGTTCTAAATTATATATTTATTTGTAACAATATATTTTAGATCGTCATAATTTTTAACTTTTAAATCGTACGTTCATTTTTTATCTATTTGGACCATTGTGTTATTTATGATAAAATCACAATTGGAATTTTGACGTATGTTATCTACTTTACTTGTAAAATGTATATTCTTCTAATTTCTATTTACTATCCCCTTGAATGACATTCAAACATGTATGAAAAATTATAAAAAGAAAGTGACTATATATTATTTCATCTTGTACCACTTCACTGGCATACATAAATAAAATAGAAAGAGACTATATACTGTTATTGTTAGATCAACTTTTTAAAGCGTCAAAAATAAGAAGAATGCTCGCGCAGCTGAAAACGTATATTTTTAAATCATATATTTTTATTGCAAGTTTTTTTTACCATATTTGTGGAGTAATAAATTTTGTGGAGTAATATATTAAACATGTCTCTTCTTATCATAAGAAATTTTATTGTTGTAACTTAAGAAACTAGATGTTTATCCGCAAAAAAAGAAAAGGTATTTCTTTCCATCCAAAAATAATAGGTCTTCCCCACTACTCTCTTATCTCAATTCATCACAATCATCCCCATTTAATTTTATCTATTTTTAGTGACCATAAATATTGTAAAAAATAATAGAGATAGTTTTTTTTAACTACAAGTCAAAAGTGCACATCACTACTGGAGAAACCATCTTTGGTCGGTTGCTAAAAACCACAATAGTTCCGGTTGCTCAAAAATCCGGTGCTTAAAAGTATTTTTTAGTCTCGATTTAAAAGTACAATGGGACTATGTGATATAGTCCCCGTTGATTCCATGTCAGGACGTGTCAGAGCCACCCGGGATATTTAGTACCGGTTGGTAACACCAATCGACACTAAAGATCCTAACTTTAGTCTCGGTTGGTATTACCAACCGGGATTAAAAATCAAAACGCTCTATATAATCCCTAGTACTTATTCTCTTCCCTCGTCCTCACAAACTCCTCCTCTTCCATGTATCTCTTTTTCCTCTATCTCCTTATCTTTCTTTCATCTATCTGTTTCTCAGCGCGGCGGAGGGCGGGCCGAGTGGGCGGCAACCGGGCGCACGAGGAGGAGCCCGGGCGGCCGGCAGGGGAGGGCCGGCCAGCCGGGTGCACGGGGAGGAGGTGGGGGCGGCAGCGGCAGCCACCGGGCGGGGTATGCGGCGGCTGGGTGGGGGCGGCGGCAGCCATGCTTGGGATGCAGTTGGGAGGAAGAATTTGTTGTTTTTTGGATTTGTGGTGAATTTGTTGTTGAGAATTTGTGATGTATTTGACTGTGATGTGAATATGTGATTTTTTTTAGAATTTGTGATTTATGATATATGATTTGGAGATGATTTAGGGATTTCATGATTTGGAGATGATTTGGGGATTTCACGACTTGGGGATGATTTGGGAATGGAGTGAAATCAATATGCAAGGAGTTAAAAACAATGAAAAAAAACTAAAAAACCTACCAATCAGGACTTGTCCTCTTCCATCTTTAGGACTGGTTGGTAACCGGAACTAATTTTACCCGGATTCGTCGTCCCGGTTGTATACGAACCGGGGTTAAAAACACTTTCTCCAACCGTGCGTGTAGGCACAATGCACTTACGTCTACACTCACGTACACCTACATGGTTAAACCAGGTCTGAGGCTAGCCACGTTCTAGCTTAAGTATACACTTTAACCACTAAATGTACCGTGCGTGTAGATAACTTCATGAGATAAATTTCAAGAGAATACGAGTATAAGTATATAGGTGCTGTTTGGACGAGGGCCACAGTACTTTGCCACACCTGTAGCATGCATCCACCTAGTCTAGTGTTTAGTTTGCGTCAAATTTATAGTGTTAGTGTGACCAATATTTATTGAGTAAATGGTTGTCTAAATTGATAAATGAGTAAGGTGTTTTGTGTGGACATTTATTAGCTTGTTTCCTTTAGCCCTTGATGGTGTGTTTTTCTAAGACTTGTTTTAATGTGCTAATCTGTGTGAATTTGTACAATAATTGGTTGTAACTTCTTGAGCAAAGCCTGTATTTTGTTCCATTATAGAAAATAGCGTGCCACACTTTTTTTAAAAAATGGGCCCAATCTTCATACACTCATTTTTAACATAACTCGTTATAAGTGTGACTAACAAAGTATAGCCTACAATTTTTTGGCAAAGTGGAGGTGTGATCTAAACAGCCTCATACTCTATCCATTTTAAAATTATTTGGCAAACCTTAGGCTCCGTTCGTTTGCTTGGGCTGTGAACCCATCCTCTGGCACGAAAAACGAAACAGTCTATTAGTGCGTAATTAATTAATTATTTGCTATTTTTTTAAAAAAAGATTAATATAATATTTTAAACAACTTTCATATATAAACTTTTTTAAAAAATACACCGTTTAGCAGTTTGAAAAGCATGCTCGCGAAAAACGAGGAGGGGAGTTAGGAACCTTGACATACAACCAATGATACCATTTTTTTTCAAGCAGCTAGAGGTACAGAGGTTCATATTTTTTAGATGGCTCATTAGTGATATTTTAGTCAAAAATTTCAGAAGTACGGCCACGGGTGATGGCCTGAACTAATATTTTATTCGAGGTGCCGCTACATCATCGTCTAAAGTACACGCAAGATTCAACGGAAAAAAGAAACCGATCGATCGAGATCAGTTAGTTAATGAAATAACTAGATCAACTCATGTCGTCAAAAACAAAAGATGCTCATCTATGGACAACACACGCTGATGATTCGATCATCAAACAAAGGTGGTAGTAGTAGTAAAGCGTATCGTGTTTCTCATCAGAAAGAAGAATTAAAGAAAAAACTAATCCCCTCTCGCGAGCCAGAGAAAATTCCCTACAAAAGCCACTCCTTTGATTTGACATGCAAAAGCAAGGCTCCACTCCTCTACTACCCTACAACTACACAACACTGTCTCTCTATCTCCAAAGGCAGTAGCTGTATTGGCTTCCAGCTTTTCCTCTCTACCTCTAATGATAGCTTGGAGCAAGTTCAATAGTATAGCTAACTACTAGCTCTAATTCATCTATAATCAATCTAATAGCTTATTCATACAATAGTTATATACTACATTATTAATATCTGGTCCCATCTATCATACACACTGAGTCTGTGCTATAGCTGACTACAAATCTGTAGCCCGCTGCTCTTCTCTCTTCATTTATCTTCTTAAAATATATTTGCAGCTGGCTTATGGCTTATAGCTTGATATTGAGAGGGAGAGGAGTGAGAGCTAGCTCAGCTCAGCTCAAGGTAAACAACAAGGCACACTCTTCCTACCTCTTCTCCGGTTCTTCCTTTTTCCTCTTTCTCTTCGTCCAAGAACTTCACCTCAATAGCTCGAGCTACGGCCTAACTTTTGCGTTGCGCAGGAGAGCTCGATCGCTGCACCAATACTTCACTGGAGATCGCCTAGCTGCAGCTAGCTAGCTTATCCTGCGTGTCTTGAGCTTCTCTCATGGAGGAGATCTCCCACCACTTCGGGGTCGTCGGAGCCAGCGGCGTCCATGGCGGCCACCAGCATCAGCATCACCACCACCCGTGGGGTTCTTCCCTGAGCGCCATCGTCGCGCCGCCGCCGCCGCCGCAGCTGCAGCAGCAGCAGACGCAGGCCGGCGGCATGGCGCACACGCCGCTCACGCTGAACACGGCGGCGGCGGCGGTCGGCAACCCGGTGCTGCAGCTGGCGAACGGCAGCCTGCTCGACGCGTGCGGCAAGGCGAAGGAGGCGTCGGCGTCGGCGTCGTACGCCGCCGACGTGGAGGCCATCAAGGCCAAGATCATCTCCCACCCCCACTACTCCTCCCTCCTCGCCGCCTACCTCGACTGCCAGAAGGCAAGTCCCACACACATGTGGTAGCCTAGCTAGCTACCTCCATGCATGCATGCTCTCGCCGCCGCGCGCATCTCCTACATGATCTCATGTCAAGCTCGCTCTCAGCTTACATAGCGTATGTGTCGTGGTGGGTTGCAGGTTGGGGCGCCGCCGGAGGTGGCGGCGAGGCTGACGGCGGTGGCGCAGGACCTGGAGCTTCGCCAGCGCACGGCGCTCGGCGTCCTCGGCGCCGCCACGGAGCCGGAGCTGGACCAGTTCATGGTGAGCTCGCAATCTCTCACTCTCTTTGTTGCTCGCCTTCCTCTTCGATATCTTGAGCTCGCTCGCCGGCGGCGTGCGTGTGCAGGAGGCGTACCACGAGATGCTGGTGAAGTACAGGGAGGAGCTGACGAGGCCGCTGCAGGAGGCCATGGAGTTCTTGAGGAGGGTGGAGACGCAGCTCAACACGCTCTCCATCTCCGGCAGATCGCTTCGCAATATCCTTTCCTCCGGTAACACAACACATCCATCCATCCTTCCATCTTCTTCTATCCATGTACTAATCCATTGCATGTCATCTTCTTCGATCGATCTGCTGGTTTATATCACGGTTTCATCGGCTTTGTTCTTGCTGTCCCTTTTGTCCATTTGATTCGATCTATTTGCTGGTTTGCTGACGGTTTGATTTGGTCTATTTCTTGCATCTACCATGTGTGATTTCTGGGCCAGGAAAAACGCATCTGTGTGTTCATGTCTTTTTTTTCCTCGTACATGCATGCGTGTCAGTGAACCCTGCAGATGATCTGGTCTGCTGGCTCGGTGTTTGGTGCTCTAAATCCCGCAAGTTCTCATCAGGGTTTCCAAAAGATTCTTTTCCCCTGATTGCTTTTCTTGGCCATGCATGTGGGATTCTTCCATCTGGGCTTCTACCGCTGATCATTTCTTCTGTTGGGAAGGAATAGTAGTCACCGGCACATGTGCATCTCAGTGTTCAGTGCAGCTACTAGCACACTGACGATTTTGTGGTCTGGCTCTTCAGATATCTCCTGATGTTTTTGCTATATTTAAAATCGATACCCTGATTAGAAAAAGATTAAGCTAAAGAGTTTAAGTACATTTCGCAAAACCTGGGGATTCGGGACATTCGTAACATTATCTGGGGTAGTGCTAAACATTTTTGCCCCAAATCTTAAGTTTCTTGAAATAAACTGCAGAACCTTGGGGTTTTTACATTATAGATATCCCAATACCTAGGGTTTTCGGAAATTAATAAATCTACTGTAAGCTAAATCATTCTAAAATCATAGTACATCTTCATCTCCATCTTCATCTTGAGGAATAATATGTCCCTAATATCATTGAGGTTCTCCCTTGGGTTCTCTTGGCGTTTATGCAACTCTTTTATTTTTTTTTAGATAATGGAAAATTTTATATACTATGCCTCTCATGCCGGCAGCTGGTTGAGTTTCGATTCCCTTTCTGAAAGAACATGTGCATGTGACTCTCCCGAGTAGAGAGAAGAAGTTCTTTGGCTCAGCCACATCTTTTCCCCGGGATGGAAACAAAGGCGGTGGTGATGAGAGGAGTCCGTCCTTACCATGTTCTTCTTCTAGGGTTTTGGGGGTAAAGGCTTTAGCTCACTGTGCAAGCAAACAGTGCGTAGCCGAGGAGTCTCACTGCCGTATGTCAGTGGAGCAAGGACACACATGTTGTGTGTTTTACTGATCCCTCTGCACAAACATCTCACATAGAGAGAGAGAGAGAGAGAGAGAGAGATGTACATGTTCAGAGATGCATCCCCCATCTGTCACGCAAGGCCAGAACAATATTCTTGTCATCTTTCACTCCCCCTGGAGAAACGAAGTGGCTACCTGTTGTCCTAGAATCTCTCTTCTCTTGGTTATGTGAGGTGGTGTTGTTGCTGTGGTCTTCCAGATTGTTGTGTGGATACACAGTGCCTGCCTGTGTTCTTGTGGTGTTCTTCTTTTAGTCTTTGCTAAATTTTAAAATGTAGACATCAGGTGGTTCCAGATAGGCCTTCTCTAATGACCTGTCACGAGAGCATAGTAAGTAGCAGTACCAGCACACAGTTGACACTCTCACTGTGCAGGGTTTTTCGCTCATCAGGAGCTGTATCCATGCATGCACAGGTGCTGCTACTACTATGCCACACAATCACTTCATTATTGGAGCATGTAGTAGGGTAGAAGCTGCCATCTCATGTGTGTTGCATGCACAGAAGCAGGATATCAATAGTGAATTCAGATGCATATGTGTAGAAATTGATTAAAACCCTGAACAAGTTTGTTGAAATAGGAAACCTGAACAGGTAGTGAGGTCAGTCTTGTGTAGAAATCCAATGGTCAGATAGATGTATTCCTACACACTCTACTATATACGTAGTAGGTAGACAGATGAGTAAATGGGATAGTATACTATACAGTAGGTCAGTCTTGTGTAGAAATCCAATGTACAGCAGTATACTCCATGACTTGGTATTCTGTGTTTTCTGACCAGTGAAGTCGCATGGACAGAACGGTCAGAGCTAGCCTCGAGAAAGATACAGTTAAGCAAGAGCATAGCCTATTATTTGATGTGAGATCTCCTTGCAATATTTTGGGTGATCTCCTTGGCTATACTAGTAGTACCAGTATTATATACTCCACTATAGAGTACTACTCGTGTATTTTTTGCCAGTCTTCTTCTAGTTCTCTTCATTCTCTCTCATAGATGTAATGGCGGTCAAGAAACATTGGATGCTTTCCAAGGCTAGTCCGAGTTCAAATGCGTCTGTATTTTTCAGCTGTCAACTCATTTCTTCTCAGGTTCAATTGTTCTTTGTCCTACTACTTGGACCTAGGTAGACGCACATCTACTCTATATGCGTTCTCTTTTCCAAAAAATATGACTGGCTTACCTGATTCACGAGGCAACCTGAATATCACCCGGTCAAGGTTGCAGGTGATCATTCCTAATTGTGTTTAGGACCATAGCTTGATTTTAATCACAAAACAACACTGCATTTTTCTGACTGATGTTGCACCTGATGTACTCCAAGATTCTTCGTTGCATGCATTCTTTCAAGGCCATGCAAAAGCAGGGGACACAGATATCACGAGTTTCCGTTTGTCTCGAGGCAACACCAAAAGAGATACTGAAACTTTGCTTGCTAAAAAGCAAACAAAAGAAAACAATGGGATGGAAAAGAGCTGACTGATTTTGCAATGGAACGTACGTCACTAGAAAAGACAATGCATGCAACTGGAGGACAGTAGTATGACTCGACAAATTGAGTTAACAAAAATTTTTTGGATGATAATTGTTCCCCTCATGTCTTTTTGTGATTGCCAAATCGATAGTGTTGGTTCTTCCATTTCTAAATTCCGGAGTTTCTGTGTCTGGCATTCCTTTTTCTTGATGTGTCAGACATCTTCTGTACATTTAGTCTGAGGTTCTGCTGGGTAATGAAGGTCCTCTTCGTTTGCTTCTGCTCTTAATTTTATTAGCTGTAGTTTTTGGTTAATGCAAGTTAAAACAAAAATATCTCTTTAATTAACTTAGTTCTTCAAAATTGAGTCTTAAAAATCCTACAAATATTGCAACTTGCATGATGCATTCCATCAATATTTTGTTTGCATGCGAGTGCAGCTCCTAGAACACTCTCTTGCTTTTCTTTTTCCTTTTTTAATGTAAAGCTGCTATATTCAATAATATATATTTTCATCTATTTAGTGAACACAAAGGAACTATTTAGGCAGTGATTCGGCTACCTCTCCCAGTTGATTGTTCTGTTTTTTCCTTGGCATTATTTTCGCATAGATACTAATGTTTCTTATTTATTTATGAAAAATTAAGTTGCGCATTATTTTTATACATGATTCATGTTATATTGACCAAATAAAGTCTTATAGAAGTGCAATATTTTGTGCTACACAATACAAGATGTGCTGTGGTAGAATTTACCCATGACTCATATTGTCATTTTTGAAAATTTTCCCGTGGGTTACATGAAATAATTGTCTTGCTCCTGTGAATATTTGGATGTGTCTGACCTTTTTATAGATGTTTTACAGGGAGTCCGACCAAGAATGCCTGAGTCAAAATTAGCTTCTGTATTATCTTTCCCTGTTTTTCTTCATTTTGCAGAGTAAACCAATGTTCTCTGCTCCTTACATAAGCAGTAATTCTTCACAAGTTGGGAACAAATGTGGGGAAAATCGTCTAACCCTTCATTTATTGATCCTTGTTTCCCCCCTAATGTGGCCTTATGTTTTAGAACTTCATGCAAGTAACCGATATGCATGATTACATGAATATGCTAGCACCATCATCCATGAGTTGCAATTGATCATAACTAAATATATATTAAATATTTAAAACATGAATTTTTTAAATAAATGATAAATAATTGTGCTGAAATGTTGAACATACACAAGTATGCTACTAGTATATTGTTTTAAAGCAAATCGTTACAAAAAAAAGACACACATACCTCCAAATTTACGGCTGCAAAAGTTCCAGTGTAAGGATGGGTGTAGAACCTGGCTTCGCCCTGCACTTCTTTTAAAGAGCAAGATGAGATGATGAAGCAATGCCGCAAGTTCAAAAGCTGTTTGACAAGTACAAATAATTCTTCTTTATATTCTGTAGAAATGCACAAATACAAAATTATGGATGTTGTACCAGGCCTTTGTATCCTACATTTAACTAGAAACACATCTTTTCTTAGATAGGAGAGGTTTTGTGGCTTTGAAAAATACTCGTAGGGTAGAGAATTTAACATACAGGTGGCAATTGAACAACCATTGTGTCCAAAGCGAAGTTATCTTCTTCTCATTTCTAGGATATCAGCTGATTTTCAGTAGTCTTGTATGTACGAATTAATCTAGCGTAGTAGAGGAGAGAATACCCGGTTCACCCAAGCTACAAAAACAATTAAAAAGTTGTGAATTTTCACAGCAAAATTGATACCATAGAATCAGACTCCACAAAATTTCAAATGAACAGACTACTTATATAAGATATTAACCATTAAGATAAACAGTTTACTGGTGAGATATTGACTTGCTACACATAAAAAGAAAAAAAAACTAGCACCACAGATTATCCAATGCACCAATTTAGCCAATTTATGGCATCAGTAACTACGTGCATACACTCTAAATAAACGACCTTTTACAGTATTTAGCGCTACATTTAGCATTGTTCTTTGCATGTAGTAAATAAATTAAAAGTACTAAATTATTTTCCTGACAACTCTACTGAAACTGTTTTGAGTGCAATCAATCTATATATTTTGCCTTGGAATAAAATTTAATAGGCCTGTCGACCTAGATATCGCTAGGACCTGTATTATCCTTGCATAATTAGTTGATATTTACTCCACAGGAAGAAAAAAATGTTATTCCTTACTAAAGCTAAGTAAACTTGTCGTAGAACTATCGTAGTACTCATCACACTCTTATCCCAATCAGGACTGTTTACATCAGAGAAACTATCTCATCTTTGCACTAAAAGAGCGCAAAGGGTTAACTACACTTTGACAGTTGTAATTATTTAATCCAAGACATTATTTAAGAGATTTATATACTGCATTTCTTGTACCTAATATGCCTGATAATTCACTAAAACAGAATTAGTCCTCTTATGGTTATTTGTAGGGTTCATTTCTCATGCAGTGCTCTGTTATCCTTGAACATGGTTATTATTTTGTTTAATTAATTTTATACCCCCTCTGTTTTAAATTAGTTGTTGTTCTAGGTTTGTCCTAAGTCAAACATTTTTATCTTTGACCATCAATTTTTTTTTTAGAAATTCTTGTAGTTTAAGAGCATGCGAATTATATATGTTGAGAAAATATTTTCTTATGGTGAATCCGAAAACATAATTCTAATGATGTTAAACCATATGAATTTCTAGAAAATAATAGTCAAAAGATAAAAATGTTTGACTTAGGACAACAAAGCTAGAAAAAGTGATTTGAAATGGAGGGAGTAATTCTTTTCAGATGCTACTCCTTTGGTCATAAATATTTGATGTTTAGGACAAGATTTGGTCTAAACTTTTAAAATTCCGACAATGAATTTTATATTGGAATAACTTAATCAAATCTAATACATTTATGGTATTATAACTTTACTTTTGGAGGTAAATCTACAAAAAGCATTTCTTTTGTTTTGAATATAAGCATTTGAGAAATTGTTGATGGTTGAAATTTCAAGAGTTTGAAGAAATCTTGCGCTTGCAAATGGTTTTGATCAGAGGAAGTAATTGAATGGTTCTTTTTCTGAAAAAAAAAATTCTAACGATGAAAGATAAGCATATTCAACTGGTCATAGTCTTACCATTTTATTTCGTTGTGTCAGAATGTTTTTAAGATCTAGCTATTGAATACTCCCTTTGTCCCTAAATATAAGGGATTTTGGTTGGATGTGACGCACATCCAACCAAAATCCCTTATATTTAGGGACGGAGGGAGTAGATAATGGCTAGACAAGGATGTGTTGAGAATATTGTGTGCTTGCTTTGTACGCTGTTTTACAAACACTAACTTATTATGGATGGGTTTTCTTAACACTACTCCTGTACAATAAGTTTTTTTTTCTTTTTTCCCCTCGAGAGAATGAGGAAAGATACTTACCATTTATGTGAGGAAAAGTTTACAAGTTACTATCACCTGACATTTTACACCAGCGGATAAATTCTATTATAAGAGTCTCCTTAAAATGGGACACCTTCTTCTTCTTTATATAAAATGTAGGCAACGGCATGACTGTTCAAAAAAAAAACTTCTATTCTAAGAGCAAGTACTGTGTTGCCAGTATCTTCATTTTCGTAGACCATCATCTGATTTTGTTAAGCACAGTGTTCTTATGTATATTTTCTGCTGCAACTTAAATTCTCTCGTTTGAATTCATAGCAAAATAGGTTGCCTGTTTTGTCGATTTCGATAGGTACAGCGCCAGCTACATATATTGTAAAGCTAATATGTAGTTTACATGTTATTCTCGTCCACCCTTGTAATCAAATATTTATCGTTTATCTGACTGCATTCTTTGGTCTACTTAATTTAATTTGAATAACTACTGAAGAGATCTACACGTTTTTCCTGATTTCTTTTGAATTAGTCTACCTATGTGAACCATAATCAATTTCTTGTCTTTGCTAACTATTTCGTGTGACATGTTTGAAGGCTCTTCTGAGGAGGACCAAGAAGGTAGCGGAGGAGAGACAGAGCTACCTGAGATTGATGCACATGGTGTGGATCAGGAGCTCAAGCACCATTTGCTGAAGAAGTACAGTGGATACCTGAGCTCCCTGAAGCAAGAACTGTCAAAGAAGAAGAAAAAAGGGAAGCTCCCCAAGGATGCTCGTCAACAGCTCCTCAACTGGTGGGAGCTGCACTACAAATGGCCTTACCCCTCGGTAAGATTCATCATCTTCTTAATTTTCCATATTGATCTTATGATCTATATGACTAGGGATGCTGAACATTAAATATAAGTTACTTCTAGTTTTGGTACAGGCGTACAGCACAGCCAACACCTGTGATGTTTGCACTGTAGATTCAGGTCAGATACTCAGATGTAGGCGCATATAGTTAGTTGGTGCATCATCCATCCCTTTGAAATCTATCGTTATGTAATTACTGAAGCTAAAGTAAACCATCCTGAGAATCGGAACATATGTTGCATGACATACGCATGTTTGGTGTATTCAAATATTTGTAGATTCTATGCTATATATATATTTGCAAGCTATGACCACCTATTTGGAATGATTTTTGAAAATTTCTATAGCTAGATTGGAAGTCAGTCATGGTAGGCTTCTGGTCAACCAAGCCATTAGTTCTTGGACATGATTTTTATTAATTATTTGTTTTTGGTGCGCTGTAGTCATTAGCATCAAGGTTTGCATCGAAACTAGCAGGATATTCCTTCAAAAAAAAACTAGAAGGATAAGTAACTCTGTATTTTACCCAGGCTATATATATCAAACTTTTGCTCTTGTATTTTCTTATCATTTTCCCCCTAAAACCGTCCTAATTTTGTAGAGGCATCGAACGCACCAAACAGTACTCTTTCTGTTTATCTAGCATTTCTGTGCTATTTTTTTTTCTTTTTTGCTGGGATGACCGAAGAAAGGTCATCTAAATGTTATTAAAATAGAAGGAAAAAATGGTTACAAGAAAGTTTTTCATTGACAGACTATGACATTATTATGCAATGCCAACAAACTATTGCAAGCTATATCACCATGCAGCTTTTCTATTACTCCCACCGTTCCAAAATACGAGAATCTAGGTACGAATAGGGCACGTTCTGGTTTACGAATCTGGATAAGTCGTAGTAATACGATGTGTTTCATCCTTGTCCTAAGTTCTTATATTGACGGAGGTAGTGCTAGTTATCTACTACCATTTCTGTGCTATAAAATATAATGCAAGCTATCGCCATGCAGATTTCCTGATCATGGTTATGTATCTATTTTACATGTGGAGCAGGAGAGTCAGAAGGTGGCACTGGCGGAGTCGACGGGGCTGGACCTGAAGCAGATCAACAACTGGTTCATCAACCAGAGGAAGCGGCACTGGAAGCCCTCCGACGAGATGCAGTTCGTGATGATGGACGGCTACCACCCGACCAACGCCGCCGCCTTCTACATGGACGGCCACTTCATCAACGACGGCGGCCTCTACAGGCTCGGCTAGCTAGCTAGCCTACTCCTTATCCCCAGCTACCATGACCTAGATCGATCTCGACCCCAAATCAATGGTCGCTAAGCTACTGAAAAGTTTGTGATGAGAATTGAAGAACCTAGGTTAGTCTTCCTGGTAATTTGATGCTCGCGCGTACGCACGCCATGGATGGCTGCGTGCTTATTTTGTTTCTTGCCGCAATATGTAATGCAATTGCCTTAGCTAATGCATCAACTCGGGTCGGTTTTAGCTGCTGCTGCTGCGCCACAATGAGGTGGTTGTGGTTATGCTTTTGTGTGGTTTAATACGCCAAGACGTACACATTGCTTCGAAATGTCGCTACTCTTGCTGCTGCTAATTAAGTGCGTGTTTGAATAATTCGGATCTATATACTACCTGGTTAATTCCTATCTTCTGATTATATAATTTGCTGATCGTTCGAGTTTTTCCTTGGTGAGATTTTTTTGCATGCGTGTGTTCTTTCAGATGATCGATCTTCTGTTTCGAATTCGTTGTGATTTACATACGATTTGATTCCATAGGTTAGATGATGATGATTATCACGATATTCTACCTCGCTCTCATGGGCTAGATCACCAGGAGAGGAGATAACAGCGGAGGGGAAACGAAAGGGATATACTCGAAAGAGGAAGACGGCGTACGTACCCGGGCTCTCGCGGCGTCGGCGATGGCGGCGCCGCCACCGGCGGCCGCCGCGCCGGGACGCGCGCCTCCGTTGCGGCGGAGGGCGAGGGGGATCACGAGCCGTTGCGGCGGCGCGGCGCGTGTGGCGTTGGTAACCCAACCGGCAAGGAACGCAACCTAGCGCGAGATGGCCCGTTTGGGCCACGTATAGTATCTTCTCGGGCCTAACCGGATTGAGACGGCCCATTGGTCCATGGGCCTTTATTTGGCCATCGCGGATATGGGCTCATGGGCTTATATGGGCCGAGCACTGAAACCACTTCCGCCCTAAGGTAGTTGGGTCAAGTAGGCGGCGCTGGTCGAGCTCCGGCGAGCCGCCGGCGAGGTCGCCGCCCAAGAATTCCTCTCGACACCTCTGCTTCTGGCGAACGGTGAGTCTCCGGTAAACGGAAGCGATCGAAGAAGTGGGGGGGAGGGGGGGAGTCGCCGCGTGGTTGCTTTGTCGCCTCCCCCGCCGGTGGGGATCCCTTGGCGCTCTCGAGCCACAGCCATGGCGCTGCACGCGACGTCCTCGCGCGACTCCGTGCGCGCGGCGGCGGAAGGAGAGCCGGAATGGGCGGGCGACGCGTCGCGGCGGCCGGCCGCGTTCTACAGCGCGGTGTTCGCGCAGGTACGCCAGCTGCTCGACGAAATGCCGCAACCAGGTGGTGTCACACTGCGTCGGTCGTGTGTTTGATAAGGATTGCCTGTCGTTTTCGTGTGGTTGCAGATCGAAGAGGTCGGGTGGGAGCGGCTGGTGAGCGGCAAGGGCGACGGCGGCGTGTCGTGCCTGGTCTTCCGCATCCTGTAAGGATCTCTGGTCTCCTATGTTTACCGGCATGTGTGGTGTTTGACCTGTGGCTCTGTGGTTTATCATTCATCACTAGCATGCATGGCTCATGGAATCGCAAACCAGATTTTATAATCAGGACACCCAGAGAGGAAATTGACAGTAGAAGTTGCTTCAGAAGCAAAGCTTTTTTTTTTCGAGGAGTAGCAATGTTATTTGCTATAGATTGGAGGAGAAACTGCAAGATGTCTTGCTGTTTGATAAATTGTTCGGCAAACATCTTCTTATTAAGCTAATGAAGAGATTAGAATGGAAACAGTTCAGAACTATATGAGGAAATATCCAAACAACTATATGAGGAAATATCCAAACACTTCACCTATGTGATATTCTTAACTTTTGTACTTCATGTAAACTTTTAGTTTATGGTTTGTAATATTCTTCCTGGTTTCAGGGATGATCAGGGACGAAACCATTTACTGGAGATCACGCTGCCCATGAACTACCCTTCAAGTCCTCCTTGCCTTGTGGCAGTATATCCCGCCCGACTTGCGATGCTTCTTTCTCATGTTTCATGTCATGAGTGGAATGGTAATGCACGTTATGGCATTTAACTTGTTTTCTTCTTACAGGATGTTCCTTATCTACCAGAATTACAGTGGTCAAAAGGCTCAAGACTAAAAGATGTTGTCTGCCAGTTCCAAGAGGTATGTGAAGAGTTTTTTTTTTTCTCAAAAAAGTCTGTTATGAATTCAGTCTTATGAACTTCTTATTCACGTGCAACCCGTATTGAGTTGTTACATTGTGTGGTGTGATCTTGCCCGCTGTACACAACTAGCACCTGAAGATATTGCAAGATTACTGGTCTATAATGGATGACATTGATAAGGTCCTTTGGGTTGTTGATCCAACAAAGCCAACCTTTGCTATGTCTCATCGCCGTATAGCTTTAGGTAATGCACTTTGGTTTTTTACCAAATAATTGTTTTGCTCGTTTGGTGGTCTTCACTTAAAGCATGTGTTGCCATGCACTGCTAGGTGATGATTGCTATCTTTTACTACATGTTAATGTGCGAAAGCCCAGATCATTACCAGAGTAAGTTCAATTTCATTACAGACTCACAGTACTTCAAACACATCATCGTTGATGGTCAGTTTTTCTCAGGGTTCGCTTCCTGGGAACAGATGGGAAACTGGACAGACTGATAACTAATTGGAGAAAATATTGCAAAAAGTGGTATATCCTTAGATTTCTTACATTACATGCTGTACATATGTCCCATACAAAATTTTATACTGACATGCTTAGCCATGCTTAATGTAATATCTTCTTTCCTGAACACCAATGTGTATTTTGCTTCCTGAACACCAGGACTTGCAGGATAGTTCATTATGTATTTCCAGTACTAATAAAGTAGGATTGCAGCAAAGTGTAATAAATATCCTATTATTTAGCATATTTTTCTATTATTAGGAGTGCAGACAAGAAATTCCATGAAAACCTGTCAACTGTCTTGGATTTCGCTTTGCCTCCACCACCTTCAGTCAACATCGAAGATGACGAGCAAGTTGATTGTGGAATATGTTATGCCAAGCATCTGCCAATTGGTGAGCAGATTTATTCTGTCCGTTTGTGCAACCTTTCTGTCTGACGTAGTTCCTGAATCCTGACCCTAATCCTTGAGTCTTTGCTTCTGAAGATGATGAACTTGGGACTCACAGCGGGGGCACGACAGATTACACATGTGAAAACCCGAGCTGCAGCAGAGCTTTCCATTCTGTCTGCCTGAGAGACTGGTTACGCGCGATTACTACAACAAGGCAGTACGTCAAAATGATCAATACCCAAGAGGCCAAGACTATATTTTTACCACCTCCATATGAACTTGTGTATTCTATGATCTTATATTTTCTCACAATTTATCCATTCTCACCTGATGGCACTTCACAGGTCGTTCGACGTTCTGTTTGGGAACTGCCCCTACTGCAGCGACCCTGTTGCCGTGAAGATCACCGACCGCTAAAACAGTCTTCAGAGGCAGATTTCAGCTGATTCTAACCACTCGTGAGACCATTACTAACTAGTCAGTTGCCATGTACAGTGTTATGTTTCAGTTTTCTCAAAGAAAGCTCTAGAGCGCAACGTGGAATGATGCTCTCATCAGTTTTTTTTTCATTCAGAAAATGATGATTTAGCATATAGTCGAGTCTCGAGACATCATCGATGGAGCGGCATGAGGTCTTCGCCGTCCGCTTCTAGAGAGATGAGAATCAAATTGTCCTGGTGACCGAGTCAGTTAATCAGTTGAAAATGTGCAGCCTGTTTCCGAACACGCCCTTCTAGATTTGGAAGGATGAGGGCGATGGACTCTGAATTTCTCGTTGCCGTGCCTGTTTCCCCTACTGTCAAACCTCCAATTAGTTTACCAACAACTTTCCACATTATAGTATATGTGAAAAAATCGTTTCAAATAATTGAAAAAAGGGGCAGTCCAGTGATGCAAAGTCAAACACCCCGTTTTGATTAAGCCCTTGTTTAGTTCCAAACTTTTTCTTCAAACTTTCAACTTTTTCATCACATCAAAACTTTCCTACACACAAACTTTTAATTTTTCCATCACATCGTTACAATTTCAACCAAACTAGCAATTTTAACGTAAACTAAACACACCAAATGACCCAAAGTTTTGTAAACCCAGGACGACAACCAGTATCATCAGTACTATCTAGAACCAAAGGAAAATGGGTTATTAGTCCTTATTCTCTATGCATATGAGAATGGAGGCACTAAAAGGAGTACCTATCGATCTAGGACAATTGGCATCATTCTTTGTGCAAAAGATTGTGAACCACAAGAAACACTCGTTTTGTTGTGTTGGCGTGTGCATTTTCACATAATCACAGCTTGATACCAAAGACACAAACACATCCACACATGACATGTTAGAGGCAAGGGGAAAAAAAAACAATGCAAGTGGAGTTTGGGCATCCGAGAGAATTTCTCACAGAGTCACAGTAGCTCTAGATTCATCTCTCCGCTGTTACGTGCTGACGATGCGTCCATTATCGATCCAGCCTCCAAAGGCAAGAAAAATACTATACTAAAAAGAAAAGGAAAACAAAAAGAACAAAATAAAAATGAAAATTCTATATGTACTTAAATTTTATCCTCTTACTAATCCTATCTTACTATAAAGTTATCCCCGACTAACTCCTTAAACTTAACATGCAAAGATATCACATCACCATCCACTAACAAGATGTCACATCATCATCCACTAATTAACAAGATACCACATCATCATCCACTAACAATCATCACATTTAAACATCATGCAAACATGCTATATCTTTATATTTTTTATAATTTAAGAGCTTTTCAAATACAAACATGTTAAATTATCATCCAACATAATTCACATAATGTTTCAATGTATATCTTATATACTTTATCCTCACTTAGTTAGTGATTATATGATTAATCTATGGTCCAAATTATCTTTCTCCTTTTTTCCTCTAATTAAGTCATATCACATCAATTATTTTTAGCCTTTAGATGATTAATCTACAGTCCAAATTATCTCCCTACTTTTCTTCTTCCATAAAGTCATACCACCTTACTTTTTACGTTTGAATTATCATTCTACATACTATTTAAATTTAAATTATCATAAACCACATTAATTTACTTAATCTGATATTATATAGCTATCTTACACGTTCTTTTTTTTATTGTTATCATACTAAGTTCCCGCAGCAATACGCGGAGTTTCACATAGTATTATATATGTCACGCTACTATTACATCTAGATCTTTTGCAACTTTTATTTAATTAAATTAATCTGTTGAGATTATCATTTTCTTTTTGTAAGAACGTGTAGCACTGCAGCGCTCAAAAAGCCGCTGCTTTTCTTCCCGGCACAGCACAAAACCAACAGAAAAACCCCACGAAACCTGGGCGAGCGCGCGCACGCGACCACGGCGGCGCGAGGCGGAAGCAGCCGCCGCCGCTGCCTCCTTCCCGCGCAGCGCAGCGCGCGGTTCGGTTGAATTCTCGCGCCACGCCACGCCACGCCTCACCTCACCACCACCAGGCACCAGCGACCAGCAGCTATAAGAGGAGGGAGACCAAGGACAAGCAAACCCGTGTGTCCGGGTCAGAGTTTCTTGAGAGTAAAAAATGGCAGAGGGGGAGGGAGAGGGCGGGGAGAAGAAGAGTCAGCGTCGGCGGCTGAGGGCGGCGTGCCTGCCGCGCCCCGGGTGCTTCACGGTGTCCGCCGCCGACGAGGGGCCGTCGGGCTCCGGCGGCGGAGGAGGGGGGAGTAGGCCGGCGCCGACGCATCTGGTCGTGACGGTCAATGGGATCGTCGGCAGGTGATCCGTCTTCCTCGACCCTCTTTCGCTTTGTGTCTTTTCTTTTGCGTTTCGTTTCACCAACCGTAGCTTCAAACTATATTCGCTCAATGATTAATCTCGTTAATTTCAATGCTAATATAGTTTTAGGATTGTATTTAATATTTGAATGTATCGATTCCGTTAGCTTTGTTACTGTACCATTTGCTATAATAAAGGAATTAGGGAGGATGCACTGTCAGACAAAATTTATACTCTTGGGACTGAAAGTGTCAATCAGGCTGGGTGGTTTCAGATGGGTATCCACACTTTGGTGTAGTGGATGTGGTAGATCCCAAGACAACACCTTGGGAATTGTCGAGTTGAGGAATTAGCAGCATTCTCTGATTAATTTTGGATTTGAAAAATCATCTGCGGCTAGTGGTGCTTTCACATTTCAAAACTTGCTCTGAATCTTTTCGATGCTTCACCTGTAACAAATGTGAAGTCGTGACTTGTGAGTTGTGAGCACTTGCATCGTCAATGGCATCAAGAAAATGGAAACACTTTTCTCCACTAAAGGTTCTTATAACAGTCACTAACTCACTATAGTGCTCGTGCCACCTACTAGTGCTCGTGACATGTATTTTGGGACGGAGGTAGTAGTATTCAGTAAGACGAACATTAGATATATAATAACTACATGATAATGTGATTCATGCGGCTGCAGTCTTGGCACATGCTCCTTGAGAGTACAACATGAATCCATGTGCAATGCTGGCAACCAGCTGTGTACACATGTAAACCCCCAAAATGACTTTTTAGGTTATAACCTTCTTAGCTATCATCCAAATTTCAGTGTTTAGTAGTATTTATTTTAGTAAATGCGCCACACCTTTATGTTCTTGTTTACCCACAAACACAAAAGGTGCTTCTAAGTATTCAAGGAATGCAGAATGGTACAGATTAATCCATTCTACCTTAGATTCTTTGCAAGTTAACAATCTGGCTGCAATTTTCATTAATAAAACGTCTAGCTCCAAGATATAGTTCCTAGAATACTTTTGTGAGGACAAATTCACATCCATTTCCAAATTTCACAAAGGTTTTCCCTTTCAATAACTGTGCAGTGCAGAAAATTGGCGTTACGCAGCAAAACATTTCATCAAAAAACATCCTGAGGATGTGGTTGTTCACTGTAAGTTCAATTCACCAGGCACTGTAAGTTCAGTTCATATTTTCTACTGTTTTTGGGCTGCTAATTTGGATAAGTAAACTGAGAAGTAGGTAGTTTACATGTTTGGTTGGTGTTCAACAATCCCCTCTTAGATAAAAGGATCCATAATCATTATGGTGTGACCTTTTTTTGTTGCCCTATTAGGCAGTGGATGCAACGGGGCAGTTCGAACTTTCGATGGAGTTGATGTGATGGGAACAAGATTAGCAGAGGAGGTAGGTATTGAACTATTCATGAGTTATGCTTCAAAGCTATGCTAGATTGAACACTCTATGACTGATAATTTTACTGCCTTTTAAAATAAGTAACACTTTTTAATGACATGATTATTAACCCTTAAAGTTTTCTTCATCACGCTCCCTTTAATTGACCTCTGCCTTTACTTGTTTGTATTAAGGTGCTCTCACTTGTTCAGCGTAGACCAGAGCTTCAAAAGATCTCCTTTGTTGCCCATTCATTGGGTGGATTAATTGCAAGATATGCTATTGCATTGCTATATAAGAGTGCTACAGAAATAGATTCTCATGAAGAGCATGAGAAGCAAATCACTGATGTTTCCAGCAACCAACTTATTGATCGAGGCAAAATTGCTGGTTTGGAGCCTATTAATTTCATAACTTTTGCAACACCACACCTTGGAACAAGATCACATAAGCAGGTTACGTTCAAAATCTTGAACCTGTATCTTTGTTGCACGTATTGGGATCTTTCCATCTTGTACCATATAAATAGTCACGCATGACAATAAGGACCATATATGAAATGAGTTTCCAATAAATGCCATCAGTTTTATGGAAAATCAGTTTATGGTCATTTTGTATGTTTATGTTATGATTAAGATGTTTTTCTCAGTTTTGCTCCTGAGTTTGCTCGGTACTGCAGTATTATTTATGCTTATTTTTCTTTGTTCAATATGTGCTGCTATCTTGTTCATAGTAATACTCACCAAGTTACCATCTATCATTACCATTTAGTAGATTAATGATTGTAGTGGACTATTGACTGCAACTGGTCTGGCGTGGTTGTGTGGCAATGAATGATGGGATTCTTAGACAATGCCTTTACTAAGTTATTTATTTTCACATGCAGATACCCCTTCTCCGTGGTTCCTATAAACTGGAAAAGATGGCATATCGCATATCATGGATTGCTGGGAGAAGCGGAAAACATCTTTTCCTAAAGGACATTGAAGATGGGAAACCACCACTCCTTCTCCAAATGGTTACTGATTACGGTGATCTCCATTTCATGTATGCCATTTAAATGTTTTTGTGTAAAAACAACTGTACAAATCGTTCTCCTTGTGTTTCACTAGAAGAAATTTATGCTGATTATTTTGCATACCTTATAAGCTGTTCTATGTGCAGGTCGGCTCTGCGTTCTTTCAAACGTCGTGTTGCTTACTCAAACATCTGTAACGATTGTATCCTTCTCTCATAAATACATATAATTAGTAGATTCGTTGACCTATTGCTTTTTTATCTCTCATAAATACATATAATTAGTAGATTCGTTGACCTATTTCTTTTTTATGGATTAATTGAGAGACTGTCAACCTTGACAACAAGTTCAGTCATTGTTGGCTGGAGAACATCATCAATACGCCATCAACATGAACTTCCCAAGGTAGTAATATATTTTCTATAAGTTCATACTGGGCTTTTAACAGAGTTCTTACGTTTGAATATTCCCCTGCATCAGCCCCAAAATTTTATAAATCATGTTAAATATCCACATGTTGTATATGTGGAAAAGCCGAAGGTTCAGGATACTGATTTTTCAGATTCAATGATATATCAGGCGAAAAATACAAGTGAAATGGAAGGTGTGTAAACTTTTCTCTGTTTGTCTGTAATCAAGTTATTGAATTCATTACTCTTTATGTTCTTATCCATGAATTTTAGAAGGAGGGATCATATCTTGAAGTGGTTTATTTGATGCCATATGCCCATATCCACACATTTTTGGTCTTACATGAACAATAATTACTAAACAGGAAGATCTGAAATGGAGCGATGGTAGCTTCAAACGTTTCATAATAGTATACTTGTCTTCCAGAAATCAGCAGAAACCATAATTTCATGTTTTAACAACTACTCCACCGAATAGAATCAGCGCTGTATGACTTTGTTCCTTACGCTTTTTATAATTTTTATTTTACAAAAAGCTGAGGTCAAGTTGCTGAATAAGAGAGAGCCCCAAGATGTGGCTTCAACCATTTCTTTATGGAACTTTATGCAACTGGAATTTATAAGAACTGTAGTATTATAGGAGTATCTTTAAGAGAATAATTGACAAATCTAGTGCATAGTATTCATATATCCAGGTTCAATAAGCTTAAATATATCCAGGATTGTTTGTTTTGTTGCGTTGGACTGAAACAATTGTTATTTGTGTGTGCTACATCAATCTGAATTATTCCGTCCTTCATGTGGGTTATGTTGGTTATCATAACTGAATTATCTCATGTATTCAACCGCAGAACTGATGCTCAAAGGTCTGAACAGAATTCCATGGGAAAGGGTAGATGTTAGCTTCAAGAAAAGTAGACAAAGGATTTTTGCTCATAGCACCATTCAGGTATGTTGTAAATCCCTTTGTCTTCTGTTCCTTATTTCTTACTCTGTTCCTTTCTGTTGGAGAAAACTTTCTACACTTGGATTTCCGTGCTCATTAGGCAAAAACAAATAATCCCCTTTTGAATGGCTACCATCTCAATTTTTATTAGTACCTGTTTACTGAAAACTCTCTGAGTTGGCTTCGTTTAAGCTTTATTACTTGTTTTACAAATATACACCATCAAGAGCTTTGTTTATGGTCTAGGGGAAAAATGGGCATTCTGTTATGCTTAAATAGTTAAATGTAAGTCTGGCCAACTGCTTTGCTTGCCGATTTCCCAAATGCTACAGACGGCTCAGATGATGCATCAGCAGACTACTATTTAGATTGGTAGGTTGTCACGGACCAACACAGATGAAATCCTGGTTGTCCATAATAGCAGCAGGCCTCCATTTGATGCCTATTCAAGATAGTTTGGCGCCTATCCGTTTCACCTAAGAAATTCTGAAGCTAAGGTTTTGTTCAACTTGCACAAGCTGGATAGCCTTTATTCATAGTACTTGTTTCTGGGGGCAGAAAGGCATACGAGTTAGTAGCTACTTCCACAGTGCCTACCTTTGGTCATGTATATTCTGTGGGCGGCAATAACTTAAAAATTCAGTTATATTTGTCGAAAATTCAAAGCTGCAATGCAAAAATTTGCAAGAGGCATCATTCAAGATTATTCTATATCACTGGGTTAAAGCAAAGATACAAAGTTGTCACCGTCTGAAAATTGTGCAATTCTTCTCTTTTGTGTTGCAGGTCAAGACCTATTTCTTCAACTCTGATGGGGCTGATGTGATTTTTCACATGATCGACCATTTTCTTTATTAACATTGGTCGGGATGGGAGGGTGGCGGTAACGAGGAAGCTCCCCCACTTTGTTTTTATCCCATCTGGAGTTTACTTTCACTTTGACACGAAAAAATGTGAAGAAATGTTTTTTTCAGGATAACTAGAATTGTTACCGGAAGAAGTACAGTAGATCCCCATAGTAAAGATAGGTGTTGGATGTAGTGGAGTATGTGTCTTGTAAACTTTGGGTCTCCGAGGTTGGTTTTTTTTTTCCTTCTCTCTGTCTCTTCCGGGCTTCAGTGGCTCAGTGACAGTGTACATGCATGTAATGGACCACATTCTGCTGCTCTAATAATAAAATCTACTGTGTGTTGCATCTCGAACAGACAACACATAAGCGAGAATTACGGCTATTGACTTCTTTGCCGTGCATGCTGCTGTACCAAAAGCTTCCAGATTGACCTGAATCCTCTTTTACCACCTCTTCCCAGTTGCCCTCTGCAACGATCATTTACACCAGTGAGAAAAGTACTGTACAGTCCTTTGACTGCCTATGTGCTCAAGGCCTGAAGCTATATGATCATGGCATTTGTTTCTTGTTAGCATGTACAGTGTATGGCTCATCAAATAGGTATTCTTCTTGAAATATACTCCTACTGGGGCAAAGAAGCAACAATGCCAACAAAGATGCTTTGCAACCTGCGTGACTATTCAAGGGTACTCGTCAGCAGAGGCTTTTTTTTTTCATTTTATGTATTCAGTAATAACTCCTTTCTTCATCATTATTCAGTTGTCTCTTGAATTCTTGGACCCTATTTCTGATCCCCTTTTGCAGGGAAGAATCTGCAAGGGACACAGTGCTGGACCCCTCCTTATTTTGGCATCAAGGCTAGTTCCATGTAAGTTGCTTTTGCTCTTGTTGCATCTCCCCAGCTTTCTTTCTCTCAAGCTTTCTCATCAGTGTGCACCAAATAATTTCACCCCTTTTTTTTCACTGAATAGTGATTCCAGGACCTCATTAATCTGTGCCCCTGCTGAGCATGCAAGCATGCAAATGCATTGGCTTGTGTCATTTTTGCATTGCCATGCATGCTAGCCTCTGCACCCCAGCCCTAGTGTCCTGCTGCTGCTTCTCTCTCCTCCCAACTTTTGTGCCTCTGTCTCGCTCTGATCTCACTGATGCCAAAGCCTTTATGGCTTCAGAACTCAGATGCATTCAATGGCCTCATCCGTAGCTACTCGTACACCACTGTAGACACAGCCTCCTCCTCTCTCTCTCTTCTTTCTCACATTAACTTCCAGCACCAAAGTTGCAAGAAACCCCTCCTGCACATGTGAACAGTGAGCATATGTTGGCAATGCGACCTCTGAATCTGATATATATAAGCAGAGGTAGCATCCTACTGTTTTCTCTCCTCATCATCCACCGATTAGCAAACGTTCAGTTCGTTTACTCGCTCGAGCTCGCCATGGAACTTCTGCTGCTTTGCTCCTCATCGCTGCTGCTCCTTCTGCTCTCCTCTCATGGCCTGCCGTCCACCGAAGGTACGTGAAAAATGAAATCTTCTTTTTTGCACACATGATCGAGCTGAACCTACCTAAGCAAAGCTGCCTAGATCTCCCTGAATTCTGATGCAGCCATCACTTCTGCTGCTGCTGCAGGTGGAGAGTTGCATCATCACCAGATCAAGGAGCCTCCTCCAGAGGTAAAAAGATCGATGGAGGACTCCTTTTGCTCTTTCAAGTCTTTTTCTCTCTTTGTGGCGCATATGAACGAACACCTGAGCTGCATTGGCCGGTGCAGGTGGAGCAGACGGGCGGGAAGGGGTGGGCGGCGATGTCGGAGGCGCTGATCGGGTCGCGGCCGCCGCGGTGCGAGGGCAAGTGCGCGCCGTGCGGGCGGTGCGAGGCGGTGCAGGTGCCCGTGGCGCCGCGTGCCGGCCGCCTCCGCGCCTTCTTCTTCTCCAGAGCCGCCGCCGCCGACGACGACGACGAGAGCTCCACCAACTACAAGCCGTTGAACTGGAAGTGCAGGTGCGCAGACACCAGGAGGGCGCTGGATCCATGATCAAGAAATGCTTGAGATTTTTCGCTCCCGGAGATGGTGAAATTAAAGTTTCTGAATTCCGTTAGTAGTTGTTGTTATGGCTTTAGGTGCAGAGATTCAGAGAAACGATTCTGAAGGTGTTATTATACTCTGAATCCATTGTGTTCTAATTTTGTAGTACTATGTTTAGTTTGTGGTGTAATTAAGTGTGTCATGTCCATTTTCCATCAAGAGTTGGATGGATCAAAATTCCAAGCCTGCATTTCATAATTGAGTGTTTTTTTTAATCCCTTCAAAATTCAAAACCAAAAGTTGTCAAGATAGTACTTACATTGTCTTTGCTACCAAGCTTAATGTTTGGTTATCTCGTTCTTTATCAGCGAGTTAGCATCTTAACAACTGCACTTATATTGTCTTTTCTACCAAGCTTAATGCTGCGCACATTGCCTGCAAAATATTTTCCAAGAAGATGCAAAAGCAATGCAGCATCGCATTGTCCGGTAGTAAGACAAGAAAAACTTTTGTAGTACTGGACTTGGATGTATGCTCATCATTGCTAGTGCGTCTCTTTTGTTTTGAAGGAAGCCGTAAGCATTTGATACACTACCAGGGCATGTCCTTTCAGGATTCGCTTCTGAAAACTCGGTGAAAAAAGTTGCACCTACTATACACTTCACACTACTACCACTAGTACTAGTAGTACCTTGGTAGGCAAACATGAACAGTTGCACAGTACAATCTGTTTCAAATGAAATTGCACGGTAGTAGTACAGGTTTTTGGCTCACATTCAAGGCTAAACGTACAGCTATGCATCATCTCTCTACAGTTTTGCACAAATTCAGCTATTGCCTCGGCGCCACCACTGAAATTTAGCACCAAGGTTGGTAGCAGTAGAAATGCGTGCGTGACTAACTCAACAGGTACTCGATTCAGCAATGGCCACTGCATTCAACTCGGATGCTATCACATGCAGATCAATCTTTGCCTACCTCCATGGGTGCAAGAAAATGACAGTGCTGAATCCCCATTGAATACTTACCCATGGGAGGGCATCCACGGACCACGGTGTGAGGGCGTTCACAGTGCGACACAAAACATTGCTGATAGAAAACGAGAGAGTAACCCAGCTGATAATTGAGTTGATCAGAATGGTGCCTAAGTTGTTCTTGTATTTTAGTCCTCTATTTCTTCCGTTTGCAGCATCTTGTGTTGTCTCGTATTTTTTAATATATATATATATATATATTGGCTAAATTTTAGTCACTAGATTAACAAGATCGATCATTTTAACAACTCTTACTTTTAAAGGGTAGGCGAAAACCTCTTCACATAGACAACTCAAACAACCTAAATTTAGAACAGGAGGAGTACTCTCTCCGTTTCACAATGTAAGTCATTCTAGTATTTCTCACATTCATATTGATGTTAATGAATCTAGACATATATATCTATTTAGATTTATTAACGTCACTATGAATGTGGGAAATGCTAAAATGACTTACATTGTGAAACGGAGGAAGTATATATTAGTGGCAAATTATTGTCCACCGCGGCGGCTAAAAATTGTAACCCTACAAGTATCTGATCAAACAAAGCCAAGAATATCGGTACTGTAGCCAAAGCAGTACCCACAAAACAACAGTTGGAGTTGCCGGGCCAAATATCGACCGTAATCGACCCCAGCGGCCCAACCTCAGGCCGTATCGCCTCCATAATCATCATCATTCATGCATCTGTCGTCTCGCTTAATTGCCATCAACTTCACCTCACAAAAGTGAGCATCAAGAACTCTGCATTTACGCGATGAAACGGCCGCATTCGAGTTTTCCATCGGTAACAACTATACCATGTGAGGCCTGAGTTGAGCTTAGGGGTGGAAACGAGCCGAGCCGAGCCAGGCTCGGCTCGGCTCGTGGAAGCTCGCGAAATGCCAGGCTCGGCTTGGCTCGGCTCGGTTCTCCAACCGAGCTGTACATTAGGCTCGGCTCGGCTCGTGGTCTGGCTCGAGCCGGCTCGAGCTGGCTCGTGAGCTTTGCAATAGCAGCAGTTGTATTGCCAGCAGCAGTTGTGTTGCTTTGCAATGACTTGGTTATTCAGATAATAACTCTCAAGTCCCTACAAAGATAATTAGGTATATTGTATGCAGCCAACATATAACAAATTGATGGGATTTTTTGGTTTTCGGCCAGAAGTCTTTCTATTCAAACCGAGCCTACTAAGCTCGTGAACTGCTCGCGAGCTGGCTCGGGCTCGGCTCGGTTCACAAACGAGCTAAAACCCAGGCTCGGGCTCGGCTCGTTCAGGATTCGAGCCGAGCCGAGCCAGGCGAGCCCGAGCCGAGCTTGAGCCGAGTTCACGAGCCCGAGCTATTTGTCCAGCCCTAGTTGAGCTCTCTCTTCTCCCAAATAATAAGATTACTATTCATCACCTTTCTAGTACGCGGAGCAGCAGACTACAACCATGCCACCATGGCGGAGTCACTGCAGTAGCACGTTCCAGATCATCATTCTATAGCAATTTTTCCAGCGAATAAAAGGAAATGCGGCAAATTACATCGTTATCTTCATTAACTACATTTGGATTATTTCCCAAAGCAACATTAAATCTAATTAATTGACAGTTGTATGGCTGGTTGGCCGGATGAAGAGTGGAGATGTAAGGTCACCTCTAAAAATGTTTTGGCACGTTGGGAATGATGAGTATTTTGATAAAACAAAAATATATGCTACTCCATCCATTCCATGGCACAACCACTTTTTTTAACATGTTAGATAATACTCCCCCCATCTACTTTTGATAGTCATATTTCATCTTGGCACACAGACCAAGAATAAGTAATTCTACTTATCATCGATTTAAATATGCTACTAGTTATTCCTCGTAAATAAGCGATTCATTAATATTTACATTTCTCGATACCTATGTAGCCAATCTTGTGTGGAAGAATGAAGAGTCACGCATTAAATCTGAGAAAGCCATTAAAAGGATAGGTTGTTGGATTGAAATATGACTATCAAAAATAAATTTTTCAGATTTGGAAATATGACTATTAAAAATAGATAGAGGGAGTATAAGGCATGCATGCAATCAGACAATTAACTATGGCACCTTCTCTATTAAATTATTACTTTTTTAAATCATCCACTCTCATGTTATCTAATCCTATTGGATGCATACACTATATTTATTAGGATGATTTAAACTACAATATGATAATAATTATTTTCTTGTTCTTTGGGTTAAGGGTGGTTATGCCTTATATTTTAGAATGTAGGGAGTATAACCTTAATCTGCAATGGATGGAGCCAAGCACTGCGTACTTAGAAAAAGTTCAACTCGATTTCCACAAAAACAGATTGAACCTGACATATATCTCTCAATTGCAAAACCAGGTGTAAGAGTTTTCTCAAGTATTAGGATCAGTACCAAATGACTCCCAAGACTAGTGATGGTTTTCGCTAACGTGACGCCTACGCGACATATTGATATGGTTTTCGTGCTACTTGACAGGTACATGGTGCTAGAGTCAGCTAACAAAAAAAAATGGTGGTCCCACATGTCAGTCTCATGAAAATAAAAAATGGTGGGCCCCACATATCATCATCTCTCTCTTCCTCCCTCCCTCTATTTTATCTCCCCTTCATATCTAGCGCCAGTGTCAATCCCTATCTCCGTCATCGGTGACTAGTCGCGTCACCAAACATGGAGTGAAGGTGGTAGTGCAGAAAAACAGAGGAAAACAGATCCTACATTGACAGTGGTGTCGATTACCTTCTATCTCACGGGCGCTAGATTCGGTGAGGAGGCGTGCTCTGAGCGATGTGGTCCTAGCGGTGAGCTCGAGGTAGAGGCCGATAGAAGGGCGACAACGGACATAGGTGGTCGGGGTGCTCGAGGCAGCAATGGGTTGCGCCACCAACTATCGGGCTTCTTTTCCCGCCTCCCCTCGCCTCATCGCTGACTGCATGGCTACTAGGATCTATCACGACTAAAGATGGCAATGGGGCCCCGTTCCCCCATTTTACCGTGTGTCTACACAACCGGATCTGCCAGCACGGATTTCTTGGCCTCCTTATGCGTATGTCCGGAGAGTTGTGGTGAGCCCAATGAAGACGACCGCCCAACCTCCAACGAGCTCCCCTCGCCATCTTCTTCTCTCCACCGCCCGAAGCCTCTCTAGTTTGCCGTTGCGCCATTTGATTGTCTTGTGGAACTTTTCACCTCCCTAAGCACACCAATAAGCTCGCCTCCCTCTTCTCTCCATCTTGCTGTCAGTGGCATCCCTAGTCACAGTGGTCGGCTGTAGTGGAGGTGGAGCGCTAGTGACGGCCTATCTTTATTCGCCGGTGAGAGAGAGGAGGAAGAGAACAAGGGAGGAAAGGAGAGAGAATGACATGTGGGTCCCTAACTTTTTCTCTTGAGAGACTTACACGTGGGTCCCCCTATCTTTTAATTTCATTTTTTTTGGGGATTGGAATGGCTTGTAAGTGCCAAGTCACATAAAAGACAAGGCTAAAATGGTATACAGATGCTACGTAGGATAAAACCACCATGAAAACCATCCAAAGAGTTGAATTGAACGGTTTTAACAATTGAGGGGCCTATGGGCTTGTTTGGTTTGCAACCATGCCAAACTATTGGCAATGCCAAATCATGGGCAAGATTTTGCCAATGCCAATATTTTAGCAACATTTGTGTGGTATTGGTAAGTATTGGTAGCAAACCAAACATTGCCAAAATTACTGTTCAAAATACCAATATTTTGGTATGGCAAGTTTTGGCTTCAAACCAAATCAGCCCTATATTTGAGGGAGTCACAAAGGACTTTTTTGCGTACATACTACTCAGCAGTCAGCAAGCGTATGAAATGAAATCAGAGTGATGGGCCAGGCTCTTCGAATTCGGGACTTCTCTCCGTGTTGGGCCAATCGATCCAACACACATCCCTACTCATCATCATGGGCTGCAGGTTGATGCGACGCGCATGCGGCTTGGAATGAGAGAACAGCCCAGTCTTGTACTCTTGTGATGGTGGCTTCTTCTGGCTAAAACTCCGCTGCTGACCGCGTTTTTCCCACGCCGCACAGAGAAGCATCAGCAGCATGGGCTGCATCTGCATCCGCATGCATGGCTACCTCCCGCTTCCGGACGACGACGATGTTTGCTCTTCTGATGATATATTTTCCGTTCTTTTCCCGTGTCGTGTACAGGCGCTGGCGCTAGCTCCAGGTCACCAGATGTGCCATGCGTGATCGATGCGCCTGCATGAACGTCGCGATGAGGGACCCGTCCTCACGTGGGCGGTGGGCCGGCACGGCATATATACATCCTCCAAAGAAAAAAGGTAGCTAGGCGGGGCTACCACGGTGGACGGAACGTGGGCATGTTCCGCCATGCTAGTTCAGTCCACAGTCGCGAAACGCCGCCGCTGCGCTGCACACTACTGCGCGCGCGCGCGTGTGTGTGTGTTGGGGGGGGGGGGGGGGGGGGGCATAGACTTAATTTCGTCGCGTTCCCCTTGCTCGTTCACGGTTCAGCTGTATGCATCTCCGTGCTAGTGCTACGCAGGGTTGTGTGATGGACTGATGGTGTCGTCGTGGTACTGGTCCGGCCGGGGCCTCGCTGGCCCACGCTGGGCTGGGACCAGAGGCGCGTACGCGGGCTTTTGTCAGGCCGGACGGAGGCAACGCACACATGCAGCGGAGGGCATGAATAATAATAATGCTGTGAAACTAGTATCAGATTTGCAGTACTCCATCTGTCTTTAAAAAAAAAATCAACCTGCTGATACTAAATATTGGCATATTCTGATACAACGATCTGAACCATTCACATTCGGATTAAGCTTAAAGTAACACGATAGATAGATCAAAATCAGAGAGAAAGGACAAAAGCTGATTATAATGGCTTATTAACGAAATAAATAATTTAGATGTAAAATTTGCATATATGTGTTTTTAGTGACTTATAAGCTAGTGTTGAAAAAAAATCACATTGAAAGTATGTTAAAAACAACTTTAAAATTTGAATTTTCACTTTGGCTTAGCAAAGGATAGGGCTGATTGATTGGCTAAAACTAGCTATAAGTGACTATTGAATGTTACCTTTGTCTCAAAATATAAAGAACACGGTTAAAATATCTTATGGTAGGATTATAGAAGTGTACATGTCTGGCTAATAATATAGTCTGTCTACATCCCCAGCTGCATAGCACAGCTCAGCATCGCCGGTACGTGCGGCGTACCACCCGGGGGCGTGCATGTATACATAGTACTCCTAGATCGGAAAAGAAATTGATGCATCAGCAACAGAGGCCATGTGCTGACGTGCATACGGTCGCCGCTACAGTCCAGGGCCCCCATCCTTACGCTAGCTTAGCTAACTAGCCCACCCCGTGCGACGTGCAGTACACCCTCCATTCTATAATAAATTTACTTACTTTATACTACATATAAATTCAGAGATAGTTATCCATCGTGAAATTTATATATCTGGTTTCGCAAAAAGGAAAAACTAAATATACCTAGAACAATTCAAGAATATCCAAAATAGTCCCGGACGACTGATCCGATCGAGCCCTGGACCATTGATCCACACAAACTGATCGATCGAACGAATGAATGGTCCAGCCAGAGCCGGCCTGCGTGTGTATGGTCGATCAATCGGAAGTCTACGTCGACGGGGCGGCTAGCTGCAGCTACCACCAATCATTACATGCATCCGGGTGGATTAGCTCGAACACCAGCGTATATCTTGGTAATTAATCATGCGCCTGTTCACGAGTGACGTCAGGTCTGACGTGTTAGTGTATGGGAGGATCCGATACGAGTAGGTAGTAGGATCAGAGGAGTATCTCAACGGATGGATACTGCATGCCATACAGCCATAGTGGACAGCGAAGCAGATATATACTCACTCCGTCTCTAAATATAAGAGAGATTTTTTTTTCTGGATATAACATATCCTATTACAATAAATCTAAACATAAAGTCTGTCTAGATTCGTTATAATAGAATACGTCACATTCAACCAAAATCCCTTCTATTTAGGGACGGAGGGAGTACTTCATTTGTCCTAAAATATACAATAACGTTAATTTTTCATATAATGTCTGATAATTCACCTTATTTAAAATTTCAGTGTAGATATGTAAAAATATAAATTAAAATTATAGTTTCTTTCGCAATCAAAACAAATCACAATAAAATAAATACTCCCTCTGGGCTGATAGTACTTGTCGTTTTACACAAGAATGAGGTCAAAATTAAAGAATCTTTGATTATAAATCATTTTTAAAATATTTATCTTTTAAATAGGGTGATTACATATATAGATTAGTCTTAAAAATACTTTAATAAGATCATATATTTGTTAATATTTTTACAAATATTATAATAAAAATAATAGTCAAAGTTGTTTTTTGGAGACCGTGTCCGTGTTCAAAACGATAAGTATTATCAACCAGAAGGGAGTAATATATACCTATTTTTATAAGATAAACTGATAAACATTATGAAAAAAGTTAAAAGTATTATACATTTTAAGACGAAACGAGTGATATAGAGTTGTACCAGATAGGAATCCAAACATGTGTGCGTGGTTCGATCTATCATATTGTGGCTGGGCTGTCAGGCAAGTGACGAGTCTAAGTCTTAGTCCCCTGAAAACATGAAAAGATCTCCATCGACTCGGCTCGGTTGGATCGATGTATATCCCTGTGTCTATATGGAATCCAATATGTGGTCCATGGAATAAACGATCTCGATTAGCTAGCTAACCGGGTGCGTTCGTTTGTGGTGCGTTCGATGGCGACGGAGTGATGGAATACCCTAGGAATACCGTGAAAAGACGATCGTGAAGTATGGCGACAGTTTGGGAGCTGAACGCACGCATATTATTCGACCGGCCAGACAAATTAATTGAAGGACGAGCGAGAGTACTGAATTAGTACTACTGATTATTGGAAGATATCTCTATGAAATGGTGGCAAGAGTACAGTGGTCACTGGTCAGCAAGAGCTAGCGCGCTGTAGGAAGAAAGCTATGCCAGCTAGCTGACGTGAATACGTGATCCACGTGGAGAAATAAAATCCCAAAGACAAATTAGCAGGACAACCTGGCACTGGGATATAATAAAGGACGGCGTAATATTTCTGGCACGACAGACCAGCGTACGGAGAGACAAAATAACGGTCGACACTCGACCGGCTGGTTGGTTGATGGTGGTACCAAGTACCACTACTGAAAAAAGGTTTTTTTTCATGCGGGTCTAGAGACTTTTTTCCGTATAGAAGGGCTAACCGCACACATCAAAAGGTCTAAAAAAATCGCTATTTTTGTGTGCGGGTGACGCAACCTCAGATTTTCACGTGCAGGTGCTTATGTCGTCCGCACGCAAAAAATAAAAAACCAAAAAAAATAAAATTCAAACCCTAACCCTAGCCGCCATCCGCTCACCATCGCTCCTGATCCTGTCTCCACCGCTACTAAGCCCTCCGCAGCTCCCGACCGTGTCGCCGCCGCCCACCGCCGGATCCGGGCGAGAGAGGGGCGCCGCCGCCGGGGAGCACAAGGCCGCTCCTGATCACCGCCCACCCGGCGCCCGTGAGGTGTAAGGATGGAGAGGGAAAAGAGATGGAGAGAGAGAGAGAGGGAAACAAGGATAAGGATGAGGAGAGAGGAAAATGAGGATAAAGATGAGAAGGTGAGAGAGATGGAGAGAGAGGATAAGGATGAAATTTTTGAAGTGGTTGAGAGGGAAAAGATGTTTGTGGAGGGAGGGAGATTATTTTCACGTGCGGTTTTCTTAAGAGGTCTGTATGTAACAATAGGCTATTTTTGCATGCGGAACTTAAGAATCCTGCCTGCGAAAATCGATTTGCGCGTGCGGTTCTCTTAAGTGTCCGCACACAAAAACAGAATGACGATTTTTACAGACGTAATCAGTTACGGTCCGTTTATAATCTAAATAGCTTCTTATACAGAAAAAAGCGTTTTTTAAGTAATGTACTATATACTATATACTTTGTACAACGCCCACTAACGTTATGTGTCGGTAGAGTGGATACACCTGGTCCCCAGTCCAACGTACAGCCCAACTTAGATCTATGTCACGTACTATCTAATCATGAAAGGTTAATTAGCCAGATCGATCGGTGCACATTGTTCGTTTCGTCGTTCATACCGCGGATCTGCAGGATCGTTAATTACGTGTAACGCGTGTGCGTATTGCCGCCCCGCGCGCGCACGCGCGACCCGGCCCCCGGCCCGCCCGACAACCACGCCCGCTCGCGCGTCGTCCCTACGTAATTCCCCGCACACATCACGCGCACGCGCGCCCTCTCCCACGCGCGCCGCTAGCTCGATCGCTCTCGAGATCCACCGAGAGAGCGAGAGAGAGAGAGAGATGCCGGCCGCCGCCAGGGGAGACGCCACTACTGCATATGCCGGTCTCGGGCCTCTCGATCGGCAGCGCGGAGCAGGGATCACCGGGAGCCGGGAGTGCATGACGACGCGCGATGAGGAGGCGGCCGCGGCATCATCGGCTTGCTCCTCCTCCTGCTGCCGCTGCTGCCGCCGCCACCGCCGCCGGTAAGCCACCACCACGCGCCGATCCTAATCCGATTAATATGCACCACTAATATATTGCCGTACAATTCTTTTTTTACCCTGTGGCCAGCCCAGCCCTATAGACTTTTCCTAGACTTATGCAACCGTACGTACAGCTGGACGGGAGTAATTAATTAACTAGGATTGCAGATCGATCGGGATATCTGAGAGCGACATGATTAAAGCCGTTTCTTGACTCTAAACACTGGAGTATATAAATCCTTCATTTCTTCCCCATATCTATCAGCGAACAGAAACACTACTGATCACGCATGAAAAAAAGTAGCCATCTCGTTTTTCGCGTTAGTATTTTAGTTAACTGAAAAAGGCAAGCTCGATGGAACGATGGATCCACTTGACAGTTGACACCACACGATTGGCCGAGCTCGGTCGCTAGTTGGCGCCCCTATCAAACCAACAAATGCGACGGACTCATTTACGATACGAATTACGAGTACGCCACAATAATACAAAGATTTCTTTCCGTCTCCCGCCACGCAAAACTCGTCGCCGGAAATCTGGGCCGAGATGTGCGGTGCGAACGACGATGGCGACTGGCGAGATATCATCTGAGCGGAGCCTGCAGCCTGCGATGTGGCGCGCGTCTGGCCGGACATCCGCTCCGGCCACGGGGCGCGGACAGCGACACTGGTGGAGAAATGCTTTTTAGTCCCGGTTCGTAACCTCCCTGTAGTCCCGGTTTTTCAACCGGGACTACGAATCCGGGACTAAAGATCACTATCTTTAGTCCCGGTTCAAATAACCGGGACTAAAAATCAATCTTTAGTCCCGGTTGGTGTTACCAACCGGGACTAAAGATGGGAGCATCTTTAGTCCCGGTTGATAACTAAAGATATTTTTTCTTTTTTTTTCTGCTTTTAATATTGAATATTGATTTCACACCATCCCCTCCCATATCCAAATCATCACATATTACAGAACATCTCCAAATCCTCAAACAAATCATCTCCAAATACATTACAAACTCTTAAAAAAATTACATCACAGGGTTCTAAAAAATTCATCACAGATTCACATCTCACACAAAAATACATCACAGATTCACATCTCAAAAAAAAAAAAGAAAAAAAATCCGGCCGGCGGCCACTGCCGCCTCCCCTCCTCCCCTCCGCGCCGGTTGCCGCCGAGCGGCCGCCCACCGCAGCCGCCGCCTCCGCGCGGCCTCCCGCGCCGGCCGCCCACCGCCGCCGCCGCGCGGCCCCCCGTGCTGCCGCGCCGGCCGCCATGTAGGCCGCCTCCGCGCCGTCCCCTGCGTCGCCGCCTCCGCGCCGGCCGCCTGCACTGTGGTGAAGGAAAAAAGGAAGGAGAGGAGGGGAGTTAGAGATAAGGAAAGAGATAAGAAGTTAGAGAGGAAAAAAAGAGATAGAGGGAGGAGTTTGTTGTGTGGACGAGAAAAGAGGATCGGTACTATGGATTATATAGTGTGTTTTGATTTTTATTCCCGGTTAGTAACACCAACCGGGACTAAATAGGTTTTTAGTCCCGGTTGGTGTTACTAACCGGGACTAAAGATCATAGGGCCCTGACACAGCCTGACATGGAATCAACCGGGACTAAAAATCATCTTTTGTCCCGGTTGGAGTTACCAATCGGGACTAAAGATGATTTTTAGTCCCGGTTGGTAACAACAACCGGGACTAAAGATCTTCCTCTTATTAACCGGGACTAAAAATCATTTTTAGTCCCGGTTTTTAATGGAACCGGGAATATTGTGGATATGGGTCGACCGACCAAAGATGGTTTCTCTACCAGTGCGACGGCTTTCGCCACATGGATCACTGATCGCTTGGCTACCCAGCAACCCAGAAAGCTAAAGCCAAGCCACACCAGACAGCTGAACCTGGATGAAGATCGATGTCAAGTCGAATATCATCTCTCTCAGTCTGTGATACATATAATCCCTCCATCGATCGATCGATCACCATGCAAATTATCAGAGCAAGTATAATAGTGTGCTATAAGCCTACTATATACTTATGTGGAAGATATATACTTATGTGGAAGATAGAGGTAACAAAAAAAATCAAGAGGGTTGGCTCTCATGTAAGAGCTAGCTTAACACAATCTTCAAGATAAATACATTAAATGTGTAAGTGAGAGATAGAGAGAGGAGAAGAAAATTGTAGCTAATCTTATAGCTAATCTATTATATACTGTATGTTAGCTTTAAGATGAGCTAATATATAGTAGGAAGTGAGCTTTACTATCTCTTAAATAGTGCTAACTACTAATACATGATCGAGGCATGATTGAAGACAAAACTTTTAATAAAACTGAATGCGACGCGTCCTATTGACAATCTCTCCACCTCCACAGAATCCTTTGCAAATTACAACGACCCAAAGATTTTCTTTTTTTACTCTCAATTATTACTGACATCATCGTCCCAATTCGATCTCGATCACCTTGTGGTTCACGAAACTAGCTAGAGCTTGCGTCGTCAACCGTGCTAACAAGCCAATATATATGTGCGTTGATAGACATGGGGGCCTTCTTGGCTTATAAACTGATGATGGATAATGCTTGCTGGGTGAATTGATAAATGCCCTGCACTGCTGGACCATTTTGGCAGCAAATAAGTAGCTATAAGTGATACATGTACATTGATGCGTACTACTAGCTAACAAGTTATAGTCAATTAGCCAACCGTTTGATTTTCATTTCTACTACCTCCATATTTTAATGTATAACGCCGTTGACTTTTTGTTTAACGTTTGACCATTCGTCTTATTTAAAAAATTTATGTAATTATTATTTCTTTTACTGTGACTTGATTCATCATCAAATGTTCTTTAAGCATGACATAAATATTTTCATATTTGCACAAAAAATTTAAATAAAATGAATGGTCAAACATTGGTCAACAAGTCAACGGCGTCATACATTAGAATACGGAGGGAGTAGTATTTTGGTCCCATGTGAATAGCAGGATTTCAGCACGTTACTAACGTCAGGACTCAGGAGAGGGGGACGTGTCGTATTATGCAAACTGGCAGTCACTTTTTTGTTGATGGTTAAACCGCGATTACGTATCAGGATGGGAATGGTTAGGGTCGATCCATTTATCCACTAAACTTATCCGTAAATTTGTCCTAACGAACTTATAGGTCGCTCCAAAAATATAAATAGATCAAACGGATCAAACCATTAGAACCTAAGCTTCAAGGGGTTCGACCCAAAATGACTTCACATGTATAAATGTTTTAAAAATTTGTATAAACTTGCTTCGCTATATAATAATTCATTCCTACAAAATTCAACTAAATTTAACAAGTTTTCATAGTGTGAACGCGAGTTTAAAAATTTTAGGTCCGAGTTTTACATGTAACTAGAATTTTTGGGTCTTAGCAACACATCGTGGGCCCCACATGTATAAAGGGCTCAAAATTTACACAAGTTGCTTCTCTGTGCAATAAATTATCCCACCAAAATTCAACTGAATTCGATAAGTTTTTATAGTGTGAACGCGAGTTTAAAAATTTTGGGTCTGAGTTTTACACACATATAACTAGAATTTTTGGGTCCTAATAATGTATCGTGGGCCCCACTTGTATAAAGGGCTCAAAATTTATACAAAGTTGCTTCTCTGTGCAATAAATTATCCCACCAAAATTCAACTGAATTCGTTAAGTTTTTAAAGTGTGAACGCGAGTTTAAAAATTTTGGGTCCGAGTTTTACCAACACGTAATATGGATAACCTATTGATATAATGGACTCATGGTGGATCGACCCTATTAAACCATGGATCAACGAACTCACTTAAAACGGTTTAGGTTCAATCCATATCCTAACCATTCTCATCCTGAATTACGTATTCGGGAGTATCGGGGTATGATGGTTGCTAAGGTTATACGAAATTGTGTCAAGCAAAGCGAAAACAAGGATTTATACTAGTTTAGGCCCCTCATAAATGCCATAATCCAGTTTATATGGCATTACCAGAAAGATTACACGGGGAATAGATTGAGTACCCTAATCCGCCGATTAGGACTTGCCGAGAACGACTTGACGAGATCTACTCGACGAATATGGCTTCTGCTATCTTCCTCTGGCATATCTTGATCTAGCTAGCTTGTGGCTACGGCTTGTGTTGGTCTGTCCTCATGGAACCAGGGGTCCTGTATTTATAGCATAGACTGTCCCCTTCTTCAAGTAGAACTTAGGGAACCACCATAATTGAACCGGTGATAAAGAGACCTTATCCCCTCCTAGTCGAACTCTGATACCTTCTACTCGGGGAGACAATTTCCTTTCGTACCACCATATTTCTTTATCACAAAGTCACATTCCAGAATACTGATTGATATATGGTATCCGTATAGTACCATAAGCCCTCGTATAGGAGGTATGCCTTATCCATTACTCTGACACTTTTATTACCTGTTTTTAGAAATAAAGAGAAAAAAATATGCTTAAAGCTAACCTTCTATTACAACTCATGTCCCAAAATATAATAACTTTTAGTCATTAATCTAGACAAGATTTTGTTTAGATTTAGAGCTAAAATTTGTTATATTTCGAAATGGAAGGAGCTAGTACTATTATGTTTGGTTACCATTACCGCAATAATTATGCTTAGTGCAGAGATATGATAACGGTAAAGGACCTTATTATTATCTGAGATTTGCTCCGGTTTAACAAGTGATACCTCAAGGTACCAAATCGAATTTAATTGTTCGTTTGTGATGGGCAAAATGGGTAGCATCGGCAGTCATCAACCCCATCGTCATTCTCCAAGGGCTTCGCTGGTGCCGTGTCTACAAGGGAAACATCTTTCCACCTCCTCGGCAAGGTCCACTTTGCCAACAGGCTCGTCAGCGTAGAGACGGGTGATGAGGTCCGTGGTACCACTGTAGCGAGAAGAGCGCCGCTAGGATGGCGGTAGCGATATTGGTGAAGATACGAGCGATGAGCTCTGTGGCATCGAGGACTGCCATGGTGAGAAAAACTCCGTCGAGGAGTGCGGAAGGGTGGTGGCAGCAAGGTATTGCGGCGATGAGGAGAAGGACGAGCACGGTCAATAGCGATGACCTAGGTTTCAGATTTTTGCGGTCGCAACACTCAGGCCGATCCAGTCTATACTCCCATACGAAATTACTTTCTTGTCCTTGGATGTACTTGTCTAGATGTGGTACGACTCATTGGTCTCGATGGTACCTCGTAGTACTACCTTTTTTCATCCGTTCGATTGAGCATTGGGGAGATTCAACGGTCCATATTAGGTACCGCACAACCCTGTTGGACCTAGGGGTGCAAGCGGGCCGATCTACGAGTTTAAATAAATAATAATTTATGGGTTTTCGCGTCGTGGCCCGGCTTGCCGTATCTAAATATACAAGTAGATCGATATATAAACCCATCTATAAGTCAAATTTATAGTTAACCCGCTAGTCAAACCGGCGGGTTATGCACTATTTTTGTCTATAAGCGGGTTCACGGGTAAACCCACTTGCACCCTAGTTGGACCATAAAAAATATATTAGTGTCTGAATATTTACCGGAGTACTAGGCTTACGTCTAGGTGGGATAAGCCAATAGCTCCTCCTCCCGTCCTCTGGCAAGGTAAACCCAGCTATTTGACGAGGAACAGTGGATCTCAGTATTTATCTTCTTCTGAAGCATGGACCTCTTCTTTTTTTTTGAGAAACTTCGAAGCAGCTGCAACTAGCAAGCATATGCTGTTAAAGAAAATAAATAAAATGATCACGATCAGTGGCGTTTTACCGCTGATCCAATCATTGTCAGCATTTTCGGTTGAACATGCATGACACTTTGACTGCATTTCTTTTGTCGGGGAGAATGCATTTTTGTTCACATGGCAAACAGCATCGTCACATGAGGTCGACGCAATTTTTTTCTCTTCCTTTTTGGGTGGTTCTAACCATTATTCTGAAAAGCGACATGATAGAGTGGTGGCCTACAAAAAGTTACATGTGGTATGTAGCGTTAATCTAGCTTGATTTGCTTTTGTGCCGTTGAGGTTGGTAGCTATTGCTAGCTCTCAACTCTCATGCATGCAGCGTGTTCATTTATATATCTATAGAGCCTTTTCCCTGCCACTACCCTGTCTTGGGTTACCTAATCCTAATGTGTCCTTTTTCTTAATCCATATGTACATATTTTGAAATGAGAGGGATTGAACTGGCTTCAAAACATGAGTTGGACTTCGAACATTCAACAATTCCATTTTACATTTCTTTTTAACCTTTGAAAGAAGTAATATACTGGGGGTTTTAAAGTATTTCCCTTTAATTCTTACTGGAGAGCTATTTTTTAAAGTAGTTAGAACATGCAACAATTCCCATTTCAAACATGAGCTAGACTTAGAACATGAAACAATTATGAGTAAAGCAGTTTTAAAGCAATAATCTTTAATTCTTAGTAGTACAAAGTTCAGAACTAGAATTCATTCACAGAAAGGAGCTTAGCTTTGCATATATAATGCATAGTCTTTTTTTAATACGCAAGCATCGATCTCTAGGCTGTTTTTAATTTCTTATTTGTCCAAACGTGGTAAATGAACTACCCGGATCACCCTGTACTCTTTGAAATAGTACTATGCATTTTTCTTCTCGATTAACGAAGGATTTAAATTGCTTAATGTGAAACCCTGCACCCTAAGCATCTCCCAATGAAAAACAAAAGGCAGAGCCAAGAAGTCGCCTCGCTCGTGTTAAACCTGGCACGTATAGTTGTGATTGTGACCTTAAAATAAATCCATTTTACCCTTGATTGGTGAAGATAAAATTAAGAACAAACTGACAAATTATAGCACGCGCCTACACAATAGTATATGATACACAGTAACGTTCATGAATCGTGCATGGTTGGTTCTTTCTCTGATCACACTGGCCAGCAAATAATAAGTAGCTGTGGCCACCGGCTCACAGCCTCGCACCTTATTTGTCCAGTAAATGAATAATTAATCATGGGTTAGTGTCCCGTACACGACTATCATTTTGATAACATATATGGTCAATGCCATTTCTCACCTGCCACCAAATGGTGGTTTGGTGTAGGTATTCTCATGTACAAGTAGGTTCATTTCTTAATATTTTAGCGGATCTACGCCTCGGCCATATATTTGATTATTTGGGGATCGACACAATCATATTTAAACGATCTTGACTGTTTTTGCAAGGCAAGAAAGTACATCAACTGGTACCTAAAACAAGGACAACAAATACTCTTTACGGAAATTTTTATCCGGATAAACACCTCCAAAAATGGTTCTATTTGGAAAAATTGTACACACTATAATTTAATATAGCGATATCTTGTTGACAATTTATTTTAAAATATATGTAGGCCATGTGGCAACTTCTCTCCCACCAACCACAAACTCCGGTATTACATGCTAATATTGCAATATTCATTATTGTGGGGGTACTATGTTTTGGGGACGATGATTTGTAGAGTAATTTTTATGCAAACTGGACTCTAATCTTCTATAACACCCTCTCTGATAAGAGGACTAGATCAAAAGACTAGATACATTTAGGGCTTGTTTAGTTCGCAAAAAGAAAATTTTTGGGTGTCACATCGGACGTTTGATCGGATGTCGGAAGGGATTTTCGGACACGAATGAAAAAAACTAATTGCATAACTCGCCTGAAAACTGCGAGACGAATCTTTTGAGCCTAATTAATCCGTCATTAGCACATGTGGGTTACTGTAGCACTTATGACTAATCATGGGCTAATTAGGCTCAAAAGATTCGTCTCGTGATTTCCCCCTAACTGTACAATTAGTTTTTAAATTTATCTATATTTAATACTCCATACATGTGTCCAAAGATTTGATGTGATGTTTTTGGAAAAAAGTTTTTGGGAACTAAACATGGCCTATACAATTTTGAGAGGTGATAATTTGTCTTTTCTATCCTTCTTAATGAAACTAGCACAGCTCCTTCCCTTTCCTGAAAAAACATTTATAATTTCCTCATGTTCCATCCGAGATGCACCCAAACGCCTTCGCTGCAGCATTACTCTGTTGTTTTGTCTTGTCATGTTGTTGCAGAGCCATCCAAACCGCCCTTTGGTTTGTTCCTCGAATTTTAAACTCTCCCTTCAAACATGAATTTTTTTACTACTCCCTCCATCTCATAATACGAGGGATTTTAAGTTTTTTTCTCACTATTTCACCACTCATCTTATTCAAAAAATTTTAGAATTATTATTTTTTGACTTACTTTTATTATCGAAAGTACTTTAAACACAACTTTTCGTTTTTTATGATCAAACAATACAAACCAAAACTCAAAATCTCTTATATTATGGGACGAAGGGAGAATTTAATAACCGCACACGAAAATGTCACCTTGGATCCCTTCCAAACATTCCATCCCCTTGATTAATTACTCCCTAAATTTACTGTCAAAATAATCGCCCCCCTAATTATACGCTTACCGATTCTCAAACAATGAGATACTATTTCAGAAAGAAAACGTGATCTGTAACCTGCCCAGCTGGACCTCCCAAAGTCTGAAGAAATTGACTAGAGGCAACATCAGCAGCAGCAGCCAAGTCAGCCAGAACCAGAAGTAGTAGTAGTACAATTTTCCAGCACGTTATTTTGGGCTGTCACGGCCAACCAGCCAAACCACGGTGGAGGGAGGAAGGCGATTCCGAATCGAATACGCCTTTCCCTCCCTCTTCTTCCTCCCCTCCCCTCCCCCGCCGCGCCGATCTCATCCGCATCGCATCTCCCACGATTCCTCTCCCCTTCCTTTTTCCCTCCTCCCTGCCTATATAAACCGCGACGCGGACGCGGACGCGGGCGCACGCCATTTCCCCCCTCACCCTCTCGCTCCCGCTCCTCTCCTCTCCTCTTCGTCCTCGCATTTTCCGCCGCCGCCGCCGCGGCGCTGGTGTGGTTGAGTGTTTTTTTTTTTTTGGGTTTTTTGTTTGTTTGGGTTGGATTGGATATGGCGGCGGCCGCGGACTTGTACGGGCGCCTCAACAGGAGCAGCACGCGGGGGTTCCTCGCATACGTGGCGGCGGGGGCGGCGTGCGCCGCGGTGCTCGCCTGCTTCGTCATCCCCGCCGCCGAGCCGCGCGCCGGTGACGCCAATGGCGGCCTCCGCCTCTCCTCGCGGTCGGCGCGCGTCTGGCCGGTAAGCCGCTAGCAAGCGAGCTCGCTTCTCTCGTGCGTGCGTGCGCGTGATGGTTGCGCTTTCGGCGTGCTGACCTCCTGTGGGGTTGCAGGACCTCGCGTTCAACTGGCGGGTGGTGGTGGCCACCGTCGTCGGGTTCCTCGGCTCGGCGTTCGGCACCGTCGGCGGCGTCGGCGGCGGCGGGATATTCGTGCCCATGCTCAACCTCCTCGTCGGCTTCGACACCAAGTCCGCCGCCGCGCTCTCCAAGTGTAAGCCCGCCGCTCTGCCTGCCTCGCCTTCCACCGGTGACATGGCTCGTTTTTTTTTTTTTTCTGAAAGTTGGTTTTGAATTCGGCGCAGGCATGATCATGGGGGCGTCGGCGTCGTCGGTTTGGTACAACCTGCAGGTGTCGCATCCGACCAAGGAGGCGCCGGTCATCGACTACAAGCTCGCGCTGCTCTTCCAGCCCATGCTCATGCTCGGGATCACAATCGGAGTCGAGCTCAGCGTCATCTTCCCCTACTGGCTCATCACCGTCCTCATCATAATCCTCTTCATAGGTTTGTACAGCTAACAAATGTGTTGTTAAGCACGATCTGGCGCTTTTGTGGCGCTGTCCTTTGCGTGCCCTGTGAGATCGCTGAGATTGATGTGTGTTTGGTGCGCTTGATCGATTGCAGGGACTTCCTCGCGGTCATTTTACAAGGGAATTCTCATGTGGAAGGATGAGACGAGGATCCAGGTTAGTTTTGGTCGCCATCTGTCTTGTTTGGTTTGTTGGTTGGGTTCGCTTTCTAATTACTGTGTCCTGATAATCTCTTTTTTTTTTCTTTTTGTTCTTGGGGGGAATTATTCCATTGCAGATGGAGACGCGGGAGCGAGAAGAGGAATCGAAGTCGTCCTGTGCCGCAAGGGATGGTACGAAACAGCCCCAAGCCGCTTGTACAGCGTCAGAAAGTCATATATATATATATATATATATATATATATATATATATATATATATATATATATATATATATATATATATATATATATATATATATATATATATATATATATATATATATATATATATATATATATATATATATACATACATATTTTAAACATGATATGATCCAATTTCTGCAGTGGTTATTGACCCGAGTTGTGAAGAGCCCCTCCTATGCCAGCCTCAGCCCAAGGAGAAATCTGCTCTGGTAAGCCACAAATATCTTGCCAATCTGCCAGTACGATTCATGATCTACTAAGCAATAGCACTGCCTACGATCTTGATCATATAGTATGCTTTGATTGGCTTAGGGGCACTAATTAAGCTTGTTCAATGATTGCTATGATTGGTTTAGGGTGGCGTTGGTAGATACTATGAACATGCAAGAAAGCAATATAAAACAAAGTACAGTTTGTCCTATGCCCTGTGCTCACTGATTCGATGTTATTTTTAATTCCAGGAGACTTTCTTGTTCAATTTGAGGTGGAAGAATATCCTAGTTCTCATGACTGTATGGTCGTCTTTCTTGGTGCTGCAAATCTTCAAGGTATCCTTTTTTACATTCAACTCAAGAATAGTTTTGCACTTTCAATCTAGTCTATTTCAAAATGTCCTTCCACATAACACTGATAGACACACAATGTTTATCCAGTAAGCACAAGCAATGCACATTGAGTAAATAACAAATGATTGTTCATGGTCTCATGGTTCAATAATTCTTGCGCACATGTGCAAGTGTGAGTCTGTTTGTCAGTGGTTATTATTGCCTTGTGGCTCAGTGTGCTGACGTGGTCCCTCCATCACTGCTCTTATAGTGTCGATTCAGCCTTTACACATAGAGCTTTTGCTGGCTTTCTTTTTTTGGTCTGGAATTTGTCACTAACTGCTAAATGTTTTCCCCCCTGCAGAATAACTCACAATCATGCAGCACTTTCTACTGGGTGATCAACATTCTTCAGGTAAGACATCATTCTGCCTTGTGACACTTGATCCGCTTGACTGTTTTTCACTACCACAATTAAATTCTCCTGGGTCCCAAGTTGTCACAGTAACCTTGAGCTCGTGCGGTGTTTCTATTCTATGAAATATTATCGCCATGGATCTACTAAGCTTAGTTTGTCCATCCACCATTTTTTGAGCAGCTCAAAACTTCACTCTGCCTACACTTTTCATTCACTTGCACACTGAAAGATGATAATATCTAACCAGTTTATTTATCAACTCAGGTCCCGGTTGCGTTAAGTGTATTCCTGTGGGAGGGCGTACAGCTGTGCAGAGAGAGCCGTGCTCGACGCATGGATGGGAACTGGGAGTGTGTCTGTGAGGCCTCTATTGAGTGGTCACCTGCACAGCTCATCTTCTGTGCCTTCTGTGGTTTGCTTGGTGGTACTGTTGGTGGCCTTCTTGGATCCGGGGGTGGGTTCATCCTTGGTCCACTTCTCCTTGAGCTTGGGTGCATCCCTCAGGTATTTTATATTATTTTCATTTCTTGCGGTTCAGTTTCAAACGTTATTCAGATCATCATACTTAAGAAAATTAATTTTCATTTGATTGTGTTTAAGCTAGTGTCTTGTTTCTGACATGCAACTCATGAGAGAACGTGGCTTAGCCTTCCCAAGAGGGATAACAAGTAAAATGAGCATGAGTGGGGTACCATGCTGATAAGGATGCCAAATAAGCATTGGGGGGGGGGGGGGTTCATGGCTCCACGTGCTGCATCCTAATCCTAGTATAGATCATTGTAACGCATTTGCATCTAGGCAAGACCAGTGAAGAGACAAGAACGGGTCTTGTCATTGTCTATGTAGCTTCTATAAGTGTGCACACGTCCTTACAAAAGGTGAAAAAAAAATCCCAATACAACTTGGACTCGGTATTCTTTCAGCACTTCAAATGCATATACTGAATGAAACCTGTTAGCATCAGAACCATATGCTTGCAATATATAATTCAAAATGGCAATTATGAGCAACTTCTATTCCCGCAATTTGCTCATACTATTGAAAGCTTATGGAATGCCAAATAAATAGTTCAGCATCCAGTATGTGCAAGTAATGCCAAATATTTTGGCCGTCTGGACAAAACTGTATGTTGTGATATATGTTACTTCGTACATATATATTCATTTTTAATTCTTTAGGTAGCCTTGATAAATGCACATAGACACTTTTGGATTGAAGTGGCCTGTTAGAACTTTGTTACTAACTTTATCTAGTATATATCTGTTTGCATGAGGGTGTACATGAGGAGGGAGTCCAACTAGCTATTTATGTATCATTATATGATTGTCAGAAACCTTTAGTTAACTGCATATAGACAGGTTCATTTGCAATAGTATATTCTATGACGTTGATTTCAGGCTAGATAAGCATTAGGTACACTGTACTGGTTTAAGATTTCTGTACGGATTTATACATTTATGAGTTCTAAAACTGACTAATTTTCAAATAATAAGGCATTCCATGAATATTTCTGTGACTAATGACTCCCATAACATTAGTAAAGGATATTTATGATGGAGGCATGTCTGCTTTATCTTTCCCCTACAAAACAGGCATCCGATGCAAAAAAGGAAAAAAAATAATAATCCAAATTGCATGGTTGATAAAATATTGTTTGAAAGTGTCCTGATATTTGAAACTATTTAAATTGTGCATTGGCTGGCCTGGTCCTCAATCATCTACACTGTGCCCCTATTATTGGCAGGACCTAAGCTTTCGATTATCATTCAGAAAAGAAACATAGCAGTATTTGATATGAATCCCATGTAACTAGTTAAATCTAAGGAAACGGTGCCTTGTTCTTCATATGCAGAAGAATGTTGTGATTTATAATCATTTATGTTATGTGATTTTCGGCGTTCTTTGCCCCTTTTTTCCTGTTTTGTCATTTATTTCACTGTTTGTGGGATTGTCATTTATTTGTCAGGTTGCAAGTGCAACAGCAACATTCGTGATGATGTTCTCCTCATCCCTATCCGTAGTGGAGTTCTACTTCCTGAACAGATTCCCAATCCCTTTTGGTAATTCCTGGATGCTAATATCTGTTTAGAAATAGCATTTCCAAAGTAACCGTTCAATAATGATGTGAACTGTTTGTTCCTGCAGCTGTCTACTTGATCTGCATTTCCATATTGGCTGGATTCTGGGGCCAGTCCTTGGTCCGGAAACTCGTGCACGTGCTCAAGCGAGCATCTCTGATTGTCTTCATCCTATCCTCTGTCATCTTCGCGAGTGCTCTTACAATGGGTAATGGCCAGAACACATTGACTGAATGTCCTTTTTAGATAACAAACCACTAAGTGCTATGCAGTCTAATTGAAATTCAGCCAACAAAATCATTTACCATGGATCCTACGTTTTCCTTAGAAACATCTAAACAGAATACACTTTAGTATTGACAGGTTCAAACCAGTTTGGCCTGCAAAAGCCGTTCCTTGATTAGCCTTTATAGGCCCATCGCTTTGCCTTTATCTATATGTATGTCTGTACTGCCTGTTCTTCTCAGCTTTCCTAACATTTGTTTCCTCGTAAATTCAGGTGTTGTTGGAACCCAGAAGAGCATCAGCATGATCAACAACCATGAGTACATGGGGTTCCTCGACTTCTGCGAGAAGTGAAGAACCCATCAGACTGTCCATACTCTCTGGGGGAAATCCAGGTCAACACCTAATTGACCTCACCTCCTCCAAATTTAAACGAGAAAAGAAATAAGGTCGTGAAGTGCACATATGCACCGCGTTAGCGCCTCGCTAACCTGCAAGCGCACGTCCGACAAAGTATCGTAGTGTATTCCAGTTTTCATGGCATATGCATGTGTTAGCTCCTGGCTAACCTGCAAACCCTATCTCTTGGTCTTGTAAGAGTCTTCTGGTCTTTTTGTCATGCATGCGTTAGCTCCTGGCTAACCTGCAATTTAGTTTCTCTAGGGAGAAATCGCAGCTATGCCCATTCATTCTTGTGCTTGCTCCTGGCTAAGCTAGCCTGCAAATGGTTATTGTATGGAACAGTGTAAATATGCCAGCCCATTCCTTCTGTCAATATACAATTGTTGCATTTTTTAGGTACTGTCAGAATTTGTGATTGTGATTGCAATTGCTGCAGCTTAAATTCACTCGTGATTGCACCTACCGCACTTGATATTTCCTGCCGTCATATTATAGTGAAGTGTAATACGTACTAGTAACTTCCAGCCTCCGGCGTTGCTGGTCGTTTAGAGAGAAACTGTACGCTGCTGCAGTATTCAAATCTCTGAATTGAAAACCAGGAGCGGTTCAAGTTGTTTGACCGCAACGTCCAGGAGCCCCGGCCTTAAATATTGTCTTACAGTTTGGAGTCGTTTGTTGTTAGGCAGGATCACACAGGACATGCTCAGTGTTCCATACGGCCATGGGCCATACCGGGAACGCTACATACGTGTACGTTCTAGCGTGGTGTATTGTCAAGTATTGTCAAAAAGGATGCTGCGCGCGCACATAATTTACAAACCAACCTCGCGTTCTTTAAGATAAAAGACAACGCATTTTTCTCCTCTGTAAAGACAAGGTTAGGAAAGGTATGAAAAAGCTTAATATATTTCAGGTAAATAGCACAACCAGTGAATGAGATTACAGGCCCAGCATAGCATCAACCAAGTTGGATAGAGCTGGCATTCTGAGTTGCTCAGTCAGATGGCACGATGCCATTGGCTGTGTAGAAAGTAATACACTTCATTTTTTAAAAGCAAAAAAGAAAAAGAAAAAGGATGAACAACTGCAGTGAATGCACCAGTAATTTAGGTACCTACACATTTTGTGTTCCAGAGAATTGTATAGTTTATAGTACTACTTTCTACAAGTCCAGTGAGTCTTCAATATCTGAAGATGGGCAGAGTCTGCCATCTGCACCATAGTTGATCTTTCCACTTTCAATACTCCTTTACTTATGTATGAAGGAGTATATTTGTTAACTGCCAACAGGTAGGCTCTAAAAATAAACAGCAACAGGGCCAGTATACAACTTTGCAAATATCACAAGAAAAAAGTTGTAGACATAAAGCACAGAACTATAGACAAGTTGAAATATCATTGCAGCAGCAAAGCTTCAGAGCTGCTGAATGGCTATATATTACTTCCATAACAAGCCCTTTTGCGCATCACTCAACCCAGAGCATGATGTGCTAGGCAATACATAGCATATCTCTATCAAATTTATACAAAAGGGGGGGGGGGGGCAATAGAGATAGTTTACTTGTATTGCATCTCCAAGTCTACTGAGAAAGAGAAGACTAGTTTCTTCTCCTTCTCTTAAGGTCCTACAGACTTACAGGTTACACCAGAAGCTAACCTGAGAGATCTCCTTATCATTCAAGAACAACTTCATCTTCACTAATGGCCTTGTTCATGATTTTTGTCGATAAATCTAAGTCTTTGCCTGTATCTCCTTCCTCAGCCTTATTGGTTCCGGTATTACCATCATGGCCTCTATCTACAGAAGTGGCATTTTCAGCATCAGTTGAAGCCGAAGCCAGGGTCCCATTTGGTCGATAATTCAACTCAGCAGCTGATGTGAGGTCAATGAAGAGTTTTATCTGGTTGTTCAACACATCCGTTGAATTTGCTTGCTGCTCTTGTTGACCTTTCAAAGAGGTCGAATTAGCTTGATCTGATCCAGTATGGTTGCCATCCAAATTTACCGGAGCTGTATCAGTATTGCTTTCTGAAACAGTGCTAGTGTTTGGATGGGAAGATGCATCAGCTGGAATAGCCCCAAGCTCCCTAGCAGCAGTTGATTCATTCACTCCTGGGCCTCGAAATGTTATTCCGTTTGATAAATTTGTGGTGCCTTCAAATATGCTATCCATGCTCTTCAATTGCTCCTCTGGGAGAGGTTTTGTCACTTGGGCATCATGATCTACGGAACTTGACACATCATCGCCTCTGAAAGTCATCTCCCTAGCTTTGCGAGCTTCCTCCTCCCTGCGTTCAGCTTCCTGGTTGTCATGAGGCACTGCTGTCGAAGCATCATCCACATATAATATTTTGTCTTGGGCATGACGAAGCAGCTCATCTTGCTCTGCTGACGGAGGGTCATGACTGACAGCACTTGATACATTATCCCCATGAAAGGTCTTCTCTTGATCCTCCTGAGACCGCTCCTTCCGCTCTTCATCCTCAAACACACCCACATCCTCAGATCTTTCATCCTTATCAGCAGAGTGCTCGCCAGGCTCAGGAAGATCATCATCTTTGTCCAGGTCAGGTTCATCAATGGGGTCTTCATCATTCTCATCGTGCTTCATTTCTTGCTCCATCTCTTCATTCTCTTCATCCTCAATCCGTTCATCCAGCGTTGATGAGTCAGCCTCCAGCTTAGTAGGCAGGTCCTTCCTGCCTAATCTGATCTCACCCTGGTTTTGATCATCATCTTTATGCAGGTCATTGGGCTCATTTTCATGATATGCCTTCTTCTCGTATGAATGCTTGACTTGGTATATCAACCAAACAGAAACCAGAACCAAGAGGGTTATCTGAAGAGCCTTCTTCAGCTTCAGACCTTTGGACCTGTGATTCCTACTAGAGCTCTGCCTCAACATTTTTAGCCAATGGAAAGCAAACAATAACCTCCAAAATCCAAACTTTGCCCCCAATATCTCCACTCAACACCTTGATAGTTCCTACATTAAGGTATTAACAAGAAATAAGTACACTTCTTGATCTAAAGACAAATATACTGATAAAAACACTACAATGTATCCATTTACTCTTCTTGATTGAAGAAAACAATTCATCTTGAAAGGAAAAAAAGAGTCAAGATGCATACAGGGGAAAAAATCCTAGGAATTGTGTACAATATTTTAGAATTTAATCAAGGCATGTGAGGCAAACAGCTAACAAAGACAACTTTCTTAAAAGGAAACCAACTACTGCAAAACGAAAAAAGGTTGTGCGTGGCTACATTAGCAGTCCCAAGAAACAGCACAAATCAAGGCCAAAGCATCCTAATAAAACAGGCAAAAATACAATATTTTCCATAAGGCAACTAGCAGACCACCTCAAAACTCATTGCTAAACAATCAAGGAACACAAATACCGTATTAGGAGAAAGCTATATAACCAAGGAATGATAATCCAAAGAGGATGTGGTAACAGAGTTTGCTTGAAACTGCCTAAAACAGGCGAGTTCCCCAATCAGCCAACAGCGCGAAAACCAAAGCCGCTTAATATATGCCTCGAACACGATATTATCAAAGCAAAGATTCGATTTTTGGAGGACGCAATCCGCAAATAAACCAGTCCTAATGTTGGGATTTCTTGCGAAATCCATGAAAAGAAACATCCAGCCCCAGCTGAAGGACCGCGAGCCTGCCACACACACACCAGCAACCCAACAACCTCATCCACATAAACATCCAAGAAACCCAAACCCATGGTCACTTCAAGGAGCTCAAGAATCTGCTCCCACATACATCAAAAATCTCTGATAAAGAACATGGCAAGAACAACAGCTCACCTTTTGAATACCAGCGAGCAAGAAGACGGAAGCAGCTGTTCTTGCTCGTGCCTTTGCCTCCCTCCTCTCCTCTTCCCCACACCCACCACGCGGGATTTAAAGAACCAAGCACACAGGAGGAGGGTCAATCAGTGAGACAGGCAAAGATTGGTCAAAATCAAGATGCTCGTTCACCTAAATCCTCTCTCCCCCCACTAGCAAAAGTCCGGATCTAAATACAGGCGACCACCTATCCTATCCAGATTGCTGTTTCTCAGGAGCGGCAGCCGATGAAATGAAACAAATGCAATAGCGGATTTGGGGCTCTTGCATATGGCGATTGGAAGAGGGGGATTGGGAATGGTGGTAGGTGCTTGGTTGGGGAGAAGGGTGTGGGGGATTTATGATGGATGCGATGTGGATGGAGATTGGAGAGGAGATGAGAGGCAGCTTCAGAGTCACAGGGGGGGGGGGGGGGGGGAGGAGACTCCGGAGAGGGAGGGGGAGGAAGGAAATTCTGTGTCTTTATGTGATTTTTTTTCTCTGACTTTTACACTAACCTTTTTGTTTATTTATTGTACATGAAAAGAAACTTGCTTGAGGAAGGAAATGGTGTGTGTATGTGTGTTTTTTCTCTCTGACTTTTACAGTAACATTTTTTGTAAGGGGTATTTGTAAATTTTTCACCGATTTTTTTAATTTTATAAGAATAACATTCGAATGGCATTCGAATGACTGTTCTATTAGTATTTTTGTAATTTTTTAGTGTTAGTTTTATAATAACGATTCAAGACAGTGGTAAATTTATAATTTTCTATTTTTGTTTACATGTTTAAAAAAGATTTTTTTAGTTTTTTTTTGGGAGGAGAAAAACTTGACCTTGTGTTTGGGGTTTGGGGCTTTGGCATGGTGTGGTTGGAGGTTGGGAGCAGTGAGCATTGGAGGCCTCGTCGTCACAGCTGCCGGTTTGCCACTTCCTCAGCCTCTCCCAAGCCTTGGTTTTGTGTTGGGTGCAACGCCTCTTGACCAAAGCTGTGCCATGCTCTCTCACATTTTAGTCCACATGAGTTGAACTTAAATCTGACTTGATAAAAAAAAAGGAGGAGTTGAGCCTTGTACAAGCTGAGATTGGTGGTGTACTGGTGTGTTAGGCCGGTGATTTAACAAGTCAGAAGCAGGAGGGGTGCCAATGCCATCAGCGTGTGTGACGTTTCAAGAACTAAGACAAAATTTTGCCACACGAGAGTAGTACGAGACACGGGAAAAGGATGCAAGAAACCGAGATGGTCTCACGTGTTTTGTTTTATGGTCTTAGATGGACCAAATCATCACCTCATTCTTAACCAAGGACTCCGTATGTTCTAAAATATAAAAGATATGTTATATGGATGTGACACATCTTAATATTATAAATTTAGACAAACTCCATGTATTAATACAGTACTACAACAGCACGCTATCATAGTAGCTTATACTCCCTCGGTCCACAAGAAAACATTTTTGCAGCCCATTGTTTAGTATATTGGAGGGAAAAGCAAAACGACATAGAGTATTTGTAAATGGAAAATAATTTATGAATACAACTTTTATATGTGTGTTCTTAACGATCAAAAACAAAGGTTGAAAAATAAACTACGATGAAAAAAAATCCCAAAGTGAACTCCAGATTAAAGGTTAAAATTTTAATTTTTTGTATAAACAAAAAGATGATGTTGTTGGTCTCTCTCATTCATCTAAAAATAAATTTAATCTTTAAACAATTCCTGTATCGGAGTTTGTGAAAATTAAGGATAAATTTATTAGAAATAGTTAAATAGAAAAACAATTGTATTGTGATTTAATGAAATAAAAGTATTTTTTATATAAATATATGTGGGATGTGTAAAAATAAATTTATTTTGAGACTGATAAACTACTGTTTGTGTGCTGTGCCATGACTGGCACTGCGTCTGCGTGACATCTTTGCTCGCCTGAAACCCCATCACTGCGTCATTACGCAGATCATATCGATCCGTGTACGAGTAGTAGAGTATAGTGAGTGCGCGAGCTGGAGCAGAGGAGGCAGCGGCAGTGTGGCAGAGGCAGCAGCCACTGCGTACTAAATTGCGTGTGTAGTGGGTAGTGTAGCAGCTGCAGACCTCCACTCCACCAAGAGAGTCCCAAGACCAGCGGTGCCGGTGGCCGGGCGGGCCAACCACCTGGCTGCGCACTGGGAAGCCGCCGTGTGCCCGTGCGCCCCTCCTCCACCGAAACCCGCGAAATGATGGCGTTTTTTTCAGCGAGACACGGGTTGCCTTGCCGGTGGTGACCGACCTTCACCGCTTCACGCGAGCCCCAGTACGGTTTCCCCCCTTGTATTTGCCTCCGCGACGCGAGCAGCGGAGCAGCCGTGCGTCGCTGCGTCTGCGTGCGGTTGATTCCAACGGAGGCGTGGCACCGGTCGACTCCCCCGGCAACTTGGCCGGTGCGGGGACCTATACTCCCTCCGATCTAAGTTGGGACGAGACATCTTCTGATACTACCGTCCCGTTTGATATATCTTCAAATCGCTTCATAAAATCTTAAATTCGGAGCTGTATCAAAGAGAACAATTTTTTTTTAATAATAAAATATAACATCCCAGCCTTTGCTCCAAAACGAGCTACAGCCAATTATAACAAATAAATAGTATGTGCAGATTTATAGTATTAAAATATATCTGATCCTGTTCGGTTACCTTGATCAGTCAGATTACTTAGCGTGCTTGCTTTTATAGAATTTCTCCTCGTTATTTTTCTCTCACTAGCAAAATGCCCGTGCTTCCCTACGGATAAATTATTTCTTAGGCTAAGTATTGATTAGAAATTTTAATGATAATTAGGATGGATAAAAACCACCATTAAACATTGATATACTCATGTTCTCATAATAATAATACTCAAGATGGGCGTGGATGGTCTGACGATCAAACGGTGGAGAGGACTGTGGTAGGATGTGTCCCATAATTGGACTCATCTATTGATGGTGGATATTGGCAGCGAACAAAACCAGAACAGCAGAACGCGACTGACAACGGCGACCTCCGGGTCTAATCTGGGTCGCTCTTTTTTTCCGGTCCGATCTATTTTTTCTTCTAATAATACACATGGTTTTTGCCGAGTTATTTTTGCCCGATCTGGTTTTTTAATAATACACATGGTTTTTTCAAGTCTGATCCGAGTCGCTCATTTTTTCCATTTGATCTGGTTTTTCTTCTAATAATACACATGGTTGATATGTTCTTTTAATAATACACATAGTTTTTCTGCTACGATCTAGGTCACTGAGTTTTTTCCGGTCCGATCTGGTAGTTTTTGTCCGGGTCGCCGGTGGACGATTTTTTTTGGTTCGATCTGGTTTTTTAGTTGTGTTGCCAGTTGGTTGTTTTTTCGGTCCAATTTGGTTTTATACGTGTCTAACACAGATGACAGAAAAAAAATAAGGAAAGTATGGAATCATCTTCAAATTTTTATAATAGGTAAAGACAAAGATCAGGTAACTCTATTTGGGATTCAATACTTCCGTGTGCACCAAGAAAAAACTGATCGAAACAACGGTTGGAAAAAACCAGGCCCACCAAAAAACCGCAACAAAAAAAATTGTGACCCTTAAGAAAAAATTGGAAACTGAAAAAAAACCGGGCAAAAAAACGGGCGAAAAGAACCAGGCCAAAAAAACCCGCGCGAGAAAAAAAATTCGGACGGAAAAAACCGGAGAAAAAAACGGCGTGAGAAATCGGACGAAAAAAGGGACAAAACGGCGTGAGAAAAACCGGAAAAAAACGGCGTGACGGAAGAAAAAAACGATGGATAAAAAAAATTACGGAATCCTTACTTATTTTTTAAATTATATATAAGTATAGATATAGATAGAGAGAGGAGTGGGAATCCAATACTCCAATCGAATTTCGATACAGTTTTGACGGTTTTTTCTGGTTTAGTTCGTACGAGTACGCACACGGCTGGCACGTGTAGGGAGCTAGGTGGTCAAGACGTTTTTCAGTTGGGTTCGCTCTGTTCGTCGCGTGTGGATTAGGATCACCGGACGACACGTCGGCGCGGGAAACCGTGTCGGCCTAATCCATGTTTGAGAGATCGATTGATCGATCGGTGAGTGACATATTTGAGAGCGACCGTGCACGTAAGCTGAACGTTAAAAAAAAAAGGAAGAAGAGGATTTTAGGATTTGGGATCACGGCAGTAGGAGGAGCAAACTACTCCTTTAGAAGCTAAAAATGGCGGTCAACCCAAGCCTACCCGATCAACTCGTCGACATGGCAAAAAAGAAAAAGAGAGGAAATTGTTTGGTCCGTGTCCAAACTCCATAGTGGGAAACGCTGAAACGCAGAAGATCCCGTTTCTCTTTGGACGGGAGTAGATGTTATGATACCTAGTATTATCTGAATATGACTTAGGAAAAACAATTAAAATTTTATAACATCATATAAGTGTACTGATAAATACGGTTGACTAATTTTGATTTACAACCAGTGAAACAAAGATAATAAAATCAAGTGGTATATAGTACCTTAGAGTGTAAATAAAATTTTTTATATTTGTTTCTTCACTTGTTGATCGAATTTAGATTTGTATATTTGTGTGATGTCTTGTATTATCGCAATGTACCTTGTCAAACATGAGGGAGAGGAGGTTAAAAGTAAGGCTGCCGAACACAGCCATAAACTACATGCATATACATCAAGATGCATAGCACCTGTACTTAGATGTAGAAAATACTTGGAAAAAGTCTAATTTGACTCCCTTAATTGTAGGCCGAATCTATTTCGTACCCCTCAACCAGAAAACCGGATAGGACAACTCCCCGAACTATTAAAACCAGTGCAATTTGACTCCCTCGGCGGTTTTGGAGGGCGGTTTTGCTGATGTGGTGCCGAGGTGGCGGTGTTGACTCGGTCTTCGTCCCACATGGTGCTTATGTGGCATTAGAATTAAAAAAATACTAGTTGAAACCCTGCACATTGCTGCAGGATTTTGTATCAATACTTTGGAGAAATGAAAATACCATATTAAAAGAGAGAGAATGATATGATGGTTGATACTTACAAAATATTGAGCAAACACTTGTAAGTAAAACTTCAGCCGAACCAATATAGTCGAAAAATAAAATAGGGCATGCAACATTACGAACTGAATTGCAGCGTCTTCGTTATTCTCCAAAAGAAATAGTCATCTAGTTATTTAATCCTAACAAAATGTTGCATATTTACTTTGTAATCATGAGTTTAGAGGATGGTGGAAGGTATTTGTGATCTGTTATAAATGCTGAAGGGATGTTAAGAGGCTCATGAAGGGATGCTAATAGACTCGTTAAAGCTCCTTGTGGCCTAATTAATTGTGTTATTTTTCCATGTAATTTCTCAAGCGGAAACGGAAAGGAGAGGAAATGGATAGGGGCAAGGTGATGAGATGGCAATCTGTGTCATCAATAATCAATCTTATGGTGAGAAAAGAAATCGATGACGTGGCTTCTTCTAAGCACAGCTAATGGTCTTAACTTTCTAGAAAGAAGGGATATGTGGGACCCATCTGTCATTCGCACACAAAAATATATTGTGGGACCCACAGACATGTGGGGCCCACATGTCATCCTCCCTCTCCAACCCTTTTTCCTCCTCTCCTCTCTCTCCCTTATCTCTCTTCCTTCGAGCCGCAGGTCTGCAGCGACGCGTCTCCGCGCGGCGGGATCTCCGACGCGCCTCTGGCAAACTACACCAGCTGGAACATCCGTCCTCCTCGGTCGGCGGGTCAAGCGGCTCCCTCACGGACTCTACCGCCGCCGCTGCCACGCGTTCACGACCATCACCATCATGCCCGTGTTGTTGTCCGCCAACCATGGTGTGCGGTCCGGGCCTGGGTAGTCTCGGATTCCTGGCTGGAGGGAGTCGGCGGCATGGAGCGAGTGGGAACGGGAGCGGGATCTCGCCGATGATAGAAGAGAAAACGGGCCCGGTGGTTGATGGTGATGGCGGCGGCGGTGGTCAGGCGCAGTGGGGACACTGGTGAGGGGTGAGGAGGTGGCCGATGAGGGGAGTGGCAGTAGAGTCGAAAGTAGGAGTGTGGGGGCGACGGAGCAGGCGAGGAGGAGGACTGTCGCGCACAGTCACAAGAGCATCGTCACTGGCTCGTATTCCCGCAACGGGCAGAAGGGCAATGGCAGTGACGACTTGAGGATCTCCATGAACGGTGGGAGTCGGCACAACCGCCACCATCGGTTTCACGTCATCAGGAGGTGGTGGTCCGGTTTGGATTTCATGGCGGGGGGAGATGGGGCGGCCATGGATTTGTTGGCAGCGACAGCAATCGGTGGATTAGGGGAGAGAAAAGAGAGACTCTAGCTCATGCGCTCCCAGCCGCTGCCGCCGCTCGCCGTGGTTGTCTCGCACCCCACCGCCGCTGCTCTCGTTGTTGTCCCGCTGCGGCGCTGTGGTGAAGCTAGCCGAGAACGAAGGACCGAAGCAACTCCAACTCCCGCGCTCCCTGCCGCCGCCGCTCCAGCCTTCGCCCCTCCGCTTCCGTCGCCGCCGCCGCTCCGGAGAAGAAGGGTTGGAGAGAGAGGATGACATGTGGGCCCGACATGTCAGTGGGTACCATAATATATTTTTGTGTGTGAATGATAGATGGGTCCCACGGATATTTTTTTAATTCTAATGCCTCATAAGCGCCACGTGGGACGAAGAACGGGTCAACACCGCCACGTCAGCAAAACCGCCCTTCAAAACCACTGAGGGAGTCAAATTACACTGGTTTCAATAGTTCAGGGAGTAGTCCTATCCGGTTTTCTGGTTGAGGGGTATGAATTAGATTCGACGTACAATTAAGGGAGTCAAAGTGGACTTTTTCCAAAATACTTCCGGCATGAGTTTTTTTATTGGGCTGGTGATGGGGAGACGGCCCATCAGTGAAACAGGCCGCCTAGAGGCCCATCTAGGGCGGCAACTGCATGCAACCCATCAGGCCACGGGTCACCGACTCGATCACCGCCTCCACCATCACCACCACCACCGCACGGGCGGGCGGGCGGGCGATCGATTCGGCGAGCGCTTGCGCACACGGTCGCTTCGTGCGGCGTCGGAGACAACCCCGGCAGCCTCTCCCCCTCCCCCGCGCCGCCGCCGCGGCCAACCTCCTCCTCCATCCGGCGCACGCCCGGCGACCGACCGGCCGGACGACCGATCGTCGACCGCCGCCGCCGCATCGATTCCAAGGTACGCGCGTCGTACATTTCTCTTAGCCTTAGCCGCCGGGAGAGGATTGATTCGGAGATGGCGTTGATGCCCTAGCTAGCCCACGGAGAGATCGGGGAATGGGGGGGCCGAGAGGGACATGGATATCGATCGTCGGAGATCGCAATGCAGGGCGTCCGCCTCCGCATGCGGCGGGGGCTGGGTATGCGGGGGATTTCGCTGATCGCCCCGGTTGAGCGGCGGAGGATCGAATTGCCCGGCAACCCTTGTGGCGTAGCCCCATGAATGAACGATCCAAATGCAAAACGTGGAGTTTGTTCACGGGGCTAGGGCTAGGGCATCAACGCCATTGCTTTACCGCATTTGCTGTACATCGAAAAGCACACTTGCACACTTTCTTCTTATCGATCTCTCTCGTGCGCGCGCACACATCACCGATTTTTTTAAGCGGTCATCAACATCTCACGTAGCCAACACATTTTTATCTGTAGAAAAAAAGTAGTCAGCAAATGCCTTTTTGGCAGTAGCTATTAGCTTCAAAATGAGAAGACATATTAATAATATGCTGCAATCCAAGTGTTTTCTGAAAAGTGAAAAGTCTCCTTTTGTTTGAGGATAACAGAATGAAAATTAAGCTTTAATCGTTGTGGTGCTAGGGCCTAGGGACCTAGGAGAGTGCAGTTGTGCCAATGTGAGATCCAGTGACTTGATGGTGAAATGGCCAGCAACCTGAATTGTGTAGCTTAATTGGTTTCATGACTCAAGCCAGTGATTAGCACAGTTGAATGCAATACGATTCTTCTCCTTTTCGTTACTGCAAGCATTCTGCATTTATTGTCTTTAGTGAAGTGGTGATTATTAAAACATTCTGCATTTCTTGGCTTGTGAAAATTTGCAGCTCTTTCATGGGTAGATGGTCAGGATCGCCAATCGGTAGAGCCGGGGGATGGAATTTTCTGCCCTTCTGACTTCGGCAGGCATAAACATCGGCCTCTGTGCGCTCTTCCTGTCACTCTATTCAGTCCTTAGGAAGCAGCCTCACAACTATGGCGTCTACTTCGGGAGGCGGCTCGCCGAGGAGAAGTTCCGGCAGCAGGTCGACTACTTCTCGCTTGAGAGGCTCTTGCCTACCGCTGGATGGATAGTGAAAGCGTACTGGTGCACGGAAGAGGAGATACGACGGGTTGCTGGCTTGGATTCCGTGGTGTTCCTCCGCCTCTTCATCTTCAGGTTTTTCTCCATTCTGATTTAGGCTCCATTTTCCACGGCAGGAATTAATATATTTAATCATGATTTACATCGTTTGATAGGATCATCTTTTTTATTGTGGACATATCTTGATACATAGTTCTAATAAAATGACAAAACCATATACCTTTTGGTACTGGGAAGTATAACTGTTTTTAGGTCGACAATTTAACAGTTGGTACATTGTTTCTTCTGCAGCATACGTATCTTCTCGATAACTTCTCTTGTTTGCATATTTGGAGTGCTTCCTGTTAATTACCATGGGAAAGAAACGAATCACGGACGTATTCCAGCAGAGTCTCTCAATGTATTCACAATTGCAAATCTCAAAGAAGGATCACGAATGTAAGATCTCGGTTCACCTGAATCTTGAAACAATTTCCTAATATATCATGTTCACCTGAAGTTGGATACACGCAAAAGAATAATATTAGCTGAAAATTTTGGACGATTGCATGCTACAAAGTAAGAAAAAAGAATAAGGCTTCAATTTTGTAGGCAACAAATGAGCCCCTTATTTCTCAATAATATATTTTTATAGTTCTTAAACCATGAAAATATACTCTATAAGTATTTTACAAGTTCATCTTTTAACTGTAGAAAGAATAGGAGCCACCATGTTTTGCAGTATCAGGAGTTCCCATTTATTTATTATTTAGTATCACTAGTACAGATTAAGCTCGTCCAACATTAACATCCTCAGGGATGACGGAAAGCATTTGAACCACTGCTGGTAGCATCAATAGTATTGGACAAACGACGAACAATACTTCCCCTCTTATCTTTGTTTAAATTCTTTTGGCAACATCAAAATTTTAAATCAACTTATCTTTTTTTTTTTTAAGATCATCAGCAACATTTGTTACGGGTGTTGGGCCAGGAGGCTTAGGGCCATGACCAGGTCAAGTAGCCTCAATGGTAGGGAGTGGGATCCTATAATGTGAAGTTAGAGGAATGCGGGGATTGACATGTGGGCCCCACTGCTTGTGGGCCCACCTGTCAGTGACCATGTTAGAGGGAAGTTCATGTTAGAGGATCCTCTTCCCATAGGCACCCTTTTCAGGTTGTAGGCGCCCTCTTTAGGTTGCGTGAACAGTACCTACAAAGTATTTTACAGTCGTTAGAGTTTGTTGCTTAAAATATAAGATGGTATCCGGCTAGTCTTTTAGAATTAAGCAATGATGAAGAAGAATTAGTGTAATTTCCCTCAAATTCTCTTCCCCAACCTATAATCTCATCTCACCTCAATCAAGTTGACGCCACCAGGCTATCTTCCCGGCTGTGTTTAGCCCTAATGAATCCTTGCCAATAACACATTTTATTTCTTAGTGGGTCTTAATTTATTTTTCCATGACGTACATCATTTGATCTGTTGGAGTTTTTACATTTTATTTCACGACTAAAAACTCGCATCTTTCTCGAATTAGATAAATTACTAACATCCACTTATGACAAAAGGCCTTCTCCTTATTTCATTTGGTAAATCAATGTTGTTGATTGCTCAAGTGTTTTAAGATATGAACATTTCCTATTCTAGTTAGTTTATTATTATTACTGAAAGTCTTTTTTTTTTCTTTGCACAGGCTTTGGGTGCATTGTGTTGCCTTATATGTTATAACAATATCAGCTTGTATTCTTCTATACTATGTAAGACCTTTCCACACATTTCTTTTTTACCAAATGGTTTTATCTCCAATTTCCTCATATTCCAAGTAGCCATTTGTGGCAGCTTGTTGTATATTGTATAATGTCTTCTTTTTTTATAAGATATAGTTTATTGTATATTATCATGCTGCAGGAGTATAAGTATATATCAAGGAAGAGATTGGCGCATATTACTGGATCACCACCTGGTCCGGGTCATTTTTCTGTGATTGTTCGATCAATACCAAAGTCAGATAATGAGCTACTTGATGACACTATCAGAAATTTCTTTGTTAATTATCATGGATCCAGTTACTTGTCACATCAGATGATCTACCGGAAAGGAAGTATGCAGAAATTTGTGGTAAGAATTCGTTTCAGCAGTAGAGATTTTGTTGTCCTCAAATATTGCTGGAATTCAAACTATATTTTCTAACAATTGATTTAGCTACTACAATCTGATATTCTTACGGAAGCAAGCAGACTAACTATTCATAGTTGAAGTTCAAATTCTGGCTTCTGTTTCTGTTTCAGAAACACATGAAATAAGTCCATATGGTACCTCGAATCACCTCCTCAGGCATATAAGTTTGTTTCTTCAGGATAATGCAGAGAGGGTATATAGGAAATTTGTAAGAGTTAAGATGTCTTCATTTGGACAGAGTAGAAGGTCTGACTTGTCCAGATGTGGTCTTTGTGGAGTACGGGCTTCGTCGTTTCAGCAATATCGCAATAAATTCATCAATTCCAAGAAGCCAGACCTAAGTGATCCAGAAGTAATTGAAGCTCAGAAGGTCTTCTCCCTCCTGATATCATTGCCATTTGGGTTAAACTACTGCTTTTAACTAGTACATTACATGATATCCCTCCTCACCATAGTCACTCAGTAATATGCATGTGTAAGGTTGCATTGTAACTCAGGTTTAGGTGCATCAGCATATATAATTCTTGTCGTATTACTGAACAGGATTGTCCAGGTGCTATAGTATTCTTCAAGACTCGCTATGCGGCAATTGTTGCTTCACGAATTCTTCAATCTTCAAATCCTATGCTATGGGTGACAGATTTTGCTCCTGAGCCAAGGGATGTCTATTGGTCAAACCTCTGGATCCCCTATAGACAGATCTGGCTCCGGAAAATAGCAACACTTGCAGCTAGTGTTGCCTTCATGTTTGTTTTTATTGTCCCCGTTGCATTCGTCCAAAGCATGATGCAACTGGATCAGATTGAGCAGCTATTTCCAAGCCTGAAAAACATGTTGAAGAAGTAAGTTCAGACTTTCTGAGATCACCACTAGATTATCTGTTCGGATTTAATGTTTTGACAATGACAGCTTCTGTTTGATCATCTTGTTTAGGCCCTTTTTTGTCAAACTTGTAACGGGATACCTCCCTAGCGTCGTTCTGCTGCTGTCCCTGTACACAGTTCCTCCATTGATGATGTTCTTCTCTTCCATAGAAGGATCGATTTCTCGCAGTGGCAGGAAAAAAAGTGCTTGCTGCAAAATTTTGTTCTTTACCATCTGGAACGTCTTCTTTGTCAATGTCCTGTCAGGATCCGTGCTAAATCAGCTAAATGTCTTCACTAGACCAAGGGATATGCCATCTATGCTTGCCGAACTTGTACCAAAGCAGGTGATGATATTTCTTTACCGCCGAAATGCCATCATTTTCATTTTTATCTCACAGCTAGAAATAAATCACCATAGCACATTCCATTCCCCTTTTTCATATGTTGCTTTTAAATGGATTATTCTCCACTTTTACAGGCAACTTTCTTCATCACTTATGTCCTCACATCAGGATGGGCAAGTCTATGCTCCGAGATATTGCAAGTGTACAACTTAGTATATAACTTCTTCAGAAAATGTATATTTTGCTACCGGGATGATCCAGAATATGGCTACTCTTTCCCTTACCATACTGAAGTCCCGAAAGTCCTCCTGTTCAACCTGCTTGGCTTCACATTTTCGATAATGGCACCTCTCATACTGCCCTTCTTGCTAGTCTACTTTTGCCTCGGCTACCTAGTGTATCGCAATCAGGTGAACACACTTCCTTCTTGACTCAACCTGTGAACTTGTTTACTTGATTTATCAAGTTATCAATCAAAGATTATTAAGATCAAATCAATATATTAACATCAGTTGTTTTTGAATACGTCCATCTGTTAAGCATCGGAACATTTTTGCAGATCCTAAATGTCTACTACCCAAAGTACGAAATGGGAGGGAAACTGTGGCCAATCATGCACAGCACCTTGGTTTTCGCCCTGGTTTTGACACAGACCATAGCTCTTGGAGTGTTCACCATAAAGCACGCTACTATATCTTCAGGGTTCACCGTCCTACTAATCATCGGGACAGTCCTCTTCCATCAGTATTGCAGACACCGGTTTTCAAGCATATTCAACTCCTTTTCTGCCCAGGTTAGTATGAAAAACATTTTCAGGCAGATCCTCTCCTTTGAAATGGAGGCATCTTATGGGGATTTTATAGAAGTTGAACCAATTCCTGTGAAAATCCTGTAAAATTCCAGCGTTCCAACGGAGCACCGAAGTTTGAACTTAAGCTTTGGTTTCTGCAGGATCTGATAGAGATGGACAGAGACGATGAACAATCCGGGAGGATGGAGGAGATCCACAAGCACCTTCTGGACGCCTACTCCCAAGGCACCACCAACATGGACAACTCCAGTTCTTCCAGGAATGGAGGGGCTCCAATCGAAATGATCATGGAAGACCCTGCGCAGGATGCACAGGATTCTAACCAAGAACTCTGTGACGCCGTGAAGGAAGTGACTGGGTCGATTCAGGAACATGCCGACGAGATGTGACAACTCTGCTAGTATATATTGTTCCGTGTCTTGTTTGATTCCATTTGTAATCTACCATTCGCTCTGATGATGTGTGTAGCTTCGTTATATGCTTATACTTAGGCCAAGTAGCTGCTTGATTAATCCGGAGAAAGCTCCTTGAATGGTTTAAGGGGGGGAACTAACTGTGCAGATTACCCGAAGTCTCTCCCTGTCTCACTTTACCACCACGGATGATGTGCATGACACAGATTCGTAGCATGGGCATCGAGCTCGTGGATCAACTTGCTTTACCTTGCAAATTTGTGTACTTTGAAAAATTGGAATATATAACTGTATATCCAACTTTATGTGCTGCCCCAATGTTCCTCTTAACGTTGTATATTTTCATATTTGCAGAATTGTATGTTTCATATTTGCACGTTTTGTTTAGTAATGGCTCGTACATTACAGGTGGTCGACGGATAACATGTGGTATTGAAGTTAGGGAGTGTTTGGTAGGGCTCTGAAATTGGAATATCTATGCTGGAAAAGCGTTTGATAAAACTTACAATGTGAGAGTTGAGCAGAGTTGTGGAACAGGGACAAGGTGAAACACCTTTTCCATTCCTTTTAGCTCCACTCTTGAACCTGCCTCACTCATTTTTTTTTTGATCATTTGGTGTTTGGTTCAACTCTATCTCCTTCGAACAAGGACTTTAGATTTAGAGCTCAAACAAAATATCCTTCTAAACGAATGGATGGCCTGGTTGGCTTAAATGTAGCCGTGTTTATATTGGTAACATGTACAAAGCATTATTTATAGTTTAGATAAAATATAAAATTTTAAACCACTTTATTTTAACTTATAAACTCCAAATATACGGGTCTAGGATCGTGCCAAATTGGATCTAAGTTGGATCAGTGTCAGCAATGTGTGCGTTGGGAGGGAATGAGATCCTCAAGTCAGATAAGCACAGTACCATAATTTAATGATATTTCTAGCCGTCCTATTTACAGTGAACGGATAAGATCAATTGCTACAGTACGCTACAACGATACGTGAACAGTGCGAAATGCACAGCATTTTTTCACTGTTTTTATACTGTTGCTACAGCAAACAACTGCACATCATTGTTTTGTACTGTAACACAAGACTTTACTGCACTTCTCTGCCTTTAGTACCAAAAGGCAGAGGATCCTTTCTGTTAGGAGGGGTTGTAAGAACTGTCAAACTACAGTAGTGGAAGTACTACGAACTCTTAGTGCGTTTGGGCTTGCGTTCAGCCTCTCCCTCCCACGTTGGCAAAGGAGAAAGCCACACGCCACGTTTACTTCCGGGCCCACCAAAATGAAGTTGTGTCCAATGTTTGCCACCGGTTCTTGGGCGAAAAAAAAGGACGCGTGAGGTTGGGAGACCGCGTTGTGGAGCGAGTGGCAACGCCCTCCTTCCCGCTGCCGTCGTCGCCTCCTTGCCGACGAGCCGCCTAGCCCGCCATCGCCGTGGTAAGCTGACGAGCCCGCCGTCGCCGTCCACGGCTAGATCCGGCGAGCCCAACCTGGATCTGGCTACCCAGCTGCCGCTCCGGTCGGGCTCGGGTCGCGACAGAGGAAGAGGAGCCAGAGCGCGCGGCTTCGCCCAGCGCCGCCGCCACATCTGCCCAGCACCGCCGCCGCTCGATCTGCCCCGCGCCACCGTTGTGGACAGAGGACGGGAGGGCGCCGTGCGCCGCTCGACGTTGCCGCCGCCTTCCGCCACCGCTTGGAGCCTCGGGAGAGAGCTCACTTGAGAGAGTAGTACTTGAGAGTTGAGAGAGAACAGCTTGAGAAAAGAAAGAGAGATTGGAAGATGAAAGTAAAAAGATGTACCAGTGGGACCCACTACTAGTACTTGCACTGTGGAGTGTGGAGGTTATGAGGTTCTTCGTAAATAATGGTGACACACTGTGAATGGCCTTAGCAGAGTTGGGACTCCTGTATCTTACAGTGGACTTCGAGCATTTCAAAGGTGTTCCAGATTTATCATCAACTGAAGCCACCAGGATTTCACCAGACATCACGATTTTTCCACAGCTGATATTTGTGATGGTACCAAGCAAAAAAAGGCACTCCTTTCGCACATTTGTAGCAGGTAACATCTTAACTTCATTAATTAGCCGAGCAAAATTATTTGAGAACAAGAGAAGTTAGCAAACGGGAGCTAATAATTTACAGCTTGACACAGTCATCGCTGCTTTATCGCAACTACTGATGCCCAACTTTACCACGGAGGATTTGCTCTTGCCTTCTTGCATTCACATTTGTACTACACACACAGCGAATTCGAGACACACTGACACGGTGAAGGGCTCGTCGTTTCACCCCTCGCATGAGCTATAGCTTGGTCGTCGTTTGTACTCCTTTTGAACTAGACTCAGCAGAAAGTCGGTGAATACATGTTCATATCCAGGCATTTTACCATACCCTGCAGGATAAGAGGTGATGAGCATCTTTCACAATTGAGATAAGAACTATCCATTTAGCAAAGGAAGGCCACTTCTGTAAAGAGTTCAGTATAATAATCGACTGCCATCATGTTGTTTCCCGATTTTATTGAGAGCTGCCATACGGAAGAGAGGACATTTCAAGTGGGTGCCACAACTTCTACAGTAGTGTATTAATTTAGACTTTTACCTAGCAGCATAACAAAAAAGAAATTTTCGACGATATAGGAGGGAAATCGTTTGCTAATTCAAACCCATAAACATTAAGTTAGCTGAAATTTTTTTGCCGGGTCAAGTTAGCTGAAAATAATGAGAAGATAAATTAGACATACTTTTTTTTGCGGGGATAAATTAGACATACTTGAAACATATTAGATCACATACCAGGAAAATAGTTCATGTCTATGACATAGAACCGATCTCTTGTCCCATGCTCTCTAATCATATCAATGTTAAACAATCTAAGACCCTGTAAGTTAGGTAAAAGGGTTAATCAACATGACATTAATTAAGCATAATAACACACAAGTCAAAGGATCATTAGTACCAATCGTCGGCGCAGCTCTCTTGCCAATATCTCGAGAAGTGGTCTTGGAGGAAGTTCTGAGGGAATATGGAAGAACATTAGTTGGCAATACTATTTTCTAGAACCAACAATGAATGACATCAATAAGCGTAAAGCTATGGAAACCAATGTATGGAAGTTTACCAGCAACATGGGGGTCCAGATCTGCATCATCTGCGTTGGCTGAAGCACAAGAGACCCTTGGAAACCGAAATACTCCAGCATTGTTTGATAAATCACCTACATCAACGTTGGGAAGCGAAAACCTACGCACAACCCGTATCGCATCCCCAACAATGTAGACCTTAAACAAGACACCACCTACAAACGAGAAAACCAAGTTAATCTGGGATTGATTGGGAATAGTGAATAGAAACAGAGGGGGGAAAATAACTCAAAGAAACTTACCATGGTTTACAAATTCCTGAAGAACAAGCGGAGGCTCAAGCTTCGTCAAGGAGATTGGATCATAAGCAAGAGATAACTCATGGGATTTTGCCACCAGAGGCTTTGCCACTGCATATAATATATGTAGTTAACAAATGGACAACAATAACAGCTAGGAACCCCAAAACATAATTCAGCAAATGTAATTAGTTGAACATAGTATGCGTAGATTTTATTAAACTCTATGTCACCATTTCCCATTTTTATACAATGGAGATGTTGATGACTCTATCTCATCCAGAACCAAGTGCCAGCGTTGTACCACGTACATAAGATTCTAGTAAGACCTTTAAATGAGAATACACAAGCAGAACAATGGAAACTTTGTTACACACAGACCTTAATCTTCCTTCCTCACTATGTTCAAATTATTTGAAGATTTTTGTTGAATCTTCCTAGTTTTGTCTATATAGTTCACCATACAGATTTCCATTGTATATAATATGCTGATCTCTCACCAGCTTCCTACCCATCTGATATACATACTACATAAACCAGATAACAAATGGAAGCAAAATGATGGTAGAAGTTACAAACTTGCTCCAGCATGTTCAAGAATCTAGGAAGGAAAGAGAGAAGAAACATACATATTCATCAGCGAGTTATGGTTTTGGTGAGATTTTCTTTTGAAGTAAACATAGTCCCGTATCATGCTGAGTGAGAGACCATACCACTTATGATGACTACAAAAAAATGATTGCAACTAACTATAATGTTTTGCTCCTATCTGCATAGAACGTCAAATTGTAACTTAAAAATGTAAAGCTGTTAAATACAACTCAGGAACAAACCAATAATTATTATGAGCATGCGTAAGAGGAAACAATAATTGTGAATCAACAGATAAGCAAACTCACCTAATGGAAGAGATAGACCAGCCCTCATAACAGCAGCTGGTATTGATGATGGATCTGTATTAACAAACAGCTGCTTAGGAACACCGACTCTACCTGCAAAAAGCAACTGCACCATAATGAGGAAATCAGCCTTTGGGATGGTTCTAAGAACCAAATTCTCCATATCAAGTCTCCCAAACAATGGAGGAAATCTGAGATGGAAGCAAATAACAAGGTTTAATATATTTAAATGTGTAAAGACATGAAGTCTAACAATTAGAACAATGTCTGCTACTGGAAAAAAATGTTATATACATAATACTACTCCAATCCAAAGGGCCCAGCAGTGAGAACTATGCCAGTTCATGTAACAAAAGAATTAAAAGGTACTAGTCCACCAAGGATACAAAAAACAGAAGAGAAATCAATGCTTTATACTACAGATGACAGTCACATAGAACATCAAATGCTTCATCCATACCTAATTAGACAAACATGTAAAGACTCCATATGAGACTATTCCCAAGTTAACTTTATTTTTAACCAGTAGAGCCAAACAAACTGTTGCATTATCATAGCAAAGGTAGTCTACCCCCTTCTTTTCATGGTATGTTTCTAATCAAGGAAAAACTAATGCCGGTTGCTTTGAACTTATTCTAATCGTGTAAAAAAACTGCAGTTGTCCACTTAATATTGCAAATTATTTTGTTTTATATAGCATATTGTTTTCTTCCAAACCAGAACCAAGAAGCCATTTATAGAAATTACCATGACAATCTGAGAGGTCCAATTCAGAAACCTCTTGAAGCATAGATTGACGATTAAGCAGATGTTCTATGGCACCTGGTGGGTCAAGAACAGTAACTTCTGGGTGTTCCTCCCTATATTCCTACCAAATGAGGCATAGTCAATAAAAGATTAGTAAGGAACAGATAATATGTAAATTCCCATAAAAAGAAGTCTGACAGTGATTTTAACATGTTTTGGATTACTGACCTCCAATAATTGTTGCCACTCCCTTCCTGTCAACTGTAGAGAATACAAGGTTATCGTTCAGTTTTCAATGAAATGAAAGACAAGCTAAGAAAAGCAACCTATTTTCCAAGTACTTAACAGCATCCAGACATATAATACATCAAGGTATTAAATACATCGAATATTATCAAACCTTATGCAGAACAATGTCAAAAGGTCCTTGATCTGACAGTGGACGTTTTTGATCAATAGCAACAAAAAGGATCCCTTTCTTCCTGCAAATATGTTTCAGAAGGCTTAGATATCGAATTGCCGATAATACAGATAAACATGCAAAATATAGTCCACAAACAAAACGTAAAATAAGTAGGTCTGCGACAGTTGCAAATAGGAGAAATTGGCAGCTAGTCAACATATAGCTTCAACATCTCATTGACAACATGCTATTCATAATTCAAATCAATTTAAGATCATTGTTCCTATCTGCAATAGTTGCATGCTATTAAGTTCTCAACCTCTTGAAGTCTTGTTTTCAAGGTTCCATACAATTTTAATAGGCATAAGAGCTTGAAATAAATGTCTACAAAGTATAAGGAGAAGTAGATGAAACTGATAAACCTCATCTAAGTAGATCATGTAGGTGGACATTGCAGGGCATTTGTTTCTATATAAAAAAGAATGAACAATTTGAATACGAACACATCCTTCTTCCTTAATGCAAAGATAGGCAGTCCTGCATATTCTCTAAAAAAAGAATACGGACATATTCAAACTTCCAATTCATTGTTTAGCTAAAAAGAACAGATAATGGACACAGGCACACACAACATATGTTCAAACAATTGCAAGGTATCCTTGTGCAAACTAGAGACCTGGCATGCACATGGTGGGAGAATGGGGCAAATCCAAATTTCCTGGTGACTATAGGGGTACAAGGAACTAAGGGTAGGTTGTTCTTAATCCATGCCTTGTATGGAAATGTCACGACATAAAGACAATAGTAATCACCAGGTGGCATCAAAGATAAAAATCTAATCAGGTAATAAAGGAATAGCTTTAATCAAGCACCATCTTTCTCAGACTGGATGGAGATATGGTACTTGATTTGCAAGATGCATGTGGACCACATCAAGCACAAAAGACAATGCAAATGTTTATTGTGTGGGTCCTAAATTATTCCACAATCTTATCGTGCCTGCCAGGCCGTCATTCCACGCCCTGTCCTGGTCCTAGTGATGCGTGTGCAAAAATGTATTATGAAACTGTAAGGTGAAACTCCAGACATAAAAAAAAATTGCATCCAGAAGATTACACAAATTGTAGGTAAAAAAAATTTGCATTGCCATAATAATCATGCATGTAAAATTGATGGACTAATGGATCTCTATGTACACTCGATCCCAAAGCATGGTCCCACAGTCAATAATGAAAGCAGTCAAACAAAACACACAAGTACATAATCATGCACAGCAAGGTTTTGAGAAATTTCAAGATAAAGAATGTGCATGTTACTTCTACACTTGCAGGATAAGTTCAGGAATATGACTAAATTACTAGATAAGTTAAGAGAGGGTTCCTATCGGGAGCGAATATAATACTACCACACAGTAGGGAATGCATCGATGTCACTTTCTTATCCCAAAAGAAAATAGGTGCAATACAAAGGTGTGCTTGAATGATATGGACCTGCTATTATTTAAGTAATTAAGTCAGTCAGTGCAGGGGGTGATTCTAGAAAACTAAGCAACTCCAATTCCTTCCCTTCCATTGAATATATATGTTCTATGATTCTCTAAAAATTGCTCGATCGTTATTGGAAACGTTGGCAACAACGCCTCCCACCTTCACACGAGAAATGATGGATCAGATCATATCACAAGGAGATATTCAGTCAGACGTTCCAATGCCGAAAAGGCCACACCTTTCACCATCTTTTGCACTATCTAATTTTCGCAAAGAAAAGCCCCCACCTTTCCTCCCACTTTTAAGACCTTTTAAAACCGCAAAGTGACACCCATTTTTAATTTGGCACAACACCCATGCTAATCTTTAGCTCACAAACAATAGTGCAGAAACAGTGGAAAGTAAGTAAGTCATTTTCATCACTAACTAGAGAGAAAAAAAAAGAGAGAGGAGGACAATATGTGTCAGAATCTACTCAAGTCAAGCACAGCACAGAGGTCAATGAACGAGGTATCAGCGACAGCGAACGAACTATTTACTACTACGCTCGGCAAACCTCTCCTCTTCCTCCTCACAATACAGCCAGCAAGAAGGATCCAGAATCAGCTCTGATCTCTCGAATCCAAAGGGGAAAAATGGAGAGGATTCCATCCAATTCAAAGTTTCAAACAAACAAACAAACAGAAAGGACAGCCACACCAAACGCCTCCTCCCTCCCTCCCCCAATGCACCCACACACACACACACAAAAATATCCCAAACAAGAAGCGCCTTCTTCCCACCCAAATTCCTCCTCCTCCTCCTCCTCATCATCATCATCCCAAGACGGAAACGTGAAGCGAACAAATCTGCTAGTACCTACCTGGCGAGTCCGCGGAGCTTGGGCTGGAGGAAGCTCTTGGCCTTCTTCGACGTCAGCGCGTACCCCACCACCAGCTCCCTCGCCGCCACCGCCGCCGCGGGTGGCGCCTGCGCCTGCGCCATCTCCTCCTCATTATCCACCATCGCCACCGCCACCTCCGCCGCCTCCCCCGCCTCCCCTTCTCCACCCCCCACGCGCCCACCCGACACCATCCCCAAAACACCAAACACCAAACCCCGCCGATCGGCAGCGACGCGGCGCGAGATCGGAATGCGGAGGTCGAAGCCCTAGCGACTCCTCCCCACGCGAGCGAGCGAGCGAGCGAGCGGCGAGGAGAGAGAGAGAGAGAGAGAGAGAGAGAGAGACAGGTGGCGCGCGTGAGGGCGCCGTGTGGAGGAGAGCAAGAGGGAGAGGGAGGAAGCCGGAGATGGGGAGCGCCTGCGTATTTGTAGGCGGAGGAGGGAGAGAGATCTGCCCCCACAAAATTACGGTTTTGCCCCTGGCAGTGTTTTCTCCTCTTCTGGTTCCCTGCACACACATGCAGGGCTATTTTATTTACCCGGACCTATTTTATATTTACCTGGTCTAAAAATATTTTGAACTCTGGTTCTTGGTGACCTATTCTGGTGCCTAAGTTTTTTTTTTTAAAAAAAATAGAGTGGTTTTTTTATGAGCTTAATATTATGTGAAAGGTATGAAAAAGTGTTAGCTGACAGTGAAAATACGTATTTTGAACTCTGGTTTTTGGTGATCTATTCTGGTGCCTAAGTTTTTTTTTTAAAAAAATGGAGTGGTTTTTTTATGAGCTTAATATTATGTGAAAGGTATGAAAAAGTGTTAGCTGACAGTGGCGGACGCAGGATTTCGATGATGGGGGTACAGACCTACCAAAGCATCGTCCAGTGAGAAAAAAAATGAAGTGTTAACATGGGTTAGTAGTGCAAATAAAAATGATTATTATATTAATAACAAAATAGCTAAGAAAAATTTTATAATACTATTGGAAAGCATGATTTTGTGCTTAAGAATGGGTGTTTTGAACTATTAGACAATATTTTACTTGTTAAATCACAATAGATTGTTAAAAGATTTAGGGGTACAACTGTACCCCATGTCATATCATAGATCCGCCACTGTTAGCTGAGCAGACGATGTTAGATTCTCCTTATACTTGTAAAATTATGGACATAAATGGATCACGGGAAAATATCATTTGAATGCTATTCTGGATGATGATTGGGCGATATTGGATAGTCCTCTCCGTCTCCGCACGTAGCTAAATCCTATACGGTCGGAGGCATAAATAGACTTTGAATGCCTCCAAGCGACACCGGTCGCCAAGAGACACGTGCACTTGCCTAGTGGAACGCGGTTTCCTCCTAGGGACTAGGATGAATTTTCATTGGTGGATGTAGCGGGATGACGGACACGCGACCATTCAACCCGAGTTTGGATCCTAGGTGAAGAGGCCAACTTGTTTCTTTCTTAAAACGGTTTTCTATGTCGCGACTATCGCACCGGTGCACATTTTCAATATACTTTTTTATACACGTGCCTTCTAGCGATTGGTGCACATTGTCAATATACTTTTTATACACGCGCTTTCTAGCGACTCACTAAATTAATATATAACTTGAGCCATTGTAGAATAGAGACATCATCATCGGAAAAAAAAAGCATGTTCAATTTCCAATACATTACAATATTTATTGTCCAACCCTACATCATAAGTGCAGAATTAATCAATTATAAGAGCTCTATATTTACCAAACCAATATCATCGTGTTTAGCTAGTTTTTGTACAGTGTAATCTCTACTCATCTATTCACATGTTGGTGCAAGCTAAGCTAAGCTCAAGCGCGTGATCCGCACTGCCAAAATGCGTGGCGTCTTGGGGTTTTAACGGCAGAATGCAGCTCAGGCTGCGGTGTCATTCCCGGCTTGCGTGCACGGCGTAGCGTACGTAGAGATTGACAAGAGATCGACGAGTGCGTGCGTGCTCGGTGCCCTCCTGTGGTGGAATTCAGACGGCAACACAAACACTTCTTTGGTTCTTCCCCTTTTCTTTTCTTTTCTTTTCTTTTCTTTTCTTTTTTCTCGACAGTTTTAATTTCTTTTTTCTTGGAGGCTAGCTAGTATGGCTAGAGACAATTTAGTTCTGTTTAGTTTAGCTGTGTGTACCGTTGTGTATTAGCTAACATGCAGTAAAAGTGTGGTAATAAATAAATAAAGTGAAGCATGACTCCAAAATTTGGGCCCTTTTTTTTTACCTTTTCGAGAGCGTCCAAACTTTTGAAAGCTTTCCTTTTTAGAAGATGTAAATAAAAAGTTTTGTGCTTTTTCCGGAGGGCTGTCTCTTCATGCGTCCCGGGATTGTGAAATTAGCTGGAGGATTTGTTCGGCATTTCTTTTTCCAAACTAGAATTGTCTAGTAGCTCGATATGACGTTTTTAGCCTCGGGAAAATATAATGAAAAGCACTAGTAACGTGCTTTGTAAATGAAAAACCGCAGTTATTTGTTAAGCTTAAGCCGTGCGTGTTCCTTTTTAAATTATATAATCCAAAAATGATTTAGCGTTTTTGAAGTTTGGTATTTTAAGAATATTATAAGTAGTATGTTTTAAGGTGTATTCCTAGCAACCACGTAAAGCTCTAAAATTAATTGCAATGCAAATATGTAAAACTCAAAATCAGCTTCACAACATAATCAAAATGGGTATCATGCATTTGGAAGCTGTCATTGCAATTTCCACGAAGGAGCACTGTGTGAATTTCGCTCTTTGTAAAGGACCATTTTGAACAATAATGTTTTTAGCGACTTTTAAATGGTCTCAACTCAAGAGATTATTAATAGCCTTTGGTCTTCAAAAAGAGTATAAAAACCTCTATTTCCTAAGAACCACACAGAGAGAAAGAGAGATGATATTGTTCCATATAAATTGGAATAATACACTGAATATTTAACACTAGCTCTTTTAGAAAACTTATTTTATAAATAAACACCATAAAAAACTACAGAAAAAATAGACCTCTACCTCAACACCGAGCCCTAGGACACTGAGGCCCAACCTGTCGATGGCAAAAATATTGGCGCTAAACCCACAAGATCGGTTTAGTCAATCGTCTAATACTAAAAAGAATTATTCCCTCCGTTTCACAATGTAAGTCATCCTAGCATTTCGCATCAATACTCATTAACATCTATATAAATATAAATATAAATATATATATATATATATATATATATATATATATATATATATATATATATATATATATATATATATATATATATATATATATTCATTAACATCTATATAAATATGGGAAATGTTAGAATGAATTACATTGTGAAACGGAGGGAGTATTGAATTTTGTAGTACAAGCATGAGCATAAGTTGACTCCACAGTCCATACTTGATAGTACTCCATACTGATCAGTTGTCAACATAGGGATGGCAGAGATTGATTATAAAATGTTGAGTACTCTCTCCGTCCCAAAAAAAAAAGGCAAACCCTAGATTTCCGTGTCCAACTTTGACTGTCCGTCTTATATAAAAAAATTATAATTCGTATTTTTATTGTTGTTAGATGATAAAACATGATTAATATTTTATGCGTGACTTGTATTTTTAATTTTTTTTATAATTTTTTCAAATAAGACGGACGGTCAAACGTTGGGCACGGAAACCAGGGTTTCTCTTTTTTTTTGGACGGAGGGAGTAAATTTTAAATCCAAGTCTTCATATGGTCCAATTTATAGTAATTTGATACTCTGAAACTCCGAATTGATGTCCACATTGTTGGAATATTCTTTTGGGTTGCCTTCTGATCAGTGCATCTGTATCAGCTGCACAGTTCGTTATGTGGCACTGGCACACACAACGAGACACTCCGGATGGTGTGGAAGAAGCCGTGGAAAAATGGGAAGGAAGCTGCCATGGAATATTCTAGAAGCATGGGCAACGCTTCTTCTATTCCTTCCCTTTCTTGGTTCTGCCTCTCCAAGTTGACCATAATATAATGGCGCCAATTTCCAATCTTGTCTCGTGTATACAAAGCAAAATTGAAGGACCAGTTCCGTTTGATGACAAATTGTAGGGTAATGGATGGCGCTACCAATCTTCTCTTCTATCAGTACTAAAGTTTTGGCGCTACCAAGATTTTACTACTACCTTCATTCCAGAATATAAGAATTTGTAGGGTTAGACATGGATATTAATAAGAGCAATTTTATAGTCTTAGAGGAGGTACCATAAGATACCAAAAATTTAATATAAAATTTGGTACCTCATAGTACCTAGATACCAAGAGGTATCAAATTTACAATAGAAAATGTTGTACTTAAATGAGAGAAGATTATGATTCGTTGAAAAGTTAAGGTAAGTAGGGAAATTGAATGAAGAGTTGTAACTGGTTAGGAAGAGAATATTGGTGAAGAAATTGTTATATTTTGCGACGGAGGAAGCAGTAGAATAACATCCAAACCAACACTGAACTATCCTACAATCTACTACAACAATCTGAAGGTGTTTGGCATGCTAGGTCAGATCCCTGCCTACAATTCATCTGTCCCTATCTACTTGTGTCCTCTGTCTCCAACTCTCCAAGTGGGGATAAAAGTGTCAAAGCATTCTTCCCACAGTTACTACTCACTACTGTGAGTTATCCTTTTGTGATGTGGATGTGACACGAGTGGCTGAGTGCCCTTTTCATCACCCATGGAATTGGAGCACTTCAGCTTCAGAGGTTCCCAGTTTAATACTCCTATATATCACCAGGAAGACCAGTATTTGGTAACTAGTTGTAGGAGCAATCAAAGAAAATTCAGTCAAACCCTGCAACTGCAACTTAAGATAAAAATGCTATTGTCTGAAAAAAAAAATGCTGTTACCTTCTTCTTGATTCAAGCAAAAATGGTGAAGATTTACAGCGATTTTGATCGGCAGAAGATGAGAATATAACTGCACAAGTGGATAGGAAAAAATGTTTGAAGTTGAGAGAGATGGCGAGTTATCTCAAAGAACTGGACAGTAGAGGGATACACACTACACCATTTCACAATCAGATAAAGGAAGAGCTTTTGGATCCACCAAAATGTTATCTTAGCTTTTTAGTCACGCGTGGAGATGAATTGGAAAAAAGAAGAAGAAAGAAACGCGGACTGCTGTATCTGATAATGCTCCCTTTCAGTTCCTCACAAGTTGTTTATGATGATAATCTCTTCAGATAACCCTTCGAGAGAGATAATATATTGCCAAAGCTTTGAAGCACATGAGTTCATGAGATTATGAAATGGCAATTGCTGCGTGTGCAGATAAAGGATTGAGCTGGAAAGATCAGGAGCTGTGCGACAAATATCTCTCACTGGGGCACTGGGCAGACACACATCAAGCCCACAGAAGAAGCACAGAATAGCTATCCATCCATTCATGCTATGTCCAACAGTTGAAATGAGTTATCAAACACGTTTTTATGTCAAGAACCGGCTTCAATTCACACATTTTTTGCTCAGTTCAGAAAAATTCAGCATAATTCAGCTCCACAAGTCCACGTAATTGGATCAAATGAACAGAAATGGAGTAACGGGGCGATTCCATGATCGTGTGCCTGAGCTAAAAAAATAGTTAAAAGTAGCCGTCCACAATCTCGATCCCTTTCACAACGCAAACACCACCACAAACTTATTCGTCCAGCATTTTCACAATAATTCCACGTGATGCTCGCATAGGCCGCAAAATGAAACCGCGACATCGAGATATTTTTCCTGCCCAAAATTTCAGGATCTGGAGAAGATATCCATGCTTGGAAATTAAAGGAGACAGCGAAATGATCCCTCTGCTGCTCGTGGTCGCTCTCGTTCATTGTCATGAAACCACACGAATTAAGAATTTCAGAAAGTAAGCAACTCGTTGGAATTCAGGCACATGATTCCTCACCTCAGGACGCAAGAGGCGGAGAGAGAGAGAGCGATAGCACCGAGCGCGAGGTCAATGAATATGGCTGAGCTTGAGCTCCCATTTGAGGTGTGGGGATCTCCTTCCATGCGGACAAGAAATGAAACGAGGAGAATTATCCGGCCTCAACTTTTTTTTTTATGTTTATGCTTGTTAGTCAAAATTTAAATTTTTAACTTTAAATTTTTAACATGTATATAAAAGTTTTATTCACAAATATACCGTTTGGCTTATTCGATGGGGCTGATCGATTATACCCGACAGCGATAGCAACAGGGAGAAAACGAAGTGCCTGAATCGAGTCGAGAAGATGAGTAACTGCGGCTGTGTTTGGATTTCAGCCAAACTCAACCCAGCCAAGAAGATTGGCACCGCCAAAATATCGCTACTCGTTTGTTTGGGTTGTAACCAAAAGTTTGGCATGCCAAATTGTTTGGCTTAGATTACTGTCAAAATCAAACTTTCCATAATTTGTGAATGTCAAATTTTGACAAGTTATAGTGTTATAAAATTTTGGTAGAATTTACATGGTAATTACGCTGAAAATTTTAAATCTTAAACTGTAATTATATTGTAAGTTATAATACATTGTGTTTTTTTAATATACAATGTATAAAATAATTAGGATTAAAAGTAATTAATCACCTACTTAAAAGAGGATATAGGAGAGAAAATCATACTTGCATATAGGAGAGAGAATACAATTAATGGATTTAAAATGGCACCAATCTGGACCCTCAGTTGAATGTCGGAATGCGACCTTGACATCGTCGCCAATTCTTGTCAAAATTTTTTGACAATGACCAATTCTTTGCCATGCCAAAAAATTGACAAGAGAATGGTAAATGAACCAAACACTTCGTTCGTTGGCGTGGCAAACTGCCGATCAGTCCAGGCGAAGGCAAAAGAAGCCTTTGCGTACTGCACTTCGATTCCAAATGAAGTTCACTCGGATTTTTTTTTTAAAAAAAACGAGTTCACTCGGGTTTACAAGACATCAAACTACAATATTGCCTGCTGCAGAAATCTGATGAATAGGCTAGTCATGGTGACTGTACGTTGTAAGTGCAGCAAACTGCCGACGCGATGCAAACTGTACACGTTAACATGCCACTCACCTGGAACGCACAATGGCCACTAGGTGCGGCCGTAGTGTGGATTGCAAAGAGAGAGAGAGAGAGAGAGAGCTAATCACGTAAACGTAAACACAGCAGATAGCAGAGATGTTGATTAGGCAGGAGCTGCACCTAGCAGAGATGTTGATTAGGCAAAACAGTATAAAAGCCAATCCAATAAACTACATTTAGCGAAGTGCTATACTAATGCACTAATAACGAACTGTTCTTTTCTTAAGATCGGAGCCAGTAATGGGTTGTCAGCAGGAGAAGCACGTAAACCTTGAAACATACCAAGTTCCACAGTCGAGAGTAAACCGTAATCAACACAAGAAACAAACATAAAATTGAACAAACGCGCATATTATAAGTGACGAAGCGGTCTCACATAAAACAGGGCACACAGGTTACAACAACGAGGGTTGTAAGCCCATTAAGCCCCAAACATCAGATCACCACAAGCAAATGTCTCGAAGACACACGCACACGGCAACAGGATAACTCCACACTGGCAGATCATGGGATAGCAGCAGTTATCAATCAGGCCTTGACACACAGAACATCAAGCCCCCAGACGACGACGACTCCTCTAGTACTCGTCACCATCATCGCCATCCTCATTCTCGTCGGACTCAGCGCCAACCTCCTCGTAGTCCTTCTCCAACGCGGCGAGATCCTCACGGGCCTCAGAGAACTCACCCTCCTCCATGCCCTCACCCACGTACCAGTGGACGAAGGCGCGCTTGGAGTACATGAGGTCGAACTTGTGGTCGATGCGGGAGAACACCTCCACGACGCTGGTGGAGTTGGAGATCATGCACACGGCCCTCTGCACCTTGGCGAGGTCGCCGCTGGGGACGACGCTGGGCGGCTGGTAGTTGATGCCGCACTTGAACCCCGTCGGGCACCAGTCCACGAACTGGATGGTGCGCTTGGTCTTGATGGTGGCGACGGCGGCGTTCACGTCCTTGGGCACGACATCGCCGCGGTACATGAGGCAGCAGGCCATGTACTTGCCGTGGCGAGGGTCGCACTTGGCCATCATGGAGGATGGCTCGAAGGCACTGTTGGTGATCTCGGCAACAGAGAGTTGCTCATGGTAGGCCTTCTCCGCAGAGATCACTGGAGCGTAGGACGAAAGCATGAAGTGGATCCTTGGGTAGGGCACAAGGTTGGTCTGGAACTCATTGACATCCACGTTCAGAGCACCATCAAACCTCAGGGAGGCGGTCAGGGATGAGATAACCTGCACATTAGCAATAAACAAGTTGGTTAGAGAACAGCACAAACAAGAAATGGCAGTGAATTAACATAGCAGAGAATTTGAGATCATTGCAAGGATACAAGACTGTACCTGAGACACAAGCCTGTTGAGGTTGGTGTAGGTTGGGCGCTCAATGTCAAGGGAGCGGCGGCAGATGTCATAGATGGCCTCATTATCAAGCAGAACAGCAACATCAGTGTGCTCAAGGAGGGAGTGGGTAGAGAGGACACTGTTGTATGGCTCAACCACAGAGGTGGAGACCTGAGGGGATGGGTACACAGTGAACCCAAGCTTGGACTTCTTGCCATAGTCCACAGAAAGGCGCTCCAGGAGAAGGGAACCAAGACCAGAGCCCGTTCCACCTCCAACAGCGTTGAACACAAGGAAACCTTGGAGACCAGTGCAGTTGTCAGCAAGCTTCCTGATGCGGTCAAGGCACAGATCAACAATCTCCTTGCCAACTGTAAAGATTTAGCACCCCAAGTTAGTCATGTAATTAGCCACATAACAAAAAAAATAGCACCGTGGTAGTAAGAATGGAACTCACTGGTGTAGTGACCACGGGCAAAGTTGTTAGCTGCATCCTCCTTGCCATTGATGAGCTGCTCAGGGTGGAAGAGCTGGCGGTAGCAACCAGTCCTCACCTCATCAATCACAGTAGGCTCAAGATCAACAAATACAGCACGGGGAACATGCTTCCCAGCACCAGTCTCACTGAAGAAGGTGTTGAAAGCATCATCACCTCCACCAACAGTCCTGTCACTGGGCATCTGACCATCAGCCTGAAAGGACAAAATACATGTTAGCGCCTTAGTGGTACATTATTATTTCAGTACAGCAAGATAACACAATTCAAAAGACTGACCCACAATAAATAACTAGTCCTCAATTTAAAATTTGAGTTCCTAAATAGACATCTATGAATATGCTGTACATCGGCACTACAGAAAATACGATTCCCAATAATTGAACAATTGTACTTTATTTAGTTGTTACTACAACAATGGAAGATACAAGATCGTTTCAAAACTACCATACATGCGTGGAGTATTTGTTCCACAGATCTGGAAAAAACAGATCTGACGGGCAGTGTCACCAAACACTAGACATATGTATTTGTATTAGGTGGGTGACGTGTACAAACATGACTACCAGATCTAGAATTAGAACGCGGCGTGCTTTGGAAATGTTAAGTAGATCCAAATACATCGGTAACAAATGAACATATTCATATGACATAGCTGTAAAACATCATGATCTATCATATCAACTAGAGGGGATCTCGGCATGTATCATTCTATTGCATCTAGAACCATAGCATTTCCATGTGACAAACAATTTTGAAACATACATTGCTCAGATCTACCATAAGAACACCATGTTCATGACAGCATCGACCATGATTTCCACATTTAACAGCATCCCGAGGTCAGATCCAGTGTTTAGAACTATCATTTCAGCAAAATTCACAAAATAAATCCTCCAATTCGCCTACATATATCCATTCCACGCATCCTAGGACCAGATCCACCATACCAGTATACACGAACACTAAACATTTCATCAGATCCGCTAACTACGACAGAGAAAACGCAGATCCAGACAACCAGATCCACCGACAAATAAACACAGCCCCCCACATCCAACAACCGCGAATCCACCCAGATCTGACCCAGAAGCAGGCACGAAGAACACGGGGGGTGAGGGAGATGGGACGCGGATCCGTACCTGGATGCCATGCTCGAGGCAGTAGAGCTCCCAGCACGCGTTCCCGACCTGGATACCGGCCTGGCCGATGTGGATCGAGATGCACTCCCTCATGGCGGCGGATTGGGTTGATGCTGCGACGGCGGCGGAGAAGGGAGAGAGGGGAGAGGAGGAGGAAAAGCGCGGAGGCGCGGAGAGAGGCGAGTACGAAGACGCCTTTCTCTGCGTTGTCTCGGCTTAGGGTTTGCGATCCCCGCACTCCGCCCGTTTTATAGGGCCAGACAGCCTGGACCTCTCAGGAGTGGAAGCGAAGGGATGGGGGAGTTTTTCGTTTTACCCCCTTTGACGTCTCCAAAATTCACTCGCATCTCACATCGTGCCTGCAACGGTCGGGTGGTTGGATCATATAGAGAATATTTAATAAGTTAGGGAGCTTTATGATAATATCCACCGCAAGGAGGCCACCCGCCTCTCGTTAGTTTCACTGACAGGTGGGTCCAGAGGCTTCCTTCGTGTGCGGTTAGCGAGTGCACGCGTCGCTCCAAGAAAAAGCAGTAGGTGACCTGGCCACCTCGTTGTAGGTGCGACCGATGCAGACGTCCCGCTTGCCGGTGGGCCCACGTTACAGCTGGGTCCCACATATCGGTGGGTGCGATGAGTTGTTCGGTGCGTAGGAGTAGATTGGATCCCAACGGGTGGTTGCGTCGTCGGCGGCCCTGCCGATTTTATTTTCGATTTTTGAAATGCGAGAGCGGGAGAACGGCACCGTTGGCTTGGCTGTGGATGCCGTTAGCCGCACCGGACTATTCGGCCCAGTTCCATTTTGGCCCAACTTGAAACAGCGCGGAGCACAAGACGGGGGAGCCCATTTAGGCCCGTAATCTCAGCCCTGTAGAAAGTCCGTGTCGTTGCGATGGACCAGAAAGCCCATGGGCCTTGGAGGCGTTCTCTGCTGGGAATAAAATAAGTTCACACTCTGTCCCTCAACTTTACGTCGAGTTTGTTTGACATCCCTAATGCCCAGTACCAGAAATCTTTTGATACAAATAAGGTTTGATATAAAGTGGCACGTGGTGAATGGCATCGTTTGAAAAATCTTCAGATCGAGCGGGCTTCACAAGCCGTAAGTGCAAGTGCCAAAATTTGTGAAGAAAATTACTTCCTTCATTTCACAATGTAAGTTATTTTAGCATTTTCCACATTCATATTGATATCAATAAATTTAGATAGATATATATGTCTAGATTCATTAGTATCAATATGAATGTGAAAAATGTTAGAATGACTTACATTGTGAAATGGAGGGAGTAGGAAACAGTACTTATAGTGTACACGAGGTACGTACGCATGCTTATATGTGTGCTTGGTTGGCTGGTTGACACGGTCAACATGGGCTGGGCTGGGCTTGGCTGGTTTGTGTGGGCTCGGTGATGCAGCAACAGCGAGGAGACGGAAAAAGTACACCAAAGGTACCTCAACTTGTCATCGAGTTATGAAATCGTCCCCCAACCGTAAAACCGGATACAATGCATCCCCTAACTTATAAAACCAGTGCAAACTAGGTCCCTCGGCGGTTTTAAGCTTGGTTTTGTCCGACGTGGCAGCTGAGTCAGCGTGAGACCCACGTGGGCCCCACATGTCAGGTGCCACGTCAGCAGACCGGCCGGCAGTGGGGAGGAGTTCGCCGGGACGAGGAGGTCCGACGGGCGGCCGGCGATGTGGCGGCGCCGCCCTCCGCCAGCTTGGCCTTGTAGACGGTGCAGTATCTGGCCGATTAGGGGTGAAAACGGATCGGATTCGGACAGATAGTAGTCATACCATATCCTATACCATATTTTTTAATCGGATTTGGAGGCGGTGCGGATAATGTGCGGATGCGGATGCAGAGCGGATTATTTCGGATGTCGGAAATGGTGCAGAGTCGGTGCGGACTCGGCTCGGAAACGGATGAAAATAATCGGATATGACATGTATATACAATCGATACAATATCTGATCATCTGTACAATGAGCAACAATGAGATACCAATATCACAATTCACATGACTCATGAAAGCACCGATCACATCATAATATTATGTCAAGATGTTAACGATTAACTTGTCTTCTGTCCAAAAGCATGTAATCGACACATATAGTATTGACATCACGATATATCGCATTCACATAACACATAAGACATAGAAGTTCCACAGATGTTAGAAAAAACAGTATTGCGTAACATAGGTGATAGAGTATTGGAGGTCCACAAATGATGTCCAATTCTCATATAAATGATGCCCGGGTTGGAGACGGTAGGGCGCGTCGCTGGGTGGAGAAGTCAAGCGGCGGCGTGGGAGGACTAGAAGAAGAGAAGTCTCGATGAAAAAATTGGTTGACGTGACGCTGGTGGAGTCACGGACTGAACTCCTGTATAGATTGATGGATAAGGTGGACCTGGATGGGCTGAATCTTTACACGATGAAATGCTCATGTCAAATGGGCCAAATTGAGTGGTTATATGGGCTGTGTAATTCGGATTATCCGGCAAAACATTTATCGGATAATCCGCTTAAAATAGCGGATAATCCGTATCCGCCGGATATTACCGATACCATATCTAAAAACCCTTACCATATCCTCACTTCGGACGGATTCGGAGCGGATCGGATCGGATAATATCCGCTCCGTTTTCACCCCTATGGCCGATGAAAATGACGACGGCGGCGGCCATTAGGACAATGACGATGGCGGCGACGGTGGAGGAGGTGAGGGGCAAGGGGGTTGGGGGGTTGGTGAGGCACTAGTGGGGTAGCGGCGGGCCGCAGAGCGCCGGGCTGTTGGCGAGGAAGGCGTCCGGCGGCAGAGAGGCGAGGTCGGGGGGAAGTTCACCGGAGAAGTTGAGGGAGTGGATGGGGGCGAGGCCGTGCGGGATAGGACCCTGGAGGTGGTTGGTGGAGAGGTCGAGGGAGCGGAGGGCGCGGAAGACGGTGAGGGAGGAAGGGAAGGGGCCGGAGAAGCGATTGGCGGAGAGGTCGAGGAGGCAGAGGGCGTCGCAGGTGGTGTTGGGGGTGACAGCGGCGGGGACGGGGATTGGGCCGTCGAGGGCCTCGGAGGTGGAGCGACGACAATAGGATCTCGATGCGTTCCGTCCGTGAAGTCCTCGATGCGTTCCGGCGGAACCGCGGCGGGTCGCCGTCGGCGCTCGGGAGACAGAACCACCCCACGTCGATGTCGATGACCTGCACGCCGTGCCAGAGGTTCCGCCACCGCCGCCGTCGACGCGGACGCGCTTGCACTGGGGCTCAGATGCCTCCGCCGCCGCCTCCTCGCCTTGGCGACCTCCTTCCTATCGCCGGCCGGCCTGCCCGGAGAGGAGAGAGAGAGGAGGAGGAAGGGAGAGGAGGGGGAAGAGAGATGTGAGGACCAAGTGGCACCTGACATGTGGGGCCTACGTGGGTCCCACGCTGACTCAGTCGCCATGTCAGATAAAACCGGGGTCAAAACCACCTAAGGACCTAAAACGAACTGTTTTATTATTTGAGGGACGTTGGGTATCTGGTTTTGCGGTTGGGGGACGATTTTGTAACTTGATGACAAGTTGAGGAGCCTTCGGTGTACTTTTTCCCGAGGAGACAGGTGGGACCGAGGGAGTGGCGAGGAGGAACGAGGCAGCAGTGGCCCAACGAGCAAGCGCAGTTGGACCGGACAGCCTGCTACTGCTAGTGCTAGCTGGCGACCCATGCGAGGAAGGAGATCGGCACTTCAGCAGGAGCGCGTGAGGAGACCGAGACCGATCGGGCGCCACTTCGACGTCGGATTAGGAATAGAGTCCTACTGATATTAGGAGTATTAGGAGTTCTAGTTGAAGGTTTTATGTATGAATAGATAGGGAGTTCTAAGCCTAAGGAAAGAGAAAAGTTGGGGCTTATTTAGGGTTCTGATTTGAGAAACGTCGAGGGGTTTTCCGGCTAGCTCCACAAAGTGGTGGGCTAGACGACCTAGATTCGAAGCCTCGCTTCTTCTAATTATTTGATATTAGGTCATTCCCTAATATTCGCCGTTTTATTTAGGGTTCTGACTTAAGTTTAATAGAGATGGGAGTAGTGGTTTAAAGGGTACCTCAAACATCCGCCACACTTAAATCTCAGCAACAAGGGCACGACGGCCATGGCGACGGACGCGCCTTTACCTTCATGGGTCGTGCTCAACAGTGCCGTGAGCATTGCCCCAGGTGCTGTCGAGAACGAGCCAGAGTGGGCAATCAAATGCTCGCACAGGCAGGCCTACCCCTACGCATGGCGGGGCGTGAAGGAAGCCAGCGCCTCGATGGCGAGGGACGTCACGCTCCTCGCGCGCCTCGTGGAGCCTCCGGATCTGTCCTCCCTGTACATACGCCTACCCGCCGATGAGCTTCGCAGGCCGCGCTTCCCCATGCCCGACAGCGGCAATGGCGATGACGACGAGATCCGCGACGGCGACGTGTCGTTGTCGGAAGGACCTCTTCTGAGGGCTTCCGTCAGGGCCGCCGACGAGAAGCTCGTCATCCTCACCTCGACGCTACCAGATTGTGACCGTGCTAGCTTCTACCTCATCTACAACGCCACCAAGACGTCTCTCTCCATGATCCCCCTCCTTCCCTCCTACTGCTCACCCTCCTTCACGATGCGACCTCTCCCCATGCGTCGCCGCAGCGGTGGAGATGGCGGTGATGGGGACTACTCCTTGGCTATCATGGCGAGGACCTCGGTGCTCGATGAACAGACACGAGACCCCATCGACCGAGATGTCCTCTGCCTGTGGCCACCTCCAGCCTCCGCCAAGCCGCTGCCGCTGTCGGGACGGCGAGGCATCGAGCCATGGCGGGTCAAGCAGCCGCACTTCCCCTCCCAGACGCCAGGCAGCTTCGTCGCCGACACGGTGTTCTCATTCAACGGCTAGGCTTTCTGGGCTGACCTCGCGCATGGTGTCCTCTACTGCAACTGCGACGACGTGCTTGCCGGCGGGTACGACTTCCAGTTCCACTACCTCGGGCTGCCCATGGAGTGCCGGCTCGACGACGTTGACAGCTGCACGGGGAGGGGGAACCCGGCGGAGCACCGGACCATGAGCTATGTCGGGGACTCCATCAAGTTCGTGTCCATCGGCGACGGTCTCCACCCGGAGTTGAAGGTGTGGGCTCTGTTGCCAGCCACTATGGAGTGGAAGAAACTCCACGAGCTGAGCATGGCGACGTTGTGGGGGTTGGAGGGCTTCAAGAACGCTGGGTTGCCAGAGAACCTACCGATTCATCCCATCCTGAGCACGCAGCAAGATGGTGTCCTGTACCTGGTCTTGCCGGCTGAGGAGAAGGTGGAGGAAGACATCGTTGTCGCCGTCGAGGAGGAGGATGTGGCGGTAACTGAACAACGGTACTTGTTCGGCCTCGACGTGTGCAACAAGAGGACCCTGTCATCGAGACATCTCCCGGACAGTGGCTATCTCTTGGGTTTCGACATGTTCAGGTGCCTCGACGAGCGTTGCCTCTGTCCTCATGCCGCTCCGAGCACTGATGAGAATGGGGCGCGTCCAATTCCAGCTACACGCAAGAGGAAGTTGCCAAGCAGTCCAAGCCCTCCTTGATGACCTGAAAATGTTGTAGCCAAGCGTTTGGTAAAGATTTCTATGAGGCCAATAATTAAGGAAAAATAGGGTCTATAATGCTATGGGACCAAGTTTGCACAGTTTTGAATAATAGAGGGGCAATGATTTCTGGTATTGGGGATTAGGGATGTCAATCAAACGACGTAAAGATGAGGGACGGCTGGTGAACTTATTCCTTCTCTGTTGCGTTGGACTCGTGGAGGGACCACAACTGAACTTTTTCCATTACTATATACTATACATGTAGATGGGCCCATGTCGGTCCGAACGAGCATGGACCCATGTGAGGCTGCGATCCCCATGGGCCATGGCCAGAAGGACAGATAGTAGTGCAAGGGCCCATCTGATGGTGCGCGTGATTGCGAGCCCTGCCATTTTCTTCTTCTTACTACCTGTTTTGCAGGCTGCAGCACCAGTGTTCTTGACAGAAGAGGAGAGAAAAATTTCAACAGCTTAATTGCCTACCCCTGTACAATTCTTTCATCAATCGATTGATAGCTAAATACTAGTACAATTGGAGTAACAATTACCAGCAATATGAAGCACCTTTGCCATTTCTTTTCATTTATCTTCTGGGCGTTCTCATTGTCTTTTGTTGCAGAGTTTCCCGAAGGATGACACTTACAAGTCGATAAACCGTCTAGAATTTCTTGCAGAGAATTCCATTTTCCCTACTATGATTGTCAGCAAGGAAATTTATGTTGCTAACCGGCCATATAATTTGGGGGGGTTGCCATTGGTTGAGCAGCTAATTTCTAGGGGACAAACATCACTATCTATGATGGGGTTTTGAGAGCGACTGTTTGCTATAATCTAATGCAACAAATCGCTGGGCAAGCTTTCAGTCAGATCTTTTCCTTGGACATTGTCCAAAAAAAGAATTTGGATCTTGCCACTCCAATAATGCATATGAAAAATTCACACAACAGACAAATTTTCTCTGCAGAGCCAGAGCCCCCCCACTTGCTTCCATCAGTGGTTGTGTTGGAGGGTTTAAACAAATAGTAGGAGATTAGATGCTTTGGTTAACAAAATCGAAGTCTTTGTTACCACCAGAGCAAGGTAGGCATTAGTTGACTAATGACCAGATGAGGAGAGAGAGACCTCCTTAGTTGTCAAGCCACTTAGTTGTGCTGTGACACAGCAATAATAAAAAAGATTGTATAGTAGAAGTATCCTTCCCAGTTAGCTGGGAATTGTGAAGGAGTTCACATGGGAATGGCATCATATTGTCATGCTCAAGGTTGAATTCTTAAGTTCCCAACAAAATAGTTGGGAGAACAAGAATATCTATTATAGGTGGGAAGAGCAAAACTAGAACAATAATAATATACGAGTTTCTTCAGAAGTGAACATAGAATCGCCGCGCCGCCCTCCGTAATCTTATGAATTTTTTGGACGGACAAGGCATAAACTATATATTATTCTAATCCAGATATGTCTGATTTGTTTATATTCATTCTAATACTTCGTATGATTTGTTTGTGATTCCAGTTCACCAATAATTATTTCCGTGCATATTTTAGGTAATGGAAACGGGTTACATCTCCGTCCTCTGATTTCTTCCGGGCACATATTTTTCAGTACCAATAAAGGACTTATCTTGTGTTAGCTGAAAGAGATAAATGCAACCATAGGGAGCCATAAAGTTAACAACAAGCACATTTATTTATTTTTATACTTGTGTAAACAAGAGGGAACAGCTACATCTTGATCCTGTTACAACAAAACCCACAAAGGAGACTACAAGCAAAGGGTGCAATCAAGCTGGGGCCAGCTTGTATGACCCTAAAAAAGAGAAGAGAGACACACACCCTACACTACTTCTGAATCAAGAGCTTGCAAAAGTCCACCTCAGAGCTGAAAAAAGGAAGGCACCATTTTCTCCACAATTTGAAGCCTTTTGGGTTTGGGAACAGTGTGTGATAGGATAGTGTATGAGATGCCAGCAAAGGTTGGTATTTGGGTTTGAAAAACCTCAATCCTCTCATAGAAAAACAGGGTGAAATCAAAGGGCAACATTGCAGAAGGGGAGAAATGAAAATAAGGTTTTTTTGATAAAGTCAAACTCCCCTTGATAAACAGGCCCTAGAAAAAGACAGGTCTCTTTTTTACGTTTCTACCCTCTCCCAAGAACATGGAGTGACTAGCTCAATCCATGCAAAAAAATGTGATGGGAGAGAAAATAGAAGACTTGTAGGTGGATATTTAGGTAATCTGCAAATTCTCTGCACCCATGCAGCAAAAACAGGTGGTTAATGGCTAAATCCTTGAGGGGGTGTGCTCTGTGGTGGATTGCAAGCAAACTCTCTTCAGAAGCAGAAGCAGGGAAAGGACCTAATTAGAACCATCAGCCTCAGATTTCTCTCAAGGCTAATGATAAAAATGTAGTAGGAAGATTAAAAACCAAAGATTTGATCTAGATTAGACTTGATCAGGAAAGCAAGTCCTTCACAGGGATAACTTGAATGCTTGATTTAGCTTCTTGACGATATCTTTGACTGATAATGAGAAGTTCTCTCCAGCCTGCAAGAACATCATCACCATTCCTTTTTAATCCATGTAGCGTAAAAGGTGATTAATTTGGGGGTTAAAATAAATTCGAGGGAGATTGGGAGCTTACGGTGGCCATGATGGTGATGTCGAGGGAGGAGGAGGTGAAGGGGAGCACATTGGTGTTCATGATGGTGAGGCCGATGGTCTCGACCTCGGAGAGGGCGGTGATGAGGGCGCCCTTGCGGTTCTCGCAGTGGATCTTGACCAGCACGGTGCGCTCCGACACGCGGGCCTCGATCTCCGGCAGCCCGGCGGTGGCCTCGCCGCCGTCGAAGTTCTCGTCGCAGGACGAGCCGTCGTCGTCGTCGGCGGACAGCTGGGACTTCTTCACCAGCACCGCCGCCTCCACCGGCCGCCGCCGCGCCTCCTCCTCCAGCCCCTTCACCTGGTCCTGCAGCTGCTTCACGTACTTGATCGCGTCGCCCAGCACCGACGCCTTGTCCATCTGCATCGGCAAATCAAGGTTCGTCAATCATCGGAGCTTTGCTAGGTCAGGAAATAGGAAGAGGAAGCCATGCACGCAAGGTGTTTGGATGCGTGCCTGCCTACCTTCTTGAGGCCAGGGACGATCTTGGAGAGGGCGATGAAGCGCTGGCTGAGCTTCTCGCGGCGCTTCCGCTCGGCGAGGATGTGTTCCTGGTTCTGGGAGGCAGGCCGGGAGGCGGCGGCGGCGGGGGCCTTGGCGACGTCGGCGGCGACCATGGCGTCGTAGCTCCGCTTGACCGGGCGCGCCTGGGAGAAGGGCGCGGCGGCGGCGTCCAGCTCCTGCTTGGGCTTCAAGGCCGCGGCGGAGGCGCCGCCGTAGTACGGGGCGCTCTGCGCCTGCCCCGCGCTGGCGAACGCCGCGGCGGCGGCGGCGTCGGCGTGGCCGCCGAAGGAGAGGATGGTCGGCGAGGAGGAGTCCGCCGGGGAGCCCTGCTCCGTGATGCACGAGTCCCAGCTGGTGTTCACCTTCGCCGCCTTCCGCGGCCGGTGCTCCGCCGCCGCCGCCGCCGCGTACTGCTGCTGCTGCACCATCATCGCCGCCGCCGCCGCCGCCGCGTCCGCCTCGCCGGCCTGCCCGAACGCGACGGCGATCTGCTGCTCCGTGTACTGCTCCAGCAGCCCATCCGACTGCCACTGGTGAAAAAAGCTCGGCTCATCCATCACCTGCCACCAAAGAAACCATGGATCGATCCAACATCAGCACACAACCATACTCGAATCCACAATTAACATCGAGATGACCAAAAAATTTACCATATTGGAGAACCACTGCGTCGCCATTTCTACTTCCCTTCTTCCCTCGACGATTAATTCCTCGAAACCAAAGATGGGGGGTCTTGAGAGCTCAAATCACACTCCTGCTCATAAACCAAACACCCACAACACAACAGTCAGAACCAACAGCATTTGCATTTGTTTCTGTGCTCAAAAGAGAGTGAGATTGAGTTGTTCTTGTGATGAATGTGTGGGAGAGGAGAGAGAGGATGAGGAGCGTGTGAGACCAACCTATGGAGATTGGGGGGGGGGGGGGGGGGGTCAGGTCTCTTTCGTTTCCACCAATGGAGACTAGACAAGCTGCACCACCTTATATAACCGGGAAATTTAACTATTTGCCACTCTTGTGACATAGCAATTAACGATTTGCCACATCCTGTCAATGACATGTGGGCCCTCATGTGTCTATGACATGTGGGCCTAGTGGCAAATCGTTAAGCAACATCTGTAAGAGTGGCAAATAGTTAAAAGCCCCATAACCATGGGGCTTGAGCTAATATGCCACTATTTTAAGGCCTCTTGGTTGGGTGTGAATGTGAGCTAATCTCTCTCTCTCTCTCTCTTGCCTTGCTTCCTTTGAGCTGCTGCAGAAACTGTGCAAATGGTGGCTCAAGCTCAAGTCTTCTCTTCCCTGGTTCACTTTTGATTTAAGGTTAGGGGGGCCACAGCAAAAAAAAAGAGTATAATTTATGTGGTCTCTCTCTCAAGCATTGCAATGGCTTGGTAGGCGATATTTTTAATTGTTGGTATTACTTCATGATGATGTCAATGGAGATCCTCTAGAGGTTGTGAAAATTGACAGTAGTATCCTAGGTTGGTTTGTTGTTTCTCTTGTTTCTGCACAAGAAATTTGAAATAGAGGAATTTCGGCGGAAACTGGTTCGTGTGAAAAACCCGTAAAATTCCTATGGTCTAAAGGAAACACTTGTTAATTTAGTAATTTGTAGACGGTAACTAAGTCCAGCAAAAAATGAACTTCTACATGAAAGAAGTGTAATATGAAGACCCACATATATAGCTATTGCAATTTGGAGTTTAGAACATGTACCAATTAATGCCATAATAATAATAGGTTCCCTTTAAGTGCTATAATATAAACCTTTTGCTGAATTGGAAGGGAAGAAATGAGCCAATTCAAGCATATATAACCCTCTGATCGATAAAGTGTGCGCTTACATTTATTTTCCACACTACAGAAAACAATTGTCTCCTAAAAACAGCATGCCTCATTTTTCATGAATCTTCTAGTTTGTTTGTAAGAACATATGTTCTATTACAATTTTTCCAGAGGATTCAAAGTGATTAATAAAAAAAATACCAATGCACCCAAATAAGCCGTAGAAATTTATGGCAAACAAAATCAAATGAATTAAGCTTGGAGCATTATTATTCAGAGTTTTCAAGAAAACCTTACTGTTGATAGTTTTTGATGTGGTATAATCTATGCATTCCTCTAAAACGACAGCACCATTTTCTTTTCTTTACTAATTAAGCACCCATTAGAAGTGGAGCTGCACACAAAAAAAATAAAGTGACTAACAGATCATATAATGTGCAGCAAATAATTTGTGCAAACTAATGCTCTGTCTATTATTATATTTTTATCTGCAAGTGCAACCTTTTCTCCACCAGAAAGACGTACCTATTGGTGGATTATATGATGATGACCTGGGCCCAACTCACATGGGACAAGTGCGTCAAGGACGTCAAATACGAGTTAAATAAACCCTAACACCATTATCATTAGGCGAGCAAGCTGTATTTATGAATGATCTAGCGATAGATTAATCAAGAGATTTCTTCGAAAATATCGTTTCAGGATTTGTTGATCTGTATTATAATTTCTTTTCAGGCCCTTACAAAAAAAAATTATACATTTCAAGCCCTTTCAGAGAAGTGGACCTTGCAACCATTGGTGCGTTGCGCCATTTCATGGGAAGGAGACACCAGTTGGATTAAAAAAAAGAGCCATTCGATAAAGTATGATCTGGCTCCGAACTTTTGGGTAAGAGTTACATGAAGAAGAGAATAACTAGCTAGTACTACCAAGTTGTGTCAAGTTGGAAATTATTAAACGAGCAATTTGCACCGTTGGCCACTTGGCCATGTTAACTGTTAAGCGAAGGCTTAGCTTTATTTTGTGCACAAAGCATGCACATCCACGTGCACAAAATGTAATCACTAAACAAAACTATCACAAAATTATAAATTTAAGTCACAATGTCACAAAACCATATGTTTAAGCATTGCACTTATCTCGCAACACAATATTGAAGTTAAATTATCAGACTACATATTTAACAATGAATTATCACACCCTAAATTTTTAGAGGTTGGATCATAGAATTGTTGTCTTGATGAAATTTAATTTTGCAATAAATTGACGCTAACATATAGTTTTACAATAATAAGTCTTATATATATGTAATTTTGTGATACATGGATAATATATAATTTCACGATATTATAGCTTAAATAAGTACGTTTATATTAATTATGTCAAAGTATTCATCTGGCGTTGGAACCTATGACTTCAAAATCATGGGTTTTGTGTAAGAACATGGAGAATTTCTGCCGATTATTTTTTTCCCAAAGGGGTCAGACAACTTATTTTAATCCGCTCTACACATGCCACCTCTGTCCGTTTGTAATATGAATACACCACTAGATCTAGCTAATTCACATATCTACATTTTCATTAGCATTGTAAAGGAAAAGAAAAGAAAAAAAATGCATACTGCTATCTGACAGCTACACACATGAGCTCAACTTGTCAAATGGATGCTTTTTATCTGTTATACAACAGCACTCCAGATTTGCATCTAGCTAGCAGTGCATATTAATGATCGAAATACCCATACCTCCATCTATCTTCAGTTGCCAAAGAAGCTTCCCCATACCTGCCTGTATCCAAGCATAAATTAATAATTATGGTTTCAATAGATAAAAAAGAGCATAATTTACAGATCCAACAACTTGTCTTAAATTTGCCTCAGGATAAAATTGATGGCCAAGGGGGCATATAATTTTTTTTCCATCATATTGTTAAGACTGCATGTGAGGGCTCACCTTTCTGTGAGGCCATTTCACCATGCATCCCTGCTGCCTAGATGGACCATAAGGACTGGGCTCCGGCACTTGCATTGCTTGTTTGTTCTGCTCTTCGATCTCAAGGCACACGACAATTTGGTAAATTGTGATCACGCGTAATAAACAAATCAACCCGGACTGCCTGGCATTGCCCTGTGTGCAAGTTGAAGATGATGATAATTAATTGAGCTAGTGAATTATTTGTTAAATTAAATTCTTTTATACTTGGTCATGAGTCAAGTCCTTGTAGCTTATGTTAAAGCAAATGTCGGATTTATCTATTACTTCTTTTTTAAAAAAGAAAAAGATAGCTGAGCATTTCATAGGCATGGGCTTTCCATCTAGTTATTAAAAACTTAGACATTTTTTTTATCTGTGGAGATTATGGGTCTCATCTTTTCGCTTATCCTTATGCTTATCAGAAAAAAAAAGAATTTTCAACCTTAAATTTAGAGCTGATTTTGGGGTTTTTTTCATCGAAGTATATTTTTCAGCTTTGTTTTTAGATCGCTAAGAACACGTATATAAAAGTTTTATTCACAAATTACTTTTCGTTTGCGAAATGCTGGGCCGTAGGACCTCATTTGCTTTAAGGGAAGTACATCGTGAAACAGCATCCAACTCGCTACCTTTTTTTCAAATAAACCAGTAAAATTTTTACTTACTCCTGCTGATTGTAGGGCGAAGAAAATAGTTCTCCCCCCCTATCCTAAGCTAGGCTGCATTGCTCTTACCCATTAACACATAATAAACAAACTTATTTGATCACGTTTTGGATATATGTTAAGCTATGCATGCATGAGGGTTGTTAGATTAAAGAGAGGAAGATTCAGGGATGATGAAAGTACTGATCCTCCAAAACGAAAGGAGATGAAAAGGATAACGGTCTGAATATAATGGTCCGGTCAAAGGGACATGGTATGAAATGGAAGAAACTGATATAGGCTGTGTTTAGTTCAGCGTAAAGTTTGAATTTTGGTTGAAATTGGAGATGATGTGACTGAAAAGTTGTGTGTGTATGACAGGTTGATGTGATGGAAAAGGATTAAAGTTTGGATCCAAATTTTGGATCTAAACACAGCCATAATGTAATTGGGCCTTTACATTGCTTGTATTTTAAGACTAACGGATGGAATGATCTGGTCATCAAAGAAATCCAAAAGATATGGAAGCAAAAGCGGGCGAAATAATCATATACCGTCCTTCCGTATGTTTTCACATGATCCTTAACGAACAGAAGAATCAACCATGGCTGATGCATGTTTCAAACTCATTTTGATGAAATAAATCGTGCCATGATATGTACTACTAGTAGTAAGTAATATACATTGTTTTTTTAAAAGAAAAATGTGCTTTCTGTACGATTTTACACTTCCTTTATTTTTTGAGGCTATAGCTGTAATAGTAAGAGCCTGTAGTAAAATCGATTTTTTGTTTTGTTCTGGTCTGGTCCTCTACCACCAGCAGTAGATCGCTATCACCTCTGCATCAGCCATGGTTGATTGGTACTAACCTCAAAAGGCGCCCAAATTCTCACGCCAATGATGGGTATCAACTGTGATTCTATCACAGCACGACGCGTGGTCGAACGTAAAGGAAGGCTAAAATCATCTAGAAGCCTGGCTGGCCACTGGCTGGCTAAGCTAAGCTACGCAGCTGAACTCACTTAGAGCTAAGTATAATAGAAGAGTATAAGCCGACTAAGGGCCTGTTTGATACAGCTCCAACTCCTAAATATAACTTCAGGAGTTGAGTCTGGAGTGGAGTTGTGGAGCTGCCTAAACCCAGCTCCACAACTCTAGTACATTTTGTGAGAGAGCTCTACCCAACTCCACTCCCAGTTTTGGTGGAGCTGAAACTGTTTGACTGAGCTCCAGCTCCAGGAGCGGTGGAGTTGGAGCTGGAGCTGTGCCAAACATGCCCTAAATACTGAGGTGGAGGAGAGAAGAGAGGAGAAGCGGGCTGTAAACTTACAGCTGACTTGGACACAAGAACCAAGAAACTATATGAGAGAGATAAGTAGGCCCTGTATTAATTGTAAAGAGCTAACTATTATATGGGTAGGCTGAGAAAATGCTACAAAGAACCTTACAGCCAACAAGTCGATTGTATTATTAGCCTTGCCCTTAGGGCTCATTTGAATATCAGGATCGAGAAAACATAGAAATAAGAAAAATTGTAGAATTTTGATAAAAATATAAATGTAAAACAGAGGATTAACACAAGAAAAACATAGGAATGACCGTTTGATTAAACGGTAGGAAAAACGTATGAATTGGATGAGAGATAGACCCAAAGAAAAGTTACCAAGAGTTTGAAACTCTTGCTAAATTTCCTTCAAAATCTCTAAAGGATTATCTATTCCATTAAAATTTCAAAGGATTAGATAGAATTCAATCATTTATTTTAAAGGTTTCATAGAAAATTTTTCTATAAGATTAAAATTTTTCCTCCAAATTAAAGGGGATCTTAGCCAGTTATCATCTCTCACACTATTCTCCTGTGTACATTTTCCACATATTCTCAATTAATGTACTACGACTAGTCAGCAGTGACTGTCACTTTCGTTTTAAGCTGTCACTTTCTCTTAAGTTTTCCCCCGTCACTTTCCCATGACAATTTTTGTTGACAGAGAGCCATCGCTAGCCCGAAGTTGAGTTATACCGGATCTCGCGACAGCCTACTACTGGACGGAGTAGCAGCAGCAGCAGCGAGACTAGCTACTAGTCACGTTACGAGCCATCCCCAACTCGGCCGACATAGCCGAGCCGAAAGCCACCCATCCGCCTTGCCTTTCCAGTTTCCACCGCGCGCCCGCCCGCCCGCCCGCGCGTGGGCAGCCACAGCAGCATATCCGCCAGATTCTTGGAGACCCAACCAACCAAACGAGTCGAGACGGACGGGACGGGGGCTCCCCTCCCCTCCCACCGTGCGCAGCGCGAGAGATTGCGGGCGGGGACGCCAAAATTCTCGGCATCTCGCGTGCGTCGGCGTGCGCGTGGCGCACTGGCGCGGGCGGACGCGTCTCGCTCTCGCCGCTCGCGTACGTCGGTTCGATCGGCCGCGCGGTCCGGGGCGGGGAGTCGACGCGCCCGGGGGCCGCACGTTTTTTGGCTTTTCGCGTTGCGGCTGCGGGGGGAAGCGCGGTTCAGACGAGCCCGGGTTGGGTTGGGTTGGTGTGTGCCGTTTCTCCCGGATTCCTGGGGTCGCGTCCCGTGTGAGTGACCGATGCGACGTGTGGGCGCAGGGGGTGGGGGGGGGGGGGGGGCTACGCGGACGCCATGCGCGGGGAAACAGTCCGCAACTTTGGACCGGGTCGTCGATCGATAGGCGGCCTGACTGATGACACTGAGTAGTACTCACTCCCTTCAAAGAGAGACAAATTCTAAATTTTCGTGTCTAACGTTTGATTGGTCGTCTTATATGAATTTTTTTAATTAGTATTTTTATTGTTGTTAGATGATAAAATATGATTAATACTTTATGCGTAGCTTGTCTTTTTTATTTTTTTATATTTTTTCAAATAAAACAGGTGGTCAAACGTTGGACACGGAAACTTGGGTTTATTTTTTTATGGGACAGAGGTAGTAGTAGCATGATGATGCGACGATTGCGATGATGCAAGGTGGTGCCAGCATTGGTGGGTTCTGGGACCGACCGCGGCGACGATCGTGATCGAACTTTTTACGGTACAGGGCAGGAGTGATTGTGCCGTTGCCGTCGTGCATCCTTCCCTATCGGGAAAAGGAAAAAAAATATCAAGCCACAAAATTTGAAGGATGTTTACGGGCAAATGCGCCTGCCGTACTGCTTGCTAGGCCACAGAATTCTTCTAGTCCAGATATGGCTTGTGAACATGTTATTTCTCTCTTTTGTTCTCCGGTGATTGTCAATAACACGCAAGTTCTGACGTGGGATGTATCAGAACTGGCAGTAGAAATAGAAGTTAGAACAGAGAACTCATTGCTTGTGTCCAAGTAAATTAATTTGATATAAACTTCTGATAATTCATTTTTAAAAGCTTTTAAATATAAGTATAGTATAATTAAAATTACATTACAACTACATTATAATTATAAGTAACTTATATATAATTTGTATGTAATTAATTAGAAGACTCGTATCAATGTGGTGGTTAGCGGCGTGTGCCCTTGTGGCTGAAGTCGCAAAATTGAGTCCTCCATTGGATTTTTCCCACCCATGTATGCATGAATCTCGATACAATCTTAGGGTTATAAAATCTAGAGTCTTAATTAGAGCTTGTTTGGTAGAGCTCTAGCTACAACCCCATCTCTCCTATAACTCAAGTCCAGCCAAACAGTTTCAGTTCCATATAAAATAGGAGCGGAGTTAAGTGTAGCACTCTCACAAAATTAATGAAAGAGGTGGAGTTGGGTTTAGACTGCTACACAACTCTACTTCAGACCCAACTCATGAAGCTAAGTTTATGAGTTAGAGCTCTACCAACATATCCTTAATAGTTTAAAAAATATCATTTTTTTGAGAAATTCCGTTCTACACTTATTTTTTTTATGGCAGCTCTACCAAATTAAATACCAAGCATCCAAGTATCTATGTATCTTTCTCTGTTACCTCATACAAAAACTACACATGACCAACCACCCTTCTCGAGCAATGCAAGCTCAATCAGACCGATCAAATGTTTATCTTGGAACGGAATTTCAGGTTCATCAGGGGTCGCGGTAGGGCGTTAGGATGTGCCTCCAGCTAGCCAAAGTTCTGAAATTGTTTGTATTTGCAGAAATTTCATAGTTTCCCTCCCCTTGAACAACTTTGCATACCGAAGTTCTAAAACATGACATCATTAAAAAAAATATATTCTAAACCATGGGCGAACCGAGCACTCAGCTCTAGTTCGGTTGCTTGTGGTGGAACCTGTTCACCAAAGTTTCAAAATTGTTTGAATTTGTAGAAATTTCATAGTTTCCCATCCCTTAAACAACTTTGCATTCCAAAATTCTAAACCATGGGCAAATTAAGCACTCAGCTCTAGTTTGGTTGCTTCTGGTGGAACCTATTCACTGAAGCTTCAAAATTGTTTGAATTTGTAGAGATTTTGTAGTTTCCTTCAGCCTGAACAACTTTGCATTCCAAAATTCTGAACCACGGGCGAACTAAGTGCTCAGCTCTAGTTCGGTTGCTTGTAGTGAAACCTGTTTATCGAACTAAAGTTTTCGACTTGACACAAATATTTCTATTTACGGCTAATTATTTTTTCAGTGATAGAGACTATATCCATCAATAACAAAGCACCCACGTTTGTAGGGATCGTCCATCCAGGGGAAGCATCCTACCAAGTATTTAGTACTACACTAATTAATCAACATTCAACATGGCCAGGATCCAACCAACGTGAAACATGCATGGGATCGAGCAGCAGCCAAAATAGCTTAGCTCGATCGATCGAGTGCCTTTTTTCCTTTAGCAACAACCGATAATAGTTTTTAAGGTTTTCTGTACCACCAAAACTATATACATTCCCAGGAATCCCGGTCTCCCGTCGTGTCCTCCATTAGATTAGACGATCCGCGGGGATTTGCTGCCTGCTGGAGGGCGCAATTAATCTCCGTCACCAACCGGTCCATACACATGTACACACATATGTGCGTGCGTATACGTACCTCCCATTCTATTGGCGTCGCCCAAGCTTAATTACATCACACGCGCTACCAACAACCACCACCTTTTGGCGTTCTGTCGCCAGAGATGCTCTCTGAATTTCCCACGATGATTTGCTGGTCTCATTTCATCTGCTTGTTGGCTTATCAGTCATAGCTAAAATTTAAATTTTAAAACTTAATTCTATAGTAATTTTTATGTTCTTTTTAAAGTTCATTTTAACATTGATTTACACGGATGCAAAAATTTTTTACCCACGCTTCGTATATTTTTATAGTTTATCAGTCATATATAGCACAAACATCCGAGAGAAAATATGTAGTGCAAATCACATATGTAATCGAAACTTAGAACTACCGTTGGATGAAAAAAAATAGATGTATGAGATTCACCACGTCACCACCAGTAAAATTTTTACTCATAAATAAATCTACGAGTAAAATTTTACCTGTGATGACGTGGACGAATCGGTAAATTAAGTTTTTAGGTTCACTGCATATATAGTTTTCACCAAATATTTTCCCAACATCCGAGAGTAAACAATGGTTGTGATCTAGTAGCTAGCAGGCAGCTGGAGCCCTAGGAGATACACTCACATGGCGCAGAGATTTCTTCGTCTTGCTTAGGTTGGCTGTGATGGAGGAGGCAGATGCACACACAGTAACACACACACACACGTCGATGAGTCGATCAACGCATGTGCTGAAATCGCAGGCCAACACCTTTCCCAACCGTACGTGCGTGTGACGATTAATTAAGCAGAGCTAACTAGCTAGCTAGCAGCGTCTCCTTTAAGTCGGGAGATCGATCGATAAGATTGACCATCATCAGCTCTCACCACGTAGAGGGATAAGATCATATTAGGAGGGGATCAACATATTTTCATAGATTTGCTAGATTGTTTATTTGGGTTTCTTTTGTAATGACATTGAGGTTTTGACCAAGCGAAATTGCTAGGATCCGCGGTGCGTGAAAGTCTTAATATTCGGTAGATGGTCTCTATTGGTAATATTATCGGGGGAAAGTGATTTCATCCCTTGAGGAGAGATATCCTCTCGTTTCGTGCATACCATCTAAATAGTTATAAAATATTTGAAATTACTTCATAAACATGTAAGTTAAAATTCAACTTCTACAAGTAACAAATATAGATGCGAATGTACGATAATTATTTTCAGTTTAATTTGTTCTTTTTGTTACAACTTGTAGAAGTTGAATTAGGTCGTGCATGTTTGTGGAGGTGATATATTTCATATTAATCTATATTATCATTTTTTTAAAATTTTTTAATAACTATTTAGATAACATGTAAATAACGATGGGATATCCTATCAAGTGATGAAAATCCATATCCATATTATCGGTAGTAGAATATCATGGTTAGAAACCGTCATAAAAATACTTGTCTATGATGGGATTTTGGATGTTGTGCTGAGAGTGGATCAAACGAATGGATCTATTATCTGAATTAAATATGTGAAAGGGGGGGGGGGGGGCTTCTGGTACGTTGTATTTGGATAAAAAGGTGGTTATTGGTACTTTTCTATCTATCTTTATAATTTCTAAATGCAACATGGGCATTCATATCCTTTTCAACTATACCTTCTTGAAAGATTGATGTGGATCCAATATATCATTAGCAAATTGTAGTTTTCTTATGTGAAAGAATCAAAGAAAATCTTTGCTGATACAATAACGAAAGATATGACCTTTTTCTTTTCTTTTTTTTGGCTCCACAACAATTAAAGATCACTTGTATTGAAAGAAAATTGCGTCTCCATATAATGAGTTAATGACCCAAGCTCTGTCTTCCCCCAACTACATTCATGAATCAATCAGAAATGCTCTTACCACCCTGAATTTCCATCCAAATTAATGTCCACACATTTAATCTAGCTAGTGATATTATCTTGCTAAATGCTAAAGATGTACGTATCCCGTAAACATCTATCTGAAATAGAGTTGTTACACTTTGCCTCGAAGTGATCAAGTTGTAGGCTGTGATTAACGAAAGTAATTTAGTTTAGTCAAGATGGGAATAGTGCAGTGCAGGCCAATCTCGTTCTTAAACAAAGGCAGAAACTAGCTTGATCTGCGACATTTCGTCAGTGCTAATCTTAGGGTTATTAAATGGCAGAATCATGGAGATCTTGTAGTTTAATCTTAGGGTCCTTCAGTTGAGTACTTTACTCGAGTACACGGACGATATGGTATAATGTGCTCACGTACGAAGATTCTACTTTGGAGGAAGAAATTAAACTGCCAATATTTTGGCACAGCAGCAAGCTGTTGGCAACTACTACTAAAATAGCTAGAAAATGAGGTATTAAATTCAGCAAAATCTCCTCGATGAGATCAATGGAAATGGATTAGTATGCGATCTTGTTCCCATTTCTTGGGGGCACGGTATACTTTTGAGTTGGTTGCACTCAAGAAAAGAAAATTCACAAGTAGGTAGAACTAGTCCCTCCGTCCGTCAATGTTATGCTACTCGGCTATTCCCTCCGTCTCACAAAGCTGATCGTTCTGGTGTTCAAAAAAATATCCCGTAAAATTTATCGTTCTAGCATCTTAACCAATGAACTGGGCGTCTAGTCAATTTTATTGAATATTCTAATCCATTTGAATCTGTCTAATGATTATTCTTTCTCTGTACAATAGTACTATACTATAGATAGCAGTACTAGTAGTCATTAATTAATTACCTTCAGTATATTTGTTTGGAAATCTGAAGTGACAAATGCAACCATTAAACTTTAAATAAGGGTCATATGATCATTTTTACTTGCAGTTAATTTGTTGGATCAACCTTAAAACAACGGGTTTTCCGCATATGATAGCAGGTAGAAGAATAATAGTAGATCTATATGCATATGAACATGGTTGTGGACACGTACGTGGACCTCACTACCCATAAGCCCATATGTTAGTGAGAAAATCTACTTTTGTATGAGGTCCGGTGGCAACCGGCGAGTGAGGAGAGTCCTATTGTAGTGCCTTCTAAATACATGAATTTTATATGATTTTTATGAGGACTATTTTAACTCATGTAGAAGTCCTTCAAAAATTCTATAATCCAAATAAGGCCTTGGTCTTACCTAGAGTTACGTTATCAATATCAATCCAGCGATGAGTTATGGATGTTCTGTATTGTAGAGTTTGATGTTGTTAATAAATTTACCTTAAGATCAAGTTCTGTCGATGTTTGATGTCGCGATTCCGGTATTTGCATAGTATGGGGATCGTTGGTGCTAGGATATACGCGAGATTGAGGTAAAAGAGACGGAGACAGGGATTTTTATACAGGTTTGGGCCCCTGAGTTGTCAGGTAATAACCCTACATCCTGTTGGCCGAAGCCTGTATTGCTCTTATTCACCATAATCACACCAGTACAATATTTGGGGTAGCCTATCTAACTGTTGTCGACATGGCGATCTGAATGTCTGACTCGTAGTCGACAACATGGTAGTCTTCCTCCTCGAGTTTGTGCTCGGCGACATCAGAGACAGCGCTAGATCCCTACGGCCGGCCTCTGTAGGTACCGGATAGGGTCGATCCAGGCATATCTCTGATGTCGATATCCGACAGTTTGTCTTGGCGTATGTTGGCTTGTATGTTGATCTTGTGTCTTGATCTATTGTTCCGTGTCTTTTATGGTGGATGTGTCCCCTCTCCTCCTAGGTGGCCTTGTATTTATACCCATAGGTGTCCCTTGTCCAAGTAGAACTAGGAAAACCAATATGGATACAATCCGAGTAGTTCTTGTCGTTTCCATGTAGAACTCTGGTTGTCTTTCCTTATCCGGAACTCCTCCTATGTCGCAGGTTGTTTCCGTATAGGATATGGTATGTGGTGGGTCCTTCCGAGATTTAATCAACTACTATTAGGTATGAGGTATCCATAACCCTGACAAGTTCCATGTTCCCCACAAAGAAAATAAATAAGTTTCCATGTTGATTGGATGACTAATGGTAAATTTCATATCCAACTGGTCATAGTATTTATAAATATTTTATGTTTAGGACAACATTCAATCAAACTTTTTAAATTACGAGAACCCAATCGATTTATTACAAACACCAAACAGCTCTGCCAACGTCTCTAAACCGAGTCATGTGCGCACCAACGTGTAGATACCTCCCACGCATCTTGTGTTTTCTCTTCTCCATAAATATATATTTAAGGCAATGGAATTGCTCTCTAAAATTAAACTTGTGGACAATTTGTTCTACTTTTTGCTCTCGTACCTTTGCGAAAAATACTACAATTAAATGGTACGCAGGACCCCTGCATATCATAGTTAAATTACTTGTTCTGATAAATTGCAAGGTGCACAACATGCTCACACACTACCAATGCTCATAATTACGAATATAGTCTCTTAACACATAATATTAAAAAAAAGAACTACCAATACAGCCACTACACATAATATATTAATATTGGATGTAGAGGCTGGTTTTATCCCATAATTTTTTTAAAAAAATATATTAAAAAGATGAGATCAGAATGAAACAAAGTCTATAACAATAAATCCTATTGAATGCATACTATACATGTGTGTATATTGAAGGGTGCAGTCCACCACCACCAAAGATGCTTCCCTCCTCCAATAGGTTATTTTGTTTTATATTAGTCTTCATTTGAAGTTGATTCATGATGGTGAAAAAGTTCACGATACAAGCTGGCACATTCCAGAAACAAATCCCATAAGGTGAAAAGAGAGTATCTTTCACAAACCTGCACATGCGTGCTTCAAGTATTAAGCTGTGGGTAACATACAAACTCCCCCTATATCAAAATATAATAACTTTTAACCGTTAAAATGTGTCTCGAAATGTAACAACTTCTTTACCTACCCCTTCTCAACCAATTATAACCTTTCATCATTCAAATTTTCTACCTATCTACTTTTCTCAACCAATCACAATCTTCCCAATTTAATTTTACTAATTTTTTTTAATACTTGTGTTTAACACTAAAACTACTCTTTATATCTTTATATTTTAGGTTAGAGGTAGTACTAACTTTGATCTAATCAGTCAAACAGTTTTCCTTAGGATAAGTAGTATAATTGTACTTTCTTTTGTACCTCCAATGACAACCAGCACTCCAAACTAGACAACTTGCCAACTAGCCAATACATGGTGCCACATCAGGCATAATCATCCACCAGCATATTTGTATATATATATCTCTCTCACCAAGTAAACCTAAATTAGCTTAATAAGATCCATCATCAAGAGAGCCTGATTAAGATTCCCCTGGCCAGTTCAAGAGATTACATCAGATCTTGAAGATCGCTAAGCACCGATTAAAAACCTAACCTTTTCTACACGGCCACGTGATGCCACTTTATTTATTAGTTTGAAATGGGACCGACCGGTTGGAGTATCAGCTACTATTTCCATTCTCAAATAGATGTAAAAATGTGTAGTCGAATATAAAAAATATTAAATCACTAACATATACAAAATTATTAGTAATATTTGATTTGTGAAGACATATTAGTAGATTTGTCGTAAAAATATTTCATGTAATTATTTTTCCAAATGTTCTATAAATTATGGTTTGAAAAAAAATTGGTAAAACATCTGCATTGAAGGCTATATCAGCAAATAAAAATAATAAAGGAATCATGATTTATGTGTTCTATCATCAAATCCAAGTACTCCCTAAAAAGAAATGACCTAATCCCTCCTCTTTCTCCCTCAAGTACTCATCCCCTGAAAAGAAAAGCATATGCCCTGACCATTACTAGACAAAAGTAACAAGGAAATATTCATCAGAAGCTATATATCCTAAAGGACATGAAGATACACTCAAGTGCCAAACAGAGATATGTTTATTACCAAAATTCAGAGCTAATAACTTGTCAGGACAACTAGATCCCTTGCAACCTCAGCTTGGCAAGCAGACTTGTCAGGCCGTTGTTTGTACTCCAATAACAATTTGCCTAGCTAGTACTCCTATTTGTCAAGTTGCAGCATTGTATTACCATGGTTGCCCTAGTGGACACCATCATCAGAACCCCATTATTATGATATCTAGTGTTAAGTGTGATCTGTGGATGGCAAGTGGTGGCAGGTTCAGAGTTGGCCCTGTGGTGATCTATCACACACAGGCATTGATCCATGTGCTAAAGGAGATTCGGGCGAGCTGATGATGTGCTTAGTTAACACTCCGAATCTATAACGAAGTTGGTGCCAAAAGATTGTTAGAAATTATACATTTGATGCCATAATGAGAAATAGGAATAAAATATATTCAATCAACAATTCTGAACTTTGATGAAAGTCTGAAAAAAAAACCGAACTTCATGTCATGCTAATCAGTAGCCACTGTTCAACCTTGAATTATATACCACATTGTTCATTTTCAATCTTGTTCTGATTTGGAGTGGTTTCGGGGTCATCGGGTGACATGGCAATTTGACCAAAGGCTTAAACAGTTGTTGGATTAAAACGAGGACATGCATAAGTAAAAAAGTTCATTTAAAAAAGAGTTAAGTATAAACAAAATAAATTGATACAGAGGCCGGAAGTTATATATACTAACATTGTCTAGAATAAAAAGATAAATTTGGTCCAATCAAAATAGAGTGTGATTAAACCACAAAAATAATTTTTACAACTAATTAAAACCAAATTAACTGGTTGTTTGACTAGCCACTAACTGGCTGTTGGAACGCTATTTGGTTAGGTTCGAACTGATACAATCATACAATATTCTGACATGTTTTAAGTTGGCACTACATATCTGAAAGGTTGGCACGGGTTCCATATATTGTCATCTGATAGAATAATATAGTGCCCTAAATATTGCTTTGAATTTCAGAGAGGCTAACATTTTCGTGCAGTGCCCATACTGCTAAAGATCTCCATATTTCTCATTATGTTTGAAACGTTCCCTCAGTTGTGACTGGTGACCAATAGCATGCAAACTCTGTTTGCATCATAGTGTTTATCAATTATAAGAGCATTTTCTAGGTACATGATGAGGTACCACAAGATACCAAGAATTAATATAATAAACTACCATTACCTAATACCAGAAAGTGAAACTGGTGCCTTCTCATGTACTCCCTCCGTTTCAAAAAAAAAATCTTAAAGTAGGCGAGGATGTGACCCCTCCTAATACGATGAATCTGATATCTGTCTAACCAGATTCGTTGTACTATGATGGATCACATTTCTGTCTAGGTTGAGTTTTTTTTTATATAGAGGAAGTACATGGAGAGACCTTTTGCAAGAAAACCAAATAAAATTAAGGAAAATATCTGTCTTAAGATAAGAAAAACTTATGCCAATCCATTGATCAACGGACCAATATATGCTTGTTCAGATAGACGAATATGACTATCATTTTTGAGTTTTTTTATTAGTATTGTTTTCTATGAACTCTCACAAACGGGGTGACCAATGAGAGTGAGAGGAGGTGAATACTTAGACACTTAGGGTTTATTTAAAACGTGTGTGTATATACTCCCTATGTTTCATACTACAAGTCGGTTGAATTTTTTTCTTAGTCAAACTTCTCTAAGCTTGACAAATTTATAAAAAAATATAGCAATATATAAAATATAAAATTGGTTTCACTAAATTTAGCATTGCATATATTTTGATAATATGTTTATTTTGTGTTAAAAACACTACCATATTTTTATATAAACTTGGCAAGCTTAATGAAATTTGACTAAGAAAAAAATCAAATGACTTATAATATAAAACGGGGAGTATATAAAAGGACGTGTCTATAATGAGACCGTTCTCTGTATGGTCATAACCAGCTACCTCAATCTCATATCTAGTTACTACAAGTATACTTAAAAGTGTATGTATTTTTTTTCTTCTTATGGAATTTTCTCTTAGATTACTCATCCGATTTAAGATCCGATTACACCATTGTGTTCATAACAATTAAACTTTATAACAAGATCTCACATGACTATATTTTTATAAAAAAATACAAATTAATTTTATAATATATCTAAATAACTTTTAGATTTCATTAAATTATTTCTTAATCATAAAAGTAATTTAATTAAGCCTGAAAGTAATTTAGCTATATTCAAAAGTAACTTGTTACGGCATTAAAAGAAATCTATACATTCATGTTGTGAGTTGTTTATTTTATAATCATTTTTAGTCAATGATATAATTTGTGCTGATTAAATTTAATTTCTATATAGAGTCATGTTTTTACCTTCATAACGGATTTACTTTTAATGCCGTGATAAAGTTACTCTCTTTTTTTGTTTTAAGTTACTTCTATAATATATGTAAATTACTTTTAGGCTTTATTGAATTTACTTTTATGGGTTTAAGAAGTAATTTAGTGAAATCTAAAATAATTTAGATATATTATAAAAGTAATTTATAATTTTTCATCAAAATATAATCATATGAGATCTTGTTATAAAGATTCAATTCTCACAAACACAACGGTGTAATTGGATCGTAGATCGGATGATTAGTCGTTTAAGAAAAAAAAAATTAAGCCGGCGTAACGTAGAGCATCACATGGCTTCCGATTTGGATTCCTCTTGATGATGCCACGTGCGTGAATCGCCAGGCCATGTGTGGTTTAGACGGACGCATCAACGCTTATGGGATTGGACGGCCGATGAATGTGTCGCGCGATAGAGCAAAACAGAGAACGCGTGCGAATTAGATTTTGCCTATATATATAAAATAAAAAAAACGCAGTATTCAAATTGGTATGCACTAGCGAGAACTTGTCGTCTTTACCATCCAGCTTACCGTGGATCTCTGCTCTTGCATTGCAAGTGGCAGTGTGGCTGGAGCTGACACGGCCCGTGACGATGACTCGATGAGTAGTAGTAGCAGTAGTGCTGAGTGCTCCCATGCTTGGATTTAGCTTATCCCAACAAGATCGGAGGGAGCCAGGGAGGTTTACTGTATACTACTCCCTCTGTCCCAGATTTTAAGTTTTTGCTTATAACGTTTGACTACTCGTCTTATTTAATTTTTTTGCAAATATAAAAAAATAAAAAGTTGCACTTAAAATACTATGGATAATAAAGTAAGTCACAAATAAAATAAATAATAATTTTTAAAAAAATTGAATAGGACGAGTAGTCAAACGTTGCAAGAAAAACTCAAAACCGGGAGTAGCATACACACACTCTCACTTGTTCATTCGCTGACACAGAAAACCTAGATAAGCTTTCCCATCACGGCATCACCATACATGAACACGATGTGTGTAGATGGGTACTACTCCCAGTCCAGGGGGGAAGGATCCATGGCAGTATAGGGCCATCAGGCCACGTGTTAAACGTCGCCATTGTACGGACTGTTGTTCATAGTAACACATGATGTAAGTAAGACCATCTTTATTACAAGCAAGCCAGATGATGTATACCGTCCAACTACTATAACATAACAGTACCGGCAAAACCTTTTTCCTAACCATTCCACGGGATATGTTTCGAAACAATATGATATCAAATGGGTATTAAACTTGGTATCCTCTCGGTATTAGCTGATACCCATTGGTATTGAAGCTAGTACTCATCGGCACCAACTGATAGCTAACGGTATCAGGTCTCATCGCCTACGTCTGCTTCGGTGGCCACTTTCTGTTTGACTCGATCGTCACCGCACTCCTTTGTATCCAGGGGTCACTGGTAGAATTGACAACCAGGGGTCTATGTGGACAAACCTTATGGTGCTAAGCCTTTACCATCCGATGGAAGAGGCTAAGCTTGTAGAAAAAGCATCGGCTCATGCTTATCGGTGAGGTAGACTAGTGGCTATGTTCAGTGTACCTAATATCACATGAGGTAGAGGTGGCAGAGGTCCGATCCAAGGAGGTGGTTGGCACGAACGTGTTCCAGCTGGTTATGCAAACCAGCACTGGTGGTGGTTGGTCGCTCGCCATGATCGTCGTGGTGACGCTCGATTAGATGGTATTGTTGGGACATAAGTATAGTCATATTAGGGAAGGGGAAGGGTGGCAAGGGTGTTGCCCTTGTGGAGGAGGCTGACACCAACATGACTATGATCTGAAGGGAGCACCAAGGATATCCACAGCCGCGATGGCAACAAATAGGAAGAGGTCCATGCAACAACATATAACCAAAACACTCCTTTTAAAAACACATGGGCTTTATATTATTTGCATATAAGTCAATTTTATTTTTGCAAGATTTCTAGAATTTCCAGGTTACAAAAGTGCTATAATCTAACCGAATAACATATGTTAAAACATAGCAATTATCTTGTTAGTGTGTCAATCGATAGATTCATGATGATGGCGGATCCACATCCCGTAACCCTGGACGATTGTCTGGGCTCATTGGCGGATGATAAGCTAAAATCCTACTCCCTCTGGTTTTATATTAATTGACGTTTTGGACAAGGTTGATGTTAAACTTTTATAACTTTTACCATCGATAACTTTAAAAATTTTTAGTTTAAAGAAACTAGAAAAACATATATATATTTGTCTTTTAAAACATTATAATAAAAGTAAACATATATTTATTTATCTATTATATTATTAAAGGAATAGAAAAAGGAGTCTCCACGTTCGCTCTCATGGTCTAGAAATTCTCACATTAATCGGAGCAAAAGAAAAGGCAGAGTCTATATGGAAATACAATTTAAAAATAGCTGAAATTCGGAATTAAAAAAATAAGGAATATTAGAAGAGGAGACTAGAGTCCATATAGAAATACAATTTAGAAATAACTGAAATTCGGAATTAAAAAATAAGGAATATTAGAAGAGGTGACTAGAGTCCATATAGAAATACAATTAAGAAATAACTGAAATTCGGAATTAAAAATAAGAAATATTAGAAGTAGAGTATAGAGTTCATATAGAAATACAATTAGGAAATAATAGAAATTCGGAATTAAAAATAAGAAATATTAGAAGTAGAGTATAGAGTCCATATAGAAATACAATTAAGAAAAAAAAATAGAAATTCGAAATTAAAAAATAAGGAATATTAGAAGTAGAGTATAGAGTCCATGTAGAAATTCAAAACTAAATAAAATTCGGAATAAACATAAAAAAATTAAAAGTAGAGTTTAGAGTCCGTATAAAAATACAATTTACAAATAACTAAAATTCAAAATTAAGAAAAACATGGGAAGAAGAGTTTAAATTCAATATAGGAATACAATTTAACAATTTAGAAGTAACTGAAATTTGAAATTAAAAATTAAAGAATATTGAAAGATGAGTTTAGAGTCCACATAGAAATACAATTAGAAATAATAAAAATTCAGAATTAAAAAAAGAAATATTAAAAGACAAGTCTAGAGTCCATATAGGAATATATGAATTTACAAATAACTAAAATTTGGTATTAAAAATAATTAATAACTAACACGTATATAAAATACAATATGAATATTAAACATTAGTAGTTCAAAATTTAAAATTATGTTGTCATTGTAATATATTTTAATAATATAATGAGAAAACATATATGCTATTATGTGAGAGAAAATATAATGATGCTAGTCGCGTAATCTGCGCGGGCCACCATGCTAGTTGTATATATTATAATAGAAAAATAAAGTCAAAGGTATATCTTGCAGAGCGTGTCATTATTCAAAGCGTCAGTTAAAATGAAACCGGAGGGAGTATATAATTAGAAAAAACTGAAATAGAATATTTATAGAAAATATTATCTCTAATTAAATTCTCGACGTTAACATCAGCAATTCAATGCAGCTAAGATGAAGAAAACGATCGGGACCCTGCTGGCGCTGCGTGAGTTACGTACGTCGTTGACTGGGGCGAGCCCAGACGGGAGGATCGTGTCGTGCAGCGCATCGGCCGCTGCGACGGGTTATCTCATCGCATCAGGGACCTGATCGATTGATCAAGCAATTAATTGGTGATCTCGTCGCAGGCAGATGCAGTGACGACTGTACTGCATGCTTGGAGGAGTAAATTAAACTGTTTGGTTGGACCCGGCTTTATTGCTATCTGTTCTTTGGCTAGAAAACTTGGCAAATAGCCTGAACGAATAGCAAAAATCCGTTTCATTGCTCATGATAATTAATGTGAAAGTTCTTTCTTCTTGCGATTATAAGAGCAAGTTTCAACTACTAGCTCTAATTCATCTATAGCCAATCTAATAGCACAATAGTTACATATTACACTATTAATACCTGGTCCCACCTATCATACACACACTGCGTCTTGGAGTCCGTGCTATAGCTAGCTATAAATATGTAGCCCGCTGCTCTTCTCTCTCCTTATTTATCTCTTTAAAATATGTTTGCAGCTGGCTTATAGCATGCTATTGTACCTGCTCTAAAGAAGACGTGCACGTCCACACACCACAAGAGTGCTGCCTGGATTTCTTTCATTCTTTGCAACGAGAAAATTGACATATTATGTTATAGCCGGAAACAGGTTTCGCTAGAATAACATCTCATAATTGAGATTCACGAAAACGCCAGCCACTCTTAAGTGAGAGCAATATTCTAGAATGTCTTTTCTCCTATAGATGATTTTTTTTTCATGTTTTACATAGTGAATGGACGTAAATACCCTTGATTAGATGAAGTAGGATGGGGAGAGCGACCAGGAGATGACGCGCTGCCGTGCCCCCTCCCTGCTTCCTCCTTGGCAATGTGAGCAAGGAGTCTGTCCAACCTATCGGCTTCGATGCCAGTGCAGGTTAGGGAAGATGGCCCGGTGGCTCATGACGACGAGTGTGCCGGCCAGTCAGCCGATATGGCATCCTGAATCCGATATTGGTTAATTGTCTGTTGATGCCTTTCTCTTAACGGAAGTACTATCGGGAATGAAAAGAAATACTCCCTCCGTTCTAAAATAAAAGTCAACCTAGACACGGATGGGACACTTTATAATACAACCTAGTCCAGATTTATTGTACTATGAAGTGTCCCATCCTTGTCTAGGTTTTTTTTTTGGACGGAGGGAGTAGCTGAGAGCAGGAACCATCTGTGGACGGCATAACGGCCGATGATGTCATGCAAGCCTACTGGCCAAGCAACGGAACTATATCTGTGGATTCCCCGGCTCCGGTCTCTCCTTCCTCCTACACACCATTGGCGTGTCGCCAACAACCGACTCCATGTATGCATGCTACTTGGAATTCTTTGCCATTGTCAAGGGCTTCTTTTCCTGGCGCAGCTAGGATAAGAGCCACCACGCCATCAACCGTTAGCCACCTACTTTGTGCATGGAATGCGATCCCAAGCAAGCACAAGAAAAATGGGAGATGGACGGCACAATGGAGGATAAAGATGAGGAGCTGTCTGGGCCGGCAGTGGTGGCAGCTGTAGAGCGACTGGTCAGATATGAAGAGATGGGATCCATATGGGTATTTTGGTCAGCTCAGCAAGAAAAACATTGCAAAGTTCATTAAGTTGAGAAGAAATAGCATTCTACCGTGCTGTTCCTATTTGAGAGTAGCATTTCATATAATCCTAATTGAGGATGGCATTTTGGCGAGAACCCTGTTTCTAACAATGGCATAATGTCAATTTTCTCCTTTACGAAACTGAAAGAATTAATGTTAATATAAGAATATTTTTGGTTTGCGAATTACGGGCTGTCATGAGCACATTTCTCAAGCCCATATGATTTCTCAGAAAACTTTTTTCAGCAGCATTACTTAGAAAACCTTTTCAAATATAAATTCTCAACTTTCTAATATTTAAGTTATTCATTTGTGTCCACAAATAATGGTTATACATAAAGTCAGTTTCGTGCTCGTGCTCATCCATTAGCAGGAAACCATTGTTACAGGCAGTAAGAAGCTCGTACTCTGAATATTTTAAGGCCTTAATTAAGCTTTGCTATACCGTGGATGGAGATAGACTAGTCTTGCACAGCGTCTTGAGTACGATTAGATTAATTGTAAGAGCTCCTTCAGAACTAGACACATTTAAATACTACACGAAACATGATGTTAAGTTCATATGATAAATCTCTCTCGATGATTCGCGGTAGGACCTGTATCACAATTTTACCCTGCAACCATGTAGTTGAGATTCACAGTCCGTTCATCATATGCAATTCAAACGAGTGAGTATTTGAGAGGAGTCGAAAGAAGAAAAGGTAGAAAACTGATAATATACGTATAACATATAATTAATTGAAGTATCATTTATTTAAAGACGAAGGAAGTGCTTGTTTGGCACAGCTCCAGTTCTAGTTTTAGCTTCAGCTTCACCTCTCCTATAGCTAGAGCTCAGCCAAACAATTTCAGCTCTACTTAAAATGAGAGCGAAACTGGGACGTCTAACTTCACTACAGATCTAACTCCTGAATCTAAAGTTAAATTTAGAAGTTAGAGCTCTACCACCCAGGCCGAATTAGTCAGCCGAGGGACCTGTACTGTCTCAGTCCGTTACTGCTAACGCTGTGCCCTGTGATGAAAACCGGGGAACAGGGCGCATGACCACGACAGGATGGGTCACTGTAGCTGCTGCTGGCTTGGTTGGCAATTTGGCATCCTCAGTCAAGGGCAGCCCACGAACAATCAATGTGATACAGAACGTCACACGGGGCCTACGAGATGTAATATGCGAGTGATGTAGGAGTAGTACTGCGTGGATCGTGATGGGTTAGATGCAGATGCCCGGGTTGTTTACTTTCGGCCCCATAGTTTCGCTTATTTATGAAATAAGCCAAATGAGATAATTCTAAACGAAAAATAATTTTGGAAATAAAACTTTTATATATGTATTCTTAGCGATATAAAAGAAAATGCTGAAAAATAAACTTCGATGAAAAATTAACCCAAAATCAGCTTTAAATTTAAGGTTGAAAATTTAAATTTTGACTAATAAGCATAAGTGTAAAGATGAGATCCTTTGTTCCTCGTTGCACAGTGCAAACCCATACATCTTTGTGATCCGTGCTCACGAATCAATTGGATCCATGCCATTAAAATTATACTGATTTTCAAATGAATCATTACTATTCATGTATTTGTAACAAAACCACTGTTGTTTGTTTATAATCTAAGTGGCACCACTAACATAAGTATTTCTTATGAGTTACGAAAAATTGCACTCATCTTCTATCTATCTCTTCTTTCATCCTCTTTCCTTTCTCTTGGCCTCGTCCTCATTCCTCTCTAGCTCGAATCCCACCGCCAGCGATGCCTCCATGTTGATCTCCGACTGGGTCAACCCGTCCAGGATATTTAACTTTTTGCCACTTTTAAGATGTGGCAATTAATTATTTACCATTCGTTGTCTATGACATGTGGGTTATCATGTGTCTATGACATGTGGGTACAGTGATAAATTCTTTATCACCACTTGTAAGAGTGGCAAATAATTAATTATTCCTCCACAAGACCGTTCTCGAGCTACGGCTTCTATCAATTTTTAATTTAAGAAAAAAAAACTCTACCTCGTCTTTTCGACCGATAATAGACCCTAAAATTATTTTCCGTTGCTGTGGCCAAGTATAAAATTGGCTTGTAAGCGAAACTGTAGCAATGCCTTTCATCAAGCATGCCCAAAATTACTGAGTTAAAATCAACATGGCAATTTACACTAGTTGAGTGACATCAGTATCACTAATACATTACTGAAATTATGAAATAGATATGGCCGGTCCAGTTGGAGCCTACTTGGAGGATGTCAATAGGTCTAATGCAGCTAAAGGGGAAAGGAACACTGCATTTCACATCTGATAGCTCGCCACTAGAGGATATTATAAATTTATAATGCCCCTGATTACAATATTATAATGCTAGATGATGCCGTGCAGTGTGCATTAGTGGACTATAACCTGGGCTTCACGCATCGGCCTATCGGCTAGGACATCAAAGATCAAACTGTTCTGAAACAGCAAATTGACAATGGAGAGCTGTGCAGATTCCAAAGTGAGAAGGCCAACTATGCTGTTCATTTCATGATCAAATGTCATGAGGCCTTGTATACCTTTCCTCTGAAACAGATCCAGATGACCGTGTGTTGTTGTCTGTTCAGGCTTCTTCAGAGGCAAATAGAAACAGTGGTAGTATATCTCATGAATATGCCCCTCAATGCAACTATGCAAGTGCCCAAGTTGCAAGCTAGGACAGCAAGTGAAGCATCAGAGATGCTTTAAGCAACTTACTACTGTACTTGCATTGGAACTGTCCTTTTTGAGATCATTAAAAAAAGTACTTATGTACTGCCAGTTGATTCCCATGCATATGGCCAAGAGCTTATTGGGAAAAGAAAAAGGAATTTTACCGAAACCTTGGGAGATCCTTCATAATTTTGTATTGACCCCTCATTGTATGAGAATTTGCGAAAAGAAATCGTTTAATGCAAATTTTTGGAGAAACATATCAGTATAATAGCTAAAGTATTCTAGTGTTTTTTTTAATCGCTATTGAAGACATGTTTTCTTCTATTTACCAACAAAAACTATACTAGATCTCTAAATCAATGAAATATTCAAGCTGGATTCTTCTTTAAAAAAACCTGCGAGATGTGGCAGATCAAATAAACTGGGAAACACAGATAAATAAATAAATAAATAAACATCCAATGGATGCGCACGAGTCCATAACATTGTGGCACATGGTGATAGATAACTAGTAATCGGTATTTTTAAGTAACAAAGGGTTGGCAGTGCTGATTACTCCATTAGTTTTGTATGTAGCACATGCATGGTTAGCTAAGAAATGCCAATCGCCGTTGCTTGCAAGAACAAAAAGTATGCTTAAAAGACATGGAAAGCAATTAGCACCACCAATAAGCACCACGACAAACCCAAGAATGCCTCAGCAATATATGGCTGGATCCCTGATCTACAAGAATGGCACGTCAACAATAATCACATGCGGACAGCAGCATAAAAACACAGCAGCACGAAGGACCCATGATTAGACCTCCTACAAGGCAATGTTATAGAAACTAATGCCAAACAATAAAGGATTGACCTAACAAAGTTGGCCAGAGAGAGACCTCGATGTATAATGAATGTTGATCGAGGGTATAAGGATGTCAATAATTCAGTATAGCAGTAGTCCCATATCGTGTTTTTCTTGTACTCAGGTTGCTACTTACTCCCTCCGTTTCAGATTGTAAGACTTTCTAGCATTGTTCATATTCATTTAGAAGTTAATGAATCTAGACACATATATATGCCTAGATTCATTAACATCTATATAAATGTGGGCAATGCTAGAAAGTCTTACATTATGAAACGGAGGAAGTACTACACATATATTGAACTGAAACCAGGAGAGGTGAGTATTCAGAGCAAACAATCTCAACTTTACTGGAGGCCAGTTCTATGACCATGCTCAACAACGTTTTCCACGTTGTTGTTTACTCGGGAGATCACCAGATAACACATGCAGGGCAGAGTCACGAGTGACCAAAGGAAACAGCTCAAAAAAAGAGAGAAGGAAATAGAATAGGGACCAAATGAAAGATGGCAATGCAAAGGCAGGATGAAAGAGATTTGAAGGTGACCAATAGCTTTCCAGTGTGTAAGTCTAGATGCAAAGCAGAAAATATTTTTTGAAGGGGCAGAAAGGACAGCTTTTGCTAGAGGGAGATGGACAGATCACATCTTATCTAGTTATCTGAAAGGCCCCATGCCTCCCTTACCCCCTATGGACCATTACCCAGTTGCTGTCAATAATAAGGCCAATCCATGCTTCAATGTCTCAAAAAATAATGGAGACGAGTCGTTCATTCCTAGGTGCCCAATGAAATGGCACAGAAAAGAAAGCAGCACTGTTGGTGTTCAGGAACAACCATACACAGCTTATCTGAATTCATGACACTGCTAATCCGCAAGCTGGCAAAGGAAGACACGGCAAGACAGTTTACCGAGTTAGTAATAGGAAGGCAGCATATTTTTATGTCTTTTTTACTACCATTATATGAAGTGGACGAAGTGTTGCTTTGTCTGAGGGCTACGTGATGTACTGATGTCTGAGCATGGTAAGATGGCAAGATCAATGTAGAAGGAAGTCCTTCAACCTGCCAGGAAAAATGAGGAAAAACCTGATTATTCACCAAACAAGTAGCCAAAGGCAGGATAATAATGTAAATTCATATATTTAGAAAACATTATACATCTGTTTAACAGAAAGTGCTCAGGTATGCCCAATCCCAGATTCCCAGCAGATGGCCCATTGTTCTTTTAGTTCTTTTAGGGAATAGCTGCTCCATTATTCAGAGAGATGGTTCAGCCCAATTCCCAATGCTAGTCAAACAACTGTAAATCTTACGGTGCATGCTAGTCAACATGCAGGCCAAATAGAATGGTAGCATCATATATCATATGTAAGCCCAACTAAGGCTACTCAAAGTGCAAAGCAAAGCCCAAGTATCCAACAGGCAACAGCCCCAAAACATATACTCCTATGAACAATTGATTTTGCATTTTCATAGGCATAGTAACTTCACATAGAGGCAAATAACCTACAAAAGGGAGCAGATCAAGTTTAAGAATTCTTTATGTCCAGGCTTTGTTACAACCATCCCAATTCATTAAGAGTTCACCAGAACACAACCCACGAAGCCAGGAGAAAAGCTGATAAAGCAGCATCCAATTACATTCCCCACCACACCAATCTATAATTAGTCTGGAAGCTAAGTAGCTTACCAACCATCATCAGTCAGGTTACATGACAGTCGAGACAATAAGAACTCACTTAGACTTCCATCTGATCTTCCTCCTTTTGGACCCATACTTTCACCGTCTTATCGCCGTCAAGTCCTCCCGATGCAATCATGTTTTCATTGGGGTGGCATGACACTGCAATGACTGTGTCAGTATGACCTTCCAATTTCTGCAAAATCTTTCTTGACTGAAGATCCCATATGTAGACACACTTGTCCTCCGAGCCACTGACAATATACTTGCCATTGGTGATTGAAAATGCTGCTGGAATGCAGTATTTTGTGTTCACATGGCCAGTATATGTCTTAAGAAATTTCCCAGCTGAGAAATTCCAGAGCCTCTGCATAAATAAACATTATGTGAGAACTGCTCTTGTGACACAAAGTACACGTAAGTAGGCTGTAGACACCTGAACATACACCAAAAATTCAATACTGATGTCAAGTAAAAAAACCTCCAACAGGCAGCAGCTTTAAAGTATCAGTGCACTACATAAATCCATTCAGTTGTACAGAAAATGGTTTGGTGAGGTTGGGATTGTTGTCACAGAATCACTACATAATATTCAGTTGTACACAAAGGACTCTGCTGAGTTAGGTAGCGCATAGGATATAATTGTACACAGCCAAGGCCCAAGAGCAATGTGCTTTGCTAAATGGCACTACAATTTAACCTCTTAAAACAATGTGGAGATATTATTTTTAGGATCTGCTGGGTGTAGTACCCTTGCTGATAGGCCAACTCCAATTTCTTGAGAAATGGTACCAAGAATTGTCTCCAGCATTGATGGAGGTTGATAGGATTGCTGGAAGGACCTAATATACTGTAAAGCATTTAACAAATTAAAACACCAAGTGGACCAAGCGGGGAACTAAAGACATAGATAATTGGATATGTTCAGTATGATAACTGATAAATTGCTCCAACCATGATCAAACACTGGGACTTGATCTTCAAGGGAGGCTCCCAAATAAATAAGCACCAGAAAAAAAATTAACTACATGAAATATTTTCTTTTATTATGCAGGAAGATGTTGAACATCGTATTTAAGAAACAACCATGTTTCAGTATAGATACACAGTGGTACATAAGAATAACAATAATTCCAATTCACCGTAACTGTAAGATGGCTAATATTATCAAAGTACCTGTATAAGTGTCAGAATTTGAGAATGTACCAAGCAAGCATTTATACTTGTCTTTTACAATATTGCAGCACAGAACAAAATATTGATTAGATAAAATAATCACAATTTGTCTATTGCATACTGAAGCATTTTGGCCATCCTAACGTCATGGTAAGAGCTCAATACCCAATCTCTACGTCATCCGTCATGAGGAAACCCATATAGTTATTGTACACACTTATAATTCAATATATAAAAAATACCCCTCCTGAGCTTTATGATCCCTCAAGTTAACTAAATATTTTCATTTGGCCTCTTATTAATTGCTTGTTTCAAACACAGAAAAACTTTAATAAGCTACTCATTAATGCCCCAGTTCTCACCTTACTCTGAAAACAACCAGCGAAACTATATTCCTAAAGATAAACCCATCTAGCGCTTCCTTAACCAGCACAAAATTGTTTAGTTGCGAAAGCAAGTGGATTTCTAGGTTTCCAGGTTCACTAGCACTACCTCAAGATTGCACACAACACTAACAACATTGCAGTTTGAAAAACTACTGAAAAGTCATATTTTCTCTAACGACACACTAGTCTACTAAAGCATGGCAAGTATAGTAACTATATAGAGATAACATGCATCTACACAACTGCAAGATCATGTGTGCATGTTGTGGCAGTGAGGCTGTTAAATACTTAAATCTATTGAGTTAATCCTTCTGTCTCCTTCTTGAGAGATGTCCTTGTAGCATTACAAGTTCACAAGGACATTTCATTTCCATATGACCAACTTTTTCCAAGAGCTAGGATGTAGGGATTCAACATGGCAACATGGTCTCAAGTTCAGATAACCTCGGTGGTACCTAAGGGATCCCAAAAAGCATCATATATTTCCCAGGCTAGACATAGCATAAAGGGGTTTAAATGTTGGGCATCAATATGTGACTGATATTAGCAGAAAGCATAAGTGGTTCGACAGAAAAGCATTGATAAGATCAGAAGTATCATCTTGAACCCCACCAAGTCAGCACCGACAAAGGTACACCCAGTGTAAATAGTGAACGATGATTCATATAAATACACCTAAGGTCTTCAATTACAGCACACTCACTTTGAAAATTCGCCAATTGCACACCGCTATCAACCCCAGAGTTCCAACATGTGAACACATTGTCCCTGTAATTGCTAATTAAGCTTGGGCCACCTTGCAAATGGATATAATCTTAATTTCCGAAAATTAAAATTTAAGCATACTCCATAAGCCTTGCAACAGAAAAGGAGATTAAGATGAGAATTACCATCTTCACCTCCAACAATACAGACATGACACCAACAAGGGTAGCTGACATAACTAGTAAACACAGATCCTATAATTACCCCCATAATGCCTTCATTGGCAGCATCCTCACTGGACAACCTGGCAACACTAAGCCCTTAGTTTCCAGTCAATCTACTCTGGCACCATGTACCGCACTGGCTGCGATCTACGATGAAATAATTGCTCTAGCATTGCAATCCTAGGACAGCTAATAGTTTTAAGTTTCGCATTCTAACGAAGCACATAATAAATACATTCACAAAATCACATACTAGCAAATACAAATTTCCACATATGCTGCATTGCTGCAAGTTGAGGGAGAAGTTTTGAAGAAACTCACCAGCTTGCTATCAAGAGTGGCGGCAAGCACGAACTTCCCATTGGGCGAGAACTTGGCGAAGGAGACCGGCGGGCTCTCGTCGTCGATGAGGGTCTTGATGCAGTGGCCGGTGGCGGAGTCCCAAATGCGGCAGAGGCCGTCGTAGCTCCCGGAGACGATCATGGCGCCGTCGCGGTTGAAGTCGACGGAGGTGACGGGCTCGGAGTGCGCAGGGAGCACGCGGAGGCACCTCCCGGACCTGACCTCCCAGACGCGGACGGTCTCGTCGAAGGAGCCCGAGGCGAGCATGTTGCCGTGGGGGCTGAAGGCGAGGCAGAAGGCGTAGTTGGTGTGGCCGGAGAGCGTCTTCATGAGGCGGGGCTCGCCGCCGCCGCCGCCGCCGCCGCCGTCGCCGAGGTCCCAGATGCGGACGGTGCGGTCGTCGGAGGCGGAGGCGATGAGGCGGCCGTCGGGGGAGAAGGCGAGGTCGGAGACGCCCTCGCCGTGGCCCGCGAGCTCGGCGACGGGGCTGGCGAGGTCGGAGGTGCTCCAGACGCGGAGGAGCTTGTCGGCGGAGGCCGACGCGAGGAGGCGGCCGTCGGGGGAGAACTTGACGGCGGACACGGCGCGGCGGTGGCCCGCCAGCGTCGCGCGCAGGGCGTACCCCGGGTTGTCCTCCGCCGCCATTGCCCCGCGCCGCGCCAACCGGAGACGGGGAAGGGAACAAGGGTTTGGGGTTTTGGAAATTTCTTGGGAAAGAAAAAAAATCCCTCGTCTCCGTCTCCCTCTCCTCTCCTCTCCTCCGTGACGGCGCTGTGGTGGTGTAGTGGGCCAAGTCGATGGGCCATGCATTTACTAATTACAGTTGGGCTTTTGACTGTCCGACATAAGTCATATACAATCCTGGATGTGTGTTCAGGTTGTTCATAGGATTGATTTTTTTTTTTTTACGGAGGGAGTATCTTCTCGAGAACAAGGGAATTTTTTCCCCCAACTCCTACTACAAAGCTGAATTTCTGAAATACTGCTCCCTTCGTAGTTCGTACCAAAATGTATAGCAACATAGGATGTTCAAATTCATGGTTTTAAGATGGATAGGATGAGATAGGTTGCTATACATTAGCTCCGTTCCAAAATAAACGCAGCCCTGAGTTTTCGTGTTCAATTTTGATCATCAGTCTTATTTAATTTTTTTTATGATTAGTATTTTTATTGTTATTAGATTATAAAACATGAATAGCATTTTATGCGTGACTTATGTTTTTTAGTTTTTTTTAAAAAAAATGAAATAAGACGGACGATTAAAATTGGACACAGAAACTTATGACTGTGTTTATTTTAGGATGGGGGGAGTATTTTGGAATGAGGTAGCATAATATTTATATATAATTTATGCAACTCTGTAAGGCCTCAGCATGTGTGGTGGTTGTTGATGTGAGGTGTGTTATGTACTTGTGTTGTCAGTGCAAAAACATAAGGGACCCCATGGATAGCAACACGAATGATTCTTTGAAGTTAAACTGTGATGGGGCATTTTCACAAGCAAAAGCGGGTGGATTGGGCATAGCTAGGTATTGGGAGAGTTTCCCAGGAGACATTGTACAAGTAGGCAGAGGATGTCTCCGGCATGTTTCTAGTGCCTTTCAGGCTGAACCCATAACGTGCGAGTATGGAGTTGAGGCGGCGGTACAGCTAGGTATTGGCCTATTGGGAGAGTTTACCTGGAAACTGACGCGCAATGGTAAAACAAGCAGTGATTTCTACCAATTATGATCTCTCCAATTGTGGCGGCTTGGCACTTGGAACTGAAACAGTTGTTGGAGACAAAATTTGTCAGTTTTTCAGGTTAGCCATATGCCTAGAGAATGTAACAGAGTAGCTCATGTGTTAGCTCAGCTTGGATCTGTTTGCTCAGTTCAGTCTGAACCAGTACTGGTTGATATTCCAGTTTGTACCCGTCGTTTGGTTGCCGAAGATACCTCGGATCATGAATAATGAGTTTTCTGGTTCAAAAAAAAAAAAGGATTCATCACCTAGCCTGCAAATCAAGTTAATACACACAATGAAAGATCATTCGTCTACACATCCCATTCAATTCTTCTACACGTAAGCAGCGTAAATTGTACTGTCTACAGGTCAGTTTCCCTAGCTCGTTCCGTTCCCTACAGAGCTAATGCCATGTACTTTCAGGCTTTCAGTTCTTCAGTCATCATCGTCCGCCGGATCATCTTCATCGTCAGGGAGCTCTATGTCGTCACTATCAAGTGCTTGTCCTGTCTGGGAGCTTGACTCATTTCTACTAACCCCTGTCAACAAAAGGTTGAATGCTCAGGAACTACCACTAAGCATATATATGAGAAAGATTTGGGTGGTATATATCATATTTTTCGCTAAGTATAACCAATGTATAATCAATAACAGAACAATTATGTTTGAGTAAGGATAAGTCAGAGTATCGATTGTCTGCTTAAAGAAATATTCATAATTCATATAAAAACATAACTAGCTTAAACCCTGCTGAACCAACCATTGTACATACACCATAGCCAAAGTTTTGCCAGTTCTAGGCTCCACGCTTACCAAATCCAGAGTTGTATATAAGCAGAAATGATAGTCAAGTATAACCATAAGCATTTATTAGAAAAATTACATACCATAAGAATTTGATGAGTCCAGAAGATACGGGAGATTTAGAAGCTGCAGAAAAGACTCAGTTTGTGGATTCCTACAATGAACTGTGTAACACAGGAGAACAGCTTAAAACACATTCAGAAGATCGACAAGAAATGTGAATCCAAGTTGGGTCAGGTTTAAGTAAAACATGTTTTCCTTGCAAAAAAAAAAAAGAAAGTAAAAACCCTTTTTTTAAGAGTAATCAGATAGACTGCTAGCAAATGGTTGGAATTGTTGTTCTAGTAGTTTACAACGTTCTCTACAAAAGCAACTGAATGAATGAAATGAACTGCAATGTAACACAAAACTAATGGAGTAATGCTCAATTTGACCTACAAACTCCTTTTGAGAGAAGTGGCATATTTCTGAAGTTAGAATGTGAATATCAAAGCTCACCTGTTATGGAGGGATTGGATGCTTGACAAGAAGGATCATAAGATGCAGCAGTCTGGACAAAATCAATAGGTTTAGCCCCTCTGGCATTTAACTTGTTCCTAACCCATTGCAAGTCATCTTGAGTGTCAACCTGTTCATCCCTGTAAAACAAGACAATTGAAAAACTCTGGATTTATTTTTTTAAAAAAAATATTTTCAGAACTCTGTTTGCATGCTAACGAGCAAAGACGTTATACGCAGTTAAGCACTGACAGCATTGTAAATGGCATCCGAGTTAAGGAGAAAACATTGTTGAATTTCCGTGTTATTGCAAGCCATTCTTCATCATACTGGATCTCATGTGGTCCTGGACCGGATGGAATGTCTATTACCTAAAATGGATTGGCAAGCCCTCAGAAACAAATGTGTACAGCAAAATGCAAAATTTAATTACAAGGATAAGAAATAATCCTGAATCAGGTAATAAAGGGCACCTGGAGAAAGCCCCGCCGAGGAAGACATTTATCAAGTGCAAGAAACTTAGTTGTAGGCCCACCCTCTCCATGTTGGATAACAGCTGGAAACTTACAATGAAGATGAGCTGAAAACCAGTATGGTGGTTTTAGTTTATTCAGTAGTCTTGCTGCTGGTTCGCTGCCTAGTGTTCTCTTGTTGACCTGAAATAATAAATAAAATCACTAATAGACTGATGCACATACAATCCTGAAAGTTATGTGCTAAGGAAGCATAAAACTTATGTTGTGTAAAAAGTGGGGTTAAACATGCATGGAGTATAATAAGCCAACAGCCTCACAATAATAGTCAGGCTACCGCTAAACATGTCAGCATACAATGAGGATTGACTTTCCCCATAGGGATGTTTTTATAGGCCCAGGGGAAAAGCGAACATGAAGATTGGACTCAGGACTCAGGAGCAGATCTCTGGCTAGAATGAGAGCAAGGTGGAAGTCAGTCGGAGAGCAGAGTGAAAGTCAGAGACAGAAAGCAGAAGTTGTAGTCAGTGTCAGAACAGGAGGTGGCTTGGAATAGAATCAACAAATGTAATCTCATTGCACCATGCCTATTAAGAAGTGTCTTGAAACTGTGGAACCATTATTTGAATGAACAGTGGACCAAGTTGATCCGACCAGCCTATGAAATCATTGTTTTTTTTTTCCAATTGATCTATGAAGCCATTGTTAATATCATTAGTTTAATTTGAAAATACAATACTCAGTATTGTAGCTCAAAAAGATTACTCTCTTGAAGCGTTTTCATACGGTTGGTGCTGGTGACCATTGTCATAGTTATATCTTAGCTATGGAAAAATACTGTTTCCATGTCTAGAGTCTTTAAAAATGTTGTGTAACCGATGGTATTACCTCTTCTTCAAAGAATCTTTTCTCCCGAATAAGCTTCTGCCAGTTTCCGTACTCAGTAATGCCCAGAGGCCAATCATGTGACATGAATATATCTAGAGGCTCCTTCACATGCATTAACTTGAGAACATCATAATGCCTTACATGGTACACTGACCTTATAGTGTTTTCATTGTATGGGGGCCTCTCATAGTGTCCTGCATAAGAAGCAATAAGTTTAAAATACTCTATTCAGAGTTTATTGGTGTTTACTTTTGCAGTTTAGGACGTTTTTTCATTACGCTTCCACTTTTTAAACAATATGTTCTAGATATAAAAGTTGAAAAATATTACAAGGTATCCCAAGAAAATATGAATAAACTTGCCTAAGTGATAATGTTGTTGCTTATATATTCCTGATAGTCCACCAATTCGAATGTTTCCAAACTTAACAACACCAGCGAACCCCAAAAAGTAGATGTTGGGTGCTGCCCATCCTCCATAATACCTATTAGATGTTTGACCACAAAAAAAGTAGCAAAGTTACATTTTTAAAATTAGCAACAATGATACTCCCTCTATTTATAAATGTATGACGATGTTGACTTTTGGACATGAAATTTGACCATTCATCTTATTAAAAGTCAACAATGTCATATATTTAAGATGGAGGTGGCACATCAATAGTATGAACAATGACAGTCAAATATATTGTGTAACTCAATAAAGGCAATAACGAGGATACTTTATCCCCTTCATATATATATTTCTAAACAAAACAGTGATTTCATCATCCAAAAGAAAGTTTTAATTTCAAAACAATTTCATTCAACAATGAACTTCATGCCATTCCTAGCGATCATTGGACATGAATAATCCCAATTAGAAATTTAAAACCAAAATATAAAATACACTATGGAAAAGCGTACAATACACACCGACCAATTTCTTCAATGCCAGTTATAATTATGTGTCATCAAGTGGATGGGAATATACCCTAGGGCCAGAGCAAAGAGAAACCACATTTTTGTATTGCAAGAGGTCCATCAAGCATATATGAAGAAGACTCACAGTTCCCACAAATAATTGGATGCTTCGTGGTTTCCACCTATGAAGATTGTTGGGTATGGGGCAACAGCTTGTCCCGAGTAGTACTTCCAAAATGATTTCATTTCACGAAACCTTGGTTTGACATTAAGACACTGTAAATCATTCTCGTTCCTAACAGCCTGCATCAAAAGGTGAGGTATGTTAACATGTAGCAGAGTACTGCCGAACATTGGTAGAGCGTGATCAGAAAATGAGCGGGGATTAGCTAATAGCCATTCTGGTACTTATTCATAGTAAATATTGGAAACACAAGTGCTTCATCTTACAGACTTGGTTTAGCTTATCTTCATATGCATTGGAGTAGCCGAGTAGCAGTATGAATATCGACATTTTATTTGATTACAAGAGAATTAACACTACTTCGCCACTCCTATCAGTCGAAGTAAACCACCAACTAAACAAACAACTACTACTCCCAAATTCCAACCAGCTGCGGGGACACCAAATGCTATTTTCAACATACACACGAGACCGCTGAACCTTTTTCCCGCATGAATCGCATCAATTCCGCAAAACCTCCCAATTAAGGAAAAGAACCGCAGCAAAACGTAGAGCGCACGGCCTGCTCACCTGGAAGTCGCCGCAGCAGAGGAGGAGGTCGATCTTGACGCCCTCGGCCTTCTCGAGCTCGCGCAGCGTGTCGTAGACCTTGTCCAGCTCCCCGTGCATGCACCCCTCCACCGCGATCTGCAACAGGTCACCCACCGAGGCATTACGTCGAGCACATGGTCGGCAAGGCCAGAGAGAAGCCCACCCTCCCGACCAAAACGGCAAAAGGACAGAGGAGAAGAGGCGCCCCCCTTGACTCACCTTCATGGTGATGACCGCGCGAGCTGGCGGCGGCGCAGGCGGCGAGCGGCGGGAGCAGCCGACGAGAGGCTGAGCGACTCGAAGCTCCGGGGAGGAGAAGGGCACGGCCGCGCCGTCGCGGAGAATCTTGGGAATCGACGAGACGGACCAGGCCGAGGACCTTGCGGCTTGCGGTTTGCGGTTCCCTCGTACTATGGGCCGCAGTTTTAGTAAGGTCTCGTATTCGTGGGCCTACATTCCGGTCCGTACAGTGTATAGGGTGGGATTTTAGTTAAATTTTGGCCCATACTAATGAGCCCTAATTTGGGACCTGAATGCTTTGTGGGCTAAGCACTGCTCTTTCAGTGACAAGAAGCCCATTAGCCGCTATTTACCTGAATGTATTCGCCTCTCTCTCTGTGTGTTTTTTTTGGCGAGGGACGAGTTCGTTAGCTCGAGCGATTCTTAAGCCAGAGGATTGGACAGGAGGAGCCAACACCAAGGCTGTAAAATCGTCGACGAACTCATGTACAAGCGTCTCTTGTGGATTACAGTTTACAGATCCAAGCACTTGTGAAGAACAAGATAGCACATGAACGAAAAAAAAAAGAAGAGGAATGAGAAGAAGAAAAGGAAATCGATTATACATCCATGTACAAGCTAACATGCAGATGCAGGAACAGAGCGGCAATATCATAGCAAACAAAAGAAAAAAGAAAAAAAAAAGGTGCATGTGCTTGGCACTAGCAGCAGTAGCACTACCTATGTACATGTGGGATAATATGCAATTATCGCAAAGAGCTAATTTAGATGTTCAAGAAGACCAGCAGCTGAGCCGGACCGCCTCCTCGAACCTACGCTCCAGCGACGCCGCCTCCTCCGGCTCACCCTCGCCGGCGACGCCATCTCCACCACCACCGCCACGCCTGGTCACCTCCTTCGCCGCGGCGGCCTGCGGCGTCGGCGTCGGCGCCGCCTCCCTCCGCCGTGCCAGGAGGGACAGCGCGCTGCTCAGGCTGACCCGGACGCGACCGCCGGCCGCGCCGCCATTACTCCCCTCCTCCTCCGCCTCCTTCCTCCGGCTGGCCGGCGCCGCCTCCGCCGCAGAGGCGGGCCTGTGCAGCTGGTGGTAGCTCAGGAACAGCATCGATGCGGTCGGGGCCATCGCTTTCTCTCGCTTCGGATCCTCGGGGCCGTGCGGCGGCAGAATCGCAGGTGGTTTTCGGTGTTGTTGGTTTGGTTTGTTGCGGACGAACGGCGAGCGAGACGACGCTGGCTAGGCGCGCGCGGCGGTATTTATTTATGCAGCCGAGGCGAGGAGGCGCCGAATCCGTGACAAAATAGCGAACGTATTACGGTGGGTGCGGGCTGTTTTGGGGGAAAACCAGTGGGCTATCTGCAAATATTGGGCGTGGTTGGTGTCACTGACTCACTACTCGCTGTTACTTTAATCGTCATAAGTTCGCGTTCTACTTTAATCGTCTATCTTATTTAAAAAAATTTTAAAAAAATTTAAAAACATAAGTCACGCATAAAATATTATTCATGTTTATCATCTCATAACAACAAAAATACGAATTATAAAAAAATTTTAAATAAGATGGATGACTAAAGTTAGGTAAAAAACTCATAATTACACTTAAAATGCGACGGACGGAGTACTCACTACTTGCAATTTTGCGAATCCGTGGGAAGGGGCCCCAGTAGACTGGGTGCGCCGGCGCAACGTTTTCGGCTCTTCCTGGAGGCTGCCGAATCGCTGGTTTTCTTTTTCCCATAGTATTCTTTGCGAATTTTTCGCCTGTGAGATTGGGGGTGCAAGTAACTGTGTAAGCAAGTTGAAAAAACAAAGGATGCTGCGTGAGCCGTTTTCCAAGGTGGATAAGGTTTGTACAGTTGTAAACGGGGGACAAGTGCCGTTCTTACGGCGGCACGTGCCACCACACGCCCGGCAGAATGCCTGAGCGCGCCTGACGTACGTGTAATTCGGTCCTAAATTTAACTTGTGGTGCGTGCGTGAGAGGGCCCCCGCACACGGGGAGGAGCGCGCCGCGCTCGTGGGAGGTCAGCTCCGGCGTGTGCCGAGCCCGCGCGCGCATGAGGACCGCGCGGATGAGGCGGAATCCCGTGGCCGGATGCGGCCGAAACCACGACGGTGACCGTCGCAGTGGCGATTGGCCCCGTTGCGCTTGCGCGCAGTTGCGCGAAAGCGTCCGCGGGAGCAAAGGATTGGTTGCGCTCGCTATCGCCTGAAACCCCGAACAGAAATGACAGAACCGAGGCTTATCACAGGGATCTTGTTTGGTTTCTATTGGCCTATACTAATTTGGCAAACTTAAGCTTGGCCATCCTCCTGTAATTATGTACTAGTGGTGTGTTAATTTTGCAATCTTCAGCTTACGTTTATGCTTATGCAAGTAGTACTCGACAAAGAAGCATTCATTTCCGCATAGAACATGGGTCTAGTTCATAAACGAATTTGGATGATCGAAGTCAAATCAATCTGGGTTATCGTCATAAGCAAAATTCCACTAGACAAGCAACCCTACTGTCCACTACCTAAGATGTATACATTATTGATCCGTCCAAATGTTCAGTATACCATGCAGCTCTACACTAGCTCTTGCAGTCTTGCTGCATACTATGAACTAACTTTATGCACGTCAATGTAGGTTCATCAAAATGTACAAGAACATACTATGGCACACAGTAGGTAGTCATCCCAGGTCGTAAAGATCTACCTCGCAGTCAGATGCCATGCTTCCATGCACAAGAAGCGGTAACTTGGTATAGCTTCTGCAACATCAGATGGCAACAGGAATCATACAATAATCAAGTGCCTCCAGATCACCAGCAGTTCATCACAAGAAAAAGATTGCTTGCATGGGGCACCCCTGCTTCTTCAAATGCAGCTCCTGGAACCCACGAAATTGTTGTCGAAGCACCAGTCCTACCAAGTCAGGGAACTCCAATCAGCTGCTTTCCATAAAAGGCTTGGAGCCATCTGATTTTGGTGGCACACTGGCACCGGCGCCACATTTGGACCACCGGAATCATTAGGGGAAATGAATGGGTAAAAAAAATACAGTATCCAGTTCCCCAACCAAAAATCAAACATTTCTGTAAGTTAACACATACATGTATAAATTAAACAGCAAAATCATACATGGATTCCACTTCCAGTTGTAACAGAACAAACATGGTGTGAAGTGTGCAATCCGTCATGATATTCCGCAGGTAATTCCTTCGAGTGACCGTCAGCTCAAAGCTAGCTCCCAGTCCCAGTCCACCTCCTCTTGCGGGCTGGCCGCTCTGGCTTGACTTCCAAATCAGCAGAAGCAGATTCGATTTGCGGAGGTTGCACTTCAGTATCCACCTTTTTGCTTTGCGGTGCATCCTTCTCACCAGGCATGGGAAGTTTGAAACGCTCACTCCGTCTCTTGAGCCTCTCAACAGTGTCTAGATGTCGATCACGCTCTTCGGCGTTCTTCTCAGATGTTTGGCCATTATCGCCACCGCTCTTGAGTTCTGAATTGCCAGCTGCAGCTGCTTCAGATTTACCTAACTCATCAGCAGTAGGAGCTTGAACATCTGATTTGATGGAAGAAAATGTTGGTGCATTTTCATTATCGATACTACTATAGTCTATCTCTTTGTGGCTCGTCCACCGCTCCAACTTAGAGCGACCCCTTCTTGAATCCTCATGGTTTTCATCATCTGACATGGGATCTTCTTCCGCTTGTTTCACAAATGATTCACGTTGTGGATTCTGGCCCTTTTTGGAGGACACAGTATGATCCCTACTATTTTCTTGCTCGCTCACTCCTTTCACATCGACCTATACAGCATTATATTTGCATTTGTATCGAGTGAGTGACTAATCCAAGGAGTTCTAGAAATAGCTGAAACATAAGCCCACATGCAGCAAGGTGACTTCCCAAAATGCTTTGCCATATTTTCTCATTGCAAGGCGTAGGCAATATGTCATACAGATTTTACTTTATTTTGTGTTCCCTTTTAGAAAACATTGCCATGCACCATGCTGGCGTTCAACCAGTAATATAAAGCTAAAGCAGACCAAAAATATAACCAGGCTCAACTTGCCATAATGCCATATGCACTAATGAGAAAACATAGGTACCCACTACTCAGATATAAGAAATCTAACACAGTTTGCAAAATAAGATAAAAGTACTCTGCAAAACAATTAGGAGACAGATTTAGTAACTTGCTTGGATAAGCTCATAACATATTCTTTTGTTGGAAAATGTTGTGTACTTCTGTGCTCCCTTTGCAAAAAAGTGCACTGAAATGTGCATTGAAAATATCTAAAACTGTCCCATGCTAACATGATAGTATCCTACAGATTTCAACCGAAATGTCAGGACACACAAATAAGTGATTACCAAAGTGTAGACATGCACTGTTCATATGAATTCCTTGTTTTTTCCATCCCGTGTATCAGATTTTGAGTTGAAATTTTGCATGGTGATGCATGCAATCATGTTTACAGACTTAGTTGAAATTTTTTGTAAACATCTGAGTGCACTTATGTGCGAAGGGAGCACAGGTTCTCATATGAACATATCACTAAAGATGTGATCATGTAACTGTTATCTTGGAAGAACCAGGATAGGCAGTATAGAAGGAAAAACCCCAATCAATAAGCATCCAAGCTTGACACACTATCAAAAACTTGTAGTATGTTGCACTCGATCATTTGTAACAACAGTAGGTAAAATATCTGCACAGCTCAAAACCAAAGGCTGCAGCAATCAATTTAAAACTATGGCATTCTAGTTTTCTGGTATCTAATCAAATGAACCTCTAATGCATGTATACCTTCCTGAAGTAATAGTCAGCAAGGATTTCATACCTTCCCACCACGATGACTTTCATGGTCTTCACGTCTCCTCTTGCTCGATTTGGGAAGATCATGTTCATTAATATCAGAACTTCTGCCCTTTCTTGTGCTTTCCCGGTATCTATCTCTACTCACTTGGCGAGCACCAGAATTGCTCGATAGACGGTTACCGTCATGAGTATTATTTGGTTTTTCTTGCCTGGTGTTCCTCTCACTGTTATTTGGATTTTCATCACGTGGATGTACATCAGAACGGCCTCTATTTTGCATGTTATTTTCTTCTGCTCCTTGATCTCTCCTCAAAGGGTCGTTTTGTCTGCTGCGCTCTTGCGCTTCTTTGCTTAATCCTGCAGATCTTGATTCATCCTGTTTCCTACCGCTAGTGACTAATTTATCATCCAAAATCCGTCCACCCCGACCAGATCCCCTTCCTTCATCTCTCTGAAGGGTCACAGTGTTGTCATGCTTAGGCCTGTGCCTGTCCTCTCTTTCTCTCTGTCGCCAGTTATCCTCTTTATGCTTTGTATGATAACGATCATCAGCCTTCTCCCTCATCCTAGCATTGTCATCTCTTCTTTTCTGATCAATTCCATCATCCCGCTCTCTCTTCCTTCTGTTTGGGTCATCCCTTCCTCTATAACCATGCTGTCCATGAACTATGTCTTCATTCTCAGGTTTCATTCTCCTCATGTTCTCTTCATCCTTCTTTCTCTTCATATGCGAATCATCTATATTTTCACGACGATTCAGAACAACATCACCACGCTCTCTTGGTCTAGAGCCCCTCCAGTCACCATCATCCAACCGCTTCCTTGCATGAGGATCTTCAATCCTATCATTCCGATCAACAGGTGGCCTCATCTTATTTCTATTCCTTGCACCAACTTCAGCATTGTGTTCGAGCCTCACATCTTCCTCTTTTGCTCGTCTGTTGTGAACACTTTCTTCTCTCCTCTGCCAAATTTCTGTATCTCTTACCCTATCATAACTTCTGCCACGCATGTCCCTGTCTCTGTTTGCATAAGGGTGGTAGGTATCATCCCTACTCCTGGAGGCCAAATGTGATCTTTCCACATCTGGTTTGATGTCTCGAAGGTACTCATCCTTCCGACGAGAATTGCGGTCTTCTCCATCATGATGCCTTCTTGCATCATTTATTCGCCTGGACCGCCTATCTTGCAGAACTTCTTCACCAGATTCAAGACGTTTTTGATTATCTTTGCTGCTACCAGACCTCCCTCTACTATTATCACTATTCCGTGTCCTCAATTCATCCTGATCACTGCTATTGTGTCCAGTGGGCTGCTCTGCCCTAGAAATTAGTTTCTGTTTTTTACCAGAATGAGACAAGTTATCACCATCAGTTGTAGTTGTCTCACTAACCGTGTGAGGATCTGAGATAACATCATCACCATCCACTTCAGCACTATCAACCAAAGCAAGACTGCCATCATTACCATCAAAGTGATCTGCACTCAGTTTATCTGCAGCTTCATCAGCAGCAGCAGGTGACCCTTCAGGACCATCCTTGGATTCTGAGCCCTCATCAGGGTTTTTCTCTCTCTGAGAATCATTGTTTCTCTTTAATGATGTTGTTTGGCGGGGTAATATTTCATTGGAACTTTCAACTTCTCGGGCAGAGCTTCCTTTCGATGACCTTCAAAGAACCAATTTGGAAGCAGCATTACAAATATAGCTTTAACAAAAAACGAAGGATTTGAATGAAGTAATGAAAAACATTCAAGAGAAATGAAGTGCAACTGAAGTAGACTGAATCAGAAAAAATATGAAAAATTGGTAGTGGATAGGTGTAGAAAAATGAACAGAATTCCCCAAGATGGACAAGAAACTGATGTGATGCTGCAATATCTTCACATTTATAGCAACATGGGACCATTACATCATGGGAGGACAATCAACAAGTCCGATATGGCATAAATAGGATCATGCAAACAAAGACTAAATAAACTTAGTTCATGTTAATAAGTTATCTAGTATATCTAAAGGTCTGCAGATATTGGCATACCTTACTCCACGAGGAGAACCCCTTGTTCTGTAGCTGGGAGAGGAGCGGCCATTGACATCTGTAGCATTATCACCTTCAGATGAAACAGGCAACCGTTTCTTATGTTCTTCCTTCCCCAGAGCAGAAGAACTATTCATCTCAGATGTGTATGGTCTTCCTTCCTCAGCCCCATGGGTCCTTTTATCACCTCGTTGAGAATCCTTCTCAGTTTGGTCCACTGTACTATCATCAACTAGTGGATCATCTGATTGTCCCTGACACACAATCTGAAATGGAAAGCAAGGTACTCGTTAGAACTGAAAAGGCACAAAATACTACTCGACTGACAGGCAACAAAAAGCAGAGTTGATCCATATGAGCAGAAACTTGAACACAGGTCGAATCAAAAAAATACTTACCTCTATAACAGAGTCTGATTCACGCATTCGAGGTAAGCGGGTATCAATAGATGGAAGGCGTTCTCCATAGCCAGTTTCAACCTGTATAGGCCTCCCTGTCATCTGACAAGAGAACTCTAACATCAGTATAGAATCTATACAGATGAGCATGGGAAAATAAGGAAAGCTGGCCCTGCGTGTGTTGTAATTGTTCACATGAAACTTGCATGTCTCATAACAGACTGCTAGAGTCATCTTGCACTAAAATTAGATAGTACTTCCAATGACTTCAACTTGCACATAGTCAGAGTACCCATAGGCGATCTGAACCTCCACCATGTGCCCTCAAGGCAAGGTCAGTGTCACGCCCCGACCCTAACACCCAGACCTAGCTGCCTAGGGGTTGAGATCACCCTGCACCTAGTCAAGGCATGGTCAATCCACAGCTCAATAGGTGGACTCAGACCACATCCTACGAGGGACCAGGTGGTAGGTGAACACATGCCAAGACAAAGTCTAGGCCCACTCATCAGCAACAACAACAACAACAACAACAACAACAACAACAACAACAAATCTATAGCTACCTGGTTACTAATTAGCATTATAGTCAGTATACAAGACCAAGAAGCTTAAATACCCCCCAATCCCAAGGGGAGCTTGTTTCTACCGAATGACATCGAATAATCCTGATCCAACACTCTTAGCAATTGGTGATTTGGTGAACCCTACAGGACAGCCTCACACCTAAGGGCAGAGAAAATTAACGATTTGCTACTCGATTTGTTGGGCATTGGTAAAATGACACTGTCTAGATTGCCATTGTTCAAATACCACCCATTTCATTGCCACCTCTATAAAATGACATTTATTAGGGTTTTAGCCATTCATAATTTCTCAGGTTAATCCCTCTCCCTTTATCTGCCATCACTCCAGGAGCAGGAGTTTGCTCGCCACCAAGGGGGAGAAGCCTGCTGGTCAGCCACCGTGTGCCAGGGCTCGGCACACCACCTCGCCTGAGTTCCACCCTCGGCCATCTGCAGTGGCGCACTGCGCACCACAGAAGCAGGCGGTGCCGGAGGGCTTACGAGTGAGCGCAGGCAGTGGCGCCGGCACAGCAATGGTCACGCAGCTTCTCCTTCTCTTCTTCCTCTTACAGGTGGAGCTCGGGGTAGATGGGGAGAAGGGGGTACTTAGGGGGTAGGGGTGCGCTAAGCCCCAACGGCTGCAAAGGTTCTGTCTATGCTAACAGGCCACGACAGAGAGGATGGGTCAATCGACCAATGATCTAATCGATATGTGGGAAGGGGTCGGGGGATTTTGGTCTTTTCCTGTGCCGAATTAGTGGAAGATAGGAGAAAAGAAATTAAAATTTGGCTCAAACCCTCCAAAGTTGCAAATTAACAAGGAGGCAATATAGAGGGTGGCCTTTTATCAAAGCTCAACAAATTGAGTGGCATATCATCAATTTTCTCCCTAAGGGCAGCCCTCCTGACCCAAGTCAAGGCCTCAAGGGGCACACTAACAGGTGTTGGCTACTAGCATTAGATGCCCAAACATATATAAATCTTTGTAGCTCCCTCTTTTCATAGACACCAACCCTTTAACTTCGATGCGTACCCCTATTTATTGATTGAATCCATGTGGCTACCAAACTAGCATGACCATGATTGCAAATTTTCCAATATCTCGTGCTACTTGTTGTCGAGATTTAGTTATACAACAGTACTAAAAATTAGAGGATGTCAATACCAAATCCATACAAAGAGTGGACAACAGCTTTGACCTATATGGAATTTGAAAGTTTAGCGTGATTGAACCAATGCTCCAAGTGGTGGTCAAAAAGGGAATAACTTAAACCTATAGATTGGATAACTATCAATCTCACACAGCTATTGAAAAGAAGCACATGATTGAGTGTGTGGAACATCCTTTCATAATGTACACGTGCACTGATGTGTGAGTGCTGACATTTGCAAAATCATGGCATGGGGTGCGCACTGTGCACGAGCAAGAAAAAACATGAAAAGCAAGAACCAGCTACATAGATGTCAAAGAGAGTGGGTTTAGTACCACAGGTGGACGCATGCTTGTAGGAACTCTTCCTTGGGTATTGACGTCCGTGTGCCCATTATCAGTTTTATTACGACTATCAGCAGAAATGTCATGATGACCAGTAGCAGCAGCTAGCTCCGGCGGCAGATCTGGATCATAGTCCTGAATGGAAACCAGTTAAAGATAGTTCATCAAAAGAATAAATAGCACAGAATTGATATTTTCAAAGTGGGACTATTGGAAACCTGTTCTGATCGCCCGCTCTCATACACGCGTATTCTAGATTGCATTGTGGACTCCAATCGTAGTTGATCCTAGTGATAAATCATGCCAATTGTTTACAAATGAAAAACAGAATAACACTAATAGTCTAATACATGCCAACAAATGATAAAATATGCACTCACCAGCTGCTTGCAGTAGTCTTTCCACTTCTCGTCATCAAGCCCAAAATTAAAGAAGTCTGAAATATCAGCACCAGGGTATTTCCATGGCTTCTCCTCGAATGTTGTATCAACGTCAATATCAAATATAGTCCTGAGTTAAGCAAATTGTCCTTATGAGTAGAAAACAATTAGATATGAAATAGAATTTATTGTACAGATGTATTAATAGATCAGAAGGAATATCCCATCCCAACCTTTCTGCATCGTTGAGGATTTTCCAAAATACATACTAACAAATTGCCAGAGAACATTACAATAATACTAACATCTATCTGATTTGCTTTATAGAATGCTTGTATATAATGATTCTCAATAAAAGGTAAAGCTGTATATCACTGTTTCTTTCTCCTCGTAGTTTTAAGTAAAGCTCAGGATACTCAGTAACCTAAGGGTTCGTATTTGAGTGAATATTAGTGATTTCAGGCAGCAGGTCAATAAGCCCTTTACAATAAGAGAGATGTATTGACAATAAGATAGACAGTCATTCACAACAGCAACAGAATTCCTGATAAGGGAGAACGAACCATTCAACATACATGACTATCATTATTAACATGTCTACCAGTTAGCTTACTTGTGCGGAGGAAGCGTGAAATCTAGTCCACCAAAACCACGACCTGAACCTCCCCATGGGGGCATTCCATAGCCAAAACCTTTATTCATGCCCCTACCAGCACCAGGTCTCCAGTCACCTCTTCCTCGACCAGCAAAAGGTCCCGGTGGTCCAGGAGGGCGGAACTGACCAGTAGCAGTAGGAGCCCCACCTAATGGAGCCCCTAGTGTAGCACCAGGGCGCACATACTGCACGAGGAAGACAAGAAATAATAGAAACATTAGAAAAAGACTTAACAACTAAATAAAAATAAATCAATAATGGTGAGCAATCCTTGATGTCGCGGACAACTTTTCAAGCAGTAAAATCTTCCATTTAACAACAGGAAAACCACAAGAACATATGATAAATTATAAACACAACCTAAACATGTAATCAATTTAGACTTCCATGAGGTTCATTGCTGTAAGCTTTGGACATAATTTACAAAAAATCCACATGCAAAAAGAATTATTTTAGCCCATATGATAGATTGCTTTAAGCAGTTAACCACAAGATAAATGGCACATGTAGTGCAGAGATTTGTACTACTTTGGTTCTAACAAATCTCACATGCAAACACTGTGGAAACTCAAATCTTCCTAAAAATCAAACAAACTAATATTAATTATTTCTTAGACAACCGAAAACTAGTATATGATCCAAATGCCCAAATCATTATAATGTAGTCATATCGCTCAGCAGGGAGCCAGGGAGTGATATAAATTCAGGCTGATTCATATTAGAAGAAAAATCCCTAGTGATAGCATGTCCTAACACATTAGCAACCAGCACAATAGCTACAAATGTGCATGAATCACACTCCCATCATACAGTTATATGATCATACATAGCCTAACCACTGAAAATGATCAGAAATTATAAGAAGCCTGGTATGGGATTGCTGAAATAGCCAATTATCCCACCAAATATCATATTTGTGTTGGTAGAAAGGGAAGGAAAACAAGCCCATTTGTGATTGATCGTTATTTTGCCCCCCAAGACTTCTACTGTCATGTTTAATATAGACAAACTTAACTTGGACTATAGAAACCTACAGCCGAGGTGATTATGATCCGAGTGTGCATGGCCAAGGTTTATCCTAACCCTGTGTATGTAAAGAACAGACAGACTGAAGCTTAGATTTGATGCTATTTGAGCTAAATTATATCAACTATTATGTCCCTGTATCTCTTATTTGCAACAGTAATATTGGTAATTCAAACAGTTGCAGTCTTTCCCACTATCCCCTAGCTTGAAATGACGACACTGTTATTAACATCAATTGGCTTCATCCATGCCATATCTGCGTCTGAAATGAAGTTACTGACTTGGAACTTCACAACCAATCATCATCGCAACCATCTTGACAGCAACTCCCCCTACTTGACAGAGAACTATAACTCCAGCATGGAGATGGCACATTAAGAAGTCTAGAATCTTTGAACTAGCTATATGGAAGCATTGAATAGTAGATGCAAAAATCATTGTATTTCTCCTTTTCTTCCTTTATATGTTAATAATGCATTTACAGTTTACATTGTCGAGCAGTAGGCAGGAATGCAAAAGAAAATCTAAAAAGGACACTTAACTTGGTAAGATATTTACACAGTACAACATAAAACGTAGTGAATTGCAACCGGGTTTACGCCGTCGCCCTCTGCGGGGGTGGCCCGAGCGCATCGTACGGCTTCTTGGCCCAAAGAACTGACCTTGAACATGGAATGGTGCTGCGGGTGGAACCCCTGGCCGCCGCCACTGTACCCAATCCTCCCACCGGGGGCCGCCGCAGCCTTCCCAGGCTCACCGCCCTCCTTCCGCTCCCCTTCCGCCCCAGCCGCTGCGGCGTCCTCCCCCCAATCCTGCTCCTCCATCCCAGGGATAGGGCCATCGGCCACGATGACGAGGTCTTCGCCGTCCTCGTCGTCGCCCTCGTCCTCCCCGAGCCGCCGGCGACCGTCCGTCTCGTTGAGCACGATCTGGATATCGTCCTCGCTGTCACTATCCCACTCCTCGCTCCCCGCCGCCGCCGCCGACGCGGCCGCAGACGACGAGAGCCCCGGGATAGCCGCCCCAGCGTCGCCCGCTACACCCCCCATGAGCGGATCGGCCTCCTCCGCCACGACGGGGGCCGGCTTCGCAGCAGCCGCAGCAGCCTCGCGCTTCGGGGGTGGCTGCGCGGCGCCGCCATCCTCCTCCTCGTCGGCCCAGTCCCCGGTCGGGTCGACACCAACCACGGGGTCGCTCCCGCCCAGGAGCCAGTCGTCGTCCTCCTCCTCATCCGCAGCAGCAGCCGCCTTGGTCGAGGCAGGGGTCGGTGTAGGGTTAGGGTTTGGTGCGGGCGGCGCGGGGGCTAGGGTTTCGGCGGCTGCGGCGGCGGGAGGGGCGGGATTCGACGGCGCCGGGGGGGCGTGGACGAGGATGTCGGTGTAGAGGCCCCCGAACTCGTCGTCGTCCTCCATGGCGGCGGCGAGATCGGGGGAGGAGGAAGGCGGCGGCGAGATTGGGGAGGAGGAGGGTGGGAGGGAGGGGCGGAGGGACGGGTCGCCAAGCCAAGCTCGTTTCGGAGCTGGAGCGGCCTATTAGAAGGGCCTCTCGGCTTGCTGGGTTCTTCTTTTCCTCTATTTGTTTACAATTACAATTTACCGGCGAGATATTATTGTTCTTTTACCCACCACCAAGACCAGTATCAAGCGGGGCTTTTAACTATTTACCACTTTTAGATTTGGCAAATAACTATTTGCCACCCCTATCTCAATGACATGTGGGTCCACATGTGTCTATGACATATGGGTCCAGTGACAAAAAGTTAATTGCCACATTTAAATGTGGCAAATGGTTAAATATCTCGTATCAAGCACGCTTAATTGTCCACTTTTCATCAGTCACTGATATTAAAACGACTTCTTACACCGCATCATTTTATTTTAACATATGGCCTGTTTGATAGAGCTCTAATTCCTAATTTTAGCTTAAGGAGTTGGGTCTGGAGTATAGTTGTGGAGCTGCCTAAATCCAACTCCATATTTCTAGTTCATTTTTTGATAGAGCTCTATTCAGCTCCGCTCCTCTTTTTTTTTGGAGCTGAAACTATTTGGCTGAGCTCCAGAGCCAGAGCTGGAGCTGTACCAAACATACCCATAGTACAAGGTTATATTTGACAAAGTTATGACAAATGGCCTGTTTGGCATAGCTCCAGCTCCAGCTTCACCCCTTCTGGAGCTGGAGCTCAGCCAAACAGTTTCAGTTCCACCTAAAATGGGAGCGGAGCTGGGTGGAGCTCTCTCACAAAATGAACTGGAGTTGTGGAGCTAGATTTAGACAGCTCCACAACTCTACTCCAGACCTAACTCCTAAAGCTAAATTTAGGAGTTGGAGCTGTACCAAACAGGCCCAAAGCTATAGATCTTATGTCCTTACTGGAATTAAAATTTGTAGGATAAACTATAGTGATTTAAACTTTTATATTTCATCTAAACGAAAATTAAGGCTGTGTTTGTTTGGGTAACATTGAGGGAGAAAACACATCGTTTTCCGCGCGCACGCTTCCCAAACTACTAAACGGTGCGTTTTTTACAAAAAATTTTCTATAGGAAAGTTGCTTTAAAAAATCATATTAACCCATTTTTAAAATTTAAAATAATTAATACTCAATTAATTATGAGCTAATGGCTCACCTCGTTTTGCGTATCTTCTCAATCTCCTCGATAACCTTCTCCTCAAACTCACCCTAATAATACATTCAAATGTTATCAACGTTAATGCAGGTCCAGAATTATGGATTTGTGAAACTTATGAATACTTCAAAAAAATCTATTAGGATCTAAAGTTGTGACAAGCGCTTGTAATAATGTGATTATAGTACATGGTTTAATCGAGATTATGAGCGTGTTCGGGTTGCACTTGTTATCTCGTGAGGTTTTCGTGTCAGGTGTCGTTTGGATTTTGGAACGTGGGACCTTTTTATCGGTTCTTATGGAAAGTGAGAAGGTTCATGTGAAAATGATAGGGCCTTGATTTAGATGATGCTGATGTTTGGAACGCGTGCTTATAGTACTATTTTTTTTGCTTTTAAAAAACATATATTGGCGTCGTAGAAATTTCCATTGAGGCATTGACTGCCACTTAGTTTGGGATTTTCCATCGACTATATGAGTTTGTGGCACATGAAGAGTAAGCTGATGCTTGCAATTTTCAACCATTTCACCCCAAAAAACGTCGAAACCAATCGAAGCTAAACGATCTTCTTTGTGTCATACTAGTACAATTTCCAAGCCAGGCGGTTTACTTCTCAACAAGGCCTTAGTTTTATATAGTCACAAAGTTCAACAACTGAAGCAGCCATCTTTACTGAAAAGGACCGATGAGACTACAACGTGTAAGCTGCACGTTGTTCTTCACAATTATTTAGTTGGCAGCATGGCTTTACCATTATCACCATCACAAATCAAATGATGCATATAAAACTGCAGATTTTAGCTCAGTACAAAAAAACATTACTCCTGGAATGCACAGATCCAGTTTTACACTGAGCTCAATGTCTAGGATAGCAGAGCAGAACAGTGGAAAGAACAGCAAACCCATCGAAAGTTTTACACGTTGCCAGTCCAAAAAAAATTTGGAAGGTGATTTGTCCCTCTGGTCTGTATGTCATACAGGCTCAACATATGATTCACAATTTCACATACACTGCATAAGAGAATTATTGGGTCTTCCAGTTCCAGCATGGCACTGTGGCAAAGATGATCCAGCAGACCAGAACAAGAAAACCACAAGAACATATGCGCCACTAAAAATGTGCTACAGCATCTTAGCAGACTGAAAGTAAAATATGGAGGCTCATCCCTACATTACTTCTTTTGCTTCTTCCCTGGCTTCAGCTTGATAACTTCATCAATGTACAATATGCCTTTCCCTTTGTATACCTCTGGAGGCTTACAGTTCCGAACAGCGCCCGCAAAGTTGTGCACCCGATTCTTGTCGATACCAGTACAGCAAATTAAGTTGGGTTTGAAGCAGAAGACACGAACAGCAGGTGGAGCAGTGAACTGCACCTCATGGCTGTAACCAAGTTTCAGAAACAACTCACGGCCTTCACGCTCTGTCCTTGCTTTGAAGCCAACTCCGACAAGCTTCAGAAACCTGAAAACCTTGGCCTCCATTCCAACAAGAGAAGAGGTATATCCAACAGAGAAAAGCTTGTTTCCTAGTCACCTTAACAGAAAGAAAAATTGAAGGTTAATCAGAAAAGTGAGCACGCCACCAGTATTTAGAATTCAATGTACTATATACAGGAGTTTAGGTGGATCAAATCTTTACATAACACTGGGATATATTGAATAGCATACGAGTAAGAACACCAAAAAGTCATGTCCCAGTATCTCAAATATGATGAAAGGTGCCACTCTGGTGGTCTTTGCAAAATAAAGAGAAGAGGAACCTGAAAGAGGCCACACTCAATTCCTGAACAATGAAGACGGTGACAAGTAGCACTCTCCAAAGCATCAGTGTCTTGTATCAAACAGATAATAGAAAAAACATATATTCCAGATTAGATAACAACATGTCCTAAATCTTCAAAACACCTAAAACCCTCTTATGATCGAAGGTGTGAAACAAATCACAATAGCTGTATACTCCCTCCGTCCCATAAAAACTCAACCGATGAGGGGATGTGACTCCTCCTAGTACAACGAATCTGGCCAACCCTCTGTCCAGATTCTCTAGCAGGGGTCGCATCCCCTCCTAGGCTGAGTTTTTCTTGGGACAAAGGGAGTATGTTGTGAATTAAGGATAGGGGTCGCCACGGTGACTCAATTACTAATTTGGACATGGACAAAGTCACACTGATGGCTTGGTGAGTAGTAGTGAGGCACAGATACACGATATAGTGTTTTTGGTCCAAACTAGAATCATTATAGCAGCTGCAGAAATTTTACTTTGATGACTGGAAAGCTAAGCAAAATTCCTATTAAGGCGCCATACAGCGATTTTTGTTTGGTACTACAAACTGAATCATTCTAACCTTGCAAAAAGGAAAAAAAAATCAAAACCATTGTAAAATGGGAATCATACACCTGTCTGACTCACGATTCAATAATCTATGATGTCATTTCCCATATCATCTTAGACTACAAACACCCCTCCTAAGCAATGTACTTAGTATCATACTAGCGGCAGAATGTTAATGCATCACTCCCCTAGTTGGATCTTTTAGGCCTTGTTCGGTTGCTTGAGAATTAATCCCCAAGGGGAACCTATCCAGGAAGGGGTTGGGTGAATCCCTTCCATATCACCCAATCCCTGTGGGGTTTGAATCCCTTTCCTGTTTTTAATCCCTATCATAAAACCATGTGCTTGTTTTGGCAGGGATTTCACACAAAGTAGCATGTTGGGATTCCAAATCCCGCTACTTTGCCATACTGAATCTAGACCCAAAAAACTCCTACTCCTTCCTTCCTGCACTGCAATAATAAGAAATGAGTATTCAGTCTGCTGAATCAAAGCACAAACGGTAGCTTTGATTCAGACAGCAAAAGGCACATTCTGATAGCATCAAATTGATATTAGTATTTGGTTTATGTTGATATCTCCGAATCAAGCTCGAAAAATCCATTTGTGAACCGAGCTAGCTAGCTTAGCTTGCATTTCCGTACTCCGATCCAGCCAAAGAAACAATACTAGTGAATCCGAATTCGAATTCGTGCATTCATGGTGATACAAGTTTGGGATCTACTATCTATCTGATGCGATGACAAGAAGATAGAGGTGCTAGGCTATAAGAATCCGAACAAGGTTGAGACAAAACTCGTCAGTCGTCGAAGGCAGCGGCGGCGGCGGATGAGGGGTCGGCGAGGTGGGCAAAGCGGGCGGCGGAGGCGGATGAAGCTAGCTACATCAAAAATGCACACCATGTTGACGGTGGATGAGGAGGAGCCCTTGCAGTCGGAGACGGAGACAGACCAAGAACCGAGGATCAAAGACCCAAAAACCCTAGGTAGGACAGGGAGAAGAGAGGGGAAGGAAGAGATACTCACCGGTGAGAAGGTGGCCAGCGGAGGGGGCGGTCGCCGGAGGAGAGAGCACCGCCGCCGGGGAGAGCTCCGCGTCGCTGTCGCGCCGTCGACTCCCAGTCGCGTCTGCGTCGCCACCGCCGCCGCCGCTTTCCCCTACGCGCTCCTCGTCTCCTCCGCGCGAGGGTTTTTTTAGCGGTTTCTTACCCGGCCCAGGACGGGGTCGGCCTGGATTGGAATAAGTTCACCTAACGTCCCTCAACTTTTACGTCGAGTCTGCCGAGGTCCCCAATACGCAAAACCATAAACCTCTGCCCCTCAACTATCAAAAAAATCCCGAGGCAGTATTGACCCAAATTTTTACCCTTTTTGCTGACGTGGCATACGGCGGGATCCACATGTCCCTTGCCTCCTCGCGCGCACCAACGATCCACCGCTCGCCGTGGCCATGCTCTCCTAGCATGGCGCCGACCTTCGCCCGTCCTGCATCCTCCTCACCCTCCTCCCGGCGCTCTTCCCAACCTTCCCTGCGCACAGCCGCCACACGCTCTCCGCCGTCGCCTCCATGCCCACGAGACGGCGGGGAGATGTGCAAGATGGCGCGTGCGGTGCGGCGGGCCAACAAGTTGTGGTGACACACCATGGAAGCCGCGGTGAAGGAGGTGCTGACGCCAACGCAAGACAAAGAGTTCCTAAAGAAAAAAGAAAAAGAAAAGGAGAAGATGAGAAGAGATTATGCTGACATGTGGAACCCACCGTATGCCACGTCAATGAAACAGGGAAAAAATGGGTCAATATTGCATCGGGATCTTTTTTGTACGATTTGTAATAGTTGAGGGATAGAGATTTCTGGTATTGCGAATTGGGGACCTCAGACAGACAGACTAGATGTAAAGTTGAGGGACGTTAGGTGAACTTATTCCGTCTTGATTCAATCCGCGATGGGCTTAACCGAATGCACATTTTTATGTGGGCCGGGTTTCACTCCGCGTCTGTCCAATCCACAGGAATTGCAGCCCAATCCAGCTCGTTCTCAGGACAACCAAATAAGGACCTAGAGGGGCAGTTTCTGAAGCAAAACCTGCAAGATGTGTAGACGAAGTTCCCAGTTTGAATGCTTTTGTAGACTACCGGTACTACGGAACTTGTTGTAAACATGAAGAATGTTGTCTGTGCCGTGGTGTTTCAGTCACGACGAATAGGTCAAATTGTAGGTTTGTTTTGGTTACTACCTGGATAGAAGAAGCCTAACATGATGCCTCCTTGTGACTTGCCTAAAAGGTGTTTGATTGGAGGCCTGATAAATTGAGTAGCTCCAACGCATCATTAGCATGAGTCCGGCGTGCGAATTCGGACGCCTGAGATCCAGGCGAAACTGCTCAACTTTTTAATCACAAGAGAGTTCTGCCGACATCTTCTCGAAAAGCAAGGTAGAAGGGGATAAGAATTTCACAGCTAGCAAACCCCCATTCCACAAAGCTCCATGACTACGTCTTAGATTTCTCTATCCTGTGCACCGATGGATCTGACGGCGGCGTTGGCTTGCCGCGCACGCGCTCAACTCATCACCGAAACAACTATCGGCGTCTTTTCATTTATACTTATGCTTCTCAGCCAAATTTTAAATTTTTAACCTTAATTTAGAGTTGATTTTAGAGTTTTTTCATCGAAGTTTATTTTCCAGCCATTACTTTTAAATCACTAAATACACGCATATGAAAATTTTATTTATAAATTACTTTTCGTTTACAAATATATTGTTTGGTTTATTCCACGAATAAGTAAAACGATGGGGCCGATCGCGGGAGGCTTGCCCGGTCAGGCAAAAGCTACGACAATATCAGTTTAAGTCTCGGGCGTGCAACTTTCTCAGGCACATGCTAATCAAGCAACCAACCCAACACGGCCAAACACGCATGTTTCAATCAGTGACACCCCCTGACCCGGTGACCCCTGTGACACCATCAGAGCTCTCTAACTCACTTTCGCAACCAACTAGCCATGAAAAACATTGACAGAGGCAAATAAACAACATTAACCTTGGGGGCATCACTACCCGGGGAAAAAAAAACTTGGGGCAGATCCTCCGCTCGATGGAGGAATAGTTTATCTTTCAATGCAAAGTTGCCAAAATAGCACTGACTGCAAATCTCTAATGCAAAGAGCCAAAGCCTATATCACAAAGCAGACAGAGTAAAGAACATATAATTCCAGACAAAACAGACTGTACGGTTGGAACCATTGGATTGTCAAACAGTTAATCGTGCTATTTAGTTATTTTGAGCATACAAGAAGAGAGATCTTTTAGTTAATAGAACAAAATTATACCACCAACCTAACTGAACCAGAACAAACTGATCACGACAAATGTCAGCAAATGAAGAAGACAAGGATACAAGGATTTAATAGAACTAGATAAATTAATTACTCTGAAGTGCTTCAAACAAAGGGGGAAGCGCGCACAGGTTACGACAATCTAAAGGGCCTTAACATGCTCTCTTGAAGAATTAAAGCAGAGCCAACAAGTAAGATTCGCCAATACAAAGACACGGAAAAATGAGAATATGATCCCTAACAAGTGAGTATTCTAGCTAGCTAAACACCACTCCTTTCTCATCTTCCTACGTCTCTACCGCATCTTTTCCTGCCAAGATAGAACAAGAAGGTTAGATCGATGGCAATGATGTAGTACCATGTTGCTTGCTTGCTGCAAAGGGAAAGAATAATAATTTTGAATACCAGAGTTAAAACAGAATTAAGCGTTTGGTAGCAACTTCATTAGTAGAGAATTACCTGGACGCGACTGCTACCAGTCCCCAGATGATCTCGTTGCATCTTCCTTGGTCGAACTGTAAGCACACTGGCTTCACCGCGATCCCTCTTATTGGGTGGAATAAGCTGGCACAGATTATGCTTCTTGATGTGCTTGAATATATCAGACCCCATTAGGGATGGAGAACCAGCATGCCGCCAACGAGGAAGGTGCCAAGCTGACACAAACTTGCAAGTCACCATGTCAACGCTGAAGGCATATAGGCTCCTGTCCTTCTCATCCTCCGCATAGAACTCACCCATCAAGAGATAAACGACACCATCGTCCTCAGTGCTCAGCATGGGATGGGTCGGCGAAGTGTTCGTCGGCAGCCCTGACCTCCTGAACCCCTCCTGCTCCCACAATCTCCCAACACGGATGCTACCGACCTTGCGCCACTGCCCTGAGCTCGGCATCATCAACTCCCACATGGACAGCAGCATGTTGTATCCGGGCAAGGTGTTGTATCCCTCGATGGACACGAATCTGATCGAGTTGCCAACGCAGCGGATATCGCGATATTGCGACGGCGGAGCAGTGAGATAGAGCGAGTCGAAATCCACATTGCAACCGGTGGGTAGTGCAATGTAACGGAATTGCACGTCGTCGTTGGTATTAGAGATGAGATCGTGGCAGCTGCAGGAGAGGATGCCTTGTCCAAGATCCACCCAGTAAGATGAACCTTGGAACGAGAAGGTTTGATGAGCATTGAACTTCTTTGGCTTCTCGGAGCGGAAGATTGGCCTTCTGGTTCCCCAGCAATGGCGGTCGAATGGTGCCGATGACGGCAGCAGGCAGAGGACTTGCGGTAGATACCCATCGTCATCTGCATCCGCGTCCATGTCCATTGCAAAGAGGACAAGGAGGTAGCCGTCGCCATCGGATTGCCGGAGAGGGAGCGGGGTCACAGAAGGGCGGAACCTCATCGGGACGGTGGGGAACATCTTGAGCGAGGCGTTGTCCGTGGCGGCGTCGCAGACGAGGTAGGAGTTGTCGCCGCGCGTGCCGGGAAGGCAGGAGGAGAGCACGAGGAACCGGGGTCGGCGAGCAGGACGCCGCCGAGGAACCCGCGGCGGCCCTCCTCCTCGTCGTCGTCCGGGTCGCCGTCGAGGCGGATGGACAGGCGGGAGGGCCGGGGGGGATCGGCGACGAGCGCGAGCAGCTTCAGGCCGTCGTCGTCGAACGGCGACAGCTCGTCGTCGCGGCGCAGGCCCTCGACGTCCGCGCGGAGCGTGACGTAGGCCGTCGTCTCGCACCTGATGGCTGCCCACCCCGGGTTCTCCTCCTCCCCGTCCGGTTCGTGGAGACGGACGACGGGATCCAGCACCACCCAGGGTGGCAAAGAGCGCGCCTCCGCCGCCGCCGCCATGGCCGGTCTGTGTTTTCGCTTCTTTCTGTTTTTCCCTCTTCTCCGAGTCGGAGGCGGTGGCGTTGAGGAGGGGATCGATTTCATTTTTTTATTTTTTGGCGCGGATCGTATGTCCATCGGACGGTGGATCTGCGACTGCAAGAAGCCCACGGCCACGTGTATTTCTATTTCACGAGCGCCCGTGAATCCACCTCAGCTTCGGAATTGGTTTAGAGCCTACAAATTCGATTTCGTTAAAAATAGAGAGAGTATAAAATTTGCTAAAATAATGGAGTAGTTACGACTTACGAGAACGAATTTGTAGGCTCAAAAGACATTACGTCTTTGTCCGAAACCGAGCGTAGATCAGCCATGGCGGCGGCGCGCTCTTTGCCACCTTGGGTGGTGCTGGATCGCAACGCCTTTCTCCACAAACCGGACGACGAGGAGGAGGAGGACCCGGGGTGGGCAACCATCAGGTGCGAGACGACGGCCTACGTCACGCTCCGCGCGAACGTCGAGGGCCTGCGCCCCGTCGACGAGCTAGCGCCGTTCGACGACGGCCTGAAGCTGCTCGCGCTCGTCGCCGATCCCCCCCCGGCCCTCCCGCCTGTCCATCCGCCTCGACGGCGACCCGGAGGAGGAGGACCGCCGCGGCTTCCGCAGCAGCGTCCTGCTCGCCGACGCCGGGTTCATCGTGCTCTCCTCCTGCCTCCCCGACACGCGCGGCCACAAATCCTACCTCGTCTGCGACGTCGCCGCCGCGGACAATGCCGCCTCGCTCAAGATGCTCCCGACTCTTCCGATGAGGTTTCTCCCGTCTGTGACCTACTGCCCGCACCCCGTCCGGCAACAACCCGACGCCGATGGCGGCGGCTACCTCCTTGCCATCTTTGCAATGGACATGGACGCCGATGCAGAGGCTGACGGGTATCTACCGCAAGTCCTCTGCCTTCTGCCGTCATCGGCACCATTCGACCGCCGTCGCTGGGGAACCAGAAGGCCAATCTTCCCCTCCGAGAAGCCAAAGAGTTTCACCGCTCATCAAACCTTCTCATTCCAAGGCTCTGCTTACTGGGTGGATCTTGGACAAGGCATCCTCTTCTGCAGCTGCCATGATCTCATGTCTGGTACCAACAACATCAACAACAACGACGACGACGATTTGCAATTTGGTTACATCCAATTACCCGATGGTTGCTACGTTGGTTGCGACTCGCTCTATCTCACTCATCTGCCGTCACAGTATCGTGATATCCGTTGCATCAGTGACTCCATCAGATTCGTCTCCATCGAGGGATACAACACCGATCCTCCATACGACATGCTATTATCCATGTGGGATTTGACGCCGAGCTCAAGGCAGTGGCACAAGGTTGGTAGTATCCATGTTGGGAGCTTGTGGGAGCAGGAGGGGTTCAGGAGATCAGGGTTGCCGACGAACACGTCGCCGACCCAGCCCATGTTGAGCAGCGAGGAGGACGGCGTCGTGTATCTCATGGCGGGTGATTTCTACGAGGAGGATGAGAAGCACAGGAGCCTGCACGTCTTCAGCGTTGACATGACGACTTGCGAGTTTGTGTCGGCTTGGCGCCTTCCTCCTTGGCGCCATTCGGGTCCTCCATCCCTGATAGGGTCTGATATATTCAAGCACCTCAAGATGGATAATCTCTGTCAGCTTGTTCCACCCAATACGAGGGCCAAGGTGCTCCCTCGTCCACCAAAGAGGGATCGAGGTGAAGGCAATGTGATTACAGTTCGACCAAGGAAGGTGCAACGAGTTCATCATCAAGGGGAAAATGTCTAAACTTTTTTAGGGAAAATGTCACCTAAATTTTCGTGTAAGCATCAATATTTTTTGTACATGTATGGCAAGATAAAGATCAACAACGTTTTCCACGGAGAGGGGTTATTCGGACTTTTTTTCAAAGTGTATTTACATGGATAACAGTGGAGACAGGTTATTTGAGATTGTTTTGTAGTTAAAATCAAATCAAAGAACCCTATAACACTACAAAAGAAGTGAGACGCACGTTTTCACTCGTAAAATTCTCTAATTGATAAATTCCCATTGAGCTAATCGCCCTCGTGTTACTGGGATCGATAGAAAACAAGCATTCACTGATTCACAATACCAGCGCGTCGTACGGTCCATTTAGCAATGCCCTTCTTGCAAGTTGCAAGTGACACTCTAGATGCAAATCATTTGGCTCCAAGAACTTCTTGAATAAGCCTCTCAGTGAGCTCCCTCGGGAGTCCTCGAACGCTATCCATTGTGCCGATCTATGCAACATAGGAAGAAATCTCAAAATCAGAGCAATGGATTCGATATTATTGTTGTTCAGACGTTGCAGTGACACTGTCCAGTACAGATTGGCCGTTCTAAGAGTAGTAATACTAGCAATGGTGGTTGTTTCGAAAGAATTGCTCACTAACTGCTTGATGAATGGCAGCACCGAAGGATGTGTCAGCTTAAGGCCTCCAGCCACGCAGGTCATGTGTCCTTCCTTCACCTAATTGAATTAAGAAGTACTAGTACATAAGATTGCATTACCAAGCAGCAACAAAACAGGCTTCCACGGTGGGTGAAAATATATGTCCAAATACTTTTGCAAGGTTCAGAAGATTACCACACTTTGGATGAAATCCTCTGGTATGTGGTGAAAATAGATCTGCAGAAACCAAAACATGCACCGATTTGATGATTTGGTATAGATCATTTCAGTTGAACTCAAAACAAACTCGAGATCAAATTCGCAGCCGTCATCACTATGTGCATAACCACATAACTAAAAGCTCAGATTATGAATGTGCAGCTACCTCAGGTATATCCCATCCTCCTTTGGAAGCTCCATTGCTTAGGTTAGTCACAAGAACATAGTTCACTGCGAATGCTTTATCACCCGAATACCCTACCAATAGCAGCGAAACACACAGCCAAAACTTTTTAGCTAAATACAACAAATTTACTGGTACAATTCCTAAGCAGAGATTTGAGATAGATATACCCTTGATGAACTCCCTGGCTTCTTCCTGGCCTTTTGGCCTCTCCCTTATCATCCCTTTGCTCACCATGACCTGATTGATCAATTCACCAAATTAATTAGTCAAACGAACTCCGTTCAAATATAAAACTCAAGTTGTTTATGACTGAAACTGATGGCCGGTACCTGGTCAGAGGTGATCAGAATAGTAGGCTGATCTCTCTCTTGAGCAGAGTCTTCCCCATGCAACTTCAGTTTGATGGCCTCTGCCTGCAGTTCATCAGGAATACAATTTTAGCTGCTCTGGTTGCTTGACTTGCTTCACCTCGACTGAACACAGCATCTAGCATCTTAAAAATTCTTAATTAATTATACTGTTCGGTGTAATTAGCAGCTGAACCTTAGCTTCAGCGAGGGCCTTGACAAGCTCCTCTGGCTTCTCCCTCCTGATGGCCCTCTCATCGATGTCAGCGCACTGAACAGTTAACCAGAACCAAACACACTTAATTCGTGAGGGATTAATTACAGGGTAATAGCGAGATTAATAACGAGAGAGCTCCAAGATGATATAGCCAATCAAATCAGCTAACCATGACGGTGAACTCGTATCCCATGTCCGCCAGTATCTCGCGGCGCGCCGGCGACGACGATCCGAGCACGACCTGCCGGCGAAAGGATCAGTAATCAATTGAACAGTGGCTATGGCTAATTGGCTAGTGAATCAATTCGGATGAATGGATCATAAGCAGGAAAGGGAGGGAGACACGCACCTTGAAAGGCGAGGAGTTCTTGGCCATGGAAGACGCCATGGCTGAACTCATCGCAGAGCTATAGGACTCTGAATTTCTGAAACGCCTGCATGATCGGAGGCTACAAATTCTAACCGAATTAAGTACTTGTTGCTTCCTTGCATCCCAAGTAGTATCCCACTCAAGAGATTATAATAGCATATCATGAGGGGATTAGGGTTGATCTCACCACGTAAAAGCTGGTTGGTTTCTGTTTGACCGTAGCGTTGACCGGAGTGCGTTGAGACTTGGGAGACTGGGAGAGTGAAGCGCGGCGAGATTGTGTAGAAGCTTCTCTCTGTCCACGTGTCTGTGCTTTGGGGGAAATAGGCCAAAGGCCCACTTTGTCTTGCCCCATTGGGCTTCTCCTCGAGCCCGAGGAGATCTCACAGCGTGGTGACGTGGCGTTTCGAGCCGAGCGCTTGTGGGCCCAGGCGTACGATCTTTCATACACGGGGTCGGGTTCAGGCGGACTCAGCTTCGGTGACTTAGGTGGTGTTTACATCTAGGGACTTAACTTTAGTCCATGTCTTTAGACACTAATTTAGAGTATTAAATATAGACTATTTACAAAACTAATTACATAAATAAAAGCTAATTCACGAGACAAATTTTTTAAGCCTAATTAATCTATAATTAGAGAATGTTTACTGTAGCATCACATAGGCTAATCATGGATTAATTAGGCTCATTAGATTCGTCTCGCAAATTAGTCCAAGATTATGGATGGGTTTTATTAATAGTCTACGTTTAATATTTATAATTAATTTTCAAACATCATGGATGGGTTTTATTAATAGTCTACGTTTAATATTTATAATTAATTTTCAAACATATCTTTTAAGTCCCTATCACATCGGATGTTTGAAAATTAATTATAAATATTAAACGTAGACTATTAATAAAACCCATCCATAATCTTGGACTAATTTGCGAGACGAATCTAATGAGCCTAATTAATCCATGATTAGCCTATGTGATGCTACAGTAAACATTCTCTAATTATAGATTAATTAGGCTTAAAAAATTTGTCTCGTGAATTAGCTTTTATTTATGTAATTAGTTTTGTAGGTAGTCTATATTTAATACTCTAAATTAGTGTCTAAAGACAGGGACTAAAGTTAAAGTTAAGTAGCTGAATGTAAACACCACTAAGTCACCGAAGCTTAGTCCGGTTCAGGCGTGCACCTAGCCGTAGCCATAGCCATAGCCAGCTACTCGTACTGCACCTTTCGTGCCGCGTACGTATAACTCGTCAGGCACCTGGGCACTGGACCCCACCTGTCAATGGCACTGCCCTTCACAAAAGCACATCTTCTTTTCGCCCAAGAAGAGACGTCCATGTTTTGTCCTTGCAATTTGCTGGGCCCACCAGGCCAGTCTCAGCGGCCGGAGAATCCGGAGCCCCACCGGGCCGATATGTCAGTGACACAAGCGGATGCCGTGGTCCCACTGTCAGAGAAGCACCCCGCCTCTCTCCTCCTCGCGCCCCGCGCGCCTCCAAGCCTTCTCTTTCTTTCCAAGGCAACCCGCGCCGCGCAGTATAAAGCAAGCGCAGCGCCACCATTGCCAGGAACACGAAAAGCTTTTGGTTAGTGGAGCACTAGTAGTCTTCGTCTGAGAGAGAGAGAGAGAGAGGTTTGGGGGGTAGGTGTTGTTGGGGGAGTCGTCGAGATGGAGAAAGAGGGCGGAGTGAAGGCGGCGGCGGAGGCGGAGGCGGAGGCGGAGGGGGAGATCGTGGCGGCGCCGGCGGAGAAGGTGGCGTGCTTCAAGAAGACGGCGGGGGAGGAGGCGGACGCGACGTTCATGGAGCGCGTCAAGGACTACTATAACCAGCTCAAGGAGAGCTCCGCCGAGAAGCACTGGATCTGCATCAAGGACAAGTTCCGCGCCGCCGGCGAGTACGTCTCACAGAAGAGCAGCTCGGTAATTCCTCCCCGCTTAACCCTCTCCTCCTCCCTCCTCTGCAAACTTTTGCTTGGATCCAACCTGTGATGCATCATGCATGGTGTTTTCGCTTCTGAGTTTTTCCCTGTGTGTTTTGTCCGCGCGTGTAGGTAGTGTAGTACTCGTGCTTCGTCTTGGATTCTTGGTGGTTCGCTGGTGTTTCTCGGTGTCTTGGCCGCGCTTGTAGTCCTAGTGCTTCCTCTTGGTGGTTCGCTTCTGAGTTTCTCAGTGTTTTGGCCGCCGCGTGTAATACGAGTTCATCTTGGTGGTTGGTTCATGTCGTTTTTTTTCTTTTTCTGTGTAGTTCTTGGCGTTTAATTCATCTCGTGCGTGGTTAGAATGTTCGATCGGTGGGAATGTAATCGATCGCTTAGGTTACCGTTCGTTTTTTTGGTGAATAGATCATGTCGAAGACGCGATTAGCATACAAGTTCTAGTGCCAAAGCGGTTCTGTTAATTTGACAAGCATTTGATCGTTTCATAGCAATGCGAGTTCGTGCTGTTCGGCATCAAGCCTTGTAGGTGTTTAGGGGGAACAGTCTTGTCTGCGAATAGGTTCTTATCTCTCCATTTTAATCATTGGCGGCTTCAATGTTGTATGATTTGAGACGGAGAAGCATTTGGGGGGTTTTCCCCCTTCGATCCTGATGCTTCTTTTTTGTTGAATCGGTGGCTGCTTAAGCGAACATCAGGATTAGGATCTCTCTTGCTAGAAATTGTGGAGTTCTCTTCGCTACGCGCACTCTGTTCTGCTTGCTATTAGTACTGCCAAGTCTCTGTTTATGTAGAAACTCCACTAGTGCTTGAGGTTTAACAAGCGTTGTGAGTTCGATTCTTGCCTTTCATTATGTTTAAGGGAAAACCTGCGTGAATGGGTTCTTGTGTTTGCGATTTGAATCGTCATTTGTGGTCGGGTTCACTGTTATTCGATTTGCGACGTAGAGATCAGAGATGCAGAGGCATTCGTTTTTTTTCCCTGTGGATTTGTGATGCTTTTTTTTTTTTGTTCTCTATTCATTTGGTGGTGGCTATTAACCTGTGCGTACATCAGGATCTGTTTGTTGCTAGCAATCTTGTTGAAATAGTGGCAAATTATAGATTATGTTGCAAATGGTCTGCGCATTCTAGATTGCCAATGTAAAAAAGTTGTTAATGCTCAATTTACCCCGTATGTTTCTTAGCTACATGGAACCTGTCCTGCTCAATTTTATCCTGTCAAGTCTCTCTTTCTGCATATACTTCTACCAGCGATAAAATTTCTGCACTGTTTTGCCTTTGTGCTGAAATATTTGCAAATGATTGTGCGATCTCTATCTTGATATATGCAAGGTTCAGCTGTATCTGCTGGTGTGATGTCTCCTAAACATTTGCCATGGACAATCATTTGTCTGCAGTAGTGTATCCTAGCATTTGCATTTCAAATTAGCAACGCACTCTAAATTGCAATCGGGTTCTCCAGTTGCAACGAATAGCATTTGTCATGTACTCTCTGTTCTTGGCAGACTTGGCAGACTGAAGTTAATTGGACTTCTTTTTATGCTGTTATGTTGATAGCTAATTACAACATGCTGTTGCCTCTGATGGATCTCGTGGGCTAATCTGCTGTTTCCTGTGATGTGATTCAGGTGTTCGGCAAGAAGAAGGTCGAGCCCGTGGTCAAGGATGCTGCAGTTCCAGGGGAGGCGAGTTCGGTGACAGTCGAGTCTCAGTGAGGGGGGGCTAGCTTCTGATCAGTACCAACTTTGATGAGACAAGTGTAAATCCTCTTAGGTGCTCAACGGTGGAACTTGAATTGTGAGGTCTTATCGATCAGCGAGTAGTTTTTTTGCTATGTCATCTTGTTCGTAGATTCTAGTAGGAAGAGTAGTTTGGACATGGTTGGCTGAGTGGTTACTACTGCTGTGATCTCCGGATGTTTCTACCTGAAAAAATATGTGAACCTTGAATCTGCTTGGTAGCATCTATGATCAATCTGCAGTGCAGCTGGTTAAATTCGTGCCGCTGCTATTCTGATATAGACATATAGTTATATGAGTTCTTGTGTTGAGCATGGGGATGATATACCCACTGGATTCATCTTGGTTTTCTGAATGCAAGGGTCAATTAGCACTGGTTCATTGTGAATGCAAATCTGTGCTTTGTGCATGCAAAGATCAATGCATTGGTTAATTGGCTCCGGTCAGGTCCTTCCTCAGATCCACAGGGAAAGGAAAATGTTCCAGTTAGTGCTTATATCGTAGTAGTATTCAAACCACAGCCTTTGCCATCAAGCTTTTGCAGATGCTTGGGGGGGGGGGGGGGGGGGGTTAAATTCACTGTATTTGCTGATTTTTCTTGGTTCACCATGAATTGTTGGGATTTTCCTCAAAAAGAATCGGTAGTATTTCCATCAGGTACCGGAGTTATCACCACTCAAAATATTTAGGGGAATATTATGATTCATGAGAATTTATAAAACCTTGAAATTTTCTCCGTTCCGTGTGCTTCATCTTCCTCTCCCTCTCCGCGAGCCCCTTGATTAGGTTTCAGGTTTACGGGATAGTGCCGTCACGGGTAAGATAGAGACATTGCTGGGGCTGTGGTGGCATTGCCTCGCGAGAGAGGAAGAGGGCAATGGATCAGACTCCTCTTAACATTTTTAGGTAATATTACCAAAGATATACATACATTTAGTTTATTTTGGTAAACACATAAGAAATCCTGCTAAAATTTTGATAGTATTATCATCAACTTACCAAAATTTAGTAAGATTTATTTTGTCTACAATCTGAATGACCCCTCTATCTTTAAATTCCGATGAACTATGGATTTACATGTCAGAGATAAAAACACGGTAATTTGTAATTTAGAAGTCTAAAATGGTGCGACGCTGAAATGCGGGAGAGATGTGCACAGTGGGCCGGATACTAGGTCAGGCCGGCTCGGCCCAAGCCTGAACACACTGCGAGGCCCAAAGCCATCTCGAACATTCCGGGTGTTTCCTCCCTTCCCGTGTGCTATCCCCTCCGCTCCGCGGCTTTCTCCCGCGGTTTCCCTTCCTCCAAGAAAGAAAAACCGACGTCGTCGCTCGCTCGTCCAAGAAAACCACGATCTCCTTCCTCTTTCCACCATCCACGATCCAATCCATTCGGTCGCCGTCATCCCCCTCGTCCTCCTCTCGTGACAGATCACTTCCTCAAGGTAAGAGAATCAACCCACTCGGCCACTCCCCATGTCGGATTAGGAGGCCTGCGGTCAGAGCTGATGCTGCAGCAGCCTCTGCCCTCTTCGTGTAGGGTTAGGGACTTAGGGTAGTAGTATGATGCGAGCCGGCCGGAGCAAGCGCGAGCGCGGGCTCCTGCGTGACGGATCGATATCCCTGTTTCTGTTTCACTTGCGTGGTTTGTTGTTCTGAGGTTTGCTCGCTAGTTGTTCGTTGAAATTCCTGTGAGGTGGTGCAGCTAGCAGAACGTTCAGTTTGGGGACTGGTGCTGTGTTTGGTTTGGCGTTTGTAGCTTGTCACGTACCTTAGCGTTTAGCAGCTTACTAGCTTAGTATGAGATTTTCACTGCCTTAATCCTTAATTGTTAAATTATGATCTGATCGCACCCAGGCCTCTTGAAAGCTATAGTTCTGGAAACATGATTGTATAGATAAATATGAAAACCTACGTAGAAGCTGTTTTTTTTTTCAACTGATTTTTGTAACTGGTTTTATATGCACAATGGTTTGGTGCAACTGAGAAATATAACTGAACACTCATGAGATATTGAGATATAAAATTTGACATTGAACTTATTTTGTGCTTCTGCCTGCCCTACAAAATTGTTTCTAAACTCTGAAGGTTGCATACTGAGTAGCGCTGTTTAACTTTGGCATTCTCCTTTTTGACACATGTTGTTGTAGACATATTATTTTAGAGCTAGAAAATTTATTATGTTGCTGCCGTTGTTGTTTTGTTCTTGCTATATGCTGTTCTTCAACCTCAACCATACCGCTTTACATGTTGAAAGTTTGATTTGTTCATTTCCTATGTTATGTTAAACATTTGGTGGAAATTTCATTATGTTTAACCTTCTACCTGGGTTAAGTGACAGAAGATGTCGAACCAATAGTTACTCCCTATCTCTCTTTTTATAGTTCTGAGTTACTTATTTTTAGTTCCTAATGCAGACTCATGAGTCATGATTTGATCTCTGTTTCTGCACTCTCTCAGTTTGATGGAATTCCGAATTTGTTTATGTTCTGGCTTATGTAACTATACCACCTGTTGATGGTTCTGGTAGCTAAATTTTATTCAAGTTGCATTTCATTGTGATATGACGAAAGCGTTCCTCAAGGTGTTGGTTTCTGGCTGAAAATATGCAGATGTTGGTTCTGGATCTTGTTATGTTGATCTTTTCCTAAGAATCCACACATCAGCTTTACTTTGCTGGTTTCTTTGGTTTATTTCAGACTTCGGATGGAATCCATTAAGACACAATCTCAAGGTTCTGCCTCTTCTGTTCCAAAGAACCCAGCCATGTCCTCTTGTCGGAAGAAGAAGTCTGACGACGCTACGTTCCTCGAAGATCTGAAAGACCATATCGACGAGTTCATCCATGCCTCCATGGATGAGCACAAGCATTGCTTCAAAAACACCATCCAGAAGGTCAGTTGTGCTAACACTCAGATACTCGGCTCGTTACTCTTTCTGCATTTTAGACTTGTTTGACAATCAAGCGTTTCTTGCGCTCTATACCTCGCATCGCAGATGTTTGGGATGTCAAAGGTTGTCGCAGAGCGTTCCGCTGAAGCAAAAGAAGCTGAAGTCGAGAGCGCTTTGCCTCTTCAGACCAGTGTCTCGCAGTAGGATGCCATGGCTGATGGCAGCTTGTTTGCCTTCTGTTGCCTGTGTTCCGTCCTGTGGAGCTTAACAATCAGTAATACCTGTAATAGCAGTGAATATGGAGTCTACTGCTTTATGTTTCCTTGTATTTTGCTGTTTTTTTCATATATTTTGAGAACAAATCTTGAACAAAATGGGGTATAACTAAAAAGTCTACTTCAACAAGTGTCGAATTGCTGATCTGTTTTGCTCATGTAGCAGATTCCTAGTCTATCCTAAATTCCTAACCTTGTTTCTGGGGTCAACAAAGAATTCTGCCCAGAAGTTTCCTGGAGCTAATGATGAGTATGGGCCGAATCTCACGTGGGCCTGACCATCCCATGTGGGCCCACTAACAGTGGGATACTGGGTGAGGTGTTTCTTTTTCATTTTTGAGCTGTACCCTGTAGCCTCTGCTACTGTCCAGCTTTATCACGCATTAGCCGAAAAGCCGAAGCTACTAGTGTAAACTACTCCATCCAGTTATAAATATTTGAAATTTATGGTAATATTTGGTTAAAATTCTGAAATCTTAACCAAATATTTATAACTGGAGAGTGTATGAAAAAACTTAGGTCCTGTTTAGATAGGAGGGACTAATTTGAGGCCCTTAGGCTAATCTAAACAGTGAAAAATACCCGTATAAGTGAAAAAGAACTACTCGTTATACTGCTATCAGTGAAAAAGAACTACTCGTTATACCTCAAATTAGTATTAATACCCGTATCAGTGAAAAAGAACTACTACTCGTTATACTGCTCATCTCCAGTGAATTTGCCTTGCTCGTTTCACTAATTAATACTGCAAAAAAGAAGTTTGAACACTGGTGATATTTCTGGCTTTCTGCATCCAAATTGCGGCTCTGAATTTTCCAGGTACCTTGAAGGCGACAGGTGCAACGGGTTTATTTAAATTTAAACGAACTGGCCGAAATAGACGTGATCTTGATGTAACTAATCAAGGTTTTTTGTTGGACCAGTCCATGTCGATTGTCAAATTCTGAACTCTCTACTTTATCATGCCTAGTCTTAATACGTGTATTAATTAACATTGCTGCGTTGTTACATCAAATAATCAGATAAAGGGTCTGTTCACTTTCATGCCATTTTCAACTTTACTAAAAAAATTTGGTATAGTTGCCAAAAAAAATGGCTACATTTAGTTTGCTGTAAAATTTTAGTAACTATATAAAAAATCCTGTTAAAACTTTGTCAAGTTGCCAAAATTTTGATATAGTTACCAAAATTTTTGTATTGCCAAAATTTAATAAGGTTGAAAATAGCATCAAAGTAAAAAGGTCCGAAGATAATCGAAAAAAAAAGAACTACTTAGGAGATGTTGTCAGGAAACAGGACCACACTGTAGTACTCCTAGATGGACGGTCAAACAACACTCACCAGTTGCTGTGGGCAAATTAATGGATTTGTGTGGATTATACGTGTATGTGACTTGGGATGCGTGTCACGTGTAGGCAGCCACCCTTTTCGGTTAGAGTAGGAAGCTGGAAGTTAATTATATATACAATCAATTCATCGTACCAAGAAATATTGAACGAGAAAATTGAATGCTGATCGATCGAGCTTTGAACGTCCGGTAAAAACAATTATAGCGGATTATACTTCGGTACTGATCGGTTAGCGGAGTTTCATATGAGATTGTTCAATTTCACATGAAATGGAAAAAAAATATCGGATTTAAAGTAGAATGTTTCTAAGGCAATTAACATATCTTTCTTTCCTGCTGTGATTGTGTTGCGGAACTGATAGTTTCATACGGTATGAGCTGAAGAAAACAAGTCATTAGTCAACTCAATCGATTTCAAAGACACAGACGTGAAACAAAAAAAAAAAGCAGAACAAAACAAGGATCTAACTAATTCTCTTTGAAAGAAATGATCTATCAAATTCCGTAGTCAACATGCCTGCATGATCAGTGTGGATCACGTCCACATCGCCACGTTCATGAAAACAGCCAATTTTGACAACAAATTTCAAACCGTTTTGTTGTGGCTTTTACTGGACAACACAAAGTTGGCAACTTGGATTTTACCTTGAATTCCCATCATATCAGACGAAAACACATGATTGAAGTAGTATTTAATTAAGTGATAACACTCACGGCTCCATCCACGAAACCATTTCATATGTTAGATGCTTTGAACAGATCAGGACATAACTGCAACAAATTAAGCTCATGTCAAGTTGCCTCAATGAGCTACCAGATACCAAAATCTGGCTATATGATGACCAGTTCACGCCACACACTTGAGTCTACTATACCTAATCTCTTTTGCTGATTAAGTGATTAGCGCCTCGTCTGAACTCTTGATAGATTTTATTAATCAACCACAATTTTAATTAATTAGTTAGCAAAAACACTGCAGGATCTATGCTTGCTTAGTATGGATTATTCCATTAATCTAACTTCATTTTCACGCGCGAATTACACGTACTCCATTTGTAAGGAAAAAAAGGCCTATATCTCAGTATAGGCCTTGACATAAATCAGTACTGGACTGAATTATATCATATCCCTTTTAGATTGATTTTTTTTATAGAGATAGTACGGATCTTGGTTATACTCAAATTAATTTATTGTACAAACTTTTCTTAATACTCTAAACACAGTTATATATATTTGATGTATCTATAAGGTTTAATCTACACAATTATAAATTCAAGCCTAACCTAATTAATACTTAAATTTATATAGTTTTTTCTACTTCAATTCTTATGTTTGTCAAAAGGCCTAAAACCATGATTCGTTATCTGGATACTTCTTTTTGTCATTTTGTGTATGTACTGCCTGCATTGCCTGCATGGCTGTCGTACGTAGACACGTAGTCGTAGTCTTAAATACTGCGCGCGCGCACACATACATGCTGTGTTTAGATCTAAACTTCAGTCTTTTTTCATCACATCAATCTGTTATACACACATAACTTTTCAGTCACATCATCTTCAATTTTAACCAAAATTCAAACTTTGCGCTGAACTTAAACACAGCCACAGTACGTATACCCTGTATACTGTACTCTACAAATATATACTGCACGCCGTGCCAACGTGTCTACAGTACTTCTATACGCTCAAGTGTACCGTATCCGTATGCCTGCATAGCTGGAAACCAAGTGCTCACTCTTTTTTCTGTCTCTGCAGAAGAGAAATTAACTTTGGCGATAGCTTTTTTCTGAATCTTTCTCGGTACGCATCTTTGCTGGATCCGTACTTCACATGGTGTCCGGCACGTGCATGGCATGTGCAATTACCTCCCGTCCCATGCCACTACAGGCACACCCAGCTGGAGTAGCTTTTGTACGGTGTCCTGCACCATCAACTTGATCAGAACATAATCACATAGGAGTAGGTTGGATTATGATTTATGATGATCCCTATATAATTTATGTGTTAGCATTAACTTTGAGGATCAGCTTAACAGTACAGTTAGCCTTGATTAGGGTCATCACTCATCACTAACATATATGTATTATGTTAGGTCTTGACAAGGAGTAGTTTTTCTAGAACTCCTTGATAAGAGTCACTCCGTCCTTAAGAAAAAACTAACCTAGATATAGACATGATATTTTTTAGTACAATAAATCCGAACATAAATCTGTTAAGATTCATTATACTAGGATACGTCACGTATTTGTGGCTAAGGTTTATTTTTTTGGGACGGAGGAAGTAGTTAATTACATGTAGCGTTTAAAATTTGTCTTAGAATATATATATATATATATATATATATATATATATATATATATATATATATATATATATATATATATATATATATATATATTTGATTCTTCACCAACTTAATTATCTGACTCTACCAATCAAAAGTTCATAATAATCTTTTGTTTAATTTCTCTACTTATTTTTATCTTAACTAATCACAACCATCCTTTATTTAATTTATTCTTTCCTTAATTAAAAGACATCCTCTATTTAATTTCACGAGTATAAATCAAGCGTAAGCAACCGACCAATCATGTGCTCAATGGGAGTCAACTATGGTCTTAGATCAGCCCACTAATTAACCGGACACCACATCATCACTCAGATGAATGTATTATAAGGCCATTCCCAACTCAATGAATAGAATTGTGTTCATAGCATTAAATAAGCTGCCACATAGGATAAAAAATGATGTGACAAGTGAATAAATAAGAAAAGAGAAGGAAACCATGTCTTGCATGAGATATAGTTTCCACACAACATCCAAGACATCATGTGAGATAAGTAGTATTGAATTTAAGTATGGAATAATGGTGTTTGCATTGGAAGAGTAGTGTATAGTACTAGTTTCTTGATGATGTGGAGTTTATAGAAAGTATGAGTGTCTTGGGTTGGGAATGGCCTAGATGGTTGGCAGATGCTTATTACTACTAACTCCTATCATAATTCGTAGCTTGTAAGTAAGTACCTATGCTTAGTTGTAGCCAAAATAATTGATGTACTTATCAATAACTTGATGAGTTCATGTTAAGGAAATGCAGCTCGATCCGATATAAATTTGTTTACTATATATTGTGTCATCATTGGCTACATGCATGCATGTGACTGTACTTGGGGTTAACTGTTACTACTATTAAGTTCCTGAGTACATGTGCATCAATGCATCGTCACTTGATCAGCATCAAAGAGGAGCGACAATACGGCATTTCGGAGCACAAGGACACAATAAGATCATTTTCCATCACTAAAAGTTAAGATCCAATTTTTTTGCTTCTCTTTGTTTTTTCAATTGTCCTGCCTGCAGCATTCCTTCCAATTTTATCCGCGTGTTTTGACATTATTCTCGTGTTCAAAATAAGACATCATCAGCTAAATCATTGAGAAACGAGTGGTTATATTTTTTTTTCTTTTGAACAAGCTACCAAACATTGGATGTTTTTGTTAGAAATATGAAGAACACCTTCATATATACACGCCTTGTCATACACAATCTTGGAAACACCCGAAAGTTTTCCGACTAGATTCATAAGGTAGTGGGCCTAGCCAGTCTGGATTCGAAGCCTCACCCCTTCTGTTTATTTGATATTAGATTATTCTTTAATATTTGTGTTTTTTTTATCATACACAATCTCAAAAACGTGTGAATTTTGCGGTGTACGTATATATATTTATATAAGACACGTATGCCAGGAATATCCACTATAGTACGGAATAGGGCTAGTAGAGACAGTTCAGAACTGCCAATTAATAATAACAAATTTCGACCTGTCCTAATCTATGAGCTTGTAATGCGACATATGTGCTCTTAAGAAAAATAAATGCTGAGAATTAGCAGAATAGAGACTAGCACGCTTCATTCATTAGTTTTCGAAATACAACTCGATCTCTGTCACACGAGGCATCTAGCTCTCCCAAAGCTAGTATTAATTAGTCAAAATCTACCAAATCTAAAAATGGTCCTTAGTGTTCATGCCAGAAAATAAATGTGGATTTATGTCACCTGGTCTCGGTCGGCTTAGCAGATCTGGTCCACCACAGGTCCATCTATCCGTGCAGGACAGGAAAGAAAGGGACCCCGATTCAAGTTCAGCTGTCATGAACCTGAACGGTTTGGTGCAGGCCAGATAGCTAGAGATGCTGCTGATTAATTACTTAAAACTCATTTTCCTTTCGCTTTTAATGTGATGCTACACCACTTCAAAATGTTAGAGTCAATCTAACATCAAATTGCATCTTTTTTAATTAACGGAAATGGTGTTGCATTGCATTATGAGATATTTGTGCACACCAACTAACAAATAGAGTATTACTTAAAAATAAAAAAATTGTGCATATACTTTCATTAGTATTATACATATGTGTAAAATCTTAACCTTAAATTTATTATATTTTAGTCGTAACAAAAAAAAAATCTGACAACCTTAAGGCTATAAATCCATCAATATTTTCTTTTTCTTTTTTACTCTATAAAAGATAATTTGAAGAAGAGATTTTACACATAGATGTAATACTATTGAAAGTACGTATATATTTTTCTAGACTTTTTTGTGATATTTATTATTTGATATGCACGGTGCGTAGACACGAGGGTTTGTGTGCATATGGTAGGTCTAAGATGCTAAGATGATATTTTCAGCGCATCATCCTTGTAATTCAGCCATTCAGGAAGGAAGGGGCAACCTGACGCCATTGATATGATAATCAGTGAGTGCTTGTTTATTTACCATTTGAATTGGTGGTTTTAAGTGATTCAAAGGATTTTTTTTAAAGAGAAGTGATTAATTAAGGGTTGAGTCGACGGTTGCACACTTGCACGATCAAAATACAAGCTGAAGGGAGATGATTTTCAATTGGTTGGTTGCATTACGACCAAAGTAAGAAAGATAATACTAGTAATGTATACCGGCTTTGACAAATTATATACTGAGAGGATAATTGGAGGAGTATTTTGTATTGGTTTTTCCTCTCTTTTTCCCCCTTCCCCTGGGTGTTGCATTGGATTCTTACACCTGGATTAGATTAGCTTCAATATATAATGATTTGGATAAGCTTACCCGCCAGAGTCAACAAATTATCAATCGCCGTATATTTGGATTACCGGTTGTTGCGATCATCTCGTTGGACCTGTAACTACACGCCCATGGAGCCCACATCGATCTCAGTCACCTACCCCCGCGATTGTCTATGTGTAGGTCTAATAGAATAGGCAAATGTTCGCATACGTTTGGCCCAGTCAATCTACATTTTGCCTACCACAAAAAGTTAACTTAAAAAAAAACTCCAATATATAAAAGCTATTTTACCTATGGAGCTTATATATACACACGCACCTTTGATATCAAACCATTTTATCAAAACATTAGAGCTCAAATCATAACTGAAGTCCGTATTGAATCTGATATATTTAGTTTTGGTGCATAAATTAACTTAGCGGAAAAAGAATAACGCGATGAAGAAAAAGGAAAGAGCAAATTAAAAGGTGTTCAGCGCAAGTTCGCCGCATCGAGTAGATCTTTCGATTTGTTTGATCCAACTGGAGCAGAACGCTGCTTGCCCGACCGGTCCACCTGGCACATCAAACTTAGCCACCCGCGAGCACGTACATCGCGCGGACGACACGAGCTAACCTTGAACAAGTACCCAACTATCTAAGGTTGTTTTTCTGAGAGAATATTGGGAGCCCTTCCCTCAGTACACAAAACAAAGCAGCAGATTAACGTATCGTGAATTAAGTACTCCCTCCGTGTTTTTTAATAGATGACACCGTTGACTTTTTCTCACATGTTTGACCATTCGTCTTATTCAAAAAAATTATATAATTATAATTTATTTTGTTATGGGTTGTTTTATCACTCATAGTATTTTAAGTGTGATTTATATCTTATACATTTGCATAAAATTTTTGAATAAGACGAATGATCAAACATATGAGAAAAAGTCAACGGCGTCATCTATTAAAAAACGGAGGTAGTATTAGGTAAAAAAATTAATATTTTTTAAAAAATAATTTTCCTGTAGGTTTTTTAAAGAAAAGAAGTAATGTTTAATACTTCTCATATTATAAGACTTCCTTGCATTGTCTACATTCATATATATGTTAAATGAATCTAGACACACACATATATATATATATATATATAAAATGAATTTAGATATATATGTGTGTCTATATATTAATTAATATATATATATAAATATAGATAATGCTATAAAGTTTTATAATATGAAACGGAGGTGGTAGTACTCAAAATAAAATAAAAGGTTGGGACGATAGATCGATCCATCGAGAGCGCAACGGCATGCAGCTGGCAGTGGCACCACCACCGCCCACTGCATCTGCACCGGTCCACCGCGCCGCGCGCGCGCTGGAAGTGGCGCCGCCGATCGGCCTCACTCTCAGCTGCATCCTGTCGCCACCAGCTTGCGACGACGACGAAAATGATTGCCCGCCGCCGCGACAGCTCTCGCTCGCTCGCTCGATCGATCGATCGATCAATAGCCATCACCCAACCGAACGCTCTTGCATTGGCCCGGTCAATGCGTACGTACGTTTTCTTCGCCATCCAAAGCCAGCAGGCAGCGTCGTCGTCGTCGTCCAACGGCCGTGCAGCACATACCAAGTCGTTGCTCCCTAATCAAAACCCCAATCCAACGGTGAAGACGTGCATATACGTGACGACCTCTTTGCTAGTACTAGGAGTAATTTTCTCAGGAACCAAGCCGGACTGGATTGATCTACGAGATTTACTCCGATCCAACAAAAGTTATCTTGAGTTAACGGTACCTTGTGGTACTATTTTTTTTCCCGATTGTTGGATCTAACAATGTCCATCCTGCCCAGCTAAATTCAATGATCGAAAACGATTTTATACCGTGAGGTACTGGTACCTCGAGATACTTTTTTGATGGACTGGAGCAAATCTCTTGATCTACATGGAGTTATGCATCGGTGATTGTGAATTAAGCTTGTTAATGAGACGGTTAATTACAACTAGTTAATTAAATCATTAATAGATCACAGCAAGTCATATCCCTGATCGAGTTACATGTCATTTACTCAAAGCTAGGCCCTGTTTAGATGGGACTAAAGTTTTAAGTCCTATCACATCGGATGTTTGGACATTAATTATAAATATTAAACGTAGACTATTAATAAAACCCATCCATAATCTTGGACTAATTCACGAGACGAATCTATTGAGCCTAATTAATCCATGATTAGCCTATGTGATGCTACAGTAAACATTCTCTAATAATGGATTAATTAGGCTTAAAAAGTTTATCTCGCGAATTAGCTTTTATTTATATAATTAGTTTTGTAAGTAGTTTATATTTAATAGTCTAAATTAGTGTCTAAATACAAGGACCAAAATTAAGTCCTGAATCCCAACACCACCACGACAGCAGGATTGAAGAGGAGTTGTTTTCGTCCCAGTCCGACATCCTGGTCAGCTTCTCGTTACAAGTCTACGGTATGAATAAATACAGTAGTGTACTACGAACTCCTTTTACTGCTACCACTGCAGCACTCGCTGGGTATGGCCGTATGGGTATTGGTACACCGTACTACGCAAGAATTGGTTTGAGAAACAGGGTATGCATAACTGCAGCATTAGCATGGACCAGGACCACCAGCATTAACTTTGTTTCCTGTGTGTACAGGTGAAAACAGTCACGGAAATTCCCGATCGACCGAGCGACGTTTCTTTATAAGGGTACCGTTTCCGACCATACCGTTTTAAGCTATTTTTAAAATTTGTTTTTTCTTTTTTTTTTTTGCATCGTATTAATGTCGACACTGTGTAGTTTAAATGATAAATATGATCAATTACCGGCTGTTCGAGCGTCGTTTCCGAAAAGATGCTACCGAATCAGACCGTTTTCACCCCCAAGCTGTTCGAGCAGTAGTAGCAAGTAACACCATTGATGCGGTCTAAACGCATCAGTTCCATTTTGCCACACCTAAGGGTTGGGAACTTATTCGGTGAATATGTAAAATGAAATGACTCATTAGCGTTCAATTAATAAATATTAATTTAAAAGTTTTAAAATATATTAATACGAGTTTTTAAGTAACTTTTTATAGATTTTTAAGAAATAAATTATTTAGCAGTTTGGAAAGCATACGCGCGAAAAATAAGTAAAAGAAAAAGGTGGGATGAACCTTTTTCTCTAAATCATAGTAAGACACGGACGCTTATATATACACAAACACAACTACCCTTCTAAGCACTCATATACTTCCACTGTAAGAACATATGAGTACCTCCAAAAGTTGATATATCTTGGAATAATGAAGTTATCATAGACGTCTGGTTACCGATGAGTAACGAGTACGCCATCTATCACTAGAAAAATATTAGCATAAATATGAGCACATGCGTTGTGTTAAGTCGGAGACTCAAACTTGAGTGGGTAATGTGTAGGTTCCAAAGAAAGAACTTTCGATATATGATTTTCTCATAATACTATTTTATTCAATTTTTAACTAATTCATTTGGAAAATATATAAATCAGATAATAGTGCCAAGAGAAGAAGAAAGCATAATAGAGATATTGACATTATCGTCAAGTCAAAATGTCGTTATGTTAAGACGTATATGCACGCACGTCTCAGTAAATGTTTAACAAAGTGAGAAAGCAAATATGCTCCATTCCACAAGTGACTACCACTTTTGATTATTGGCACCAAGACTGATGGTGCTCATCCAAATGACGGCGCTGAAGCTTAGTACAAGTTAACCTCGTGTTTGACCGTGACTTGTCTCTCTCTTAATTGTCGCATCCGGATCTTGCTTGCACTGTCATTCATCTCCACCGTTTTGAAAACATTTTTTTTCTTCCAGGGGATCCATCATTTAAACTTGCATCATTTTTAACGTGTTGCCTTTTGAAAAGGTAGCATGATATTAGTCGTAACTTTTCTTTTCTTCACATCGACACGCAAACTTCTTAATATATGAGTTTGACCGGATAATTTTCTCTTTATGATTGGACGCTGACCTGACCTCTTACAATCTCCATTCTAAAATAATTAATTATAACTTTTAGCCCGTGATACACATACAAATACAAAAATTTAAAATACTAAAATGTACTTCACTTTTATCAAGTTTCAATTCATTTATCTTTAACTTTATCAAGTCACCATATATTTTTTTCTAACTTTATTAAGTTTCTTATTTTAGGATGATACTACTGTTCAGGAAGATATTGTGCTTTGTTGAGTTAGTTAAATATTTTAAACAAATTAAAGCGATAACGTCAATAGTTGCTAGTCTTTGCTACCTAGTATGGTCTATTGCTGCAAAAGAAAAACACAGAGAGAGAGAGAGTGATCAGGTCAATTATATCATGCTCGTTTTCAATTATATCCTATCCTGTGAAACTGACGTGCCGGCTAAATGTGTACCAAACAAATAGTAATGCACTCAAAATTTTCCTCTTGGAAAGGGTAAACCAAAACTAATCACTGAAATAGCCACATGTACATAATATTCATAGGCATAAGGCTTCAAACCCTGACGAGAGAAATAATTTGTTCACGACTCCTCCACGTTATCTTTAATTAGATTTTTTAGATAATGGAATAAAATCTGGCCTTTGCATCAACGAAGTTACAACCACTTATTACACAATTTGTTCAACAGAGAGCACATGCAATCCTATAACTCACGATATAAAGACTAATGCTCTAACACTAAAGGAGACATGCATTTATTCAAGTTATTTGTAAATCTCCACCTAAAGTTAACAAAAATCTACATAACGTATCGTATTTTAGTTTGATGCTTCGAAAAACTGGCATGTTCGTTCTAGTGTTCTTTGCAGAACGGCAATGCATTTTATTGTCTCCTAAGCTGAAATTAAATTAATTATAGCAGGCGCATGCGTGTGAAATTAAATCATCTTAAAAGTATACTATCATTAGAGCAAGTTTAATAGTATAGCCAACTACTGGCTCTAATTTATCTATAGCCAATATAATAGCTTATTCATACAATAGTTATATGCTACACTATTAATACATGGTCCCACCCGTCATACACACGCTGTGTCATAGAATCCGTGCTACAACTGGCTACAAATCTGTACCCCGCTGCCCTTCTCTCCTCATTTATCTTCTTAAAATATGTTTGCAGCTGGCTTATAGCATGCTATTGTACCTGCTTTTAGTGGGCTTTATAGCCATTTTGACTTTTGTACAGCGCTTGATTCCTTTTCAAAAGGACGATATGCCATCAGACGTGTTTATTCTTATTCTTCCCTCCTTTATTGGAATGGATCAACGGTTGGCTTTGAAGCAGCAAGCATGGTGAATGATTAATTGTCCCGTTGATAGCACCATCAGAAAGTTCATCAGTAGTTCAGTACTAATGTCTCTACAATTCAAGTTTCAGAATTCGAATTCAAAAAATAAATTAGAAATCAAATTATAACAGATATAATGTCAAGAATAATTCTACATGGAGGTTAATTTTTTTTTGTTGGTTAATGTCATTTGAAATATAACTCTCAAATTTGCTGAGTAGTATTCCTAAGTGATTTACACTCACGCTTTGCTTCAATTGTTGTTGACTATTAACTACCCCTAAGTAAGTGCTTTAAGATCTATGGAACTTCATTGGAGGCCGGGTATGAGCTAGGATAGAATCACATCTTATTATACTTTAATTTAGAGATTACCAAGCAGCTGTGGCTTACAAGTAGAAGACGTGCAAATTAAAGTAAATTTTCAATTATCGGATGGTTGCATACTGTTCGATTGGACAAACTATTTATCCACGCAATTGTTTAATTGGCGTCTTCACAAAATTCTCAACGCATTTACCTACTTGACACTGTTGATTGATCGGTAGAATAGACTTCATTAATTAGTACCAACATAGTTAATTTCTTGCTAGTTGGAGATCAACGTCTCGCTACTTGGCTAGCTTGCCTATGTAATGCTGTACAACTTCCTTCTAACCGTTGATGCTAGTGCTATTGGTTGCATTGATAAGCAAATTAACCTACTGGCTGTACTGTGCCACTGGGCTAGTAGTACTTTGTGCATGCTATTATACCAGCGACTAGAGTCTCCTATAATTGGCTCAAGCTTCTAATCTTGTCAACAACCTGCTTGCATTTTGCAATAGCCAGTATCATCTATTTTAGGTTAAGCATAAGTATGCTAATTAGTGCCTAGTAATAATTAATCTAATAATGCAGTCATATATATCATCGTATATTCACCAGGGTTTTAAATCTCCCGCTATCCCGCTATAGCTGTTTGAGAAGGGTTCTAGCTATTTGCTCTCGTGTACAATTTAGCCGCTATAACTCTATTTAACCCGCTATAGCTGCCGCTATAACTGTTTGAGAAGCTAACCGCTAAATACCTTAGCCCGCTATTTAAAATATTGATATTCACACCCACATATATATCCCAGCAGAATCATTTGTTTACCTATTGCGTGAGGATTTGTATAGTACTCCTCCATAACTTCACAGAAACAAGTCAAGAGAAGCACTACCATATAACATGAATTTGGATGTAGAGTAGCTGTCTGATTCATGGTGGGCGACCAAGATAACACGGCACAGCAATTGTAAACAGTACCCATGAAACGGTGTTTTAATTTTGGAATCATTATTGGGTGCACATTGTTAAATAGTACCCTGGTCGTAAATAATACTCATATTTGATATGTAGTCAAAATATGATCAAGATTTTAAATTTTATATTATAATAAGTTTGTAAAAAGATCTTATAGTACTACGATACTGCATTTTTTTACACTAATCTGCACATTCTTTTACCTAGCATTTGAGGAATCGTTGATGGCCAACGTTTCAAAAGCTTAACTAAATCTCCCACTGCCCCGTTTGATTGGGATAGTTGAATTTGATGGATTATCTAATTTTTTATAGTTACTTGAGGGCATAAACGAGTGAAATAATTCCTACACAGTTGATATGTTGTTCTTTCCTACACAGTTGATATGTTGTTCTAGTAAAGTATCCCAATAAGTTTTTTGAGTGAAAAATTTTCAGATAAAACTATATTAAAATTGGAGTGTAATTACAATGTAACCCAGATATAACTTACATAAAACTTTTATTCACCTATGATTTGGTTGGCTAGCACTATGCTCTTACGCGTGATATGCGTGAGAATTTCTTTCTAGTAATTTTTTCTTCATTCACAAATCTCAAGGTGATTGGATGGCCACAAATCTAAAAATTTTATGTGTAAAAACTTGCAGAAGTTTTCCAGCGATTCCTTTTTTTAACACAAAACACCCGTTTAGAAGTATGTATAAATCTCATTTAATATTAGGTTGATATATTTTGAAGCGGATGTAGTATAATAATTGAGGGTTTTTTTTATCTATTTCTGTTTTGCACCTCCTGTTCACCCATGCCTTATCTTCCCGAAGTCAGAGGATCGAGCTAGTGACTGGTACAGTAATACAGTACTAGGGTACACAGAGAGATGGACAGCTCACTCTATCAGGTATATGGACTGTGTGGAGACCGCACCTACTGAAACGGCGCAGTTCGATCGATCGCTCACTTTACAACTGGGGAATAATCTGAGAGATAGTGCTACATATACTGCTATAGCTACTGCTATAGCTCAATAATTTCATTGCACGTATAGGTAGGTTTGGTTGTTTTTTAGGTTAGAATAGTGCAGTATCATCCACAGCTTGACCATATTATTTACCCAAGATTTTCTAACTAACACGAGGCCGCCTCCACGGCTAGTGGTGTAATACTTGCGTGCAGGGGGCCCACCCACAGTTGCACATCCGAGCTGTATGTATACGGGAAGAATCGGAGCATGGTTGTTGGAAGTGCAGTTTGTTTTAGCAGACATAAGTAGAGTATCGGTACTAGTGGCAGTTGTTGATACGCATAGAAATTTTAATACTAGTACAACAGATCGATGTCCCTTCTTGTTTATATATAATACAGCTCATGATAAAAGAAGATAGAAGTAGATGGAATTTCAGAAGGATCCAAGAGACGATGCCACGCCTCCACGGCACTGCAGAAGCAGTCGAAGAATGGAACTAGTTTTGTGCCTTTTTTTTCACTGTTTTCTATTTCTCAGTCCTGTGCTATAATCACTGAAAAAATGTATAAAAGTTTTATTTTAAAAAAATACTTTTGATATTTTAAATACAATAAAAATTATTAACCGTAAATATAAGTATCCGTGTTAAACACTACGACTTTGAACTCAGGTGGATTAGTTAAAAAAAGAGAAAAACACTAGTTGAACTACGCTTACGTAACACTTCTGATCGTTTCTTAATTCTTTGTGTTATTTTGTGCTGAATGGGTTGTGATAATTATTTAAAGATGTAAATAAGTTTGATTTAGACACTATTATAAGATAATACCCATATTGTTTTCTAGAAAAAAATTATATGTATAATATACTACATATAATTTAGAAGTACCTATTAATCTAAGGAATTGCTAAAAAACTGTCGCAAATTTTTTTGGCAATTTTTTTTAAATGTAAGTAACTGTAAGTATAAGTATAGTATATTTGTAGTGTAATTATAATATAATTATACTATAGTTATATTGTAACTGCACTATAACTACATTGTAATATCTATATAAGTTAGATATAAAGTTGCATGTATTATTTTAATACTTATGTACGAGTTATATTATAGTTGTAGTAAAATTATATTACAATTATATTATAGTTAGATTTGAAAGTTTTTCCCTTAAAAAATTGTACTAGCATTTTTTTAGATAGTTCCATGATGTGTTGTGTCAACGGGACGGGAGAAGCCGTCAAAGTACGGGGGCACGCGCACTCTGCAAAAATCCAAGGAAGAGGCAGGCGACCGTGAGCCAAACCGAGACATTCTCTCGGCGCGCGGGCGGCGCACGAATGTGTTAGAGTGATTGACTCAACGCACAAATCCATTGATTGAGATGCGGAGTACATATACACGAAAACCTTCCTAAGATTGCTCAATGGCCGCAATGACCGCCAGGTCGGAAGTAGACAAGATCACCAGCGTGGGCATGGCGCCGGACGTGGGTGTGGCGACGGGGCCGGCGGCCGGCGACGTGGTGTCGACGAGGGCCGACGACGCGTCGTGTTCTGTCACTTGAAGAAGAGCCCGAAGGTGGGTGGCGAGGGCGTCGTGAGCTGCCGTTTTGGCCTGGGCAGCCGCGGCGTCGGCGACGGAGCGGATGACGTCGGGGTCGACGGAGAGTCCGGCGGGTACGTCGTAGCTGGCGTGGATGGAGTCGGCGATGGCTTGGACGATCCGGGTGAAGACGGCGTCGTGCGCGGCGGGGGGAGGAGGCGACGACATGGCGTCGGCTGGCATAGGGAGCGACATCGAGAGCTAGGGTTGGGGAGCGGAAGCGGAAAGAGAATCTGATACCATGTTAGAGTGATTGACTCAACGCACAAATCCATTGATTGAGATGTGGAGTACATATACACGAAAACCTTTCTAAGATTGCTCAATCGGTTTATGGAACAGCACCGAGAGGAATCATGAGGATTGGTAATACAAGGAAACATATTGACAGACATGCCATGCATGAAACATTGCTAACAGAATGGACTACGGTTCGGTGGATGGGAATGGGATACGCCTCCACCCCGCCGCGGCGCCGGCGTCCGAACGAACGAACGAACGAACGTGACGTGAAGGGTATTGCGTTGCGCTGCGCCTCGCCTCGCCTTGTGCGGTTTTGCGACGCCGGCCGCCGCCTGTGGTGGTGGGCTCGCGCGACGTGCCGCGCTCTCTTCTGTTCGTTTTTATTACCTGACGCGTCCGACCTGGGATCCACCCGTCGCGATGGCTCCACCGCGTAGTAGTAGTAGTGGCTTGTCCAGTGGCCACCACAAACTAGACCTGTCATTACTCATTACTGCCGTGTCAAAGCCAGCCGGGAAAAGAAGAAAAAAAAGAAGGAAAAATCAATGGATGCTATGAAACGCTTGCGGGTACAGCAGCAGCCAATGCATTTTGCAATTCTTCTACAACATCTCATTCCCAGTCCGGCAAACCTGCAGGGTGCAAATCCAGTAATACATCAATTCCATCCGTTTAAAAGGAGAAATCCTACATTCAATGCTCACGTGCTAGCTAGCATGAGGCTGGCTGCCTGGCTGTGGTTAATTGACACTACCCCTGCACGTAAACAACTGTAGAAACGAACTGTCGTATTTTCGCCTCCTAAATGCTGCCGCCCATCAAATGCTCGTATCATATCATATCATATCTATTTAGCCCGTTATAATGTCCTCCCAAAATAAAGAAAAATATCTCTACGTGCACAGCACACAACATAAATCTAACATTGCTCTGGATTACAACACAGATTATACATCCGACTTTCACTCTTATCTGAAGCACAAAGAAAAAAAGAAAATTCAAAAATGAATCAGAATCGACATCTACGATGGTTAGTGGTGTATGAAACTGACATAGATAAAGATTAAATTGGTGTTTGAATAATTAAGTTTTAATTATTATAAACTTGATAAATAAATATATTTAATATTTTAAAATAAATTTTACATAGAAAGTTTTTTTTACGAAATACACTATTTAATAATTTAAAAAGCATGTCAACGAAAATCACGTAAAATCTGAATTTCAACCCACCCAAAGATAACGCGCACGACGCCCGCGCCCACGGCCCTCGTTGACCCGCCCGAAAAACCCCACCAAACCCCCCCTCCTCGCAACCGGCCGTACGTGCAGCCACCACGCACCGAACCAAACCCGCCGCGAGAGCGAGACCCACCCACCACGCGCGGCCGGGTTCACTCACCCTCACCCTCTCAGTGGCAGCCGCCGGCAATTGAGCCCCGCGCACCAGGGGCAGCGCCGTCAAAACGCAACGCAGCCAGGGAGAAAAGGCAAGTTGTGAGTGAGCGAGCCAGCCAGTGCACAGGGAAATCGGGGAAATCGTCGGGGAAATCGCATGCCATTTCAGCCCGGAAGATTTGATTTCAAAAAAAACATTTAACAGCTTCCTTAAACAACCGAAACCCCCCACGATATCAGCTCTCTCTCTCTCCCTCCTCCCATCTCCTCGTCTTCCTCCTCCTGACCTCCTCGTCGTCGTCGTCTCTCTTCGCCGGCTCCGGCGGCGGCGGCTGCTCGCACCCGGTGGCGTGACCGCGGCGGCGGTGGAGTGGAGTGGAATTTGGGTTCGGATCGGCGGAGAGAGGAGGAGGAGAGGGGGTAATAATTGGGAGGCAGTTGGGGGAGTGTAACTTTGGGCATTGATGGCGGGGTAGAGAAGGTGAGCCCCCAAGGAGGAGGGTGGTGGTGGTGGTGGCTTCTGTACCTGCGACCCTGCGTTGCTCTGCGCCCCTCTCCTTTATTGCGTTTAATTTCCCTCCCAATTCCGTCTCTCCGCTGCCTGCCTGGCTTCTCCGCGATTCCATCCATAGTTTGGAGTGGGGAGGAATGGGGAGTGGCGGCGGCGGCGGAGGTGGTGGTGGTGGTGGTGGTGGATGGAGGAGGAGGAGATGATGCGGGCTGGTGGTTGTTGTTGTGGTGGTGGTGGGGTCTGGGCGCGGCTACTGCTGCTCGTGGCGGTGGTGGCGGCGCCCGGGGCGGTGGTGGCGCAGCAGGGGAACCTCACGTCGCGGGCGGATCTCTCGGGGCTCTACGCGCTGCGCGGCTCGCTCGGGCTGCGCGCGCGGGACTGGCCGCGCCGCGCCGACCCCTGCACGGCGTGGGCCGGGGTGCGCTGCAGCGGCGGCCGCGTCGTGTCGGTCGACCTCGCCGGGCTGCGCCGCACGCGGCTGGGGCGCCTGGCGCCGCGGTTCGCCGTCGACGGGCTGCGCAACCTCACGCGGCTCGAGGCCTTCAGCGCGCCCGGGTTCGGCCTGCCAGGCTCCCTTCCGGCGTGGCTCGGCGCGGGGCTCGCGCCCACCTTCCAGCTCCTCGACATCTCCGGCTGCGCCGTCACGGGGGAGATCCCCGCCTCGGCCATCGCCGGCCTCAGCAACCTCACCACTCTCAACCTCGCGGGGAATCTACTCTCGGGGCAGCTCCCTGGCAGTGCTCTCGCCGGGCTCGCTCGGCTCAAGACTCTCAACCTCTCTGGCAATGCCTTCTCAGGCGAGCTACCCAAGGCGGTCTGGTCGCTCCCGGAGCTGAGCGTTCTCGATGTGTCTCGGACCAACCTCACCGGCGCATTGCCGGATACAGGGCTCGCGCTTCCATCCAATGTACAGGTGGTGGATCTGTCCGGGAACCTCTTCTATGGTGGCGTGCCGGGATCCTTTGGCCAACTTTTCGGTAGGACGAAGCTGGCCAATATCTCTGGGAATTACTTCGACGGCAAACTGGGTGTATCCAATGGTGATGGTGGGAATTTCTCATTTGAGTTGAATTGCTTCGTTGATGTCACTGGACAGCGTAGCCAGGCAGAATGTCAGCAGTTCTATGCTGCACGTGGTTTGCCGTATAATGTTTCAGGTCCTGCACCCACACCGCAGCCTGCGATGCCAGCTTCACCGGGAAGGAAAAAGGGGCACAAGAATTTGAAGTATATACTGATTGGAGCCATTTGCGGCGGTGTCCTCTTGGTAGCTGTGATTGCTGCCATTTTGTATTGCTTGGTGTGCTCTGGGAGTAGGAGGAATGGGAGTAGGAATGATCAGCGGGAAAGTGGCGTGCGGAACACACAGTTGGGAGCGTCTGGAACTGGTGGGGGTGCAGTTACTGCTGGCACGCAACCTTCTGCATCGCCTGCAAACTTGGCAAAGGTCGGTGATTCATTCGGTTATGACCAGCTCGTCGAAGCCACCACGGACTTTGGAGATGATAGGCTTATCAAGCATGGTCACTCAGGTGATCTTTACCTTGGGGCGCTCCATGATGGGACCTCTGTGGTTGTGAAGAGGATAACTTCCAGCATGGCTAAGAAAGATGCTTATATGGCGGAGCTAGATTTATTTGCCAAAGGATTGCATGAAAGGCTGGTGCCGATCATGGGGCATTGCCTTGATAAAGAGGAGGAGAAATTTCTCGTGTATATATTTGTCCGGAATGGCGACTTATCAAGTGCACTGCACAGAAAGTCAGGGGAGGAAGAGGAAGGCCTGCAATCTTTGGACTGGATAAAGAGGCTGAAAATTGCAACAGGAGTGGCAGAGGCACTATGCTATCTCCACCACGAGTGTAATCCACCAATGGTTCACAGGTATAAACTTCTTTGTATTTACATGAATACAAAATTTATTTCAGTTGGATGTTTGCTTTTCGGGTATAAACTTCTTTGTATTTATGTGAATGAAAAAATTATTTCAGTTGGAATGCTCTGGCCACATATTTAATGAATTTGGATATTGCTGAATTACTGCTGTGTACTAATTATACGATCCATAGCTTACTTAAACCGAAAAAAATCAGAATATGAACAGCACTGTTTTTTGTTTATCCACCTCGCGGGAAATGGAGGGCGGTTATGTAGCATTGTTTTTTATTGGACGTTGCAATTCTGATGAGTTGGCATGCTATGTTCAGGTATACTTGCTAGATCCTCCATCTTATATATAGGCACTTCTTTATTATCATGCTATTTTATAGTCAAGTTAAATCTGAATATGTGTGATCACCTTGTCCGTAATTCAGTTGGTCCAAATATCCTTTTATGTGACTTTCAATGAGATGTTTCTATGCACTATATTACTACCAACTAGACAATGTTAAAGATTTGAGCACCCCTCCTGATATCATGCAAATGCATCAGAAGTTCTTTGTTGGCTTCATTTCGCTAGGAAAGCATTGTTTTGGTATTAAAGTGAAACATGCAGTAAACCATGTGAGTAATCTTGGTTGTTGAACTAATGAGATCATGATCTGCCACAGGGACGTGCAAGCTAGCAGTATTCTTCTTGATGATAAATTTGATGTGCGCCTTGGGAGTTTGAGCGAGGTGTGTCCTCAAGAAGGGGAAGGCCACCAAAATGTCATCACAAAGCTGTTGAGATTTTCATCGTAAGTTTTAACTTTTAGCACTGCATACTCTGTTTCTTAGCTCTACGTGTAAGACTCGAATATCCATAAAATGCTTGATTGCACTTCGCTGTTCAGTTCATCATGCCTATTCATTTTGCTAACATTTGAATTAAACTTGTGCTTTGAGTTCCGAATATATATTAGTCAATTATACTATATTATCCTTCCTCTCCCATGTATTGAGGGTGCAGCTAAGCAAATTCCAAATTGGTTTCTATATGCACAGGACAAAAATAGTGCTAGTAGGCCCGTTGGTAGCGAAAGTAATTGGAAACTTTCTCCTAGCATTTCAGATCCTGATATGGCTCATGTTCTGCTGCCAGTTTATTTTATGTAATTTCTTTTTGCTGCACTGAATGAAATTCGTCTCATTTTCTAATGTTGTGTTGTTTTCTGGGAAATGTAGGACTGCGGATCAAGGATCTTCTGGTAAGTCCATGCATCCATGCTTGCTTTCATTTCTTTCAAGTGTTAGCTGCCTAATGTTTGAAACTGATGATGACACTGTTAAATTGTGTTGTATAACTGTATCTATAGATGTTTTAGGTTCATGGATGCAAGTGCATTGACAAACCTCTAATTTAACCAGGTTCTCCATCTGCATCATGTTCATATGATGTCTATTGCTTTGGAAAAGTTTTGTTGGAGCTGGTGACTGGAAGGCTAGGTATCAGTGCATCAAATGATGCTGCAACGAATGAGTGGCTTGATCACACTCTGCGCTACATTAATATTTATGAGAAAGAGCTCATGAGCAAGATCATTGATCCATCACTTATAATTGATGAGGACCATCTGGAGGAAGTCTGGGCAATGGCAATTGTTGCAAAGTCCTGCTTGAATCCTAGGTCTTCTAAACGGCCGCCGATGAAATATATTCTAAAAGCACTAGAGAATCCGTTGAAGGTGGTGAGGGAAGATAACGGCGGCTCTAGCTCAGCCCGTTTGAGAGCCACGTCATCACGGGGATCATGGAATGCTGCATTCTTCGGGAGTTGGCGGCATAGCTCGTCTGATATAGGTCCTTCAAGGGATGACAACTTGTTGAAACGCTCAGAGACGATCAAATCATCCGGAGGGAGCAATGGTGACCATTCTTCCTCCCGCAGGAGGCAATCGAAGGAGATCTTCCCTGAGCCATCTGGTTCACGTGACACCGAGGATTAAGGAGCTTTCTTTTGTCTTGTGACCCTTTTAGTGCAAAGAGAAGTCCATGAAGGGTGGCAGCTGTCGAAGCGCTGCTGCTACCTTGTGATTGAATTCTTTCAGCTGACAGATCGAAGCGTGAATTTCCTGCATGTCATTGACTTCACAGGCAGCATACTGGCATCAGGGGTACCATTTTTCGGGGTGGACTGGGAAGCGATCGTATAGTGGATTAGTGGTTGGTGCCCAATGCATGATCTGGACAAATGGCTTGGCAATGTTGTTATTTTTCTTTCCCCTCTTGATTAAAAAGAAAGAATGGCGAGCTGATTCTTTTTCTTCTTCCCTACTGTAATTGATTGTTTCATTGTTGATCATAGCAGAAATGTTCGTTCCATTCACGCCTGGCAGTGCCTGGTTTCTGTGCTGCTTTTCAGAATCTTCGTCTCTTTGGTTCTCTGTAAATAGTTTGATGGTGTGTAATCTGTTTGTTTGTTCATTTGAGAGTACAATTCTAGGTGAGCTGCTGTCTTCAGGGTTCAGAAAAGGCCAAGCTGAGACAGCGGCCTATCAGAAAAGGCCAAAATTGCAATGGCCGTTTGTGGCAGGCCGGCCCGGCCCAAGAAGAAGTGGTGGCCATATCATCATTGAGAGCGCCTGTAGCTCAGTGGATAGAGCGTTTGTTTCCTAAACAAAAAGTCGAAGGTTCGAACCCTTCCTGGCGCGGCATTTTTTAATGCAAATATCTTATTTAAACAATGCCAAGTTTTAAATATCTTGTGGGACATATGGTATTATAAATGTGGATATTTGTAGTACAATAATGTGTCTCCGATGTGTCCCTACTACTACTAGTACTAGTTTACTATATTATGAGACGGATGAAGTATTTAACAGTGTCAAATTTTCTTATACCATTTCTTAAAAAGCATCTAGTGTAAATGATTGTAGGGAATGGTTGAAAAGACATTGGGCCTGAAAGAAGATGATGTGTTTTCGATGTGTCCCTACTACTAGTACTAGTTTACCTTATTTTGAGACGGATGAAGTATTTAACAGTGTCAAATTTTCTTATACCATTTCTTAAAAAGCATCTTGTGTAAATGATTGTAGGGAATGGTTGAAAGACATTGGGCCTGAAAGAAGTTGCATCACCTTACAGGTGATGCCCTACAACTTGTTATAAAGTTTTTTCCACTAAAGGCCTGAAGAGAATCCGAATTGTCCATCCTAGTTTCATGGTGCTGTTCGGAATAGGAATAATTAAAGAAAGTAGAACACTGAGAATAACATCCAAATAGACAAATAATGGCAGAGTTAAGATAAAAACATCCAGAGACAAGACATAATACCGGGCAAATTAAAGTCTGTTATTTCCTTTTACTGGTGATAGTTTGTAATGAACTCGCTATAATCTCTGAATCTGTAGCTCAGGTCGGTTAGCTAAAGATTTTTTGTAGACTGGTCTTTAGCTAAAGATTTTTAGCAGTAATACATGGAGCTGTAACATCCCAGGTAAATTATTCTGCAGTTCCATTTATTTATCATGAACATACCAATAGTCCTCTACATCGTCTTTTAGAATTTGTTTTGGTTTATAACCCCCATCATGGCAGATTGATACTCCTCAGCTCGCTTTCGCAGCCACCAGCGACGACTGTTGCGTAACCTCGGGGACGGAGTGCTCGTTAATGACTTTGTTAACATGGTCAGTTTTTGTATCCGATGCCCAAAAGCTTGCCATTTTAATGTCATCTTTCACCATCAACTTGGAGTACTCCTCATGGCTGTACACCACATTGTTCTTTCCTCCAAACTCTACAGGAAGGACTTCTGGATCAATGTACTTGTGCAGGATCTTCATGCTCTCCTCGTTCTTCAGGTATACAAAATTCACCTTCTGGATTGATTTTGGGTCAAGGAAATGTTTGACAACCTGAAGGCAATTGAAACATTTGAGTTACAAAAAGAATCAAGATTTCCTTTCCCCCGTATCAAACACTATAACTTGGTTTCTAATATGTGAGTAGAACAATATCCATAGCACAATATTTCATTTATGAAAACGAATCAGAGCCTGTACCTTCCAAAAAGCCTCAAATACTTTGGGGGGATTAAACAGGATCCCGATAGCCAACCTCTCAGGGTAATGATTTTGCAGGATATTTGCACATTCTCTGGCAGTCTTTATGGGTGTCGCATTTGCCAAGGTCCATCCTGTGAAATCTATCAACCAAACCATTTTCTCTTGATCTTCAGGCAAGCTGAGGATTGCATTCTCCAACGTATATACAAGAAACCGTACCTGCCCTTCATGGGACGATGTGTTCTGAATGTTTGAAACAGTGAATAGGAAGCATTAGCTTTTTCTGAAGGCGAAAAGGCTAAGAAGGACGCTCGTACAGAATTCTTACCTGCTTTGCGGGTCTCATAATGACGACAGTTCTCCCCTCTCTATCTACAAAACTTGCTCTGTACATTTTACCTGTTTCTGATTCAACAGAAATCTCGGGCTAAAATTACAGAAGAAAGCTGTTAATAGGATGGTCTAGTCACTCAACAAGATTTCAAGGGAAATAATCAATTGAGCAAGAGAAGAAAAAGGAATAGTGGATTTACCCAACGAATGTCTTCTGGCCTGTAAGCTGTTCTCCACTTAAGACTTTCTTCCAACATTTTTCTGGACTTATCAACATTCCAGTTACGGGCCTCTAGATATCTTCTCAAGCATGCTTCAGTACAATATTTCTTACCAGAGGAAGACAACGGCCCAAGTGCAGCTCTGAGCTCTTGGATCTGCTCATTGAAGATGGTTGGATGAGAAATTGGCAACAGCATAGTAGATTTGAAACACTCCGTTGCCAAGACTCAAAACAGTACCCATAAAAATTAACAGCTTGAGCAATGCAATTTAAACTCATCTGAGCATGGTCATACCACAGTAAACATATTTGTCATTCTAAAAAAATACTTTTGAAGGTGGACAATTTTATTTATATTAAAATCAATATTGTAGTAACATATTCAAAAAGTGTGTCGATGTAATTCAGAACCATGTATTTTACATTATAAAAGATGACATGATAGCTTTTGAAAGTACCTTTGCTTCTTGTTGCTCAATGTCATCTGAATCGAAGCGAGAGGCATGCTTTTTCCTAAAGCTAAACATGACTTCTTCTGCTCTTGACAAAGCTCAATCCTGAAACAGAAATTACATGCTATTGATTCAAATATAATGTGGTCCTTTGCTCAACATCCTCATGGATCAGAGAGTACTATTTTCTAGATGAGTAATCTAAACGAGGATCAACTTCAAAGTTACCCCAAAAGGGGAAGAAATGGGGTAAATATCATGGTGTAAGACAGACCAATGCTAGTGGTCAAATAACTACTTGAATCAATAAATGTAGAGGAGAACTTAAGGACGCTAATACTAGGATATAGGGCTTCATCACACAAACATAATTAGTAATTAACCTCATCGCTCTTGTGTAAAACCACTTTGATCATTCATTTGAAATAAGATTTTGAATATTGCATGTGTGATTATAATATATTTGAAGAATAATGAAATATGAAATGCAAGTGTTCAACTAAATGAACAGCTGAATAACATACATATATAGACTGCAAACAAGATCACTATGCCCAATAGTGGCTAACAGCATTTTCTTGATAAATCCAACTTCTAGAGAAGTTTACAAGACTTTTGAGAGAAGTAAACCTATACTAGACAAATAATAATAAAAAAGATTGTATGGATATTCAATGATTTTTTTAGAAAGTAGGTCATACAACCTGGCATTTATAGAAAGCCAACACGGCATCATTTGCTGGGGAAACCAGCTTACAAGACAGCACAAGTCCGAAGAACAGAACAAAAAAATTTTCATCAGCAGAAATTTGCCTAGAAGCTCTTATTGTGAGATACTTCATACTTTTTTCCTGTATACTTATAGTCTTGTTGTTTGTAATATTTTAGTGTAACAATAAGTTTGCCCATGTTTGTAACATCTTCAGTTCTCTGTGCACCAATATTGATATTTCACAGAATACTTATGCGCATCCAGCCAATCAGCCATGCACAGATGCAACCATTAATGCATTACCATAACTAGATGGGAATAAATAAAATAAAATATATAATACTAAAAGGATTTGGACCCATATTTGTGCATCAAACTTCATACTTTTTGTCTGTGACAGGTGCCTCTCCTCAATTGACTATCACATATTTATTCAGTAAGCCAGCGACTTGACATGAAGTAAGTCCTAACTAATTGACATCACACTACAAGTCTAGAACATGTAAGAGGCAAGCAATTCACTGAAGCCAGAAATCAGATTGAATCTATACTCCATCTAAAGGAAGTAGTGGTGATCGTGAGTGGTGAATTTGCTACCAACCAACCACCAACTCAAATTCTGACATACGGGATCATTGTCTATCCTCCCACTAAACCAAAATAACGGTAGAACAGTAGAAGTCACGAATAGAATAGATCCTGGAGCTCTCAATCATGATAATCCTTGTACGCTAGTAATAAATGGAGCCCATTTTACGGGAGTGAAAACAGCAAAAACTTTGATGTTAATTCAAAATAGATTTCCTCTTTGACATGTGCCGATATGATTTTTTTTTAATTCCGTAACAATGTACGGGCATTTCGCTCGTCAGAAAAAGAAAAGGACAACATGGCAAGCACGGATCCTGCTTTACATTTGTGACCCTAACTTGGTTTGCAATTTTCTGTTTGTTGACTTCGACATTTCAATGAAATGTACTCCATGGACAAAGAAAAGGGGGGTGGAATGTACCGATCAATGTATATGACTACCGAGGCAGCATTGACAGCATCCTCTTTTGGACTTTGACTAAGAGAAATTTCACCAACGATAATAATGGTTTTAGGACCTGTTAATTCTAGCATAAAGATAATAGTGGTTTTAGAACCTGTTAATTCTAACATCTGCAACTGCTCAAAAACAAAATCTAACATCTACCGCATACCCCACTAAATACAGATACGGTCAGAAATCATAGATCTGACAAGATACCATGATACAACGGAATTCATCATCAAGATTTCGCAATTTTGTGACGTCCTGTGGTGTGAGACTACCCATATTGCCCCTCAAAAGATGAATTATGCCTAATTACCGCAAGAACAAATCACCAAAAAGAAAAAAAAAAACAAGATTTTTGGTTTCAGAACCGTAAAATACCCAAGATTTTAGCCGAAGATTGAGCTCTACCTCTACGGTGCTATGGATGGAAGATTACAATTACCAAACAGACCTAACATTTTCCCGGACCAAGAACAATACAAGAACCCTCGTATTAACCAGGCGATGAATCAACGAGGCACGAATCTCTCGCATCGCAGCAGCCATCGATCCCAGGCATCCCAAGCCGAACACCAAGAACAAGAAATGGAAGGGAGGGAAACCAAGAAAAAGTCTCCATACCAGCGAGCCCGGAGACGAAGCAAACTCAGAACCGACGCAGCGGCGGCGGCGGCGTCACTGCAGGCTCGCAGGGTTGCCGCCGGCGAGAGAAGAAGAGGAAGAAATGGCTCTCCCCCTCCACCTCCTCCTGTCGTCTCGGGAGCGGGAGAATAATAAAGAAAGGCGAGAGAAGTATCAAATGTCAACTGTACCACGCACCCCCGTCCTCCTACCTGGAGAGTACAGTGGGATCAGCATGCAGCTGCAGCAGCAATCGCGATTGCGAATCTCTTTTCGTGGCCGGGGCATCCAGTAGGGCAGTGTTTTTTTTTTTTTTTTTGAAATTGAAGAGAAGTTCGGGGAAAGTTGATAGTTTGAAAATAAACTCAGTAGAAAAGTTTTGGATGTGATGTGATGAAAAGTTGAAAGTTTATGGAAAGTTTGGTGTTAACTAAACAGGGTCTAGGTCTCAGATTAAGAAATTCTAGGCGCCGCAGAGAGAGAGGGGTGGTGTTTTTTTCTTATAAAGACGAAGATGAAGATGAAAATTAAGTTTTTTACGTAAAATAAGGTGGTATTAATGTATAATTAATTGAGTTTTAATTATTACGAATTTGAAAAATAGATTAATATGATATTTTAGATTAATTGAGCATGAAATGTACTGTTTAGTAATTTAAAAAACGTGTCACGAAAATCTTTATCTCCATCTAATTTCTGTTGAAGAGATGAGCGGGACCTGGCGTGGCGTCGCATGGGCCTATACTGGACCAGACACCATGCGGATGCGATTTCCAGATCCGTGGGACGAGCGGCCGCGGAGAAGCCGACGGATGGGCTTCTTCTGGATGCGTACGCAGCAGCAGGCTGTACAATTTTTTGGGTAGTTTGTCACGATCAAACCCACGGTAGTGCGCACGCACCATATCATAATAGTATCATGTGAGGTGGCTGATTCTTTTAACATAATGGAATAAAATTTTGGCCTACTGCATCGTGTGAGGTGGCTGATGATGAAGATGAATATTAAATTAACGTATGTCAAACGAGAAAGCTATTAGCATATGATTAATTAAGTTTTTAATTATTATAAACTTAACAAATTTATATATTTGATATTTTAAAGCAACTTCTATATATAAAGTTTTCACACATAACACATCATTTAGTAGTTTGAAAAACGTGCTAACGGAAACCGAAGTAAAATCGGAATGGTTAGTGAGAAAAGTGTTAGAATTATAGTAATAAGTGTGAAAGTATTATGTGATATGGTGTAAGGCCCTGTTTAGATCCTCCAAAATGGGAAAAGTTTTGCCATTTTGTAGCACTTTTTGCCATTTTGGATCTAAATACTAGTAGTAAAAGTTGGCAATTTGGCATTTGGCATTTGCTAGTCCATAGTAGCAAATTGTGCCAAAAAGTGCTTTGGGACCACTCCCTCTCTCTTTCTCTCTCTCACTTTAGTGCTAGAATGACAAAACTTTAACATGCAGTACTTTTGCAATGACAAAACTTTTGCCACCAAAACTTTTACCATTTGCTATTCCAAATGGATCTAAACAGGCCCTTAGGGCAGCCACAATGTGGCCATAAGAAGACGCCATAAGGTTTTATAGTGACCATATATATTGTGAAACAAAGCCATAAGGCATTAAATGCAAAAGAAAGCTTTAAGCTTATGGCTTGACCACAAGCAATAAAATAATAGGGTAAAATGAATGTGAGGATGAAAAATTTACATGGCTAATAAAAGAAGTACTAGAATAGTATATTGTGGGACCCATCTTAAAGGTTACTCTTGCTTTAAACATTGTGGTAATAACTATAAGAATAATGGGACCCACCTTAATGCTACTTATGATCATAAACATTGGAGACTGCTAAGAGCAGGTTTAATAGTGGAGTAAGCATCAGCTCCAATTTACATCCACGTCATTCAAAGCATCTTGACAGAACCATTTTTTATGTATGTGTGGGACCACCAGGATTGCTCCCTTTGGGCCATATTAGAATACTGACATGCAGCAGTTCGTAGATTGGGGAATTGGCCTAGGCGCTTGTGCTTGGCCGGCTCTCATGCAAGCGTCTGCTTTCCTCTCTCTCTCCAACACTTTCTCTCTTCCACGTAGGCGAAGGTTAGCTATTAGTCACTTATTGTACCCGCTCTAAAGAAACTATTTTCTTGGATAGGGAGGCATTTAGTTTACACACGGATTATAACTGGTCGCGTCTGGAAAAATAAGCTCATTTTTGATTTTTTCCGTGCGGGAGCGGCGTCCTCGGCCGCCGCCGACGAGGACGAGGACGAGGAGGAGGCGGCGGCGCCGCCCAATTCTAGGTTTTCAATTTTTTAATTTTTTAATTTTTTAGGATTTTTATTTTTCCGTGCGGTGTGCCACCCACACGCAAAAATCACGATTTTCTCAGACCCCTGGGTGTGTGCGGGTAGCCCACCGCACGTGAAAATTAAATTTAACCACATAGAAAAACCGTTCTCCTAGTAGTGGACTGAGCTAATGGAAGCTTAAATATTTCATAAATTATATATATACTACCTCCGTTCCAACAAAATCATCGTTCTAGATTATTTAGCAAAGATTAGGGTTTAGGAAAAATCACTATAGTGCCTTCTATTAAGTAATATATGGTTAGTACTTGAGGATAAGATGGAGAACATTTTAAATTAGAGGTGATTGATGTTACAAAAGATACTCCCAAAATGACAAGCTTGTTTGGACGAATTTTCAATCCAAAAGTGACATGATAAGGTTTATGGAGCTAGGCATGATACTCAAGCTCTAGTTTGCCCATGCCTGATCCTGACCCTAATGGTGTGCACGGTGGACGCACCATACCGTAATATCGTATCATACGAGTGTTGGAATTATAGTAAAGTGTGAAAGTATTACGTAATAGGGTACGATTGATGTGCAATCTAACTCAAGGAGTTGATATTCGAGACATGTGTTTTGATCCCGGAAATCGTGCATGCGAAGTAGCTAGGTTTGTTTATAGAGACAGCTCTATAAGAGCAAGTTTAATAGTATAGGCAATTACTAGCTTCAAATCATCTATAGTTAATCTAATAGCCAATTCATATAATAGTTAACTTCAAATATATACTACTCATTAATAATTGGTCCCACATGTTATGCACACATAACGTTTTGGAGTTCATGCCGCAACTGGCTACAAATCTGTAATCCGCTTATCTTCTCTCTTCTCTTTTATCTTCTCCATATAAGATTGTAGCTAACTTATAGTTTATTATTTTTATTATTGTACCTGCTATAAGCTGTTGAGTTATACGGTTGTATTTGAATTAATCTTATATATATGTGGGCATGTGGGCAGGGGCGGATCCAAAAATAAAAAGTTGGGAGGACTCAACATACTGAGTACACCGATATAAACATATAATCTTAGTATTAAACTATGCTAAAATACTATTATGAGACCTTTAGCACCTCCTATCTTATCAACTATGATGAAAAAATTAAAGGGGGGCTTAGAGGGTATCCATGGGTTTTGTGGGTGTAGGGGGGACTCAAGTTCCCCTGCACCCACGTTAGATCCGCTCCTGCATGTGGCTAACATATATGTGCCAGATATTATTATATTATAAACTCGTATAACTGAAATGTACGATCATGGTTGATGATATGATTTATAAAAGTCTAACGGTATAGAAGTAACATATATAATACATATATGAAAATAGAGTCCATTATATTCCTATCCTTAGCCTCGTTATAGATTATGAGCGACACCAAAAATAAAAGTTAAACCTAATAATAATTTAGGGTTAAAACCCAACAATGAGTATAATAGGAATTGGTATATGCGTTATTGTATCTTCTATTTTAGTCAGATTTCATGCATAACTTTTTTATTAAATGCTTGTTGTATTTTAGATTTAGACTTGTTATAGTGATGTAAAATGGATGAATTTATTATCCCCTTTCCAACTCCAGCTATATGGGATTACGATCCTTTTGTCTTTATTTGAATAAAGTTAGAGGCGAGCGGTGCAGTGATTTTGGGGAGGATGTTCGGATCTCCTATCTTCGGGTGTGTTTAGTTTCTGAAAAAAGTTGGAAGTATGAAGAAAATTGGGAGTTTGGAAAAAAAAAGTTGGAAATTTATGTGCGTAGGAAAGTTTTTGATGTGATATGATGTGATAGAAAGTTGGGAATATGGCGACGAACAGACAATGTTAAGGCCGAGTTTAGATCCAAACTTTTTCTTCAAACTTTCAACTTTTTCATCACATCAAAACTTTCCTACACACAAACTTTCGACTTTTCCATCACATCGTTCTAATTTCAACCAAACTTTCAATTTTGACGTGAACTAAACACACCCTAACTATAAGTTTGAGCAGTAGTATTTACAAAGTTATTAAGGGCTGGTTTGGTTTGAGGCCTAAATTAGCCTTACCAATATTTGGCAATTTCAATAGTGTTTAGTGTCTATTTGGCTTAAAGCCAAATTTTGGCATGCCTAAGAAAATAGGCCATTTCAATAGTTAAGTTAGGCTATTTTGGCTTCAATCCAAACACAACTTTACCTTGCCAAAATTAGCCATGTCAAAACTTATCAAAATTTGGCATTGCCAAAAATTGGTAAGATCAATTTAGACCACAAACCAAACCATCCCTAAATATACTATAGTATTGGACGGTAGCAACTGTAAAAGTACTTTTGTTGACCATCATCATTCTTGCGGTTTTACACAATCATCATTTTTACGGTTCGGTTGATTTGGAAAGAACATTATATTAATAACCACATCAACACGAACATAGATGGAGGTGGCTGCTACATGTATAAGAGGAAGCCTCATTCCGGCGTTCTTTTGTTTTGGTTGGGAACCTTCTCCTTCCGCACAAAAAACGGAGCAAATCATTAGCACATAATTAATTAAATATTAGCTAAAACTAACTTAAAATAGTTTAATATGATTTTTTAAAGCCACTTTCATATAATTTTTTTTAAAAAAAGTATATTGTTTAGTTGTTTGAAAAATGTGTACGTGAAAAACGAGAGAAGATAGAACACACACTAACGAACGCAGCTACTCTTTCTGACGCGAAGACTGTGGTCACAAAATAGATGCTGCGAGAATCAGACCTTAACCCCATAATCAGTTCTTTCCCTTTTTGTTTCTCTCTTTTTGGATCCGTAACTTGAGCTGTTATGCAAACACTCTATTTTATACAAAGACACACAAATCTTATATATATTGCTGAAAAAATAAAACTCCAACGCCCACCGAGTGAATGGCCAAACACCTCCATTCCACTCTACCTCCCACTCCCTCACCTTCCAATCTAGGCTCTATCTACTTAGTCCATCCGTTGCAAAATATAACAATATTTTCTCTACTCCCTTATCTCAACCAAATCGCAATCACCTCGATATCATTCTTTTTTTCCTACTTTCCCATCTCAATCAGTCATAATTATTTTTATTCAAAGTCACATATTTTTTTAATATGCATGAGTATTTTTTTCTCTTAGAAAAATGTTTATGTTTTGTGATTAAGAAAGTAGCCTTGTGTATTAGCAATGTGATGCCTCTGTCGTACTATCCCTTTCCGATCTTGAAGTCGTCGGTTTTCTATGCGCTGTGTGCAGTTGAGAACAGTAGTGCAGTTGAACTAAAGTGAGGATGATCTGGATTCATATTATTTTGACTTGCTAAGAATAATGAGGTGATTAAACAACAATGGATGCTGACAAGAGGATGCTCGTCGGCATTTGCTGCATTTATCTTTCCTTATTTCTTTTCCCCTTCTTGCTTCTTGGCAGCACGTGCATTATACATTCATATCTGTCACTAGATGCCAATCAGAAGCATCTTGGTTTGGGTTTCCATGTTCACTGCTACTACTAGCAGTACAAAATTGTTATTGTGCAAAAGGGCAAATAGTGGTCGAACCGGAAACAAAGCATATGTTCGCGTTTCTAAGTTCTGATCACGAAGTATTATATCCATCATCAAATATAATAATTTAGTATTCCCTTTGTTTTAAAATATTATTATAAATCAGATATTAGATGGGATCTAGCAAACTTAAAAGAAGATTGTGGACAGTTAAGTCTTCAGCATTGTATTGCTGAAGAATCATCTTTTAGCTGTGCAAAATTGAGCATTATAACCGAAAACAGTTCGGTATTTTAATTATCATTGCTTTCTTGTTGTAAGATTGTAATACTGCTTGGCGTAATATTGCTTCCAGCCTTCCAGCAAGTTGAACCGATCGCATTAAAATAAGGAGAAATTTTAACAAATAGCATTGACAAGCGTTCAATTCTACGCTTTTTGGCCATTAACGAGAGCAAGTTTTCTACAAAATGCTATCATATGGACGAATTTTGTCTAAGAAATATCACCGACGTCATATTTCCATCCATCGCACTGTGTTTGCTCACATGAAAAATATCATTTTAACCTTATGAGCAGACCATTTTCTGTTCAATAAGAAGATAGAGACTGAGATAGAGATAGAACAATAGCATGGGCTATATACAGTTTGAGATGGTGACAAGAAAAAGATAGCAAGAGCAAAATTTTGGATGGGCTATATACTGTATGAGGTGATGCATCGATGCCAAACCAATAAATAATTCGATGCCAAACAAATTTCGTTCGACGGATGCATGCCATCGGCCATCCCCGCAGCATCTGCAGTACTTGTGCCGCTCGCTGACACCATATGGTTTCGTTGCGATGAACCTTAACTGGAATTCAATTTTGTGTAATAACCACTCCGCTATATATCCTCACATATTAGCTAATTAATTGAGAGATGGAACGGACTTACGGACACTCCGTGCATAAGAGCTGATGAGAAGCAACGGTTTTCCTTTTAGTTTTTCTAGAAACAGTACAAACGTAGGGTTCACAAGGTATACACACTCACTTCTATGAACACACACTTTATTTGTATAAACATATCGGAAGAAGCCCCGGTTTTCTGTTTTGACACAAGCTAGGAAGGAACTAATGCTCATGTGTCTCCACGGAAACAAATCAGCAATTTAAGGTGTGATACTTCATTGTCAAAAACGGAAGTTGATATGATGTACACAAATATATGGTGGATGATGTCACGCGTTATGAAATATTGATGAATTATTTTCTTGTGCAAGTATTAAACCATCCTATGATTTATGTTTTATGGCACACTGGTAGTCTTTGCTTGCGATTTATTTTTCTTTTTGTGTGGATTTTCCTTGAGATTTTGGATTTGTGTAACTGTGAATCGTCACACCTGACAACAATTAATATAGGTCCTGTTGCTGTGAAGAAACTTATGATTTCTAAAGGAAATCCAGCATTAACATAGCATCGGTAGTGGAGAGAGGAGGCTCCTTTGACGTAGACCACTTACATGTGGGCTCATGATAGTGGGACTCACATTTCTCTGACTTTCCATAAGAGAGAAGCTACACTGTAATGGAGTAATAAAAACCGAGCTACTTCCGAGCTCGTCCGCTCTATCTTCTTTTTTTCTTCCTTTTTGGAGCTGTGAATTTTTGAAAGGCAACTAGCAAACGAGCAATGTAACCTTAAGTCATTATCGAAATATTAAAGCACGTCGGTATACGAGATTAAATAACTGTACAAGGTTCATCAGGTGGTTGGTCGGTAGTCGGTACAACCTCAAAATTGAATAGAATTTGCCAGTGACTGCCTCATCGATCGGGAGGAAACAGTGACGGTGACAATCCGATGAAACACCATCAAGCACCGATAGATTACCGAAAAATCAATGAGCAATTTAGCAACTCAACACTACCAAAAAACCAGATTACACCTGACAGCCACAAATGTCAGGAAAAAACCATTATCACGCCAGGGAAATACATCCTGCCGTGGTACCATCAGGAAATCCTGTTAGGACTGGTTTGTCGGAGAAATTTCAATTTGCCAAACAGTCGTCTTCAGGATAATTAATCCTGACGTAGATAGCCGTCACAAGTGTGTGCCGTTTGGAAAATACAAATATTAGTGAAGCTGCACCTCCAGCACCTATGCCCACCAATGTTCACAATACATAGCACACATAGATGCACCTAATATCAGGATCAATATTTCATAAGAACACAAGTATCAATGGCCGTACTAATAATTCATTAGATCATTCACATGTAAATTAATCCCAAGCTCAGGTTTAGTATTTACAATATAACGCACGAACCACCAACATCTGGAATTTACATGACAGTAGTTTTCACCTCTAAATCTGATCTATCTCAAACCAAAACAGAAAGACCGGGAGTTCGTCATTCCGAGTAGCACAGCTAGTAGCACCGTGCAGCTCAAACTACAATTAGAGTTTTTCGATGATTGACGAAAGGTTGATAGTGAAATCGTCATTGATGGAGCCTGAACAGCTAGGGGCATTCCTACGTTGATCTTCCCGAGGATTCCGAGTTTATTATCTAATTATAACTAATTTATATCATATTAATTAGTATATATACTTAGTATGTATAAAACCCCGAGCAGCGACGGAGCCAAGGCATGGCCACCACGGCCAGGTGCACGGGCTGCGCTGCGTATAGTTGTTGATTAGTACTTGATACTATGTAATTATTTGCTAAATTAGTTAATCAAACTCACATGAAACCTAATCTTATGTGTCCGTTTCAATGGTTTATAATCCGTAGAGTTTTTATGAATTATTATGTACTATTAAGTTTGCTCGGGTTTAAGTAAATTTTTTGGATCCGCTACTAACCTCGGGTATTTTTTTGTTATGGGTTCACCACCTCGAATAGCTGCCCAAACTGCTCAGGAGTTGACTCCGTCACTGGTTTCACTTCACTTGCTAAAGAAAAAAGAATTCTAAAACTCCCTTACTGAAGAAAATGTTTGAAACTGAAATGAAGGTTGTCTGCAGAAGTGCAGATTAGCAACACAAAAACACACACATGTTATGCGCCGAGTCGTCGTGCCTGCATTTCCACCGTGTTTAGATCCAAAGTTTTTCTTCAAACTTCCAACTTTTCCATCACATCAAAACTTTTCTATACACATAAATTTTAAACTTTTTCGTCACATCATTCCAATTTCAACCAAACTTCCAATTTCAGCGTGAACTAAACACAACCTTCCTATAGCCGCGAATTCCTGGACCTTAACCCACGCGCAATTGCATCATCTCTCCCAAAATAAGAGGCATGGTGGTGGCCGAGCGGTGGGTGCCACAGGCGGACATCCTGGTGCACCGCACGGTGGGCAGCTTCCTCAGCCATTATGGCTAGAACTCGATGCTGGATGCCGTCTCCGTCAGTGTGCCACTCGCGATGTGACCGCTGTGTGCTGAGCAGTTCCTCAACGAGACGTTCCTCGTCGACGTGCTCCGCGTTGGTGTGCGGGTACGTGAGGCTGCCAGCAAGGCGGCCACGGAGGCTGTGGCGAGAGCGGTGGTCAGGCTGATGAATGACGACGACAACGACGCCGCCGCGGCGAGGAAAGTGAGGGTGGCCGAGCTCAACGTCACGGCGCGCGGCGCGGTGGCCGAGAGCCGATAAATCAGCTCAAAGCGTTACACCGTCACGACACAGACAAACGGATGGAGTGACAAGGGATTGCCTCACATGATGCGTGCTAGTAGTAAACAAATACTCGATTCGATCAAGGAAATTCATTGGAGAATTTGTACAAGTTCGTGCATATACAGAAAAAAGAAGATCAAGGATTAATTTATATAAGTTCATAAAAACACAAACGGAAATATATTCACAACCACACCCAACATTCCGTTCTTTACCATACATTATACGTTCAAGATATTGAACTTAAAAGTTACCAGAAAAGAGCATGTGTGTTACATCGGGAAGAAAAGATGAGAAAATTGAGGATAAGGTAAGAAAGATTTACATTATGTAATTAACTAAAATACAAATTTTCTGGAATACTTGGTATTTTTTAAATAGGTAGATGTTTAAATTAATTTAAAAGTAAAGTAAGTGTGGAAAATAAAAATAATATGGCTAAATTTATTTTTATTAAGCTCTCCAAAGTTAGTTACACTCTCTGAAATTTTTAGAGCTGCTAATTTTAATAATACAAATATCATTTCAGTATTTATTTAAATAAAAACCCTCCTTACACTCTGGGCCATTTTTAGCCCATTGTCTCCCTCAGCCCACGACCGAGCCGACCTGCTTTCATCTCTTCTTCTCCCCTCAGAATAAGTTCACCTTTTGTCCCTCATCTTGACATCGAGTTTAAATCTCATCACTAAACCACAAAACCGGATAGAACACATCTCTCATATTTCAAAACCGGTGTAAATATAGAAGGTGGTTTTGGGTGACGTGGCACAATAAACAAAAATAAAAAAAAAACCATGTGGGATCCACCTGTAAGTGAAACAACAATCTCCCTTTTTCCCCATGCTCCGAGCAAGAGCAGCGTCCGGCGGCTTGCAGTTGTTCACGATGACGTCCAGTTCGTCCACCTCTGCGGCCGATGTGGCGCGCCGGTGCCCATCGAGCGACGACGTACGTGCTCCGCTTCCCTGTTGTCGGCGCCAGCTTCACCATGTACACCGGCGGGCCTCTTGTCGAGGCCTTCCATGTCGCCGCCGCGGTCGAAGTCGCGGACGTGGCTTCGTCTGGTTGCAGCACAGGCATGGCAGGCACGAGCGCCATCACGACGGCCAAGGCGAACAGCGTGGCGAACACCATGGGCACCTCTTGGACGAGCTGGCCTCCATCTGCTCGCGCTTGCACGACTACCGGTCGGAGGTCTGCACATAGGAGAGGTTATTGGTTGCTGCCGAACTTGCCGACGTCAAACTTTCGAAACACCTTCAAGGTCGTCGTTCCCGGAGATGGTCGACAACCTTGAGAACGGGAGAAGGCGTTGTGCGCGAGGCGGAGCTCAAGAAGGGATGCCGCCGGAGATGACGAATGTTCGTGTTTCGTGCATGCAGTCGACAGCAGCAGGGATGCGGCAGTGTCACTGGAAGTGGAACACGACGCTGCTGCTACTTCTTCTTGTGCCACTACAACTTTAATGAATCCTACTCCTATATATGCAGCGCCAACGAACTCTCTTGTATTCTCTGTTGCTACGTCGACAACAGCAACAACGGAAAAAAAAATGCTGTGCAGATCGGCTTCAAACGAAGCGCGGTGCATACCTGACTTAGATGGGCGACGCGTGGACGAGCGAGCAATCTGACGGCGCCCCCTTACGGCTCCATCCGCATCAAGAGAAGGCTCAGCTCGGCTCGCTCACGACTTCGTGTTCCATCAGCACCAAGAGAAGGCTCAGCTCGGCTCGCTCGCGATCTCGCGTCGACTCCCACTCGAGCGATCGGCCGGCTTCGCTTTGCGGCGGCAAGGACGGCGCCTGACGCGGACTCAGCTCCCAGCAAAAGCGACCTTTTTTCGGCTTCGTCTTCCAGCGCCAGATCGAAGACAGGAGAAGGTCGACCTAGCCGCCGGGATTCGCCTGCCGTAGTGGACCCGTTTCTCTCACCTGTGCGTGCGAACGACGTAGTCGCCTGGGATCGTGGAGCCGATGAGGAGCAGAAAATACAAATACATGTATGCTCGACTCGAAAGTATTTTCTGGAAGACACTGCGAATGAAAATAAATTATGGTGTAACATAATAAAAGAGTACAGTTAAGGAACATAGTGCAACATGTAAATGGAAATAAAATCTAAAGCCATCCAACTTGAGGAATGATCAAAGCTAGCTTGTGCAATCTATAGCATATATATAGTCACAGATCAACTAATAGGAAGAAACATGACTATCGATCAAATAACTAGATGAGCGATTAAATTACATGCATACGCCTAGATGCCATGGCCTCCAGGTATAGAAAATACTTTCTGGTTACACTTATGCATGATCAACAATATTGTTTGAGAATGATTTATCTTCTGGACATCACATTCCAGGTTTGACCTTCAAGATTTCAGATTACATAATTCAGTTTTCATTTTAATTTGAAAGGAACCAGACAAACAATCACAATCTTTTTTACACATCAATCCATCACATTCTAGATTACATAACACCAAAGATGCCGTATAGTTCATAAGCTTTTGTCATTGCTGCAAACAGTCCACTCAGTGCGAGCGATACATCATACATCCCATCACTTTCAGCAAGACTAGCTGAGGTCTGAGGAACTAATTTGGTTAAACAATAGCGAAATTGCAGAAACCAACACCCCAGCATTTTGATGAAAGACAGAGAGACATGGGCAAATGATCAGACATATCAACTACTACTTTCTTCGTTGCTTGACTTCCGGCGACGCGTTGCATTGCAGATTTGCAGTCCAGATCGATGCATGTTCTTCCATAGCCTTCTGCTCGTCCTCGCCAACCCAGCCGCTGTGGGCCTATGGCCTTCACCGAAGGCGCCCGATGCCCCTGGCCAGGAGGGAGGTAGAGGGGAACACACCTCGTGCTCGCTTTAGCTGACCCAGCCGCCGCCGCCGTCACCAATGGCGCCCGTAGCCAGGGGGGAGGCGCGCGGAGGGGAACACAGGGGAGGCGGCGACGACGGTAGCAGGCGAGAGAGGTGACCGCATCGGTTGTTGAACGGAGGGGATTACCGGCTAGCCGACGGCGCCGAGGAGAGACGATCCAGATAGATGAGGCGAGATGGGGAAGGAGATCGCGACGGCGGCGGGGGAAAGAAAAGCGGAAGAAAAGGATGCGAGCGAGTCGCTAAGCCAGAGCCAGTCCATTCCTCACGCTCGGCTCGATGCGCGCTTTTGGTTGTGGGAGTCGACATGAGCGAGCTGAGCCTTCTCTTGGTGCGGATGGAGCTGCGCAGGGGCGCCGTCGGATTGCTCCCTCGTCCATGTGCCGCCCATTTAAGTCGGGTATGCACGCTGCGGGTTTTGCAGCCGGTCTACGCATAATTTTTTTTCCTCAACAACACACATATTGGCCCCCTCTCCTTCCTCTCCTCGTGGTTGCCGACAAGCACGGCGGTGACCCAGATCGAGGTGTCGACGCTCGCCCTGCCCTGCCCGCCGTCGCTCTTATCCGCTGCTCCTTGCTCGGAGCAGCAATGGCCGCCGCCTGACAGGAGCGAGAGGGGATAAAAAGAATATAACTTAGGCCGAGTTTAGTTTCAAACTTTTTCTTCAAACTTCCAACTTTCCCATCACATCAAAACTTTCCTACACACAAACTTTCAATTTTTCTATCACATCGTTCCAATTTCAATCAAACTTTCAATTTTGACGTGAACTAAACACACCCTTACATAGTTACATGTGGGTCCTATGTGGTTTTTATTTTTTTATTTTGCTTATTGTGTCATGTCAGCGCTACGTCACCTAAAACCATCTTCAATACTGCTTTGGCCTTTGGGACTATATTTGCACCGGTTTTGAAAGATGAGGGATGCGTTCTTCCCGGTTTTTGCGGTTTAGGGATGTATTTCAAACTCAACGTCAACATGAGGGATCTCAAGTGAACTTATTCCTCTCCCGTCGGCCTCGGCCCGCAATCACGTATCCAGCCCAGCAAGCAACCAAAAGTCTACTAATCCCCCCATGTCCTCTAACTGTGTTGTGGACCCATCGCTACAGTATCTTCCCCTACCTCCGTCGAGGTTCCTCATCTTCCCGATGCCTCCCTGAAGCCACCTCCTCTGTGAAATCCGATCGTATCTTTGGAGATAACTAGCTGGGTGACCCGCGCAATTGCGCAGCTAGCACCCAAACAAAATCATATATTGTTTTAGTATGATTTTACTTAAAATTTATTAAATAGCTATCTCATTGTCTTAAGACTTTAAAAGACCAAACCTTATCATTCTCGTGTTTCTAATTATATAGTTTTTAAAAGTCACACCAGTTGCTACTCCTTATGTCATCTTTTTCTTTATTTGCTTGTTCGATCTATCACTATTTCTATTTATTCTTCTTAGAACCTTTAAAAATTAGATTTTATAGTTTTTAGAGTTTATTGTCACGTTGGGTTTCGTTTTTATAATTTCTAGATGTCCCGTCAAACGTTGTCATTATACTCCTCTACGGCCCGTCCACTGTCTCTTCTCTTTATTGATATTGAGATTTTAAAAATCGAACATAATTATTGTTTGTGTTCATTTTTACTTTCTAGAAGTCCCGCCAAACCGTTAGTGGCTTTGCCATTGTACTCCTCTTCGGTTCGTCCGCTGCCTCCATTCTTTATTGTCATTGAGATTTTAAAATCGAACATGATTATCATTGTTTTTTTTATTTTTTAGAAGTTCCGAACCTTTAAAAATTGGACTTGTAATTTTATTTTTTTATAATTTTTAGAAGTCATCAAACGATGCCACTATGCCCCTGTACAGCCCGTCCGCCGCCTACTCTTAATTGTCATTGTGATTCTAAAAATCGAACATAACTATCGTTAGAATTCATTTTTTATTTTCTAAAAGTCCCGTCAACCGTCGGCGGCTCTGCAACTATACTCTTATACACCCTGCCCGGTGCTTCTCATTTTTATTGTCATTGAAATTTTAAAAATCGAATATGATTATCAATGTATTTTTGTCTTTCTAGAAGTCCCAGCAACCGCCTTATTTGTTAGCTTCACCGCCTGCCTAATGTCCCTCCTTTTAATCGTCATTAGGATTCTATTTGGTGTTTTATTAACAATTTTTATATGTTATATCAACCGCCACCACTCTACTCTTTTATAGGCCTGTTACTTAATTTATCTCGTCATGTGTTTTATATGGTCTTTTCTTTCAATAGTTTTTATTTTTATCACATATTTTAGTTAGTTATAAATTATATTCCTAATTGAAATCTTATTTTTCTTTTTCTAATTTCAGAATTTATTTTTTTTAAAAAAATTAGTTAATATTGTACTTCTACTTAAACTCTACTTTTCTTTTTTTTTCTTTTTCTTCGATTAATGTGGGATTTTCTAGTCTCCACAGCGAACGTGGTGTCTCCTTTCAAAGCTGTTTTAATAATATAATAGATAGATTGATTGAGGGGTTTCAATCCTTATTTCCTCCTCTTTCCGTTTTTCTAAGAATTTGAGCAAATCCGCTTCTTATCGACCTAGGAATAAAGCCCTATCCAAACCCTCTTTTTTTTTCTGCTGTACTATGATGCGACATGTATTTCGTCACGCACGCACGTGCGAGAGGGGAGAAGGAATCGAACAATTGGCAGACGAAAATAAGTGCGACGAACGGAAATTTACCAATCTTGGTGAATCTCTCTTATTATACATCCTTGCAGGCACATATCAATGACAGTTAAGAGATACAAATTGATTCGATCAATATGTTAAAACATACTAAAACATACTCGATCATCTTTTTCTTACGTGCTGCATGCCCATATTTACTGGGCCGAAACGGATCGCAACCAGCGACCAAACAGCCTTGTGTTGAGCCCGAATGACGCGCCGGGACGATGGTCTGGATGGTGAAGGTGAATTGGTCGGACAGGCACCGGCGAAGAGGGAGACGTACGCTGGACAAGTACTACAACCGGAAGACGGAAGCTGATCCCTGACCAAGGTGTGTGCAGGAGACTTAAGTGGGAGGTAACTCGATCTATAATTGATCAACTCGATCACAACCTTACGGGAGACAACTGATGCCTCTCGGTCTCGCCTCCGGCGACCGGCGTGGACTAGGCCTACGACCACCCACGCGGTGAGACGCGAAGCAAAGCGGCAAGGACCACGAGTGTGATTGCATCATGTCGATTGCTGCCTACAATCTATTCGATCGGTTTGCTTTGTTGCTTCCAACGTCCAAAATTGTATGTATACACGGCTCATCAGCTTAGCTAGCTCATGGTTAAGTTGGTTACTACTCCAAAGTTAACTTTCATCTCGCTAACTAAGCAAGGTTTAAGCTGCGTGTGCATGGCTGTATGCACATGCTACCGGCAGCTGGCTCGAGTGATGTGGTCCAACCAAATCGCTTGCAACGATGAACATGCCGCCGTCCAACAGCGGATCTCCGGCGTGTTTAGCATCAAACTAATCTGCCTGCCGGTGAATACGGGGGACAACAACTCCTTATCAAACCGGTCACCCAAGATTCAGTGGGCTACATGCACGGAGTGCAGCCTGCAACCGTACCATTCCCCGGGGATTATTACATGTTAATTACGCCAATCTAGGAGAGGATCATCATGCCGATCAGATGTGCCTTCGCTACAGTTATCTTTAATTTTCAGGACACAATGACGAACTGGGCCGGGTGATTAATTAGTACTCCTACGCGATTAACGAGGCTGATCATGCTAAGCATATGAGATCCTTTTCCCTATTAATTCAGTCTTAAGATCAGTACATTATTGACCAAGAGTGGGCCTTGTGGCGTGTAAAGGCAGCGAAGCCAGCGTGCGAGCACGGCATCGACTGCCTGCATCGACGCCGACTCGCCGCGTAAAATCCTTTCTCGTTTTCTTAATCTGCTTGGTCTAATCCAAGCAGATGCCATATGCAACTATAATATAGTTTCGGCTTAGCGTTGGAGGACTAGAAATACCAGATTACCAGATCCTATAGAGAGATAATCGTCTCGTGGTTTTGGCATTTGTTTAGCGACACGAGGCGTCCCCAGAGATCGTGACCACCGTCATGTGGAGTGGCCAGTTAGCGATCGAGGAGTGCTTAATTTGATCCATTCTGTCTAGATCCAATGATCGTACAAAATAGGGTTTTTGATTAGCTCAACTGGAAATTTGTTATGTTTGTATTTTGCAACTGGGGTGAAAGGCGAGTGGTCCTTTACTGTCGATAATTCCGGAGGTGGTATATGTACTCTCCCCATTTACATATATATAATTGACAACAGGTTCATGAACCGAATCACTTAAAGAAAGGGACCAAAGATTTTTCCCTTTTTTTCACGAAAACCATTGACTAATGGTGAAATTTGTCAGAAAATTTCAAAAAAAAGTTCTAAAATTCAATCTATTTTTTTAACTCAACTGAAAAGTGAAAACCGAGCACTTTTTCCCGAGCCGGTTCAAAAAGTCCAATTTTCACGGAAACCGCGTTTTGTTAAACCTAGTTGACATAACCATCACTAATATATTTCTACGTAATTATTTACTCTACTTGCAATATTTGTGAAGTGGAAAAAATAGGCAGTCCATGATATTAGTCATTTACCCCTTTCATTAGTCTACGTTGTAAATGAAAAAAAAATAAAAGAAAAATACGCTTTTGAAAATTAGTTTCACAAAACTATATATCTACATTTCATTTTCACATATCGTCTCACAAAACGACGGTTTTAACTCTCTACTAAACGCTCTGATGTTTGAACTACCGTGAATACAAAATGGAAAAAATGAATAAACCAAATAAAGAATAGTTTATAGGCATGTGTTGCCAATGGTTAAAAGTCAATGCTAAAAATAAACTACAATAATAAAAACCTCAAAATCAACTCTAAAATTAACAAATGAAATTTAAAACTTAAATTTCGGTTATGGCTGATAAGCGGAGAAGCGGATGTCGTTTAGTGAGATGTGTTGAAACTTGAAATGTGATTTTATATTCCCTTTTGTATAAATTTGCAACACAAACAGAAGTACTACCTGGGATATAATGCGGTCAGAGTTCAGGACTTGACCAAGTTCGTTCCTGCCTCCTCCCGAAATTCGCAAGTGTCACTAGTTAACGCACACTTTGTGTACTACCCGGCCTCTCTGATGATCACGATATGGGCCTGGTGTAGTTTCTAATTTTTTTTTCAAAAACATCACATCAACTTTTTTATATATACGTGAAGCATTAAATATAAATAAAATAAAAAAACTAATTACACAACTTACATGGAAATCGCGAGACGAATCTATTGAGCCTAATTAATCCATGATTAACCATAAGTGCTGCAGTAACCACATGTGCTGTTATGAAATTAGTTTGTTCATTCGTGTTAAAAACCCTTTCTGATATCCGGTCACGTCTGATGTAACTAAAAAATTTTCTTTTCACCAAGTAAAGAAGGCCATGGCTTGCCGTTTCTCCGCCGTCAAAACTGTCCAAATCCACCTACGCGCCCCGCCCTCGAACGCGCACGCCACGGCACGCGACGCGAGCCAAGCGGGCGCGTCTGCGCGTGGCTGGATCACCTCGCCACGGCGCCCACCACCACCACCACCACGACCCCGACCTCCGTGCGCGCGGGTCAAACGCCCACACGCTTGAATAAAAACGCGATTTCGCGAGCCAAAAATCCTTGTCAAACTTGGCATTCCCCAGCTTTTCCCCCCATTCCCCCTCCCTCTCTCGCCATCCATTTGCACCCCCATCATCACTTGCGCAAAATTTATACTCCCAACGCGAGATCGCGAGATCGGGAGAGAGAGACGGTGCATGGTTTGTGGCGCCAGTAGCCGAGATAAATATGGACGTCCTGGTTCACACGGAAGATGACGAGGAGGAGCAGCAGCAGCAGCAGCAGCTGGAGGAGGAGAAGCGCTACGGCGGCGGAAGCGGCAGGGGATCGAGGTTCAGGGCGCGGCGGCAGAGGCGGAGGGCGGGCGGGGGCAGCCACCAGCAGCTGCTGCTCATGGACTGCGTCGGCAGCGGGAAGGAGGGCGGGGCGTCGTCGGAGGAGACGGTGCCGCTGCCGGAGTACGAGCGGCTGTCGCAGTCGGCGCGGCTCCCCGACGACGCGGACCCGCTGATGAAGAGCGACGCCCCGGCGCCGCCCGCGGAGAAGCTGCCGCAGCCGCAGACGCCGACGCCGACGGGGACGCCGAAGCTGCAGGCGGCGGAGCGGAAGGCGCAGAAGCCGGCCAAGGAGCCCCCGTCCCCGCCGCGGTCGCAGCAGCCGAAGCCGGCGGCGTGGAGGCTCATCGAGTACGTGCGGTCCAGGAACAAGTCCGGCGGCGGAGGAGGCGGCGGCGGCGTGGCCGCCGGGTGCAGCTCCTCCGACGGCGACTCCAAGAGCTCCGACGGCGAGAAGGAGGCCGAGGTCGACGGCGAGGACGGCGGCGGCAGCAAGGACAAGAAGGACAAGAAGAAGAAGCGCTCGTCGTGGCTCCCCGATCCCGACCGCCGGTGGCCGGTGCAGGGCTTCTACTAGCTCGCCGTTGCACGCCATGGCTCTCACCGTCCCGTCGGCTCGTCGTCGCCGCAGCTCGTCGCACATGTGTACAATTCGGTGCTAGAATTCATGGCGTGTCACTCGTGTCTTCCTCTTCTTCGTTCCAATTTTTCTTCCATTTTTTTCTTTCTTTCTGTTTTTTCTCCTCCTCCTTTGTGTAATGTCGATGTGAAGGAAGACGACGAGATAAAATCTCTCAAATTTGGCTTGCTTTTGGCCACTTGTATTTTGGGTTGGGCTAAGTATCAACCTTCCCAACGTAATGTACTGTAATAATGTAGAAAACGTGTCCTTGGCGAGTGAAAGATGAGAGCGTCTTAAATCTTTAATCTCCTTTTAGATTAAAACTCAGGTTCATAACAACTTCCATAATCACTGTCCCTTCTAGAACTAAACATTCTGGGTCTTACGTAGAACATGAGACTTGTGCTGAAATAGTGACATTTCGTGCGTAGACCTCTTTCCAGATTTGAATCCTATATTTTAAGGGGAGACTTTAGTTGCTGCAGAGACTAGGAGTTTACCACAGCTATTTTATATGAAAAGAATTCTGAATGGAATGAGGAAGAAACCGAATTCTGACTTTTGAACTTAGTCATGTTCTCCACTAAATGTTCCAGCAAACGAGAAAGAATTAATAAACCAGATCAGAGGATACTGCTTTGCCACGTTGGCGAGAGAATAGCACGAGCAATTCAGTAGTACTATCTGAATTCTTTTGAAGAGAATGGTCTGAATTCTGAAACTCGCAGAACACAAAATATGAGCTTATTTGAGTGATACACCGGGACCGCAATTCTCAGTTGTAGACAAGAGAAACCGATAAACTCACTGGACTGCAGTGTTCTTGCGGCAGATAAACAGAAGAAATCATCAGCTGAATATACATTTGTCGTCAAGTTATATTCACATTCCGAAGGGAAGAACATTGCACGCGTGAATAGTTAGTTTAGTGCATCATTCATCTGCACTTGGGTAACATGTTTCACACGAACAGAAAAATGTTGTTATGTACATATCATATACCTTACATGGCAATAGATAGGGTAGGTAGTACAACAATGTACAGAAACAGCGTTAGGAACTACATTGAACTAGATGTGAGATTTCGCACAAGACAGCACCCACTGTTGGCAGACACTAGCTGCAGCGCTCATCTCAATTTTCTGCACCTTGAGGAGCCCGGCCAGCACGCCTGAACCATGTCTTGAAGGCTGCGATCAAGTGCGGGCAGTCGTCGACGTTGCGAGTCGAGAACCCGAGGCACTGTTGCAGCAACTCCTGAGCATCTGGGACAGGCAAGGTGGAGATGATCTGAAGAAATGTCTCCTCTAGCTCTTGGCAATTTGGTGACTTGTATCCACACTGCATAGGCTGAACCATGTTCCTGCAGACGTTTAGGACAGGAAGCCAACTTCTGACAAGCTTCGTCCTCACCTGAGAAGCAGAAATGTCATATATGTCAGACCCAATTAAACACAAGAACAAAGCTACAAGCGTGTATTATAATGTAGTATGAGCTCTCCATGGAAAATCTGGCAATACTAGACAGAGAGCTACAAGGATATCATCAGATAAAATTGTGTGTTCAGCTATGCCAGAGATCAAGAGGATTAGCTGAGTCCCAAAAAAAACTGTCTCAGCCTCAGGCCACACACCATCAATGTTATGTCAACCAAAACTATCTGTACCATGGTTGAAAATTGAACAGTTCTGATAGTTCATAATTTGATAGTATAGTTTGAGTTGAGCTTTACTTTTTAATTCTTGTGCATATATTCATGAAAGTTCAGGGTTGTAAAATGTGCTTGTCATTGTTGCCATCATACAACTAGATGTTGATTGTGTACCTAGTGGATTGACATGGTACTTAGACAAGCACAATAGCAGATCTGAGCATTTCTTTAATACACTGATCTACGGGAAAAACCCATCTCATTTGGATGACCTGCTAGCTTTTCTTGCCAAAGTTATTCATAAAAGAGCTGGCCTACCATCTGCCAAATGCTTTTAGACCAACTCTGCCTGGCCAGAGAGAAGAAAAAAAACATATACACAAAGGCCTCGCAGTTGAGAGCTTGGCTATCTGAGGAGGCAGGGACATATGCTTTTTTTACTCATAGAGACCCATCAAGTTAAACAACAACACAAGTACAACAAAGTAACCTTTATCCAACTCACAACTCAACCTCTTAAAGTATTACTAATGAAAAATCTTATTGAACCCACCAAACTGATATGCACAGTAATTTCCACATGAATCGAATTTAGATTGATGCATGTCTAGTTTTCTGCTCCTGTACACTGAAAAGATACAATTATTTCAAGTTTTACTGTCTTATTAAACTATAGACCCACCCGAGTTGATCCAACACAGATACACACATAAAAACTTCCAGGCACACTTAAAAGTGAGTTGCAACCAACCAGAGACAGCCATTGTAGATAGTATAGAGGTCAATACAAAGAAACTATCAAACAAGCTGTGAACATGGAATGAAATGATCATACATAAAAATGGTAAAACCATGAGTGATTACAAGCATAGCGCTAAGAAAAAGAAACATGGAATACATTACAGAGGAGCAATAAAAAAATCTGTCCGCAGAACAAAATGATCATAGAAGAAGTATGACAACCTGTGGGAATTGGAAATAACTATCTAGGTACTAACTCTGGGTAAGCTCAATTTAGCCTACTAACTACTTTCAAAATAATATTTGCTCATATGGACATTCGTTCAGTTAGATTTAGCACTTGTTTACTGGATGCAAATTGCAAACAACTCCAAACTAATGCTCAAGACTTCAAGCAACAACCTGGAACTCTTAAAAATGCACATGTATGCACCCAAACTATCCAGAAAAAGCCACTAGTTTATTGCACTAAAAATATAAAGGAATGTCTACACCTATGATCCTCGTGGTAAAATTGTTCCCAAAAACAGTACATAAGTCATGTTTATCCTAACCACGAAACAATGGGAAATAAATGATGATTATGTCCGAAGATAGATTGTTTTAAATGATGCTACCAGATCACAACCACAAGTAACTACTGATTACTCATGAGAACATTCGATTATAAATCATAGCAATGGCTTAGTCAAAATATAGCATTGGATTACTTCTGCAGATGTAACATACTTGTACTAAACAACTCAAACCTATTGATTTGCTTTGCAACAGAAGGAAATAATCAGATTGGAACTAAGCGATCGTTGAACAGATATGCAACACTTGGCATCACAGCATACCTTCATTAAGTACTATCGTGGATGCAAGTTCATAACAAGGCAAATATCAGCTCAGAAGGCTAACCTGACGAGGAACTATTGTCTCCCCATTCACAACCGAATTGGCGAACCTGAGCGTGCATCTGGTAACAAGCACAGGAAGCCCAGGAGTAATATTCTTCCACATATCCACATCATTCAGCAACTTCTGCAGATCAGCAGTCAGTGCAGCCTGCTCACTCCACAGCTTAACCGCATTACCGGCCACCCTCATTTCGACCATCCTCTCGATGAGCCAGAGCAAGTGTCTCACATTCAATACCGCGGACTGCAGGTTCAGCCTCTGTATCGCGTCCCGCTCATCGCTGTCCACCGCGACCCTGAAATCCGGGCTGGCATACTTCCCCATGAGCTCCTTGACAGTCTCCAGCCGTGACAGGAACGCCTCGTCGAGCACCTTCTGGACGCAGTCACGGGAGGGGTAGTCCTTGAGGAGCATCGCGACGAACGCCTTGGTTGCGGCGGGGACCGGGTGCCCATGGATGGCGGAGTGGATCAAGCCGTGCAGCATCGCCTCGGAGGGCGACCTGGCGGCCTCGCCCCCGGCGGCGGAGGCGGAGGCGGCTGGGGGAGGCGTGATCCGAGCGAGGAGGTCGGCAGCCTCATCGGCGGGGAGGAGAGGCGCGATCTCGAGGACGCGGGCCTCCTCGTCGGGCGACCAGGGTACCGCCTCGAGGAACCGCGTGCACGCCTCGACGCACGCGTCGAAGAGGAGCTGGAGCGCGACGGGGAGGATGTCGAGGGCGTCGGCGGGCGAGTGGATGGCGCCGGCGAAGTCGAGGGTGTGGAGGAGGCGGACGACCTCGACGTGGGCGTGGAAAGGGTGCGAGGCAGAGCGCGGAGCGGCCACGGCCAGCGAGAGGTGGCCGTGCCCCCCCGCGGCGGAGGTGGGGGCGGGGCTCCAGCGGTCGGAGAGGAGAGCGGCGAAGTAGCGGGAGCGGAGCAGGGACGCCGAGGAGACGTGGAGGTCGAGGGAGGGGCGGTGATCCTCGCCGGCGTCGAGGTCCGCGTCGTCGTCGGGGCAGGGGTCGAGGTGGAGGCGGAGGACGAGGTCGGCGTTGGGGAAGGAGAGCGGAGGGGAGGAGGCGGAGGCGGCGGCGGCGGCGGTGTGGGGAGCCGGCGAGGAGGAGAGGGTGCTGAGGCGGGAGCTGCTCGCCGAACGCTGGCGCTTGCGGAGGGACATTGCCGGCACGCCGCTGCTCGGCGTAGGGGGAATTGGGGATTTTTTTTTTCCGGTTCCTTTCTCGGGACGGCGGGGAAGAAGGGCGGTGGAGGTTGATGCGTCGGTTGCAGAGTGCAACAGTGTAAAAGATGGGGGAACAGGACAAAGGGAACGGATTAGGATGAGGATCCGTCGATGTGGATAATTACCGAAGGTTTAGGCCTTATAAACCTCTTAAAGTTATTATCTCACATCTTTTTGCTTTTTTAATAAAAACTAGCTTGCTTGCGCGGGCTAGTAACCCTATAAAATTATATATTTTTTATTATGTTTTACTTAAAATTTATTAAATAGATATCTCGTTTTCTTAAGACTTTAAAATATCAAACCTTATCATTATCATGTTTCTAATTTTATAGTTTTTAAAAGTCACCCAATTATTATTCCCTACTTGCTTTGCTCGATATTTCACTGTTTCTATTCACTTTTCTTGGAACTTTTAAAAATTGGATCTTATAGTTTTTAGAGTTCATTGTCGTGTTGGGTTAAGTCCCGTCAAACGCTACCATTATACTCTTCTACGGCCGTCCATTGTATCTTCTCTTTATTATCGTTGGTATTTTAAAAGTCGAATATAATTATCGCTTAGGTTTAATTTTTTTTTTTACTTTTTAGAAGTTCCGCCAAAACGTCAGTGGCTCTGCCACCGTAAATATATTAGATAGATATTTACGTATAGCATTGCTCCTTTCGGAATACATATATTTAAAAGGTTTGTTCTGAATATTGTAAAGATTAAATTTCACAAAACTACATGTACTTTGATCAAATTATCATAAAAGTATAGATTTAACACTAAATTTGTCACAAAGCTACATGTTTAAAATGGAATATCATGAAAACTACAGGTTTAGTTACAATTTAATCACAAAACTTGAACAATTATAAGTCCAACATAACATTAATGCTAACGATTTAAATCCCAAAACATGTAGTTTTGTGATAATTTTATTATTAAATCTATATTTTTGTGATACTTAGCCTTAAACATGTAATTTGTGATAAATTTATTGTTAAATCTGTAGTTCTATGATACATTATCTTAAATCTGTAGTTTTGTAATAATTTTTTTGACAAAAGTTTTGTAATAATTTGACCAAAGTACATGTAGTTTTGTGAAATTTACTCTATTATAAATGATATGGTTAGATTTTATAAATTTCTTTGTCATTTTAAAAGAGCCATTAAGCTTGTGACATGGGATTTTTTTCCCCTTGACATCGCCAAAATCCAAAGAATTTATTGTCCAAAATCCAAAGAATTTATTGTCAAGTTTATACATTAAAAATAATATTCAAATTTATACATTAAAAAGTAATATTTAAAGTAAAATTTTACAAAATTACATATAATTTGACCAAAACTATCGCAATACTACATATTTAAGGCGTATCTACAGATTTTATAGCAAATCTATCATAGAACTGCATATTAAAAAAACATCATAACGTTATAGCTTTAATAAGTTATAGCAAAACTATATATTTTAGCGTTAAATCTTAACACTACCATTACACTTTGTGATAAATTTGCAAGGCCGCAAGTGGTAGCTATCTGGCCAGGATTCTCTTTCCTCCTAGTCCCTTACTCTGGCCAATGATTCATTTTCCTCTCAGGGCATGGAGCCATGGCACACTACCGCGCAGGCTGCTAAGGGATAGACGCAGGCCTGGTGCTGGGGCCGGACGTCAATGGTCCTTCGAACAAACAACGGACACCATGAGCACCCACGATACACCACTCTATGCGCCCGCCGCAAGAAGGGAAGGCAGGCGACTATGCGAGAAATGGGATGTCGATACAAGATGCGCCAATTCTAATAATAATAATAATAATAAGACAAAAAGACAAAGATGCGCCAAAGCGGCCCACAGTGCCTCCTCTGCTCTGGCGCCACTGTCATCTGGGTGGAGCTCCCCGTCCCCATCCTTCCTTGTTCCGCATCCATCGTGCAAAGGGAAGGCGATTGCCAAGCTCGAGCTAGCTGTGGTGAAGGCGATGCAGGATCGGCAGCTATGTTCCGTAGCTATCGTGTGAAGGGAAGGCGATTGCCAAGCTTGAGCTTGCAGTGATGGTGGCGATGCAGCCATGCAGGATCGGCGGGCACTTGGGAAGGTGATTGCCAAGCTCGAGCTTGCAGTAATGGTGGCAATGCGGGATCGATGGAACAGGTGCCCCAGGTGGAGGCCGTTGGTAACGATCTACGTGCAACTTGTTGGCGTGAAGAGGGAGGAGTGGGCGAAGGGGTGGGTGGGGGTGAGGGGAAGAGTTGGAGAGTAGAAGAAGGTGAGTCTTGATCTTCTACTTGTTTTTTATTTTTCTTCTTTTCATTTTAGGATGCCACTAGCAAAACCAGCTATCACGGGTGGAGAGATCGTTTTTACTCCCAGTTTATAATTCTCTGTAGTCCCGGTTTTTTATCTGGGACTATGAATCCGGGACTAAAGATCGTTATATTTAGCCCCGATTCAAATACTCGGGATTAAAGATCGATCTTTACCAACCGGGACTAAAGAAGGCAGAGGCAGTTCCGGTTAGTTTCTTTTTTTTTCATTGTTTCTATTGATACTTACTACTTAATCCCTAACTATTTTCTCTCAAATCGAGTGAGATACATATCCCCGAATCAAACCCCAAATCAAAGTAATATCTCAATACATCAGAGATTATACATCTCAGACCACAGATTCTCAAAAAAGAAATTATACATCTCAATCCATCCAATGAATCACAAATTCTTCATTTCAATACAATGAATCACAAATTCTTAAAAAAAAGAAAGGACAAAAATCCGGCGCTACCGGCCGCCGGCCCGTCCTCCTCTCATGCCCACGGCCGGCGCAGCCGCCGCTGCCTCCCCTCCTCCCCGGTCTCCAGTAGTGTATCTCGGATACACTATTGGTAACTTCAACAGGGACTAAAGATCCCGGAGAGCCCTGACAGCCCATGACAACATGTGAACCGGGACTAAAGATCATATAGTCCCGTTCTGCTTATAAACTGGGACTAAAAACCATCTTTAGTCTGGGTTTTTATTGCAACCGGAACTATTGTGGTTTTTGGCCGACCGAACAAAGATAGTTTCTTATCCAAGACTGAATGTAATATGATTCTGTAAGTTACACCCTAAATTAATTTTTTGATATTACGGTTGGCAACCAGACTTAGGGGCTGTTTAGATGGGATTAAAAGGTTTTAGCCCCGATCACATCTTAGAATTATTAAATGTAGACTATTGAAAAAACCTATTCCATAACTGACGGAGCGTGGGGCTCCCCACCGGGAGACCGCGCAGGCCCCCCTTTGCCGGTTCGGCCGGGGACTCAGGGTGAGATTCTAAGCTCTCTGTATGTGGAAGGTTCACGAGAATGGAAACACACAAGACACGGGCGATGTATACAGGTTCGGGCCGCTGAGAAGCGTAATACCCTACTCCTGTGTTTTGGTGGATCTATGTATGAAGAAGCTACAAAGAGCTGGAGAACCAGAGAGCTCTTACTCTCTCCCTCTCTGATCCTTCTCCATCCGAAAAATCCAATCCCCCTTCTAAGTGGGCAAGGTCCTCCTTTTATACCTCAAGGGGATACCACATGCACCATCTCTCTCTTTTTTGTGGGGACTTATCCTATCTTTTCATAAATGGACGGAGATTTGTATGATTGCCGTCCGAATGACCTTCTGATGGGACGGCCCATACCTACCTCCACTTCCGCCGGAAGCAAGCGCGACGTGGGAACATGGCTGTCTACTGACGACATGACCAGTGTTAGACCAGTCACAAATCGGTCATTCTTGTCCACCACGCGTCAGTTTATCAATCTGCATGTTCGCCCCTCTTCATACAATGTCTTGCTTGTAATGGTTAGGATGAAGCCTGGTATATATCTGACCGGGACCAATGTGCCATCTCCAGGAGCTAACACGCCGGCTCCGGCTAGGGACGAGTGCTTGGAGGCTCTCATCCTGACGGGATGGGGCGAGGCGTGCGTCAGACCGCCTGTCGCCACCTAACCCACGATCTGATCGGTCTGTGACTGGTCACTGACCGGATAAACGAGCGCGCTGCACTGCGTTACATGCGGCGTGACGCGCTCGTCCAAACCACAATAAATGTGGTTAGGTGAGCCCCGCTATGCTCACCTACCTCATATACGCGGCGCAAAACCCACAAGGGGTCGGGGCGCCTCGGCCCTCGGGGCCGAGGCGGGAGCGGTCCGACCCCCTCGGGGAGACAAAGAGGAGGGCGAACACATCACCCTCGGGCCCGACGCCCCCCGAGGGTGCCAGGCCACGTGGGCGATTGTGTCTGCCTCAAGCCTCTAGTCATGATACTCCCGGTCCCATGTCACCGACAGTAGCCCCCGGCGTTATGCCAGGGCGATCGCCCTCCCCGAGGGAAGCGGTCGGGCGTGACGCCACTTCTAAGGCCTGGTGACAGGTAGGGCCGGTTCCTACGGGTGCCGTCGAACTACATCACCCAGAGGGCGGTGTGAGGCAGCTGCGATGGGCTCGAGCTGGCCTCGGGGACGGAGACGAGCTCGGGAGCTGGGGTCCACTCCACCACAAAGTCGGCGAGGGCCTGGCTCTTGATCGCGTGGCTTGGTTCAAAGCGCAAATCGAATTCAGAGAGTTCGATTGCCCATTTCACCACCCGTCCAGTACCCTCTCGGTTATACAAGATTCGGCCGAGGGGATAAGACGTAACCACCGTGACCCGATGCGCCTGGAAATAATGGCGCAACTTCCTCGAAGCCATCAGGATAGCATAAAGCATCTTCTGGGCCTGAGGGTATCGGGTCTTGGCGTCCCGGAGGGCCTCGCTAACGAAGTAGACGGGCCGCTGCACCTTTCGGCGGGGCCGATCTTCTTCGTCAGGGGCCACATCTCCAGGGCGCTCTCCATCCGAAAGGCCACGCGGGGCGCACTCGGCTTCTGTGCCGACGACCTCGGGGTCAGAGGGCGACAGGCGCGGCCTTCCCGCAGTGGCCTCGGGGCCATCCTGGGGGTCGGGGGCGCCTGGCACCGTCGGACAAGCAGGCGGAGAGCCAGCTCCGGCCGTCGGGGGCCTTGGGCCGCCGTTCGGCTCGGGGGCCTCTCCTCCCTGCTCTCTCTCTCTTCGGGCAGAATCCCGGTGGTCGCAAATCGCGCACATCAGCAAGGGAAAACCGACAGTGGCGACGAGGCTGGCGACCCGGGTGCATCGGAGTGAGCCCCCAGGCCCCCGCCAATCTTTAAATAGTTTCTTCTTTTCCTTCTTCTTCCGAGGCCTTCGGGCCTTCTTCTTGTTATAGGCTGATTTAATCTGCAATCAAATAAAGAGGAAATTTTTGTGTCAATTTCATTTGTTCTGTGTATGAGACGAGGATGGTCTGTGCCACGGTCCTTTTGTGTCTTGGCTTGAACAAGGGCTCGTGCCCAGGTCCCAGCCTCAAACGGCGCAGGTCAAGGCTAGTGCCTGGGGAGATCCACATGTCGAGACTGGCCAGGCCGGGAGCGTGGTGACCGAGGGTTATGGGTGACCCGATTGTGGGTTTTTGCCGATTCCCCCCCGGAGTTCACCACGTCCCGGGGCACGGCTCGGTTCTGGGCCCCGTTTGGCGATTTTAGCCGACCCGAGCCCCCGAGGGCAGGATTGAACACGAGTGACCTATTTCAAGTCAAGATCCTTCAAAAGGAAACAACAGCACAGATACAGCCTTTAGGAAATCGAAAATGCTTTTATTGAAATACGGAAGAGAAAAAAGATAAGCCCCCGGCCAACCCTGCACGCCCGGGGGGGTGCGGGGTTGGCCCGAGCCCAAGACCTGACACCCGACCCCCACTAGGGGTAGAAGCGACGAAGGTGTTCGATGTTCCATGGGTTAGGCAGCTCTGTGCCATCGCCCGTGGCCAGCCGAACGGAGCCCGGCCGGGGGACGCCGATCACTCGATACGGACCCTCCCACATTGGTGAGAGTTTGCTCAGTCCAGCACGCGTTTGGACACGGCGTAGGACGAGGTCGTCGACGCAGAGTGATCGGGCCCGGACGTGGCGCTGATGGTAGCGCCGCAGGCTCTGCTGGTTGCGCGCGGCTCGAAGGGCCGCGCGCCACCTTCGCTCTTCCAAGTAGCCGAGGTCAGGGAGCGTCGGCTTCCTTCTTTTTGTCGCTCGCAGGCCTCCCCTTTCGGGTGGCCCGCGAAGCACCCTCGACGGCGAGGAGATGACCCTCGTCGTCGGTATGGGCTGACCTCTTCTTCCTCCTCCTGTCACGCCGCCCTGTCTGAGCAGCGGATCCGGGGGCGGCCGAAGCTGCCACACCGGAACCGGAGGGGTTCCAGGTCCATGCCTCCTCCTTACGAGCCACTCGGTCTGCGAGCTGAAAAAGCTCCGCGGTAGTCTGGGGCTCTTTGGAGGCGATCTTTTCGAGCATGCGGTTGTGCCGCACACCCCCCCTGAACGCGTAGATCACCGCATGTGCAGGGATGCATGGTATGGTGTTGCGGACTTGACAGAACCGCTGAATGTATGAGCGAAGTGACTCATCATCCCTTCGCTGGACTGCATGTAAGTCTGCTTTCTCACCTGGGCGCGGATATGTGCCTTGGAAGTTCATGGTGAACTGTTGGCACAAATCCTCCCAAGAGTGGACAGACGCGGGTGGCAAGTTCATTAGCCAACCCCGCGCCTGTCCTTTCAGGGCCATGGGAAAGAAATTCGCCATGACCCTGTCGTCACCCCCGGCGGCCTCGATCCCGGTCGTGTAGACCTGGAGAAACTCGGCGGGGTTGACGCTCCCGTCATATTTTTCGGCGATGGTGGGCCGGAACCTTGGGGGCCAACGGACGTTCCGAAGGCTCGCCACAAAGGCTCTACAGCCGACACCACCAACCGGGGGCACGGAGGGCTGATCCCCGCGTCCGTGTTGATGTGACACTCCGGACGAGGAGGCGCCCTCCGTTGCGTGGGCAGCACGTCGGCCATTACGCCGGCGCTCGATACTGATGCGGGCATCCGGCCCCCCACGCAGATCTTCCTGGGTCGGAGGCGCTGACGAAGGAGTGGCGGCCAAATGGCGAGCAACAGCCGCCGCTCGCCGCGCCCTCCGTCTTGACGACGCGGAGCCGGTGGTAGCAGCACCAGAGGCCTTGGTGGCGGAGGACCGCCCACCAGCATCTAGGCGCTGCCGTGCAGTCATGACCAATTTGGCCAAATCGTCCAGCCAACGTTGGGCTGGAGACTCCGGGTCATGGGCGACGGGCGGGTGATGTAGGAGCGCGCCTGCAGCTTGGAGCGCGCCCTGGGGCGTGCTGCCGTCGCCGTAGATGAGGAGGCGACGCTCCCCATCTCGCCGCCCTTCTCCACCTCCTGTGGATGTCGAAGTCGCGGATCCTTGAGCCCTCTCGAGCGCCTTCTCCCGCCTAGGACTTTGGCGTGGAAGGGGCGGTGGAGTACGAGGTCGACGGCGTGGGTTTGGCTCCCCGTCGTCACCGCTCATACTCGGGGAGAGGTCGTGTGCCTTTGCTGGCTCGGCCATTGGGCTGAACAGGAAAAGCTTGGCGCACACGAAAGAGTGCGAGAGCTCAGAAAATCCCTCGCAGAGCCCCCTACCTGGCGCGCCAGATGACGGAGCGTGAGGCTCCTCACCGGGAGACTGCGCAGGCCCCCCTTTGCCGGTTCGGCCGGGGACTCAGGGTGAGATTCTAAGCTCTCTGTATGTGGAAGGTTCGCTAGACCGGAAACACACAAGACACGGGCGATGTATACAGGTTCGGGCCGCTGAGAAGCGTAATACCCTACTCCTGTGTTTTGGGTGATCTGCGTATGAAGGAGCTACAAGGTATGAGCCAGCCTCTCCCTTGTTCTGGGTTCCCAATTTGGAAAAGTCCAGTCCCCATCTCAGTGGGCAAGGTCCTCCTTTTATACCTCAAGGGGATACCACATGCACCATCTCTCTCTTTTTTGTGGGGACTTATCCTATCTTTTCATAAATGGACGGAGATTTGTATGATTGCCGTCCGAATGACCTTCTGATGGGACGGCCCATACCTACCTCCACTTCCGCCGGAAGCAAGCGCGACGTGGGAACATGGCTGTCTGCTGACGACATGACCAGTGTCAGACCAGTCACAAATCGGTCATTCTTGTCCACCACGCGTCAGTTTATCAATCTGCATGTTCGCCCCTCTTCATACAATGTCTTGCTTGTAATGGTTAGGATGAAGCCTGGTATATATCTGACCGGGACCAATGTGCCATCTCCAGGAGCTAACACGCCGGCTCCGGCTAGGGACGAGTGCTTGGAGGCTCTCATCCTGACGGGATGGGGCGAGGCGTGCGTCAGACCGCCTGTCGCCACCTAACCCACGATCTGATCGGTCTGTGACTGGTCACTGACCGGATAAACGAGCGCACTGCACTGCGTTACATGCGGCGTGACGCGCTCGTCCAAACCGCAATAAATGTGGTTAGGTGAGCCCCGCTATGCTCACCTACCTCATATACGCGGCGCAAAACCCACAAGGGGTCGGGGCGCCTCGGCCCTCGGGGCCGAGGCGGGAGCGGTCCGACCCCCTCGGGGAGACAAAGAGGAGGGCGAACACATCACCCTCGGGCCCGACGCCCCCCGAGGGTGCCAGGCCACGTGGGCGATTGTGTCTGCCTCAAGGCTCTAGTCATGATACTCCCGGTCCCATGTCACCGACAATAACCTAGACTAATTTGCGAGACGAATCTATTGAGCCTAATTAATCCATAATTAACCTATATGATGCTACACTAAACATGTGCTTACTATAGATTAATTAGGTTTAAAAAATTTATCGTGCGAATTAGCTCTTATTTATATAATTAATTTTATAAGTAGTCTATATTTAATAGACCAAATGTCCAAACTTTCGATGCGTGACAGTGATTTTTTTCTCTCGGTACATAAACATGGATTGCCAGAGTAAGGTACTGAAGTTTAGTCCCTTATCCAAACACCACTTATTTCGAGAAGAAAATGCTTCTTAGGTGTCATAGAGGCCCATTAACGACTTACTCCCCCGTCCTAAAATCTAAAATTTAAGTATTTTTAGCTATGAATATAAACAACTTTACGTTCAGATTCATAGCTAAGTTCACGTTCAGATTCATAGCTAAGTTCAGATTCATAGCTAAAAAGCTAAGTTCACGTTCAGATTCATAGCTAAGTTCAGATTCATAGCTAAAAGTTTCATAGCTAAAAGTTGTTACATTTAGGACATTTAATTATTTTAGCTATGAATATGTATTTTTAGCTATGAATCTAGATAATTATGTGTTCAGATTTATAACTAAAAGTTATACGTTTAGCTAAAAATTATTACATTTTAGTATGGATGTAGTATTTCGAGAAGAATATAGCGAGTAGCCCATCACTCCTTGAGTCCCTTCCCAAAAGGCTCACGATACAGAAGCTTCGAGCCCTAAAGAGTCGTCGGTCGAATTAGAGCGGCGGCCTCACATGGAGCGCACTTAAGCCTAAATTATAAGGGATTTTTGTGAATCTGCCGTAGCTCATCTGGTATGTCCGTTTCGATCTTATAAGGGATTTTTATGAACGTAACACGTCCCAATACAATAAATTTAAAAATACAATAAATTTAAAAACTATCTGCCTAAATTAATTATACTAGAATATATCCAATCCACCTAAAATCAGAATATATCCAAGCCACCTAAAATCTCTTTTATTACAGATTTATTATACAAATCCTATAGAAGGGATGTTTTTTGAAAATCCTATAGAAGGGATGACGGAGGAGGAGGGAGTATATATATGAATCGACTCATCATTACATGATCACACACACCAGGAGACACAAGCGCTGGAGAACTCACAGTACCAGTACATAGCTAATTAAGTACTGTAGAGATTTTACATCACATCTAAGGAATAAAACAAATGCATCAAAACAGTTCAGAAGCAAAAGATACAACTAGTGCCCATCAAAGATAGGGCAACGTGGATGCACAGGTGATGATGGGGGTGATCCCCGTCATGCCCGACTAAACTACGATTAGGACCTAATCCAGCCCCCAACTGCTAGGCTTAGGTCGCGTGCTTGTCGTCCTTATGGTGGCGCGCCTTCTCCTTCTCCTTCACCTCCGACCCCTGCGACGTGTCGTACTCTGCACACATCGCAGTACAACCAAAGCAACCCCAGTTATTAATCAAAACAGAGATCAAAATCCAAATTTTCAGATTAATAATTAAGTTCACGTCCCTCCTGTAACCACTGTTCCCAACTACTCGGTATAAACCAAAACAAAAGGCAATTTTAGTCCTCAAGGAGGTATCACTTTTCTATTGTAAAATTATAAAGAGATCAAATTTTACACTAAATTTTAATTTTTGATACGTTACAGTACCTTCTCAAGATTATAAAATTACTCGAAACAAAATTAGACATCCTTCATTAGACATCCTTCCAGATTCAAGATTCGTAGTGGATATGTTTATTAATGTACCTATTTTCAAGACGGATATTTAAGGATGTGTCAAATTAATTTTAGGGACTACCTATACATTTGTCGACAAATTTTCTACTAAAAATTTGACAGATATAATTATAGTACAATCGTAGTGTAATTACATTGTAACTTGTATGTAATTACACTGTAACTTGTATTTAAGTTTCACGTAATTTTGAATCGTTAGATCTATTACAAGATTTGTTCTGGTGAGGAAGAAAAAAAATCATAGCACACACATATATAAAAGGATTTGTTTCCATGACCTCTATTTTACTGAAATAACATATTACCGAGAGATTGTTGAAAGTTACATACAAGTTGTACATTATAGTTACAGTGTAATTACATGCAAGTTACAGTGTAATTACACTACGATTGTACTGTAATTGCATCTTGACAAATTTTTTGAGGAAATTTATCGATAAATATATAGCAAATTCGTTAATTTTATCTAGCAGCAGTGCACGTACCAGGGTGGCTGGGGTGCACCTCGGTCCCAGGGTTGAACACCGGGTCGTTCTGTCCGTACACGCCACCGAACCCTTCCTCGTCCGACCGCGTCGAGTATCCCTCCCCGAAAGAGTGGGTCATCACGTCCCTGCACACACGCGAACACGCAGACGCCACGGTTAAATCCGGCGCACGCAGCCGCTCACGCCAAAACCGTAGTGTACTCGTGCGTACGTACCCTGTGGTCTTGTGCATGTCGTCGTCGCGGGAGCCGCGCTTCTCCTGCTGCGGCTGCGGCTGCGACGGAGGTGGTGGCTGGTGCTGCTGCTTGCCCTGCTCCATCGCGACGCCCTGCTCGCCCGGAGTCGGCGCCGCGGCGTTGGGCGTCACGGAGACGGTCCTCCTCGTGCGAGCGGATACCACCGACGACGACGACGCCGACGCGGGCGCTAAACCACCACCGCCGCCGCCGCCGCCACTCCTCCCGCCGAGCCGGCCGAGCGCGAAGCCGAGTCCCGTGCTGCCGCTGCTAGCTAAACGAAGCGAGTACATGAGGGGTAAAGACGCGAGGCGCGATGTAACATTTGCCCTGGCGTTGAGAGGGGAGCTCGTGCTCGTGCTCGTGCTCGGCTTATAATTCGCGGCGCGCCGTGATGCCGTTCTCTACCAGGAGGGGACACGTACGCAGAGCGGCGCGCCTGGAAGGCTCGGGGGGCGCGTGGCCAGCGAGGGCTATGGCCACGTGCAGCGGAGCGGGGTGACACGTCCACGCGCGCGTGCTGCAGCGCGGTGAGGCGGGGAGGAGAGTAGGGGCGGCCGGGCGGGGTCGTGTCGCTCTCTCGCTCGCAAGGCTTTTCTAGGACGGTGAGGGTGACGCTAGGCTAGGCCACAATTTTTTGTTCGGGAAACAGCCGGAGTGGCCGAGTGGTACGGTTTTGCGCCACAATTTGGCACATGGACGGTAGTACGGAACCTGGAGGTGTTGGTGTAGCGATCACGGAGATATCCACATCAACCCAGCTCCATTCCTCTCTGCCACGGTCATATCAGTTCTCCTCTATCTCCTAAAACAATGATGGATATAGAAATTAATTCATTGGTATTATAATAGATCTATCGATACCATGACATGCTAATTATACTTAGACTATATCATTATAATATATGAATAAGTATAATCATAGTTTTTGTCGGAAGTCGTCGGGTCGCCTAAAGCTGACGCTAACTATAGATCCACTCCTATCCTAAAATAAACTAATCTAAAAACTTTTAATAGTGAATTTTTCATTAATTCGGTCTCTATATGTCAAAGGATATACTGCCAAAAACATGCGCGAGTTTTTAGACTCCGAGCCTCACACAGAACAATATACACAAACACAAAAAGGAAAAACTAGAAAACTTAGTTTCAACCTTCATTAATGACTATTCTATCCATCCCAGCACGAGAGGGGGAAGAGGAGAAACAAATTTAGAATGTGTTTAGGAGGTGAGGTTGGGAACTCACATCCCGCGTACGCAAAATAGAGCGACGCATTTTCTTATGATTAATTAAGTTTTTATTATTATTATTTTAAAAAAAGATTAATATGATTTTTTTATATTAATATGACTTTCGTGTAGAAACCTTTTGAAAAAAACGTACCGTTTAGCAGTTTCAAGAGTGTGTGCAAGGAACATGAAAGAGGTGAGTTGGAAAAGATGGGAGAAGAATATAGCCTTAGTCCGTAAGACGAAACATTGTCTAAATTTTTTAATGCGCAAGCTACCAACTTTATTCAATAGAGAATGAGTAAACTATAAAAAAAAAGGAAAAGAAAAGCTCACGATATTTGGTCCGAGCTAATTATAGTATAAGCCAATTTTTCAGATTTCTTGCGCCCACTAAACATTGTCCAAATTCATTTCTTTTAGATAATAGAATAATTGTTCAAATTCATTATATTCAATGATGTTTTATTTTGTATCAGATTAATTTATTTTGGAGTGAAGGGAGTACTGGTGACACCATCTTTTATCTCTGGCTCTCGGCGGTGGCCTCCCCTAAACCAACCATGAAGTTCCACGATGAACTTGCCCCCTGATTGGAGGTACTTCCGATTCTTAACGGTTTGATTATTGAGAACTTTTTAGACACAATATGTTGTATATACAATCACTAAATTATACCTTAAAAGTTCTTTTCATCGTAAGAACATAAGAGTAGTCTACTTCTAACCTCACTAAGTACGAGTACTACTTGTCATTGGAAAAATATAAAAGAAAAGAAAATTTTACTCGGGCAATCCGACAGAAAATTTGCGAAAAGAGAAGCTTACTAAGTAATGTATGTCATATCTGAAACTTAGAGAACTTCAGTCTGAATATTTACTGACCATTGTTTCTTAAGCACTTATAATAGTAGCAATGCATCTTCTCTATGTTTGAAATATGTACTCCCTCCGTTTCACAATGTAAGCCATTCTAGCATTTCCCACATTCATATTGATTTTAATGAATTTAGATAGATATATATATATATTTAGATTCATCAACATCAATATGAATGTGGGAAATGCTAGAATGACTTACATTGTGAAACGGAGGATTCCGTCCGTCTTGATCCAGCCACACACACGATATGACGTTTCTACCCCTCACAAGTACAAGTATAATGCATGTCAATGAGAGGTAGAAATGTCATATCATGTGTGTGACTGGATCAATAACGATCAAGACGGATAGAAAAATTGACGGAAGTGCTAAAAATGGTAACAGGGTGAACTTTGGATGCTATTAAAGTGAACCGGTAACTTTTGGTGCTATAAAACCAAAAACGTGAACTTTCGATGCTATATAACCAATTTTGCCTACTAATTACTATCACTTTTTATCCTATGAGAGCTAACTACGGAACTGATCGCTAAATCACACCTTTTCTGCAATCCACCAAGGTTTGCTTGTGTCCCTTGTGGCGCAGCACCAGTGCAGGACTTCAGAAACTATGATGTTCTTCTCCTCGCCGGTCTAAGGATCTGGTGACAAGAATTATAAGAGATCTGGTGAACAACATAAGCTGGATGATGAGCTGATGGCACGGTTTCTTTTGACATCAGTAGGCAAGCTGATCCCCTTTTCAGCAATGATGCCTCTCCTTTTTTGTCTGATTTCTTCAACATTTGGCAACAGAGACTAGAAGATCTGATGACATGATACATTAATGTTTGTCTCAGGATATTCTTCTTTTTTTCGCTTGTGTGAGTCCTAGGATGTATGTAGAGGCCGGGTATAATTTCATTTTAAATAAAATTCTTTCTGTTAAAAAAAGTCAAACGACAACACCAACAGCTTCAGCGTGTCGACGGCAAGCAGCAACAAGAGAAAAATGGGCAATAAGCTGACGCCTCCTGCTCCATGAACTACTGCTGCTCTGCCTGTATTACACTTGGCATTTCCATCAAGAAAGAAGAATGAGTATAAATTTGTAATTACTCCCTCCGTTTCACAATGTAAGTCATTCTAACATTTTTCACATTTATATTGATGTTAATGAATCTAGATAGATTGATGTTAATGAATCTAGATAGATATATATGTCTAGATTCATTAATATCTATATGAATGTGTGAAATGCTAAAATGACTTACATTGTGAAACGGAGGGAGTAGTATTTAAATGATTGAGACTGGAGGCTACAGGAAGAACACATTGAAGCTTTCCATTTGAGATCTTCTTCCCGCTGCTTTCAGTTTGCTGTTAACCCAGTTTACTATATTAGCATAAATAATTATGTTTCCCTGCGATCCCAGTCTGTGCAACAATTGAAATATATTAAATCTAAAAACAACATAAGCTCCAATTATGCCTAACAGAGAACTTCAATCAGCAAAACTAAAAAAAAACTAAAAAGGACTTGATTCAACGACAAATTCACCAGCTTTAGTTTTTTTTTGTTCCATCGAATTGTTTACAACAAAGTGTACAAATACATTCTTTTTTAGATAATGAAGTGTACAAATACATACAAGTTGGATTTTTACCGCTCAAGAATACCCGTGTTCATGATCCGTAAAGACGGCCTACATGCGTGGCAGCAAGTCAGTTAGAGGTAAATTCAGGCAAACAAGATGGGAAAATAATAATAAAAAAAGTGGTGGTCCGTTGGAGTAGGCTGCGAGACCCAAGCGGGCCAGCAGTGCGGCGGCCCGTTATCCTTCCACCGTTGGAAGCGGACAGTATTCGCTGCTCTGTGAAGCCAGCCTCACGCAATGCCTGCCACTCTAGGGAAACGTGAGGCCAGAGCTTTCGCTCAAGCCCCGCCGGCCCAACTACGCAACTTGGAACGGGCGGGCCATCTATGGCACTGCCAACCCAGGCCCGCAGCCATACGGCAACGTCCACACCACCTTAATGCCCCCGCTCGGGTTACAAGCTCGCGCTGCTGAGCTCGGCTGGAGGTGGTGGGACGCTCTTGCTATTTAAGCTGCGCTGTCTGAAGCTAGTTTTCCGAGGTGGGACTAAACGAGGTGGAACGGGAGCTTCGCATGGACAGCATGTGCCATACTTTGCCATGTGATGTTTTACGTGGGCTTTTGTGTTTCTAGTGAAATTAAGTGCTCTCGGGCCCAAACGTTTGGTAATTGTGTGCTCCAGTACATGCGAAAGTAAAAATATTTATATACTCTCTTATACCTTATAGTCTTATAGGTATAGACCTACCTATAAGAAGCCTTAGGTGGTGGTGTCCTATACACATATATACAAAGATATATTTTTAAACTTGACTAAAAAAATACCCGTGCGTTACAACGGGTGAATGCTATTTTAATATTATTATTGTTATACGGTTTAGATAGGATGACATTTAGGAATTCGCTTGGATTTATTTTTTAGAAAATCATGAGTTGCAGTTAGGAGTCTGACTTTAATCTCAAGTTAGCATGCAAGTTCTTTTAAAGAAATTTCTTGTACGACTTCTTTTATATTTTTAAAAACAAACGAACTTAAAATCTGACTTTAACACGGATCTATATTTTTTCAAAAGCGAACAAACTTAAAAACTGACTCAAATACGGATGACATACCAAAATACCGGTAAAAACATATTTAATTTTTATAATATAGAAAAAATACCCGTGCGTTGCAACGGGTGAAGGCTATTTTAATCGTATTATTGTTAGACTTTATTTCTTAAAAGTATATGGATTTTTATTTTGATAGTATTGATCATATATTGTACGTTGCTTTCTTATGGTCTGACGAAAATTATAAATCAATTAGGATTCCGACTTTTGTCCCAAGTTAGCATGTTAGGTTTTTAAAATGATTTCTTATACGACTCCTTATGTATTTGCAAAAGTTTCTTATGGTCTGGCGAGAATTGTAAATTAATTAGGAGTCCGACTTTTGTCCCAAATTAGCATGCAAGGTGACTCAAATACGGACGACATACCAAAGTATCGGCGAAACATTTTTAATTTTTATAATAGTAGAAATTTGGTATATATATAGATTTGGGATTCAATCCCGTGCACACCAAAAAAACTTATCGGAAAAAATATAGGATGGAAAAAAAGGAAAAAAATTGGATGGGGAAAAACCTGGCAAAACAAAACCACGTGAAAAAACCATTCGGACCGGAAAAAACCGGGCCCAAAGAAACCAATCGGACAGAATAAAAACTGGGCCCTGCGAAAAAACCGCGTGCACGTGCGAAAAAAAACCGGTCGGACGGAAAAAAAGCTGGACCGTGCGAAAAAAATGCATACGGAAAAAAACAATGGACAAAAAAATACCGGTAGGTATATAGATTTGTTTGACTGACCAAACAGGACCTACACAGAGAAAGCCGTGGTTAGGCTGTTAATGGGCTGGCCGGCTCTGCATCAAACCGGCAGGACCAGATGTTGCACAAGCCCGTTTCGGTTAGACAAGCACGTCTGATGCGATCTTCACCCCTCCGCATCACGCGTTGTGATCCAATGCGAAATCGGAAACGGTGATTAACGCGAAAAACAACTCGACACGGAGATTAATTCGGATGACGTACCAAAAGCTACAGCAAAAACATCTTCAATCTTTATACGGACTAACAAAATATCCGTGCGTTGCACCGGATAATAATATGGTGACTGAACTTTGATTTGAACTATTTTTATGAAGAAAATGAATTATAATTTAATGACATATAAATTTTCTGCAATATTAATTACACTCTTTGAAATTATAGCAAAAGTGTTCGTGCGTTGCAACGAAAAGAAAAAAGATAAAATTGAATTAAAACATATTAAATTCTAATTAAATGAAATACAAAATTTCTGACATATTTAGGTATTTTTTAAGTAGTAGGTATATAATTAAATTAATTTATAAGTAGAGTAAGTGTGAGAAATAAAATGTTATGATTGGATTAAATTTTCTATATTAATTACATTCATTGAAATTTTCTTGGAATTTACATAGCTTAATTGCTAATTTTGATAATACAAATATCATTTCAGCATTTATTTAAATAAAAATTATTTTTTCTCTATGAGCCTTTTTCAGCCCATTTTCTTCTTCAGCCCGCAAGCGACCAAAGTCTACTTAATGCCCCCATACTCCTCCTCTCACTTGGTGGACCGCCGGCCCGTGTGCGTCCCAAGTGGTGCAGCCCAAGTGGTGCGGCCCAAACCCTCGATCGATCTCAGCCGTTCGTTTTGATGGACGGTTCAGATCAGTTTGAAATTGATGAGAACCCTAACCCTAACCATCCCCCTCCCCCTCCCTCCCCCCCAGCCGAGCCAAGCCGGCCGCCTCCCTCTCCCCCGTCCCGACACCGCCTCTCCCCCTCCCCATCTCCCCACCGGCACCGCTTCCCCTCCCCTCCCCTCCGGCGGCGCCGCTCCCTCTCCCCCTCTCCCGCCTCTCCCCCTCCCCCCAGCCGGCCGCCTCCCCTGCCACCGGCGTCGTCTCTCCCCCCACCAGCACCGCTTCCCTTCTCTTCTCTCTCCCTTCTCGCCGGCACAGCGCGGTGACGGCGGGGTGCGGCGGAGACGGCGCCCTCCCAACGGCGGCGTCGACGACGTCCGCGCTCCCTCTCCCTCTCTCCTTCTTGTCTCGCCGGCACGGTGTAGCGATGACAGGGTGCGGCGGATTTTTTTTTTTTTGCAATTTTTTCCATGGCTATTGCTAACCAAATCGGATTGTGTACGGACGAAAATTAGATGTGACGAAAACAAAATACGAATATTTATATTAGTTATAGATATAGATAGTATCACACATAACTATGCTGTACTGGGCTGCTGCTTCTCTGTTCTGTGGGCTGGCTGCTGGGCCGCGTTTGCTTTATGTTGGGCCGGCCTGCTGCCGTCTTGGCTGGGCTGCTCGCTAGGTTTTTCTTTTTTTCGTTTCTCTTTTTTTTTTCGGAGCGTCAGAGATCGCCGTAATGCATCCGGATTCACAGATTAGCCGCGAAATAATCACATGGGCCCACTCTTTAATGACGGACAAAAAAATCAACCGGAAGCCTTACTTATTTTTTAATTAGGTATAGAAATGCTCCTTGCTGGTCGCCCGGCGCGGGGGGAGCTGGATCGGGCACTCCCCCCGCGCCCCCTCCCTCCACGTGACTACTTGGGCCCACCTATTTCTGCTCCTCTTTTTTCTATAAAAGATGTTTCACCTAGTATATTTACAATGTTTCATTATTTATAGATCTAATGTTGCTGTGAATTAAAATACTTTTTTGTAAAAAAAAAAACCCACATATTTTGGAAACTCTCTATTAAGGGAATTTGGTTTATTTTTTGTTCCACCCAAAATGTTTCACATAGTGTACTCACAATGTTTCACTATGTATAGATCTAATGTTGCACTGAACGAAACATTCCATTGCAAAAAAAACCCACATATTTTGGAAACCCCCTATTAATGGAATTTGGTTTATTTTTTGTTCCACCGAAAAATGTTTCATCTAGTGTAGTCATAATGTTTCACTATGTATAGATCTAATGTGTAGTGAACTGAAACATTCTTTCGCTATTTGCTGAAACATTGTTTTTATATAAGGTGAAATAACACCCGATTTAAATGAGTGAAACATTTTCGATCTACTTAGTGAAACAATTCCGATATATCTGGTGGAACATCGTGCAATGTTTAAAAATAATTCAATAATAAGCTAAAAAAAATTTCGTCAAAATATATCCATGTGTGGTCTTGTTTTGAAGATTTAATTGCAACGAATTTAATGGTGCAATTGGATCATGATTTGGATAAGTAATTTAAGAGATAAATCAGTTTAAAGTAATTTTGCACGTAAAATCGAACGCTGACGTCAGCGCCCGATTTTTCCCCCGAAGCATCGGGCGCCCGACGTGTAGGGCCTTCCTTATAGTAGGTAAAGATAAAGATATCCAGTCAATATATCTATAACGTATCATCAGTATGTGCACTGTCCAGGGCAAGAAACGACCTCACATTAATTTTGCCGGAAACTACTTCATTGATGAGATAGTTGTAGAGGTTACTCAATCCAGTACGAACTTAAGGTTGAGGCTTCATTTGTTATTTTCTTCTTGGTTTGATCAGTCGATTAACTAACCAAATATTGGAAGCCTCTTTTTTTAGAAGAAATAAAAAAATTGATGAAGGTTTGGAAGCCTCTTGATTGCTTCAAATGAATTTCACTCTTGTACATAAGCCTCCTGATTGGTACCTTAGGTCTTTCACAATGCAAGTATATGGCGCGTTACCTCGTCTACGTGGAGGAAAAAGCAAGTAGACCTCATAGCTCTGATTGGTTTTTCGCATCTCGCTATAGGAACAAAGAGCCATGGCGCCAAGCGTGGCCGTCGTCCGGGGCCCACCACGACCGCGCCACTGCCGCCGTCGCCGACCTCCCTCCCATCAGCCCGTCGACGACCGCCACCGCCGCCCGCCACGACCGCGCCTCCCTCCCGTCAGCCCGTCGATGACCGCAACCGTCGCCTGCCACGACCGCTCGTGGATCTCTACGCCGCCGGCCATCGCCCCAGTGGCGGATCTCGAGCGGAGGTGGCGTCGTCGACGGGTTGACAGAGAGGCAGCGACCGGTGCCGCCAGGGAGCTCGTCGCCGTGCCGCCCAAGGAGCTCCTCGACCGCCGCCCTTCTAGGCTTCCCCACCCGGTGCGCCGGCGCCGGTGAGTGTGAGGACAGATGGCGGTAGGTGGGGAGAGGAGAGAAATCGGCGGTAGGTGGGGACTGGGGAGAGATTATATATTATTATGTAGATTTTAGGGTGTTGAGTGTAAAATTTTGTACTACTGTAAATTTAAAGGTAATAGGGACTGAAATGCAAATATCTACTCTTAGGTCACACAGCAAGCTGCTTGCACCATGGAAAGTGTGGTTCTGAATTGCTTCATCCTATTTGGCAATATGAGGTTTCTCATTGACGTAGCTTTGCATTGCTACTGCCCTTATATATAATATAGTAGTGTATATTTTTTACCAGTTTCATTTGACTGTCCTTGTTATTTTATATGGTGGCTCCTTCTCCCACGTGTAAGATTTCACCGTTTGTCACCTCTACCCGTAGGATTAACCCATGTCACCTTGTCCATCGGTAAACAAAATGACGCCCTGGCTGCATTGATCTGTTGAAGCGAAGCTGCGAAAGTAGGTGTTCCATTTTCCATGTAATGATTTAAGACGATCTATAAATGGCAGATCGCCCAACAATTATTGTAAATTAGAAAATGTCTTAAACAATTTGCATGGTCATAAAGTGGGATGAAATGGATCCACCAATATACCTTGTTAAGCGATATTGCAGCTGGTTCTAGCATTTTTTTTCCTGTTTCCCAAAGAAAGGCCTGTGTCCTGTTTCCCGTTGAGAGCACACTGGAGAGCCGGAGAAGATGGAACAGATTGCCACCCACCTGAGAGGGCCCATCGTGTCATGGGCCGTGGATTCGAGGTCTTCCTTGACGGCCCATATATTCGAGAAAATTGACATTTTACCATCATCGGGTTGGGGTTTCGCCAGAATGCCATCACCGAATGTGGCTTCGCTAAAATACCATCCTCAAACAGACGCAACATGTTGCAATGTTATTTCATCCATCTCTTCTCAGTTTAATGATTTTTTTCTTGCTAAGATGACCAAAATACCCTTGGTTCCCATTGCATCTCTCTGTACCTATTCCTCTCTTCGTTGCAGATGGTGGGCGGCGTCGGCGCAGCTCGGGACCGTTGCCGAACCGCTACAGGATGAGGAAGCTGGCCACACCGGAAATGGCGCCGACCCCGCCCTTCGCCAGCCCGCCATACGCCGCCTTCCCCCACCCGAAGTTGAGGTCACCGAACCTGGCCTTCACCACGTCGAACCATCGTGAAGTTTCGGCCGACCGCGCTTCACCATGAGGTCGACCACCAACCGCATGTACTCCATGTTCACCTTGCCCTTCGCCGCATTCACCAGCTCGACAACATAGCTCACCAGGTTCACCCGCAGGTTGTCGGCGGTGGCGACAGCGACCGGGAACAGGGAAGGCGACGCGGCGGCATGGCTGGGGACGGGAAGGCAGCGGTGCAGACGGAGATGACGGTTCGGCTCGGCGGCACGGCGCACCAAGTGCTCGACCGGACCGCGCGCCACGGCGTCACCCCCTTCTCTGATGAGCTCCTCGATGTGGGCAGCGACCTGCTCCACCCGCAGCGTCCAGCCGCTTGAGCAGGCTCTCCAACCTCGCCGGGGAGAGAGATCGACGCCGGTCATGGTGGAGCTTGCTATTCAAGTCGGACTTCAAAATACACCACGGAGTTACGCTGATTTGAGTGGGATTTGTTGGGGGAATTGATGAGGACAAGAGGAACCGATTTTTGCATTCAATTTGGGGCGAGAACAACCGAGGAGGGAGGTCAAGAGAGAACACTGTTGCATGAGTTCACCAGAGAGAGAAGGATGGTGGTGGGCAGAGGTGGAAGACGCTCCTGGCAAGTGGGCCCCATGGCTGAGGTAAGGGCATTTGGGTCAAACCAAATAAGCAAAACAGTGGAAAACATTTGCAAATAATCAAAATCGGTTGAAATGGTAGATTGGTAGTGTGGCAAGATGGAGTCGTTTGAAGATGGCATTATAACGAAGCCACATTCGGCGATGGCATTTTGGCGAAACCCTAACCCGAGAATGGCTAAATATCAATTTTCTCCATATAATCAGCATATATAATGATATAAACACTCACTGTCACACCGTTAGTGTTTTCTTCTCACAATGGACGAGGCACTGGTTGGGTTTACAAAAAACCGGGTTGAAAATACAAACAACTCGGTTTCTCTAGTCAATCAAAAAACAAATTGAATTTTATTTTTTATAACAAGATTTGTTCGGATATCATCTGTTTTTATCAGTTTTATCAACAGTTTCCACGAAATCTAGCCATAGCCGTACGGTTGATTTGAACCGTATGGCTATGGCTAGATTGCCAGACATTGACAATAAGCACAGTTAATAGTTCATAACTGTGATAACCACAACAAACCGTGAAAAATATAGACAAGTTTTATCAAGAAATTAAATTATCTTTCAAAATTTGGAAGGGTTACTTTGCGATTAACATTCCCCTACCCTAACAGTAAACCCAGTTACCATAGTAACTGTGCTTACCGCTAAGGTGGATTGGGATTGGGTGACATAGGGTAGGCATGTCACAAGGTGACATAGGGTGAATCTCAGCCCTATGAAATAAATCCAACGGCTGACATTCATCCACGTCATCACGAGTAAACATTTTACTCGCAGATTTACTCAGGAGTAAAAATTTAACTAGGAGTAAAACTTTTACTCATGATGACGTGGACGAATCTCAGCCGTTGGATTTGTTTCGGAGGGCCAAGATTCACCCCATGTCATCCAATCTGAATCCCTGCTAACATGCGGTAATGGTAAACGGCACACCGTCGGACTAAACATCAAATATGTCAAAAGAGTCCTTAATACTCCCTCCATCCTCTAATATAAGGGATTTTGCTTGTACTGTTTAATCATTCGTCTTATTAAAAAATTAGAATTATTTTTTTGACTTACTTTATTATCCAAAGTATTTTAAGCATAACTTTTTGTTTTTTATATTTGCTTAAATTTTTTAATAAGATAAGTGGTCAAGCAAAATGTTAAAATTCTTTATATTAGGGGACGGATGGAGTCTGTCAAGAGATTTCACTTGTCAAAGCAAGAGGGAGAGTGATAGATTACGACGTAATCATGGGAGCCACTAGCACTAGGAAACTGCTACTATCAGACTAGCATGGGCATAAACGCATTATTGAGCGACTGCATGAAGTAACAGGAACACACGGCCAGATCAGTGGCTGGAGCAACAAATGTTCAAACTAGTCAATGAAACAATCATCACTGCACGGTTGGGGCCAGCTAGTGGAAATGGCACCTATGGGTAGTTCAAGATGCTGATAAGAAGCTGAATGAAAATCTGAAAAGTTATGCTTTCTACCTTTTGACATTCAGTTTATTTCTATGTTTTACATCTATCAATTCTCAGAATTTTGATGAAAATCTGAACTGTTGAAGGAGCTACGGATTTTAAAAGAAGTTACAGCGGCTAAAAGCTCTTTCAAACAAAGCCATTTCACTTCTGAGCGTTTCACTTCTCACAGAGAAAATGGCTCAGTGCGACAGTGCCGGTGGTGGCCTGGTGCCTGGTGGGGAGAGAAGCAGAGGCCTTCGTCTCCCGACAACCAGTAGTGGCCACGAGATCCAGGGAACTTACGCAACTGAGAGTCGAGCGTATCCGAGCACTGATCACACTTAAAAGCTCTCTGGTGGTCAGGTTCATGATCTTGCCAAAACAGGCCTGACTGGTGCTCTGTACTCTGTTTGGCCTAATGTACTCAGAAAAAGCTTTCCAAGCTTTAAGATTGCAGCGAAGTTAAACCTGACAGAAATACCTCGACAGGATCATAGCACGAACGGTTGGAAGAACGGTTGATATCATTCAAAGGGAACTTTTCATAAAAGAGAGACATGCTCACTCTGCAAAATAGTGTGAATTTCAGGCTATTACAATTTACAGACAAGGGGTAGATTTAGAATTCCAGGTTTGTGTGTTGTGGGGAACAGGAAATTTGGGGCAGGCAAACTTCCGTTTGCTCTTGATTCTGAATTTCTGGTAGTTAGTCACGACTCATGTGGCATGGCTTCCAACAAAGGAAAATGAGGCAAATCAATCCAAGAAAGGTATGCTGCCTGAAAATTACAGCTGCTATATATCTTCTGCAAAGAATACTTAGGACAGTGTTTTCAAGTTCAGATGCACAAAAGTCAGATGATAAGTACAGCAATTTTAGCTCCGGAAGAAAAGGGCAAGTGCCAAAAGAGAGGATGCTGCCTTCTAGATCAAGTTAAAATGCTGAGTTTATAAAGCATTGCAAGACATCGGCAGTCCACAACATGAGCTTTAAAAAATGTGGTTACCAAGAAAATAACATGTCAGATGTGAAGAAAATCGGTAAACTGAATACAGATGAAATACAAAAACACAATTTAAGGTTACTTTCAAATCATAAGAATAGTCGAAGAGGTCTTTCCAGTTCCAGACAACACTTCATTACTGAAGGGACAAACCAGGAGTACATGCATAACTACAGAGATCACTTTGATACAATCAGATGCTTTCAAAAGAAATAAATGGACTGAAATGTTGGATTATGAATATACAAGATGTTCAAAAAAGTATCATATCAGGAGCTGAAAATTACTTAAATATTGCTTGTGGTTGGATTCTGTTACTTAAAATGCACAATTGCATCCAGATTTATATTTCTCATCCTGGTAACATGAGCAAGCAATATACCACAGCTAAAACCTGTTACCAAATTCTGTACAACTACTACTAATTTTTCTCTAACCAGTTAATATCATGCACACATTCAGCAGCACAAACACCGAGCAAGATAATTCAGCTAAAATTTCCCAATTATACCAATCATCCTAAACACAGTTTTGGAGGAAACTACAACAAAAGCTGCAAAATGATTTCTCCTAACTATTTCCTCCCAGGTTCTATCACAACGCCACACATTCCCCCAAATACTCCCAAAAAAACTACCCTCACCTCCAAGCAGACACAGTAAGCAATGGCCGTTTCTCCCATGCCAAGGACAAGAACGCCGGTGGCAACTCAACAAGTGAATACTTGTACTTGGAATCATAGTTCCAGAGCAAAAGATCAGCCTGGCTCCTGGCATAGTTGCTGAGCGGCACGGGCTCGAAGCCGCACCACTCCATCAGGGTCTGCCACTCGCTGCTGCCGGCCATCCTCTCCGTCCGGTCTGCGCCTTCCTCCGGCCCGACGGCCCTCTGAATTCGCTCCCCGAACATCCAACGCTCCACCCTCACCCTCTCCGGTGAGTCCCGGGTCATTGCCACATCCAGCGACTCGAACAATGACCGGTAATAGCTCAACGCATTGGCGAACCGGTCGACGAACCCAGCTCGGTTCAGGCTGACCTCGTACTCTCCAAGTGTGACCACTGCTGGACTGAGCGATTTGGCAAGACGAAGCACTCTTCTCACTAGCTCGTCCGAGTCGCCAAGAAGGTGGTACAGCTGCAGCATGAAATTGACGGCCACGGCCTCGTCAGGTTCAACCAAGAAATCCGACTTGTTGAGCTCGTGCACAGGCCGGAGCAATGGGACGAACTCGAAGTCCACCCCGAGGAGCTTGGCGAAGTCACGGAGACGGGTATTGGTGGCGGCGAGGGACGCCGCGGGCTGCGGCCCCAGGAGCGGCGAGGGGACGCCGGTGATCCGTATCCGCGTTGGCTTCCCCTCGGGCCGGGTGGCGAGCGCCTGAAGCAGCGCCGCCCACTGGATGCCCTGCACGATCCCGAAGTCAACTATGTGGATCTTGGTCGCCGCGCCTGTGGCCTCCAGGATGGCCTGGTTGGCGGTGAGGTGCGCGAACTTGGAGTAGGGGCAGGCGTCGTTGAGCGTCTTGTAGCAGAGCGTGAGCTCGTCGGAGGCGAACCGCGCGTCCGGCTCCGCGGAGGGCGGAGCTCCGGTGCCGCACGCAAGGCGGCGACTAAGCGCGTCAGCGAAGTAGAAGGCCAAGCGCTCAGATGGGTCCCCGGCGTCAGTCGCGGCGGCGCGGACGCTGGCGAGCTCCGCGGCGGCGAGGCCAGGGTCGGTCGCCGCCGCGCGGGAGCAGGACAGGAGGGACTGGAGGATGGGAGCGGAGCAGGAGGCGTCCGCGGAACTCGGACTCGGAGACGAACACGCCACCGGGGTCGCAGCAGCAGGCTGGGGGAGCAAAGCCGGTGCAGCCTCAGGTCGAGGAGCGGCGGTGGCGGCGGTGGCGGTGGCGGTGGCGGCGGCATGCGTGGGGGGTGGGGACGGCACGGGCGGCGGCGGGGTGGTGAAGATGAGGCGTTCCAGGTCGGAGTCCTGGAAGGGGGCGTCCCCAATAAGGCTCTCCATCCACCCATCAGAGTCGAAGTCCGCGGCCGCCGCGAGGTCGGAGAACACCGCGTCGCCGGCGGACGCCCCGAACGCGTCCGCGAAGAAGTGCTCCCCGGCGGGCCACGCCGCGCCGCCACCGTACGCGAGCTGGCCCGGGATCTGGCCGTGCGACGAGGGCGGCGCCTGCGGCATCGCCGGCATCTGCTGGTGGTGGTGGTGGTGCTTCTGCTGGTGGTGGTGCGGCGCCATCGACTGCGGCGGCGGCGGCGGCGGCAGATGGTGGTGGTGGTGGTGCCTCTGCTGCTGCTGTTGCTGCTGCTGCTGCTGCTGGATCACCTGCTGCGCGATGGCCATGAGGTTGCCGCTGTCCGCGCACATGTACGCCATCCCGGCGCGCCCCCGCCCGATCTGCGAGAAACTCGTCGAACGGTGGTGGACGACGAATCGGGGGTGGTGGAGAGGAAGGGGGGGAAGAAGACGGCGGAGGAGAGCGGCAGGGGGATTTAAAACAGTAGGGCGTGGGGCGAAGCCACTGCGCTGGGAGGCACTGTACTGCGCGAAAATTACGGGATTGCCCCTCGGGACGGGCTAGTGTCCCGCCGTACCGTCCGCGGAGGTCGCCGACCTCAACGGTAAAATGGGGAGGGAGTGATGAACGGCAGGGGAGTGTGGCCGTGTGGGCGCTTAAACTGGGTGTGATCAGGTGTGGGGATCTTTTGTGGATATTGGATAGTTTACTTTCTTTTCTTTCTGAGTAAATTATACTAGCGGTTCTTAAACTTGTAACGAATTTTCAATTATGTCCACGAACTTACAAAGCACGTATTGAGATCTTTAAACTTGGTTTAATGTATCATCCTGGTCTAAAGACTGGTTTGACCGTAATCTTGCCTATGTGTTATGCCACGTGGACGATGACTTGGCTAATTTTTCTTTTTCCCTTTTTTTCTTCCCATCTTTTCTCTCCTTCCTCACCTCGCGTGGAGAAAAATGCGGCATAAGGGAGAGGAAAGAGGCAAAGTGGAGAAAAAAAAAGGGATAAGAAAGGAGAAAAAAAGGGATAAGAAAGGAGAAAAAAAGTAAAAATTCCATGTTATCCTCCACGTAGGTAAGACACGGTCAAACGAGGCTTTGGATCCGGATGATACATTAAATCAAGTTTAGGGATCTCGATATGCGTTTTGCAAGTTTATAGACCTAAGTAAAACTTCGTTACAAGTTTAAGAACTACCAGTGTAATTTACTCTTCTTTTTTTTGTTTTTGAAGTTGGATCCTTGGGTTTCATATTTTGATACAAGCTTTATAAGATTTTGCGGCTAACTTTTTTTTAACATAGATCAGTGCAATATTTGTATATTTATTAAGTTGCCGCAAGCTGTTCGAATTGGTTTCATTATTGATGTGGGTAGAAAACAATATTCAAGACTAGAAAACAGTATTCATGTTACGGACATACCGTACAACCATTGCTACATATGAATGTTCATCTTTTCTTGTTGAACACAAACTTCATGTACCTAAATTTCATTTTGTATTTATTTTCCGTGTTAAGATAAATCTGTAAAACAACGCCACAAGTTTTTCAGTATCCTTGTGTATGTCTAACGATAATTTTGGAAAGCTCTACACCATAGCTTTCCGAGCACTTTATCATATGCGCTTACCTTTGACATATATTTGCACGTTTCAAGAAATTAAGAGCTTCATTGGTTGCCTCAATAAGTCAAAGCAAATCCAAAATTTAAATTTTAAAACTTTAAAATTAAAGTTGATTTTAAGACAATTTCAATGTAGTTACTTTTTCAGCATTGTCATTTTAAATTGTTGAGAAAACACACATATATTTGTTAACTACAGATTAATTTTTATGAGTAACCGATGATGACCTAAACTTTCTTTGTACTAGGGTAGGATAGCTACTCGAGGTATATCCATAATAGACATCTTTTGCTGTATACTGCCTAGATTTTGTTTGTAATTTATTAGTATAATGCTAGTAATATTTTGAAGCTGCCAGACCTTTCAAAATTCGAGACAAAGCCATATCAGTATTACTACTTTTCTGTACATTTATTTATTAGTTCAAATGTAAGACAATCCCATTTCTACATTTAGAATTTCAACATAGAACAATATAATTTCTATAATTTCGAATACCGGAGCTATCCTTGTCAACCAAAAACACTTTACTACCTCGAAAAAAAACACACCTTACTTCATATAAGTCTTCTGTGCAATACTATCCTCTAATGTGGATCACTGCCATATAAACTCACTGGATATAGAGCCCACGTATCAAACAGTCAATATAAAAAAAAAAGATCTGTGTCCTATTTGCTCTTTCAGAGTTTCTCCCCCGACGCCAAGCAACTCGATCATGAGTCTGGTTGGCCCCGACGGCCGCTGCTATCCCTACTACACAGCTCCGTCACCCTCCAGCTCAGGATGGGAATGGGTAGGGTCGATCCATTTATTCACTAAATCTATTCATAAATTTGTCCTAACGGATTTTAGGGTCGCTCTAAAAAAATATAAATGGACCAAACGGCTCAAACCATTAGGGCAACCACAATGTGTGCTAAAAGTAACCTTAAGCAATAAATAACATTAAGCATTGTGAAAGTGGACCATAAGAATCTGACATAAAAAATGAGCATTAGCCTTATGGTGTGGTAACAAAACTATAGAATACAATACTTTTGTGATGTGCTGTTCACGCTAGTACTTTTGGGGAATTTTCATTGTGCAAAGAGTTTCACAGGAGGATAAGAAGTGATTTTTTTATCCTTCGGTGGGACCCATTGGGACCCAGCTTATTTTCTCCCATAGGCACAGCCATTGTGGATATGGACATAGCTAATGCTTACTTATAGCGGGTCCCACATATATGGCTGATGGAACCATAAGCATTGGCCTTGCCCTTAGAACCTAAGGTTTAAGAGGTTTGACCCAAAATGACTTCACATGTATAAATATTTTAAAAATTTGTACAAAGTTGCTTCTCTATATAATAAATCATTCATATAAAATTCAACTAAATTTGACAAATTTTTATAGTGTAAACGCGAGTTTAAAAATTTTGGGTCCGAGTTTTACACACGTGTAGCTAGAATTTCTTTGAATCTTAGTAATGCATAGTGGGCTCCGCATGTCTAAATAACTTAAAATTTGAACAAAGTTGCTTCTCCATATAATAAATCATCTCTATAAATTTAACTAAATTTGATAAGGTTTTACTATGTAAACACGAGTTTAAAAATTTTAGGTCCGACTTTTACATATATGCAATAAGAGCTTTTTTTTATCTATTAGGAGGATAGATGATCCATTTGGATATACATAGATAACCTATTGATATAATAGACCCATGATAGATTGAAACTTTTAAACCATGGTACAATAAACACATTTCAAATGGTTTAAGTTCGATCCATATTAACCATTCCCATCCTGACCTCCAGCTGCCATCCACTGTACTGCCACCGCTGATGCTTACAGAAGATCTTCCCTTCCCCCGCCCCCAACTGCACAGGCTGGACCACACATATTGCCACGCCAGCCCGACCGCTGATCCGTCCGGTTCCGGATATCCCCACGACGCCCCTCGGCCCCACCCGCCCCGTGACGTCGCGCTGCACCGCGGGCCCCACCTGCCATTGTGACGACCCCGATCCAGTTTAATCCGGTCCGTCGATCCGGAGCCCCTCGATCGCAGCGCTGCCCCGTGACGTGACCCCACCCTCGCGGGTCGGTGGGGCCCACCGTCCTGCGGGCGCTCAGAGTCAGTGAAGTGTCACAGGTGTCACAGGCCACAGCCGCGACACCACCGGGGGCTCCGGCACCGGGTGGGTGACCGGGTCCGTCCGTACTGGGCTTTGACCGCCCGTCGTACACGTCGGATCTGATCTGCCTGTCTGGTGGGGCCCGGGGAATTAAGCATGGGAGTTTAATGCGCCCGTGCCTGTCGACCAAACGGGCGCACAGCACAACACAACAACATCCACGACCGCACGAACGATGCGCTCTCGTTTGCAGGGTCGTCCCCTGTTTCCCGTTGCCACGCTCGACCAGCCCCCGGCTCCCTCCATCCCAACGAACGACTATTGGTAGCCACTGCCCTTTGCGAGTACTACTACCGCAATAGTGCCGTGACGTGCACGGACAAAGAGCACTAATGCGTGCCCATCTAGTTAGTTGAGTGGATACTCTTATAGCAAAGATAATAATATAGCTCACTTCTTACTATTAGCTAATCTTAAAGTCAACATATATAATAGATTAGCTATAAGGTTAGCTATAATTTTCTTCTCCTCTCTCATAAGTTAGCTCTTTCATGAGAGCTAACACTCTTGATTTTTCACTACTTCTCTCCTCCATCTAAGTTTATAGTAGACTTATAACTCACCATTATACTTGCTCTTATTCGTACTACTCCCTTTGTCCCCACAATATAAGGGATTTTGAGTTTTTGTTTGTAACGTTTGATCACTCGTCTTATTCAAATTATTTTTGCAAATATAAAAACGAAAAGTTATGCTTAAAGTATTGTAGATAATAAAGTAAGTCACAAATAAACTAAATAATAATTTCAAAACAAATTAAATAAGACGAGTGATCAAACGTTACAAACTAAAAAAACTCAAAACCACTAGCGACGGAGGGAGTACATGTTTGTGAGACAATGACCGTCGATGGCAGCCGGAGTTGACGAGTAGCACTAGCCACTAGCGACGCAGAATTGCGCGACGGGCCGGTGTCTGTGGTGCTGCTCCATGGAAGTGCATGGCCGTCGCCCGTCGAGCCGGCGAGTCTCCGCCAGCTACAGTGATGACTAGCTAGCTGCACGGACAACACGGTGACGCCGCGACGTTGGCACTGGCAGCGGCAGGGGCCCGCGGCGCCGGCCAGCCCTCAAAATGCGCGCGCGCCATGCGGTTGCGTCCGTACGGAGTACGTGGGAACGGCGCTCGAAGACCCGACCGAGGCTTCCCTTCCCGGGGCGGCTGGCGGCGACGTCAGCCGATCTCGGTGCTTTGTTTTTAATTTCTTGCTTTTACTACGCCGCGTTCCGAGATTTGCCGGCGCCTTTTTTCCTCCGATGATCTACTCGTAGCTTTTCGCCCATTGCAGCCGGCCCGCGAATCTACACACGCCCCGCGAGTGCGAACCCTGCGGCGAACGACGTACGTGGAGACGATGGATGGTGCACGTAATCGCGGATAGGCAAACATTACTGCCCTTTTTTATGATACTCTGATAGCTGTAGAATACTTCATCCGTTTATAATGTAAGTCATTTTATTATTATCCACATTTATATAAATTTATATAGACATGTCTAAATTAATTAGCATCTATATAAATATAGGCAATGCTAAAATGATTTACATTATAAAACGGAGGGAGTGTTTTTCAAAACCATTACTCTCCTAAATAGTCTAATGCTTGTGTTTCTTAAAATTCTCACCACGTTGATTTTCTAGCTTTTAAGGTGTGTTTGAAAGCTGTTGTTGGGAACTAAAATAAAGCAACTCATAATTAGCATATACTCCCCTGTTTAAAAAACCAATCATGATAATATATTCCCTATGTCTAAAAAAAAGCCAACCTAACTCATCCTTCCCGACAGCTCTCTTCAGAATCAAAAACCCTCCAAACAAATCTTACATCAAGGTGTAGCACAATACTCCCGTATACTATACTATACGTAGTGCTATTTCCATACATGTAATAAACGGTACAGCCGATAGTACTAGACAGTACTATAGCAGTATTGCTGCGTATTGCGACGAGAAAATTTTGAGCACCACCTTGATCACATGGTTTAAGCACATGATTAATTAGTTTTTTTTTCAAATATATATAATAAAATTAGATATAACCTCTGTGGCACGATCGACCAGCTATCGTGTCTCTTATCGTATTGAGATTAGGGACGGTGCTTATCCTACATTCCTACCACGGTCCATGGATCGCACTTTACCACTAAACTATACGCCTTCGCGTATTATAAACACTGGTGGAGAAACCCTTTGTAGTCCCGATTCGTAACCCCCCTTTAGTCCCGGTTTCCAAACCGGGAGTACCAATCCGGGACTAAAGATCGCTATCTTTAGTCCCGGGTGAAATAACCGGGAGTAAAGATCGAGCTGTCCTTTTTTTTTTTGCATGGCCTTGTTGCTGCATGGTTTATATATATATATATATATATATATATATATATATATATATATATATATATATATATATATATATATATATATATATATATATATATATATATATATATATATATATATATATATATATATATATATATATATATATATATATATATATATATATATATATATATATATATATATATATATATATATTGACGGAGCGTGGGGCTCCTCACCGGGAGACCGCGCAGGCCCCCCTTTGCCGGTTCGGCCGGGGGCCCTGGGTGAGATTCTAAGCTCCTAGTCTTTGTGTGGAAGGTTCGCGAGAATGGAAACACACAAGACACGGGCGATGTATACAGGTTCGGGCCGCTGAGAAGCGTAATACCCTACTTCCTGTGTTTTTGTGGATCTATGTATGAAGAAGCTACAAAAGAGCTGGAGAACCAGAGAGCTCTTACTCTCTTCCTCTCTGATCGTTCTGGATCCGAAAATCCCTCCTCCTTCTAAGTGGGCAAGGTCCTCCTTTTATACCTCAAGGGGATACCACATGCACCATCTCTCTCTTTTTTGTGGGGACTTATCCTATCTTTTCATAAACAGACGGAGACTTGTATGGTTGCCGTCCGAATGACCTTCTGATGGGACAGCCCATACCTACCTCCACTTCCGCCGGAAGCAGGCGCGACTTGGGAACATGGCTGTCTGCTGACGACATGATCAGTGTCAGACCGGTCACAAATCGGTCATTCTTGTCCACCACGCGTCAGTTTATCAATCTGCATGTTCGCCCCTCTTCATACAATGTCTTGCTTTTAATGGTTAGGATGAAGCCTGGTATATATCTGACCGGGACCAACGTGCCATCTCCAGGAGCTAACACGCCGGCTCCGGCTAGGGACGAGTGCTTGGAGGCTCTCATCCTGACGGGATGGGGCGAGGCGTGCGTCAGACCGCCTGTCGCCACCTAACCCACGATCTGATCGGTCTGTGACTGGTCACTGACCGGATAAACGAGCGCGCTGCACTGCGTTACATGCGGCGTGACGCGCTCGTCCAAACCGCAATAAATGTGGTTAGGTGAGCCCCGCTATGCTCACCTACCCCATATACGCGGCGCAAAACCCACAAGGGGTCGGGGCGCCTCGGCCCTCGGGGCCGAGACGGGAGCGGTCCGACCCCTCGGGGAGACAAAGAGAAGGGCGGCCGTATCACCCTCGGGCCCGACCCCCCCCGAGGGGGTTAGGCCACGTGGGTGATCGTGTCTGCCTCAAGTCTCTAAGTCATGATACTCCCGGTCCCATGTCACCGACAGTAGCCCCCGGCGTTATGCCAGGGCGATCGCCCTCCTCGAGGGAAGCGGTCGGGCGTGACGCCACTTCCTAAGGCCTGGTGACATGGTGGGGCCGGTCTAAAAATCGGGACAAGCCGGTTCGTTTTTCCTGGAGATATGGTGATGGCGCTTTGGTCGGCGAGCGTAATTAACGCGCGCACGAGATGTTCCATCTCGACTGCCACAGCCGCATGTCCACCTCATGCACCGCAAACGGGCGAATGGGATTTGTGGAAGCGTGGGCGCGAGAAACGAGGGGGCAAGATAGTGGGCGCGAGAAACGAGGAGCCGGGCACAGCGTTGGCAAGGGTATAAAGTCGCCGAGGAAGAGATTTGCTTCCTTCCTCTCGCCATTATTCCCCTTGTCTTCGCCGCTTGCGCCCTAACTCCTTGTTTCCTGTGCCCTACCTTCGCCACACGCGCTCGCTCTTAAACATCTCTTCCTCCGGCGTCATGGCACGGGGCTCCGCTTTGCTTGATGGTAGCGTGCTGCCGCCTTCCCGCATCGTGAGCGAGAGGCAGGCCGGGCTGCCACGCCGCTTCATGCCGGAATCTGCCACCGGCCGGGAGATAGTTACGCTGGGCGAGGGACGCCCGACGCCATGCTACCCGGGGCGGTCCGTCTTCTTCCTCCCTTTTGCAATGGCAGGGCTGGTTCCGCCATTTTCTTCTTTCTTCATGGATGTTCTGGAGTTTTACGATCTCCAGATGGCGCACCTCACCCCCAACGCGGTAATGACATTGGCCATCTTCGCGCACCTGTGCGAGATGTTCATCGGGGTGCGCCCATCCCTTCGGCTGTTCCGGTGGTTCTTCACCGTACAGTCGGTGTCGCCGCCGTCGGTGGTTGGTGGTTGCTACTTCCAGCCGCGGGGGCCGGTGTTGAACCGCTACATTCCCTGCGTCCTCCGCAAGAAGTGGGATGACTGGAAGAGCGACTGGTTCTACACCCCCCTCGCCGACGAAGCGCGCCTCCGTCTTCCGAGCCAGCCCCCGGCGCAGGCCTCCAGCTGGCGGGCGCCGGTAGATCTGGGAGATGGCTATGACGCCGTCCTCGACCGCCTGGCGGGCCTGTGATCCCTGGGGCTCACAGGGGCCATGGTGTACAGCGACTATCTTCGTCGCCGGATCGCGCCACTCCAGCGGCGCGCCCGGGATGCCTGGGAGTACACCGGGTCCGAGGACTGTATGAGGACCCACCGGGGGGTCAAATGGGACTGGGTCCCCGAAGACTTCAAGGTAATGATCCAACGGGTGCTGAATCTCAGCTCCGCGGAGGCATCCCTCATCCCCCAAGGAGTCCTCCCCCTCTGCAGCGATCCAGATCGCGCCAACATCCTGACCATCATGCAGGCGGTCGGGGCGTCGGAGGAGCGGGCTCCTCGAGGCCACGATGGCTCGGGCGGGAGCCGCAGGGGGGAACAATCTACCCCGGGAGGGGGTCGTGCTTCTGGGCCCCGTGATGGGGGCTCGGGGGGTAGCCGCCCTGCCGACGCCCGAGGGAAGAGAAAGCAAGAGGGTACTTCCTCCCCATCTCCTCCCCGAGGGGGCGGGGCGGCGCGTGTCAGCAGCAGGCGCCCGGAGGGGGCCGCGCCGACGCCGCAGCCCGAGGGGGAGCGGAAGAAGAAACGGCTCCGCAAGATGGGGGGGACAGAACCATCCCGGGGAAACCTCATTTCTCCTCCAAGGTGGTCGTTTAACCGACCCCCTCGCAGGTTCGTCCCACGCCCATTGTGGCTGTATTCATTCTTCCAACACAAGTTTTCATTCACCCATCTTGTTTGTCTTCTGGCTTTTCTTCTGCTTCAGCGAGATCCCGTCGCGTCCCTCCCGCCATTCCAAGTCCGGCCAGTCTGAGGCCGAGGACCCGGCGACCACAGAGGCCCGGAGGCGGGAATCTGACCGGCGAGAAGCCGCGGATCGCCTTCGGGAAGCCGAGGAGGCCGCTCGGGAGGCCGCCCAGGCTCGCCAGACCGAGGAAGCCGCTCGGGAGGAGGCCGGACTCCGCCAGGCCGAGGCGACGACATCCTCCGAGGCGACCCGTGAAACTGACCGGCAAGAGGCCGTGGATCGCCTTCAAGAAGCCGAGGAAGCTGCCCAGGTGGCCGTCCGAGCTCGCCAAGCTGAAGAAGCCGCTCGGGAGGAGGCTAGACTTCGCCAGGCCGAGGCGACAACGACTTCCGAGGCAACTCGCGGCGAGGCCGCGAGTGCATCGCTTGGGCCCACTCCCTCGTGCGACGCTCAGGACAAACCAGGTCCGGGGGACATCCCCGAGTCCGGCACGTCCATCGGCGGGCCAAGCCGCGCAGCATCCTCTTCGAGGCGGCTCTTCCCCACGCCTTCCGTTGCTCCACTGAGCGCAGAACCCCTTCTGCAGGCCTTGGCCATCGCAAACACCACGGTGTTGGACGGGTTAAGTGCCCAGGTGGAGGCCCTGCAAGCAGAGCGGGCGGAGCTCGACGCCGCATGGGCGCGTGTCGAAGAGGGGCGACGCTCGGTGGAGGCCATGGTGGAGGTGGGCCGCAAGGCACACCGCCGGCACGTCTCAGAGCTCGAAGCCCGTCGGAAGGTGCTGGGGGAGATCGCCAAGGAGGTGGAGGAGGAGCGGGGGGCTGCCCTCATCGCCACCACCGTGATGAACGAGGCGCAGGACACCCTCCGCCTTCAATACGGGAGCTGGGAGGCGGAGCTAGGGAAGAAGCTCGACGCCGCCCAGGGGGTCCTTGACGCTGCCGCTGCCCGAGAACGGCGGGCGGCGGAGACCGAGGTGGCATCCCGGCGGCGCGAAGAAGCCCTTGAGGCCCGTGCCATGGCGCTGGAAGAGCGTGCCTGTGCCGTGGAGAGGAACCTGGCGGATCGCGAGGCCGCCGTTGCCATCCGGGAGGCAACGCTGACTGCGCACGAGGCCGCCTGCGCCGAAGAGGAGTCCGCGCTCCGCCTCCGCGAGGACGCGCTCACCGAGCGGGAGCGAGCTCTCGAGGAGGCCGAGGCCGCGGCGCAACGGCTGGCGGACAGCCTGTCCCTCCGCGAGGCAGTGCGGGAGGAGCAGGCGCGCCGTAATCTAGAAGGTGCCCGCGCCGAGAGGGCCGCGCTGAATCAGTGGGCCGGTGAGCTCGAGGCGCGGGAGAGGGAGCTGGACGCGAGGGCGCGCAGTGGCGGGGCGGCCGCGGGCGAAAGCGACTTAACCGCCCGCCTCGCAGCTGCCGAACACACCATCGCCGATCTGCAGGGCGCGCTAGACTCGTCTGCCGGGAGGTCGAGGCCCTCCGCTTGGCAGGCGAGGTAGGGCCCGGCATGCTTCGGGACGCCGTCTCCCGTCTAGACCGCGCCGGCCGGCAGGCGGGCCTCTGGGGCGGGCGGACTGCGAAGTACGCCGCCAACCAGGGGGGCCTCGCCCAGCGCCTCTCGGAGATAGCCGGGACTCTCCAACGGCTTCCCGAGGAGCTCGAGAGGACGATTAAGTCATCCTCGAGGGACCTCGCCCGAGGAGCGGTGGAGCTCGTACTGGCGAGTTACCAAGCCAGGGATCCCGACTTCTCCCCATGGACGGCGCTGGACGAGTTCCCTCCCGGGACCGAGGACGGCGCGCGCGCGCAGGTCCGGGACGCCGCCGACCATATCGTCCACAGCTTCGAGGGTTCGGCCCCTCGGCTCGCGTTCGCCCTCAACTCCGACGAGGAGGACGATGACGGCGGAGTGGGCGACAGTGGCGACGAGGCTGGCGACCCGGGTGCATCGGAGTGAGCCCCCAGGCCCCCGCCAATCTTTAAATAGTTTCTTCTTTTCTTCTTCCGAGGCCTTCGGGCCCCCTTCTTGTATAGACTAATTTAATCTGCAATCAAATAAAGAGGAAAATTTTTTGTGTCAATTCTATTTGTTGTGTGTATGAGACGAGGATGGTCTGTGCCGCGGTCCTTTTGTGTCTTGGCTTGAACAAGGGCTCGTGCCCAGGTCCTAGTCCTCAAATGGCTCGGGTCGGGGCTAGTGCCTGGGGAGATCCACATGTCGAGACTGGCCAGGCCGGGAGCGTGATGACCGAGGGTTATGGGTGACCCGATTGTGGGTTTTTGCCGATTCCCCCCCGGAGTTCACCACGCCCCGGGGCACGGCTCGGTTCTGGGCCCCGTTTGGCGATTTTAGCCGACCCGAGCCCCCGAGGGCAGGATTGAACACGAGTGACCTATTTCAAGTCAAGATCCTTCAAAAGGAAACAACAGCACAGATACAGCCTTTAGGAAATCGAAAATGCTTTTATTGAAATACAGATATAAAAGAAATAAGAATATGCATATGTGGTAGCCCCCGGCCAACCCTGCACGCCCGAGGGGGGTGCGGGGTTGGCCCGAGCCCGAAACCTGACACCCGATCCCCCTTTAGGGGTAGAAGCGACGAAGGTGTTCGATGTTCCACGGGTTAGGCAGCTCTGTGCCATCGCCCGTGGCCAGCCGAACGGAGCCCGGCCGGGGGACGCCGATCAGTCGATACGGACCCTCCCACATTGGTGAGAGCTTGCTCAATCCAGCACGCGTTTGGACGCGGCGTAGGACGAGGTCGTTGACGCAGAGTGATCGGGCCCGGACGTGGCGCTGATGGTAGCGCCGCAGGCTCTGCTGGTAGCGCGCAGCTCGGAGGGCCGCGCGCCGCCTTCGCTCTTCCAAGTAGTCGAGGTCATCTCTGCGAGCTGATCTTGATCAGCCTCGCAGTACATGGTGGCCCGAGGGGACCTCAGGGTGAGCTCGGATGGGAGAACCGCTTCCGCGCCGTAGACGAGGAAGAAAGGCGTTTCCCCGGTTGCTCGGCTTGGCGTGGTTCGGTTCGCCCAGAGCACCGCTGGCAACTCCTCGATCCACGAATCGCCGTGCTTCTTGAGGATGTTGAAGGTCTTGGTTTTAAGGCCTCAGAGGATTTCCGCATTGGCGCGCTCTACTTGGCCGTTGCTTCTGGGGTGGGCAGGTGAGGCGAAGCAGAGCTTGATGCCCATGTCTTCGCAGTAATCGCCGAAAAGTTCACTAGTGAATTGGGTGCCGTTATCCGTAATAATACGGTTAGGCACTCCAAACCGGGCTGTGATGCCCTTAATGAATTTAAGTGCGGAGTGCTTATCGATCTTGACGACCGGATAAGCCTCGGGCCACTTAGTGAACTTGTCGATCGCGACATATAGATACTCAAACCCGCCCGGGGCCCGCCTAAACGGTCCCAGGATATCGAGCCCCCAGACAGCAAATGGCCACGAAAGTGGTATGATCTGCAGGGCCTGGGCCGGCTGATGGATTTGCTTGGCGTGGAATTGACACGCTCTGCATCGCCGGACCAGGTCGACCGCATCATTAAGAGTTGTCGGCCAATAGAAACCTTGTCGAAAGGCTTTGCCAACCAAGGTGCGCGAGGCGGAGTGGGCTCCGCATTCGCCTTCATGGATATCGGCAAGAAGCTCGACGCCTTGTTCCCGAGGAATGCACTTCAGGAGGATTCCGTTAGCCGCGCGCCGATAGAGGGTCCCTTCTACCAGCACGTAGCGTTTGGAGATGCGCTGGACGCGTTCACTCCCTTCGCGGTCCTCGGGTAGAGTCTTATCTGTGAGGTATGCTTGGATCTCAGCGATCCAAGCAATCAATCTAAGGGAGCTGGGAGCGCTCCCCTCGGGTCCCGAGGCCTGGACTCCGACGGGCATCGGGGGCCTGTCAGGCGCGTCCGTCTCCCCTAAGGGGTCGGGTCGCGCCGACGGCTGGGCAAGCCTTTCTTCAAAGGCGCCCGGTGGGGTCTGGGCTCGCGAGGAAGCGAGCCGTGAGAGTTCGTCGCCAACCGTGTTATCCCGTCTGGGCACATGCCGAAGCTCTATCCCGTCAAAATGGCGCTCCATACGCCGTACTTGGCGCACGTAAGCGTCCATCTGCGGGTCAGAGCACCGGTACTCCTTACAGACCTGGTTAACGACCAGCTGGGAGTCGCCTAACACCAGGAGGCGGCGGATCCCCAGTCCAGCTGCCACCCTGAGTCCCGCAAGGAGTCCCTTGTACTCTGCCATATTATTGGTCGCCCGAAAGTCAAGGCGAACCAAATATCTGAGGACGTCTCCGTTCGGCGAGGTCAACGTGACCCCCGCACCGGCGCCCTGAAGAGACAGGGAGCCGTCGAACTGCATCACCCAGTGGGCGGTGTGAGGCAGCTGTGAGGGGCCCGAGCTGGCCTCGGGGACTGAGACGGGCTCGGGAGCTGGGGTCCACTCTGCCACAAAATCGGCGAAGGCCTGGCTCTTGATAGCGTGGCGTGGTTCAAAGTGCAAATCAAACTCAGAAAGTTCGATTGCCCATTTCACCACACGTCTAGTACCCTCTCGATTATGCAAGATTTGGCCGAGGGGGTAAGACGTAACAACCGTGACCCGATGTGCCTGGAAATAATGGCGCAGTTTCCTCGAAGCCATCAGAATAGCGTAAAGCATCTTCTGGGCCTGAGGGTATCGGGTCTTGGCGTCCCGGAGGGCCTCACTAACAAAGTAGATGGGCCGCTGCACCTTTCGGTGGGGCCGATCCTCTTCGCTAGGGGCCACATCCCTGGGGCGCTCTTTGTCCAAGCGGCCTCGCGGGGTGCACTCATCTTCTGTGCCGACGACCTCGGGGTCGGAGGACGACAGGGGCGGCCTTCCCACAGTGGCCTCGGGGCCGTCCTGGGGGTCGGGGGCTCCTGGCGTCGTCGGACAAGCGGGCAAAGGGCCAACTCCGGTCGTCAGGGGCCTTAGGCCACCGTTCGGCTTGGGGGCCTCTTCTCCCTGCTCTCTCCCGGGTCGAGTCGGCACAGGGTTAGCCTCGGGGTCAGAGGGCGATAGGTGCGGCCTTCCCGCAGTGGCCCTCGGGCCATCCTGGGGGTCGGGGGCACCTGGCACCGTCTGACAAGCGGGCAGAGGGCCTGCTCCGGTCGTCGGGGGCCTTGGGCCACCGTTCGGCTCGGGGGCCTCTCCTCCCTGCTCTCTCCCGGGCCAAGCCAGCACAGGGTGGGGGTGCGCGGAATGAGGATTGTCCTCATCGCGCTCCACAACCAACGCCGCACTAACCACTTGCGGGGTCGCCGCTAAGTAGAGTAGCAATGGTTCAATTGGCTCCGGGGCGACCAGAACTGGGGGAGAGCTGAGATACGCCTTCAACTGAGTGAGGGCACGTTCAGCTTCCTCCGTCCAAGTAAACGGCCCGGAGCGTTTGAGGAGCTTAAATAAGGGTAGCGCCTTCTCTCCCGCCTCGATATGAACCGACTTAGGGCGGCCATGCAACCGGTGACACATTGCACATCCCTAAGCTTGCTGGGGGGGCGCATCCGCTCTATAGCTCGTATCTTCTCGGGGTTGGCCTCGATGCCTGGGGCAGAGACCAAAAACCCGAGAAGCTTGCCCGCAGGTACACCGAACACGCACTTATCGGGGTTCAGTTTTATGCGGGCGGAGCGGAGACTCTCAAAAGTTTCCGCTAGATCCGAGAGTAAGGTCTCTTGGTTGCGCGTCTTTACAACCAAGTCATCGACATAAGCCTCAACATTACGTCCTATTTGGCTACCCAAAGAAATTCGAGTAGTACGTTGAAAAGTAGGACCTGCATTCTTTAACCCGAAGGGCATTGTCGTATAACAATAAGTTCCTATGGGGGTAATGAATGCAGTTTTTTCCTCATCCTCCCTAGCCATGCGAATCTGATGGTAACCAGAGTATGCATCTAGAAAACACAAAAGGTCGCACCCCGCTGTGGAGTCGACAATCTGATCTATGCGAGGCAGGGGGTAAGGGTCCTTAGGACATGCCTTGTTAAGGTCGGTGTAGTCGATACACATCCGAAGCTTGCCGTTCACCTTGGGAACGACCACCGGGTTCGCCAGCCACTCCGGATGGATGACCTCGCGGATGAATCCGGCCTCCAGAAGTCGCGCCACCTCCTCGCGGATGAAGGCTTGACGTTCCGGGGCCTGCCGCCGTACTTTCTGCCGGACCGGCCTTGCGCCCGACCGCACGGCGAGACGGTGCTCAATCACCTCCCTGGGGACCCCGGGCATATCCGTCGGTCTCCATGCGAAGACGTCAGCGTTTGCCCGCAGGAAAGAGACGAGCGCGTCTTCCTATTTGCCGCCCAGAAGACCACCGATCCGTGTGGTCTTGGACGGGCCGTCGCCCAGGGCAACCTCCTTGACCGGAACCTCGTCGCATGTGACTATCCGCTGCCTCGGGGCGGCGGGGGCGGAGGTGCCAAGCCTCTCGTCGCCTCCCTCGGGCTTGGACGCGGCGGTGAGGTGGTCCGCGCGCTGCTCCATACAAGCAAGCGCGACTTTGAGGTCGCCATGGACAGAGATGGGGCCACCGGGGCCCGGCATCTTCATCTGGAGGTAGGCGTAGTGGACTGCCGCCATGAACTTCACCAACGCGGGCCTCCCTAGGACCGCGTTGTAGGGCAGTCTGAGGTCCGCCACATCAAAGTTCACCCGCTCCGTGCGGAAGTTGGCGGATCCACCGAAGGTGACCGGGAGGTCGATATGACCTAGCGGCCAAGTGTGACCCGGCGTCACACCGATAATCGGCTGGGACGGCCGGAGCACCATCCCCGGGGCCTTGATAGCGTCAAAGGCTGCGGGGGAAAGGATGTTGAGGGCTGCTCCCCCATCAATGAGGACACGCCCCAGCTTCACGTTGCAAACAGTGGGGGAAACCACCATTGCGATTTGTCCTCCCCGGGCAACGCACGGTGGGTGGTCGGTCTGGTCGAAGGTGAGGGCAACCTCCGACCACCGCGCCCGGCGCGTCGCCTCATGAGTAGGGGCCGCGGCCAGAAGCTCTCGCTTCATGGCCTTGAGGCTCCGACGAGAAACGTGAGCACACGCTCCCCCATCGACAGTGGCAATGGTGGCCCCAGGCTCTTGGAAACCTAGGTCATCATCGCCGTCATCGATGTCCTCGGCGGGGGCCTTCTGCTTGGCCTCACTTCGCCGATTGCCGGAAGGAACCGCCGGGGACTTGCCCTCTCGGCGCTCCTGCCTCCTCTCCTCCTCCCACTTCCTCGTCCGCTCAGCCAAACTTTTGACTGCACGGCAGTCCGCGAGATCGTGAAGGGAGGTGTTGTGGACGATGCACCACTTGCCGGTTGGGCGCTCCCTACTGGGAGCGCCGGCCTCCTTCTTTTTGTCGCTCGCAGGCCTCCCCTTTCGGGTGGCCCGCGAAGCGCCCTCGACGGCGAGGACATGACCCTCGTCGTCGGAATGGGCTGACCTCTTCTTCCTCCTCCTGTCATGCCGCCCTGTCCGAGCAGCAGATCCGGGGGCGGCCGAAGCTGCCACACCGGAACCGGAGGGGTTCTAGGTCCATGCCTCTTCCTTTCGAGCCACTCGGTCCGCGAGCTGAAAAAGCTCCGCGGTAGTCTGGGGCTCTTTGGAGGCGATCTTTTCGAGCATGCGGTTGTGCCGCACACCCCCCCTGAACGCGTAGATCACCGCGTGTGCAGGGATGCATGGTATGGTGTTGCGGACTTGACAGAACCGCTGAATGTATGAGCGAAGTGACTCATCATCCCTTCGCTGGACTGCATGTAAGTCCGCTTCTTCACCTGGGCGCGGATATGTGCCTTGAAAGTTCATGGTGAACTGTTGGCACAAATCCTCCCAAGAGTGGACGGACGCGGGTGGCAAGTTCATTAGCCAACCCCGTGCCTGTCCCTTCAGGGCCATGGGAAAGAAATTCGCCATGACCCTGTCGTCACCCCCGGCGGCCTCGATCCCGGTCGTGTAGACCTGGAGAAACTCGGCGGGGTTGACGCTCCCGTCATATTTTTCGGCGATGGTGGGCCGGAACCTTGGGGGCCAACGGACGTTCCGAAGGCTCGCCACAAAGGCTCTACAGCCGACACCACCAACCGGGGGCACGGAGGGCTGATCCCCGCGTCCGTGTTGATGCGACACTCCGGACGAGGAGGCGCCCTCCGTTGCGTGGGCAGCACGCCGGCCATTACGCCGGCGCTCGATACTGATGCGGGCATCCGGCCCCCCACGCAGATCTTCCTGGGTCGGAGGCGCTGACGAAGGAGTGGCGGCTGAATGGCGAGCAACAGCCGCCGCTCGCCGCGCCCTCCGCCTTGACGACACGGAGCCGGTGGTAGCAGCGCCAGAGGTCTTGGTGGCGGAGGACCGCCCACCAGCACCTAGGCGCTGCCGTGCCGTCATGACCAAGTTGGCCACGTCGTCCAACCAACGTTGGGCTGGAGCCTCCGGGTCAGGCACAATGGGCGGGTGACGTAGGAGCGCGCCCGCAGCTTGGAGCGCGCCCTGGGGCGTGCTGCCGTCGCCGTAGACGAGGAGGCGACGCTCCCCATCTCGCCGCCCTTCCCCATCACCCGTGGATGTCGAAGTCGCGGATCCTTCGACCCTCTCGAGCGCCTCCTCCCGCCTAGGACTTTGGCGTGGAGGGGGCGGTGGAGTACGAGCTCGACGGCGTGGGTTCGGCTCCCCGTCATCACCGCTAACACTCGGAGAGAGGTTGTGCGCCTTTGCTTGTTCGGCCATTGGGCCGAACAGGAAAAGCTTGGCGCACACGAAAGAATGCGAGAGCTTAGAAAAACACACGCAAAGCTCCCTACCTGGCGCGCCAGATGACGGAGCGTGGGGCTCCTCACCGGGAGACCGCGCAGGCCCCCCTTTGCCGGTTCGGCCGGGGGCCCTGGGTGAGATTCTAAGCTCCTAGTCTTTGTGTGGAAGGTTCGCGAGAATGGAAACACACAAGACACGGGCGATGTATACAGGTTCGGGCCGCTGAGAAGCGTAATACCCTACTTCCTGTGTTTTTGTGGATCTATGTATGAAGAAGCTACAAAAGAGCTGGAGAACCAGAGAGCTCTTACTCTCTTCCTCTCTGATCGTTCTGGATCCGAAAATCCCTCCTCCTTCTAAGTGGGCAAGGTCCTCCTTTTATACCTCAAGGGGATACCACATGCACCATCTCCTTCTTTTTTGTGGGGACTTATCCTATCTTTTCATAAACAGACGGAGACTTGTATGGTTGCCGTCCGAATGACCTTCTGATGGGACAGCCCATACCTACCTCCACTTCCGCCGGAAGCAGGCGCGACTTGGGAACATGGCTGTCTGCTGACGACATGATCAGTGTCAGACCGGTCACAAATCGGTCATTCTTGTCCACCACGCGTCAGTTTATCAATCTGCATGTTCGCCCCTCTTCATACAATGTCTTGCTTGTAATGGTTAGGATGAAGCCTGGTATATATCTGACCGGGACCAACGTGCCATCTCCAGGAGCTAACACGCCGGCTCCGGCTAGGGACGAGTGCTTGGAGGCTCTCATCCTGACGGGATGGGGCGAGGCGTGCGTCAGACCGCCTGTCGCCACCTAACCCACGATCTGATCGGTCTGTGACTGGTCACTGACCGGATAAACGAGCGCGCTGCACTGCGTTACATGCGGCGTGACGCGCTCGTCCAAACCGCAATAAATGTGGTTAGGTGAGCCCCGCTATGCTCACCTACCCCATATACGCGGCGCAAAACCCACAAGGGGTCGGGGCGCCTCGGCCCTCGGGGCCGAGACGGGAGCGGTCCGACCCCTCGGGGAGACAAAGAGAAGGGCGGCCGTATCACCCTCGGGCCCGACCCCCCCCCCCGAGGGGGTTAGGCCACGTGGGTGATCGTGTCTGCCTCAAGTCTCTAAGTCATGATACTCCCGGTCCCATGTCACCGACATATATATATATATATATATATATATATATATATATATATATATATATATATATATATATATATATATATATATATATATATATATATATATATATATATATATATATATATATATATAAACCATGCATATATATGTTTCAATACATATATATGCATACATATATATATGTATATATATATATTATATTATATTATATGTATATACATGCATAATATATATGTATTTATACATATATATGTTATGCAAATGCATATGTATATAGATATATATATGAACAAAATATATTTACATTATAGAAAATGTGTACACATGCATATAGAAACATATGTAGTCATGTATTAATTACAATCCATTATATGTCCTAGCTAGCTACGATTTCGACGTAGTAGTACTCGCTGCTAGCTCAGAAGCTAAGGACCGGTGAATTGTGTTTCCGTCGTAGTAGAATTCACTCTTGGGATCAAGGATTTCTTCGTTGATGAATCCCATGAGTTGTTCTTGAACCGCCGCGATAAATTCCTTGTGTGTGGTCAGGTTATCCCTCATGCGAATAAACTATATGAATGTATGAAATTGATTAGTAATTAAACAAGAAATCGCTACGTAATGAAATTTTGAATTTATTTGTACGTACATCGAGCTCTCTTGTGGTGATGATTTGGTCTGCAAGGCAGTGGCAATACTCGCACACGTAATAGCCGCACAAGTTAGTTCTCTGCTTTTGCTTTGCGCACTACAAATAAATAATAAACAACGAGAGATCTAATTAATATACACTTGTATGTATTTGAATCGGAGAAATATAAATGTAGAGCATGTGTACTCACAGGAAATTTGAACTTCCGCCTAAGTCTTTCTCTCCATTTGCCGCGGACCAAATGACGGAACCGATACCAAGCCCTACATGGAGTTTAAAGCTATGATTCGTAGTAGCAATTAACATAACAAGATTTTCTTAATTAACAAAGGAACTTATGACGGTACCTGTCTATAAGTTCGAAAACCTTGTCAAACGTAGACTCTTTTTTATCCATTGAATCATATACGTTGACGGTGCAGGCCTCCAGGTCGATGAGTAAAAGCACCCAGTGGAATCTGCAATGTGCGTGGGATGTATTACATATGAAACACTTAGCAAGTTCGTACGGGAATGAAATTTGGTATGTAGGAAGACAGTAAAATTAAACTAACTCTGTGTTGTATGGCAACAGTATGAACGTCTTGTAATGCTGCGCCTTCAGGAGATGGACGAGATTGTCCTCTGTTTCTTGTGGATATTGGTCGAGCATTGCGACGTTTACTTTCCGAGGGTCGATGAATCCAGTATCGAAAACCCTCCGCCGTCGGGCCCTTTGAATCTCCATTCTACAACGATAAAAGGGAGTATATTATTTTCTATGGTCTACTTATATACAAGGACCTAATTAATTAAAGGAGACGTATAGTAAGAAATCTAACTGAACGATATACTTACAAAATCCAGCAACTCATAATAGAGACGTCGAGGGCGTCCAGCTGGTATAGTTCGTAGATTCCCCTGAAATTGATCCAGAGAATGTCATCTCCTTGCAAGAAGCCCGTGTCCCTGATCCTCGCTCCGATCATCTCTCTACCGGTGGCGCTCATCTCCATGTACAGCTGATGGAACTTGTACATTTGTGTGGGTAGGGACTGCAGCAGCTCAGGCTTGACAAGCGGTTTACCGAGTTCGTACATGTATTTCACTTCCGCCTTTTCGATTGGTGCGACTCCTAGCAATTGATCTGTAGTTAGACCGGTGTCAGTAATAAATTGTTCTATCGTCATTTCTTTACCGGTCACCAACGGCTCGATCTCCTGGTTTGGTTGCTCTCCAAGCTGAGGGACTGGTTTGGACTTTCCAAAAGATGCTTTCTTCAGCGTTCGCTCATAGTCCGATAGCTTGATGGCCTCCTTGACAGATGCAGACATACCCCTGAAGAAGTTCCTGACACTGGGGTCTATAGGAATCTTCTTTTCTGGACTTCGAGGCTTGAATTGTCTCTTGACTTCTGATGCAACGTAAGCGTCAAGCTCCTCTTGCGTGCAATCGTACCCCGGGTCCTTGTTCTTGGCGGCGTCAACTTTCGCCTTCTTCGTTGCCCTTGTGTGGGCAGGCGGTGGAGCTGGGGGGGCCCCTGACTTTGAAGGTGCCAGAAGAGGAGCTTGCGGGGGAGTAGGTGTAGGAGCACGAGGAGGAGTCGGTGCAGGATCCTGAGGAGGAGTCGATGCTGGAGCCTGAGGTGGAGACGGTGCTGGCGGAGCATGAGGAGGAGACGGTGCAGGATCCTGAGGAGGAGATGGCGGAGCCGGAGGAGATGGTGCACGAGACGCCGCTTGTCGCCCAGGGAGGATGATGTACCGCCTGCGCCATAGAATAATGGCATGGCATGTGTCTCGTAGATGCGTCTCACCGTCTCCTCCAGGGTAATCCAGCTCGAGGTCCTCGTACGCGCCTTCGACCAACTCAACTTCGACCTTCGAGTATCCTGCTGGAATCGGCCTACAGTGTTAAGTACCTGAAGGGTCCGTTGGGATGGCCATGCCCGACGCCACCTTCATGTTGTGAGAGATTATTTATTAGTAATCAACATATATAAGCAGCAACTAGCGGAATGGCTAAATCTTACCTTTATTGATAAGTTCTTGAAAGGAATATGCAGCTCACATGGTGTCCGCTGAGTGATGTCATCAACGGGACAGGTCGATTCGTCCTGTGTTTGCATGGCGTCCATGCTCTGTGATCCTACCTGCCCTGTTGAGGCGCAGCTGCTACGGTTTCCTGACGGGCTCACCATTGCAAGAGGAATGGTCGGCTGGGGATCATGGGACCGATGTGCGGCCATGCGTTCATCAACCTTCCTTGCCACCTCCTCTTGCATGTTGAGTTCGTAGCTCGATACCCGGAACTCTAGGTCTGCAATCTTCGCCTCGGTATCTCTCTTGCTCCTCATCCGACTCCTGTACGTGTGGATGTCCTCCTTGAAACCAATCTTCCAAGGAATCACCCCTTTCCCTCGAGTTCGTCCTGGATGCTCTGGAGTCTGCAGGGCGAGTGTCAGCTCGTCCCTATCTCTGTCTGGTCGGAACGTGCCCTGAGAGGAGGCTTCCACTGCATCTGTTAGTCGTCGCGCAGCCTCTCGTATCTGATAGCCGAAGACCAGTGAGCCATCAGCTGGGTTGAGCGTTCCACCGTGAGCATAGTACCAGAACTTCGATCGTTCCGGCCAATTGGCTGTTGCCGGTTCGATACCCCTCTCAATCAAGCTAGCCTCCATCTGCTCCCACTTCGGTATCGCGACGCTATAGCCTCCTGACCCCAAGTGGTGATGGTACTTCTTCTTGGCGGCATTTTCTTTGTTTCTTTCCATCATCGCCTGCCCTTGTTCATCTGTCTTATATGCAACGAACTCGTCCCAGTGATCCCTTAGCTTTGGGAATGTGTCGAAGTTCGGTGTCTGCCCCTTCAGTATATACTTCTGGTACAGATCTCCCTTGAAGCTCTGAAACTGTTCTGCCATTTTCTTCAGAGTCCACCTTTTCACTTTGTCCTCTGTACCAGCAGGAAGGGTGAATGTCTCGAGCATTGTGGTCCACAACATCTCTTTCTCCGAATCTGGGACAAAGCTCTCATGATCTCCGTGTGCCCTTGTTCTTCGCCAGTACACCGTACTGACAGGCACGTTATCCCGCACAACCCAACCGCTGTGACGTACATAGTTCTTGGCGGCTTCGGCCGGGGCACTAGGACGTCCATCTTCTTCCACTTCCGTTATGATGTGCCGACCCTCAAGCTTCTTCGCTGCACCTCGTTGCCCGCATGCCCTCTTCTGTCCAACGGAGGGTTGATTACCACTAACCTCCTCCTGGTTCCCCTCCACATCCCTTTCCACGTGCCCCTGCTGGTTCCCCTCCGCATCCCTCTCCACGTTCCCTTCCTCGTTCAAGTACTGGTTTGGATCCTCGTTCCCCTCTTCTTCATTCCAGTACTGGCTGCTTCCCTCCGCGATTGTATCGTACAATATCTGTTCCTCATCGCGGTCAGCCATCTGTTGATACAAGAAACATCTGCTAAGTCACGAGACATTTATGTTTTAACAATCTAAGTCATGTATGCTAAGTGTAAATGTCGTACATTAGAACCCTACACAACCTTACGTGCTAAGTCTAATTATAAATCGTGATATAAGCTAAGTCTAGGTGACGTATATTATACAACCCTAGCTAGTAAATAATTATATACTAAGTCTAATTACAAATAAAATAATCTTATATTAAAACTCAAATAATATTATATGCTAAGACTAAAATAGTCATGTATATGCTAAGTGTTTCGTGCGTATATGCTAAGTCTAATTAAGACTACAATAGTCAATTGCTACTTGTCGCACCAATTCCGTAGTCAATAATTACATACCAAGTCTAATTACAAATAAAATAATATTATATTAAAACTCAAATAATATTACATGCTAAGACTAAAATAGTCATGTATGCTAAGTGTTTCGTGCGTATATGCTAAGTCTAATTAAGACTACAATAGTCAATTGCTAGGAGTCGCACCAATTCCGTAGTCAATAATGTCATACTAAGTCTAATTTGCAATAAAATAATCTTATATTAAAACTCAAATAATATTAGAACACTACACAATCTTATATGATAAGTCTAATTAAAGGTCTAATAATCTTAATTAATTGCATTACAAATATAACAATCATTTATATTATTACGTCACTTGCCTGCTCCAATTCCTTCTAGGGCTAGCTCTTCCACTCAGGCTTGACGGACGACTCCGACAACACGTCTTTTCTGCAAGATACAAAAAATGTATTAGGATAAATGCGAAGTAACATATATATATATATATATATATATATATATATATATATATATATATATATATATATATATATATATATATATATATATATATATATATATATATATATTGCATTTCACGTTAACGTTCGTCCTCGTTCGTTCGCTCGTTCACGTTCCCTAGCTCGTTCACGTTCGTTCGCTCGTTCTCATTCACGTTCGTTCGCTTGTTCTCATTCACGTTCGTTCCCTCGTTCTCGCTTGTCTTCGTTCGATCGTGTTCGTTCTCGCTCTCGTTCGTTCGATCGTTCTCGTTCTCGTTCACGTTCTCGCGGCAACGTACGTTGACGTGTTCGTTCTCGCTCTCGTTCGTTCGATCGTTCTCGTTCTCGTTCACGTTGTCGCGGCAACGTACGTTGACGTGTTCGTTCTCGCTCTCGTTCGTTCGATCGTTCTCGTTCTCGTTCGTTAACGGCGGTGTGGCGGCATCGGGGCGGCGGTTGGCGCGGCGGCGTGGCGGCGGCGGCGGCGGCGTGGCGTTGCGGGGCAGTGGCGGCGGCGGCGTGGCGTGGCGGCGGCGGCGTGGCGTGGCGTGGCGGCGGCGGCAGTGCGCGCGCGGCGGCGAAGGCGGCGGCGGCGTGGCGACGGCGGCGGCGGCGTGGCGTTGGCATGCGGCAGCGGCGTTGCGCGGCGTCGAAGGCGGCGGCGTGGCGCGTCGTCATCGTGGCGCGTCGTCGTCGTGGCGCGGCGTCTCGTGGCGGGCGGCGCGACGGAGAGAGATCGAGATCGGAGAGATCGAGATGCATGAAGGGAGATCTGGCGGCGGCGGCTCTCACCCCAGAGATGCGGCGGCAGCGGAGGAGGCGGAGGCGGCGGCGATGACGACGAGCTCGAGACGACGGCGAGATACGGCGGCGTCGGCGCGGGGATTTGCCCTAGGCAGTGGCGGCGAAGGAGAGAGGCCGAGAGAGATCGATCGGCCGAAAACGTTTAAGTGTTGGTGAAGAAGACGAGGGCGCACCGGGAATATATATACCCCCGGATCTTTACTCCCGGTTGTTCTCAACAACCGGGACTAAAGATATCTTTAGTCCCGGTTGTTGAGAACAACCGGGAGTAAAGAAAAGATCTTTAGTCCCGGTTGTTGAGAACAACCGGGAGTAAAGAAAAGATCTTTACTCCCGGTTGTTGTCAACAACCGGGACTAAAGATATCTTTAGTCCCGGTTGTTCTCAACAACCGGGAGTAAATATCTTTTCCCGCTATTTCGAAATTCTTTTTAAACCCGGTTAGGGTTAAGAACCGGGACTAAAGATTATAGCACTGCATATGTTTTTCGCTTACATACGTGTTTATAAAATAGAAGTTAATGCATTAACATTATTTAAAGTACAAAGATTAATGACAATTACTTCGAAAAATTATTTTTGTCTGTAATAAATTAAGTGGATAAATCGTAATAAGCAAATATAATTAATAAAAATTCCAATAATCATATATACTTAGCATATATATGAATGATATTATTATATTGGTAAAAACTCTAATTAAGATATGTATGTACATACTGCATGATTTAAAATTAATAAAAATTGTAATCATCATATGTACTTAGCGTAGGAATTATATTAAATTAAATGCTAAAAACTCTAATTAACATATGTAAATACCACATGCATGATTTAAACCTTTTAAAAATTCGAATAGTCATATATAAGTAGCATATGAAAGATAGTAAATTTAATTGTGAAAAACTCTAATATATGAATGATAGTTTTAAAAATATATTAAATTTAATACTTTTAAAAATTCTCTAGTCAATTATAATTAGCATATGAATGATAGTAAATTAAATGTTAAAAACTCTAATTAACATATGAAATTGCCACTTGCGTGATTTAAAACTTTTAAAAATCCTCTAGTCAATTATAATTAGCATATGAATGCTAGTAAATTAAATGTTAAAAACTCTAATTAACATACATATGAAATTGTCACCTGTGTGATTTAAAACTTTTAAAAATTGTAAGTATCACATATAACTAGCATATACATGATTTAAACTTGTTGAAACCTCTAATAATCGTGCGTAATTAACATATGCCATACATCAATTGATTTATATGGATAATCAATACATCCAAAATAGTTTACATCGTGTACACAATAATTACGGCACGTACTTTCTCCTCACTATTGTTCCCTCCTTGTGATCGCTGCGTGAGTAAGGGGTGTCTTCATTTGATAGGAGGATGCTAGGGTCAATCGTCACCGTGAAAGGGGGTTGCCCATCCAACTGATCGTAATCCTCGTCAGTCTTGTCCTCAACTCCGATGATTTTTCTTTTGCCTGGGAGAACCACTTGACGCTTAGGCTCATCAGGCCCTCTGCCCTTCTTTCCTTTGCTAGACATGTCCTTCACGAAAAAGACTTGCATTACATCATTGGCAAGGACAAAAGGTTCGTCCGAGTATCCAACCTTGTTAAGGTCAACAGTTGTCATCCCACTATCATCAATCATTACGCCTCCACCAGTCAACCTAACCCATTGGCACCGGAACAGAGGAACCTTGAGAGGACCATAGTCAAGTTCCCATATGTCCTCGATGGCACCGTAATACGTGGCAGTTGTTCCATCGTGTCCCATGGCATCGACACGAACAGCGCTGTTTTGGTTCGTGCTCTTCATGTCTTGGGCTCTCGTGTAGAATGTGTACCCATTGATCTCATATCCCTGTAATGTCGCGATCGACCCAAACGGTCCCCTCGCCAGGAAGGCAAGTTGTTGGTTGATCGACTCGTTACCCATGAGATGATGTCGTAGCCACGCGGGGAAAGTATCAATGTGATGCCGTGTAATCCATGCATCGGACTTACCGATGTTCCTGGCGCGAACTAGAGCCAAGTGCTCCTCGATGTAAGGAGCTACCAATGAAGAGTGTTGCAGAACAGTGAAATGGGCTTTACGGAATAAATTGTTGTCTACCGTCGTTATTGCTTTCCTTCCGAGAGTTCCCTTTCCCCGTAGTCTCCCTTCATGGCGTGATTCAGGTACCCCGATTGGGCGAAGGTCTTCGATAAATTCTACGCAAAATTCGATGACCTCCTCTGTTCCATAACCCTTGGCGATGCTTGCCTCTGGACGAGCACGGTTAGGAACATACTTCTTCAGAACGCCCATGTACCTCTCGAAAGGAAACATGTTGTGTAGGTACATAGGCCCGAGAATACGGATCTCTTTCACAAGGTGACAAAGCAGATGCGTCATTATATTGAAAAATGAAGGTGGAAATATCAACTCAAAACTGACGAGACATTGCACCACTTCATTCTGAAGGGCTTCTAATCTATCCGGATCGATGACCTTCTGCGAAATTGCGTTCATGAATGCACATATCTTTGTTATTGTTGCCCGGACATTGTCTGGAAGGATACCCCTTATTACAACTGGTAGCAGTTGTGTCATCAACACGTGACAGTCATGAGACTTTAGGTTTGTGAACTTCTTCTCCTTCGTGCTTATTATTCGCTTGATATTCGTGGAGTATCCAGACGGTACCTTTATGCTCTCCAAGCATTCAAACATACTTTCCTTCTCTTCCTTGCTAAGAGTGTAGCTGGCTGGACTCAAGTAATGGCTTCCTTTCTCCTTTGGTTCCGGGTGAAGGTCGCCGCGTTGTTCCATATGCTTCAGATCATTACGTGCTTCCAGTGTATCTTTCGACTTTCCGTATACACCTAGGAAGCCAAGAAGGTTTACGCAAAGGTTCTTAGTGAGGTGCATCACGTCGATTGCGTGGCGTACGTATAAGAATTCCCAATATGGTAACTCCCAAAATATAGAGTTCTTTTTTCACATCGCCGCGTGACCATCTTCGCTCTCTATATGCTGGCTTCCAGGCCCCTTTCCGAACACTACTTTAAGATCTTTAACCATAGCAAACACTGTTTTCCCGCTGCGATGTTTAGGCTTCGTACGGTGGTCGGCCTTATGTTCGAAGTGCTTGCCTTTCTTCCGTACCGGGTGGTTTGCTGCAAGGAATCGACGATGACCCATGTATACAACCTTCCTACAGTGCTTAAGATACGTACTTTCTGTTTCATCCATACAGTGAGTGCAAGCCTTGTACCCCTTGTTGGACTGTCCGGATAGGTTGCTAAGTGCAGGCCAATCGTTGATGGTTACGAACAGCAGCGCTCGTAGGTTAAACTCCTCCTGTTTGTCCTCGTCCCACACGGGGACACCTTCCTTCTTCCACAACTGTTTAAGATCTTCGACTAGTGGTCTTAGGTACACGTCGATGTCGTTACCAGGTTGCTTGGGGCCTTGAATAATAATCGGCATCATTATGTACTTCCTCTTCATGCATAGCCAGGGGGGAGGTTGTAGATACACATCGTAACGGGCCAAGTGCTATGGCCGCTGCTCATCTCTCCAAAAGGATTCATGCCATCCGTACTCAAACCAAACCGTATGTTTCGTGCGTCCTTTCCAAATTCTTTAAATTTTCTGTCGATGTTTCGCCACTGCGAACCATCGGCGGGGTGTCTCAGCATCCCGTCCTGTTGACGCTCTTCAGCGTGCCATCGCAACATTCTAGCATTCCCCTTGTTCCTGAACAAACGCCTTAGCCGTGGTATTATAGGGAAATACCACATCACCTTAGCAGGAATTCTCTTCTTTGTTAGCTGCCCGTCAACTTCTCCTGGATCGTCCCGTCTAATCTTGTATCGTAGTGCTTTGCAAACAGGGCATGCTTCTAGGTTCTCATACTCCTCACCGCGATATAGGATACAATCGTTCGGACATGCGTGAATCTTATGAACTTCCAGTCCTAACGGGCAAACTATCTTCTTAGCCTCGTACGTTGTCTCGGGCAATTTGTTTCCCCCCGGAAGAATGTTCTTGACGAGTTTCAATAAATCGCCAAATGCCTTGTCACTAACCCCATTTTTTGCCTTCCATTGCAACAACTCCAGAGTGGTATCCAACTTTTTGTGCCCCAGCTCGCAACCTGGGTACAACGAAGTTCTGTGGTCCTCCAACATCTTGTCCAATTTATGGGCCTCCTTTTCACTTTCGCAGTCTTCCCTGGCGTCCTGCAACATCTGACCAAGATCATCCGCAACATCGTTACCATCAGCAGCTATTTCCTCCTCGCCCGTTTGATTTCCTTCAAATCCAACATACTGAGCAAAGTCCGGAATATTGTCGTCTTCCACTTCATCTTCTTCCATTTCAACACCTTGCTCTCCGTGGGATGTCTAACAATTATAGCTTGGCATGAACCCCGACTCAAACAAGTGGAAATGAATAGTCCTGGATGCAGAATACTCCTTCTGATTCTTACACTTATTGCATGGACAACAAATAAAACCCCTTTGCCTGTTAGCTTCGGCCACTCTCAAAAAATAGTGCACGCCGTCAATAAACTCTTTGGACCGCCGGTCAGCGTACATCCATTGCCGATCCATCTACATGAGTCAAAAAAACCGCACACAAATAATTATTCTTACAATAATGACAGTCATACAATAATTATAAGATATCTTTATTCATACAAAAATCATAAAATATTACACCAAATAATTCTTAAAAACTATTTGTAAAGTTTTAAACTAATTTTAATGTGTTTTACTTCTTTTAATTTTCATTTTAGTTTGTTTTCTATTATTTAAGATTAACTTTCACTAGAGTTTTCCTTCTCAACTATTTTATAAAACCTTGTTTAGCAAATGAACTAAATTTCTATATATTCTTTCTTCCCCACACACATTTTCTCTCTCATCAACTTACAACTAAATTTTGGAGACAAAAAAAAGTGTGCAAAACATAGGTGCAAATGTAGTATGACAAAAAAAACATTGGAGGATGAAGTTGCAAACCTTTTAGGCACCTCCGATTTGTATGTAATCACCAAAATAAATTCAATAGAAATTTTGGCATGACCTCCCCTCTTTTTTGAAGAAATTTTGAAGCTCGCTCGGGCAGCTGGAGGAGGAAGAAGACATATATATAGGGGTGGGACTTTAGTCCCGGTTGGTAGCACCAACCGGGGCTAAAGATCACCGGGATCATTAGTCCCGGTTGGTATTACCAACCGGGACTAAAGTTAAGATCTTTAGTCCCGGTTGGTAGCACCAACCGGGGCTAAAGATCTTAACTTTAGTAGTCCCGGTTGGTGCTTTAACTTTAGTCCCGGTTGGTAGCACAAACCGGGACTAAAGATCAAATATGCCCGTTACCCTTTTGAACCGGGACTAAAGATCATCTTTAGCCCCGGTTTTTATTGCATCCGGCACTATTGTGGAAATCGGCCGACCGACGAAAGATGGTTTCTCCACCAGTGAAAGCTACTTTTACACGTGCGCGGCTAGCTTAGCTAGCCCGAGTGACGGGCCAGGGGGTCTGAAAATGATTGTGCCGTGACTTTGAGGACCCAAATGACGTGCAAAACCCAGCCTTGGGTCAACAGCTGAGTTTTTTTTGTAACCATTCTAATCTGTCGGGACGTGAATCTCGAGCTGCTCTCTGCTCGGGAAGCGTGGATCACGTTCACGTAGCCTATAGCCCGGATAAAGGAAAGGAACACCATAATTCTGTCCTGCCAAGGCACTAATAAATCTCACAAGCACACGTTCTTTGCCCGGTTCAGGTCATCTCTTGCCACTTTTCCCTCCGATCTCAGCAAAGAATGAAACTACGTCGCTTTGCTTTGCATATCCCGATATCTGATCACTTTGCCATAGTCAAGTGAACGCGCGTAACCGTTTTTTCTCCTCCGGGAAAGCTAGCCGCGCACCAAACGAGTTTCGGGGACGGAAGCAAATCCGCCCGCACCGGTCGTAAAGGCTCAGATAGGGTCAAGCCGGCCTTTCACACCGTGCGTGCGCGCGCGCGTCGTCGCTGGCCGCGCGCCGCCGGTCGCTAGCTCGATCGATCGACGACGACGACGCGGACGCGGACGCGCGCGCTGCCTGGAGCTAGTCACGTCCCTGTCCCCGTGACGCCGGTGTACGCGACAAAAAACCACCGGTCGCGCTCAGGGTTCAAACTCCCGCGCGCGCGCACTTTGCGTGCGTACGTCTCGCGCGCCGTGCCGCCGTCGCGCGCCCGCGCAAAGTTTCGTGAGGTTGCGGGCGCTTTTCGATGTGATCGCGTCGTCGCGCGGCCGAAAGCTGCAAGCGCCGCCCGGGTGGGCGGGGGGTTGGATTTTTCTTCGGTGGCGGGGCGACGGCGACCGATGCGCACCCGCGAGCGACGTGGACGCGTCGCGTTTTAATGGATCCGCTGTCTTTGTGCGGGGCTGCACGTAGATTTCGACCACTCCTCTCCTGTTGCTTGTGTGTCCGCACTCGCCGACGCTTGGCAGGTAGTAGCAGGCACGTACCACTCCAGCTGGCTACCGCGGTTTAAGGAAAACGTGCCGGATTGTGCGGTTGAAAAGGTAAAAAACCACGGCCTGATCATCTACTACTGCGCGCTTCTGGTTACAACAATGCGTCTCGGTTTGTCCACACGCAGTTAATTATCAACTGATGCTACGGTGCGTGAGTGTAATATACTGGAGTACTCCTACTCCGTATGTGACGGCGTGTTGATTACCCTGAATTTTAGGGTAAACAGGACTAGCTACTCGGATTAGCTGGTATGCGTATTTTATCTGTTTATTTTTTTTGTTCTCTACTAGATGTTGGTATGCGTATTCAGTGACGAGTCACTGTCTTCTACTCTCACTGATCAGACTTAGTTATCTTATTCCTATGCACGCATATGATTGATCGGCAATGGTCCATGGAGGCGTGTACCGTGTATATATGTATATATAGCTGGCGTGGCGTGTACAGTGAAGGCCTCAAATCATGGAGCATAATGTCTAATGTATGGTCCAGTTTATGTCGATTGGAGTCATTGTCGTGCACCGTAGATGATAGTAGATTCATAGTATGGAGAGTAATGTATTTCTTAGATTAATATTTAGATGAAGCATTGTACTTCTAGTCTTAAAATATAACAATTTAAACAAAGAGTTTATCTAAATTTGTAGTACTCGATTCGATTGTGTTCAGTTCAGTACTATATTAATATATTTTAGAATGGAAGAAGTAGTACTGTACTCTCTCCATCTTAAAATATAAAAACATAGGACTAAACGAGACATTTCTGTTTAGGTTCATAGTATTAAAAAATGTATGTTTCATCCCCGTCATATGTTCTTATATTTTGGGACGGATGGAGTATTTTGCTTGAGTACCGGTATGATGATGATATCATTGTATCTGTACGGGTAGGAGCCAATAGTCTGGAACCCCACCCATTCTCTGTCCTCCACGGTAGTTGCATGAGATCAGGATGGCTAGCGACTTCAGATTAAGGGGTTGTTTGGAAGATAATCTAGTTCTAAAAAAAGGGAGAGAGAAGACAATTAATCTCACTTTTCTACAAAAGTTTATATAATTATATGTGATTTGTTGGTCACACTTGTAATAAGTTGTGGTAAAATGAGCTTTTTACGAGTGTACTTGATATATCTTAAAACGTATAGCATACGATAATTATGGCACGAACTAAACACCAGGGCTAAGCTGGTCAAATCTTAAACACCAGTGTTGCACTCAACCAAACATAACAATGGCCTACACAATATCCTGTGGCCCTGCCAAATGTTACACAAACCAACAACAATACTGCACTTTTCTAGTTACTGTTAGCGCGACAATGAAATTGAGCTTAATTAGATGAGATTTTTATGATGAAATTATGCGGCATATGGCTACCGGCAATAATAAACCGGACTTTCTTTCAGGCAGCAGCCCATGAAGAACATGAGAGTTTGAAGTCCTGTGGAACTAGTCCTGTAGACCACTGTGAACTGTGGCTGATACCATGTGGCCTTCACGGCCGCAACCAGTATTGATTCTGACTGGAATAAGTTCACTTACCATCCCTGAATTTTACATCGAGTTTGCATGACATCCTAATCTCTAATATCAGAAATCTTTACTCCTCATGTAATTAAAACCATGCAAACCTACTTCTCTCCTGCCTCGCCCCATCGGCTGGCCTGCGAGACGAGAAAAAGTGAGAGAGAGAAAGGGAGAGAGAGGGGGTGATGATGGCATCCTGATTCCTGATATATGGGCTCCACGTGGGTCCCATGCTGACTCAGCCGCCACGTCGGATAAAACCGGGGTCAAAACCATCAAAGGACCTAAAGTGGACGGTTTTTTAAGTTGAGGGATATCATATATTTGGTTTTGTGGTTGGGAGACTGTCGACGGGTGGTACCGCGACTAAGTTATTTAGATGGTATGGGGATTGTCGATACTAGGGTATATGTGAGATTGAGGTAAAAGAGATGGAGACATAGATTTTTATACAGGTTAGGGCCCCTTATTTGACAGGTAATAGCCCTATATCCTGTTAGCCGAAGCCGGTGTTCTCTTTATCCATCTAGATCACACAAGTATAATAAGAGATCAGAGATTGTGCTAGATCTCTCTTGCCGGCTTTTCATAGGCACGGGATGGGGTATGTCTAGGCTAATCTCTATCATCTATCGATATTTGGCGGCGTGGGTCTTGTTGGTCTTGTGGCTTATCCCATATTAAGACTTGGTAAATGGTGGATTCCGCCGAGCTTAACCGATTACTGCTGGGTATGACAGTGACGATTTTGTAACTCGATGATAAGTTGAGGGACTTTCGGTGTACTTTTTCCTATATATATCGAGCCTCGGAGAACTCCCATAACCCTACCGTGCGCCGCCGGTCGTTGTACTTTGCCAACCGAAAGTCGTCCGTCGGCGCTGCTCCACCTCATCACACGACGATGCTTGATATCAACCTCTTCCGCACCGGTCGTTGCGGTCCGTCGATATTGTCGACGAGGTCATCTACGGTACATCTATCTGGCTTGCAGCATTCTCGTCCCTGCATGCAGTGCAGTTCGATCTGGATAATATCCGAAAGGAGCTCAACGCCACCAGCCGAAATACGGGCAAGCTGAAGATGGTACGCTCGCTAGTGTCTCCCGAAGATTTATATGTATAGATCAATCGACTAAAATCTTCCAATTTTACACTCGACGCACGGTCATACGCACTTAGACCTGTTTAGACGAGACTAAATCTTTTAAATCCCTATCACATCGAATGTTTGGACACTAATTATAAATATTAAACGTAGATTATTAATAAAACCCATTCATAATCTTGGACTAATTCGCGAGACGAATCTATTGAGCCTAATTAATCCATGATTAGCCTATGTGATGCTACAGTTTATCCCTAAATTGCTCCAGGCCAAGCACGCTTAACCTTGGAGTTCTTTGGAGATCGGCTTTCGAAAAAGAAGTTGCAACTTGTTGATATGAGTATTCTATTAATTCTATTAAACTCTAGGCCGGGATGTTACAAGATCGATGGGAGCCCTTAGCTACCATGACGCACGTACCTCCGCCGGCCACGCGTGTGGCTCTAGCTCCGCCGCTGCGATCGCCCGCCGCTCCTCCTCGTCGGCGAGCATGGAGAGGAGGCTGCTACCGCTGCCTTGCTCCCCTCCCCGCCGCCGATGCCCCTCCCCTGCGACCGCGTCGTCACCTCCACCGCCGCCTTGCTCCCTGAGCCGACGCCAACGCGTTCCACCCGCCCCGCGTCTCTGCCGGCCGCGCATGTGGCTCCAGCTCCGCCGCCGTGGTTGCCTGCCGCTCCTCCTCGTCGGCGAGCACGGAGAGGAGGCTGCCGCCGCCGCCGACTTCCTCCCCACCTAATCGGCCGGCCTGCCCAGAGTGAGAGAGGAGGGGAAAAAATAGGAGGTTGACAGGTAGGGCCCACGATGACTCAGCAGCCACGTAGGATAAAACCGGGATCAAAACCGCTAATGGACCTATTAAGACCGGTTTTATATAGTTAAAGGATCTCTTTTGCGGATCGATGATGTTTTTTATCCTGATGACAAGTTGGGAGACGTTCCGTTTACTTTTTCCCGGTTTTTATGGTTTCTCGTTCGCTCGCGCCGGTGACCGCGAAAACTCGTGCATCAGACCTACCCCTCGATCGCTCCCCCAAACCGCGCGCGCCCCTCCCTCCTCACGACCGTCTCCCCTACGCTCCTTTCCCTCCCGCCACGACTCGCGCCGCCACCGCCCCCGCCCCCTCAGTCCCGCCGCCACCGCCACCGCCACCACTACCACTACCGACGAAACCCTAGACTCACGCAGATCCGTCCCGCGCCGCCACCGCCCCCTCAGTCCCGCCGCCGCTCCTTCCCCCTCCCCACACCATCGGTGAAACCCTCTCACTGCCGCTGAGGGCTGAGGCCGATCTGCGGAGGTGGCCTTCCCTGCCCCGCCGGCGCGTGGGGACTCACTGCCGCCGCGTCTCTAACATCCCCTCTACGCTGCCCGGGTCCTTGCATCGTCGTTGGCTTCCTGGCGGAGAAGTACAGCATGCCAAATCGAGGTATTACCCGGAAAAGACCGATAAGATTTCATCAGGTATTTGCTTTTTGCTTCCTGTCTGTGGATATGTGATGCATACATTCAAGTTGAGAAGATGTTGTTATGCACTGACGCCTGTGGCCAGGCTATGAAAAGGTGATGCTTTCTGACGATACGTTTAATTGCCTAGCGATTTGGATCCCATATAGTATAGTATACCATTAGCTCTTGTTTATATTATTCAAGTAAATAAGGCTAACTGAAATTTCCAATATGAATAGTGACAGAGGTTCTGATCTGATTTCATTTGGTTGGCTCGGTGTACAGCTGCCGGCTGCAGGGGTCGGTTTAGTGTAGTATCTCGCATCGATTGTTTTTACTCTGTTAAACAACCTCCAATGGAACTGTAGTGAAAAATGGCATATTCCATAGCTAAATTATTTTATTTAGCTAAAACTAGCCAGCACTATACTGATTGTACATTAATTCCTAAGGTCACACACTTATTTGTGGTTAAACTATTGCAGCTCCAACTTTTGGATATAAGGACTACAATATTTCTGTATAAAAAATGCAGTACACTTTATAATCTCAGCCATTGGAAAACAGATAGTTTGGTTTCTAATTGAATGTCATTGTTTTAACAGCTTACATTTTCTCGTAGCATCTGCTCCAGGTCACTGCTGCTCAACATCCTATGCAATTAAGGTAATGCCAGTTGTCCTCTTCTGAACTTCTGCACTATTTCTTACTGTGCTTGCTACCCACTCTGCGCGATCATTATGTTATTCTGATTCAGCATATGGTATATATTTCAGAATATGTATATAATAAGTTTAAAGTTCAGAATGTAAATAGGCACAACATTTGGATGGATAAATATGAGGTCTAGATTTTAGAAATAGCTTAACAATTTGTTCTGTTCAGGTGTCTCACTTTCTGCCTTTGTTCCAAATGTGTTCAGCTGTCTAGCTGCTAAGTGCTAAGGTGCCTCTCATTTAAATAACTTCTCATTGGTCAAGCATACACAATAACCTGGTATTTGTAGGACTTTACATGCACATTATTTGTTTGGTAGTAGTTGACAGAATGTGCTCTGGCTAGGGAACTGTCTGATTATCAACTACTGATTATCAATTTCCATTTGGTACTCATGCTGATCCAGATTTGGTGCTTATCATTTTCATTTGGTACTCATGCTTCAATTATTCTTGCTTGGATTAATTTTTTTGGAAATATAATTTATGTTTCATATGCTAATGGAATACTGTAACGTTGAGTTCTTTTATGTAAATCATCTTTCATATGCTACACAAAATTATTTTTCTAATCTCGCTATATTTTATGTATGATTCATCTTTCATATGCCACATAAGAATATTTTTTCAAAAAAAAAAACATTGAAGAAAATCTTAAAATATACATACAAACTTTGTATCGTATATAAGAAGGCTACACTAAAACTTTCAATTTTTTTTTCAAAACTTATAATGAGTCAATTGATTGGCAACCCTTGTATAGCTTGAAGGTTATTTTAGGCATTTTTTGAAAAGTATCCACCCCAATGGCATATTGTAGAAAAAATTGTCAAAGTCAGTGGCATATTGCAGAGAGAGACAAAGTTGATGACAAATCATTGAACTAGAGTAAACTTAGGGGGTATAGAATGAAGTCAATGAATTCTCTCTTTATTTAAGGCCACCATTACAGTTTAAACCAGATAAGCTAATATGAAGCCATTTTCTCTGAGTTGCCATGTCTTATAAGAATGTGTTGCTGTGAGATGCTCTGGAAAAAAAATCTTTAACCTTTTAGCATATTATATTTTTAACTGAATGCTTTACACCTGCATTAATTGTGTCCTCTAAGATCATGAAATTCAGTTTATTACTGTTCATTTATGAATATTCCAATTATTTTGCTAGATGATGAAAAGAAGCTTGAGGTTTTGAATCCATGCAAATTTTTTCTTACTGTTCTGATGGTACACCTTATTTCAGGTACCTAATTTTGTCCTTTTGTTCGGTACTCCTTTTGTTTGGTCAATAAGCTCCTTTTTTGTGTTGCCACTAAGGGCAATTTGTTGTTAGAGACTACATTCCGAAATTCCTAATTATTTAGGCAGTTAGAAGTCTCGGGCAGTGGTAACCAGGTCTTGCCCAGCCTCACCTCCCAAGCTTTGAGATTCGGGCAGGGGCAGTGGAGGCCGAGGGTGCCGCCGTCCACAACTGACATCGTCTCAAGCAGTCAAGCATCCCCAGCAGCGCAAAGAAAGTGCTGGTATACTCTCTGATCTTCTCTCGTAAATTTCTTTCTTGCTTTATCTGTCCACTGCCTGTTCCTCTTGAATTTGAATTTTTTTGACATTCCCCATAATTTTGTTGATTTGCCTGTTGCTCACTGGCGTTGAGAGGATGCGGCTGAAGGAAGCAGCGCTGCTCGTGGGATGGAGATCGGTGCAGGTGGCTGGCGAAGTCGCCACGAGACAGGAGTCGAGGCAGAAGATGCACCGTACACCACCCAGCGGCCGTTTCGGTATTGGATATCAGAAAAGATACAAATCAAAATAATTTTCGATACGACTTTGATACGGAATCGATCTTTCCCTCTGGAAAAAAAAATCTCGATTTCGAACCCCAAAGTTCTTCTCTTTCTTCTCTTCACCAAAAAGAAGAAACAGAGAAACTCCTGACGCACTAAAAAAAAAGCTGCGACAAACTTTCCTGGTCGCGTCGGGGAGGAGTGGCATCTGGCGGCTGGGGATTGCCACCGGTGACCTTCAGGCCAGATCGAGAAGGACTACTGAGGGTAGCCGGGAGGGGAAGAAGCTCTCGGGAGGGAAGTGGAGCAGTGAGAAGAGGACAGGAGACTGGGATTGGCTCTTCACCGGCAGCCTTACGCTCTCAGAATATAGACGCCGCTCCTCCCCGACGCGACCAGGAAAGTTTGTCGCAGCTTTGATTTTTTTTAGTGTGTCAGGAGTTTTTCTGTTTCTTCTTTTTGGTGAAGAGAAGAATTTTGGGGTTCGAAATCGAGATTTTTTCCGGAGGGAAGGATCGATTCCGTATCAAAGCCGTATCGAAAATTATTTTGATCTGTATCTTTTCTGATATCCAATACCGAAACGGCTTCTGGGTGGTGTATTGATGCATCTTCTGCCTCGACTCTCTCCTGTCTCGTGACGACTTCGCCAGCCACCTGCACCAATCTCCATCCCGCGAGCAGTGCTGCTTCCTTCAGCTGCATCCTCTCGTCGCCGGTGAGCACCTGTACGCACATCCTCCTTTTCTGTCTTACCTTATGTTCTGTTCTAGATCTGAGAAGCTTTTCTCTTTGCCTTAACCTCAGTACTAATTACAGTTTGTTCCCAAAAAAGCTTTTTGGGTTCAACTGTACTTTTTTTTTTTTTTGGGGGAGGGGGGAGGCATCCAAGCAAGGCATTACCCAATGCTTATTTTGGGAGTTACATCTTTGTATTCTCATGATCTGGCATGTTCATACCAGATAAATCTGTTCCCATGACCAAGCCAGAAGCCCTGCAACTTCACCATCTGCCCGATGTAAGCAATTAATTCAATGTGCCTTTCACACTTACACATCTGCTAAATGATTCCAGAGAATGAGCGAACTCTTTACTTAGTAATGAATCAGTTTACTCGGTAATTAATCCGTAACATGCTACCTACGAATGTGCAGGATGTCCTGCACCGCATACTGTCTCGATTAACATTCAGAGAGTCCTCACGGATGGGCCTTCTTTCTCGCAAGTGGCAGAAACTGTGGAGAAGCTGCTGCCCGAAATTGATCTTCACCAGGGCCACCATGTTCAAGCCTGGGAATAAAACCATAAGACGTACAAGGACCAACTTTGCCAGGAGAGTCAACAGTCTTTTGCGGCAGCTATGTGCACCTCCTACCCTGAATAAGTTTGTTGTTAAGTTTGGGCTGCGCAGGAAACATACCTGCCATGTCAACAGATGGGTTGGCTTCTGCTCCAAGTTGAGAGCAAGGCACATCACTTTTGATTTCACTCCTGGAGTGAAGGGTATTTTCAGGGGCTTAGCTGATGAAAAGTACATCTTCCACCTGCATGTTTTCAGTGTCCCTGACCGCTCCCCTGCTCATATCAAATCCCTTCATCTGAGCTACGTCTGGTTGAACACAGCAACCACTGGTTTCACTGGCTTTGCAAACCTCAAGAAGCTCACCCTGCACAAAGTTTCCTTTTTAAATGACTTCCAACATCTGATGCTGTCGGAGTGCACTGCTCTTGAGTGGCTGAGCATCAGCTGCTCTTCCTTCACTGAGCTAACCTTGTGCAAGCCACTGCGCCGTCTGCGTTATCTTTCTTTGCACTACTGCTACATGGAAAAGGTTGAGCTGGAAGCTCCAAACCTCACATCGGTCGATTTGACCAATCGGCCAATTCCGTTGGCACTAAGTGAATCTCTGAAGGTGATGGAGGCAAACATTAAACTGCTACATAAGAGCGTGCTTTATGGTGATAATCTGGACTACATCTGCACCGAGCTTCCTGCCGCTCTTCCGCATGTGCAGAAACTCTCCATTACCTCGACACTCTGCATCTACGATGAGGTTTTATCTCTTTCTGAAAGCAACTAAATTCATTAATCAGTTAGACATCTGTTTGTCATCTCATCCATACCTTGACTATCATGGTTGTGTTTCAGTTGCAAAGTTTTGCCAAAACCTCAGTGAGATTCATCAATTTGAGGCATCTGAGCTTGTATTTGCCTCTTTATGGGGACGGCAGGTCAGTTGGTGGGATTCTTCGTTTGGCCTACCTCTTGGAGCTCGCTCCAGTTCTAGAGGAACTGGAACTGCACGTGAGTGGCTTTGACAACTTCAAAATCTGTTCACAATTTCTTAAACATGCATTATGTGTAGACATTTTTGTGGTGGCACAGCGTCATCCTTGTTATTTTCTATTACCTACTTTTCTTTCATTCATCTAAAACAAATCTTTTTATTTTTCAATTTCCTGTATGTTTGTTATTTTCATTCATCTAAAGCTACAACTACATTGCTTAAATTTGGAGTTGGTCGATTTTGATCTTATAGTTGAAAAATACAAAAGGGTAACAAAGTTTCTATCTATTGGAAATTAGAGACTACCATGCTTTATTACCTTATTATTTTGTGATACAATACAATTTTGTTTATATTTCGAAGCCTGTTGGATTCTTTATTGGCATAATGTTCTAGAACCATTCCTTCTTTTAATATTTTGAAGCCACAATTACAATTTGACCTTTGAGTGTTACTTTCTTTTGCATTGTACTGTTGTTTTGTAATTACAAAGTCATGATAATATGGGAATAATTTCATATGCATATTTAATGGTATCATCCCATTTATGTCACAGAGTCTATATATAATATTGGATTGTTTCAAATTTGAGTAAATTTCACATAACCCTAGGTATTATGGTCTAAGTTGCACAAAACCCAAAGGTTTTGGCATGTGGCACATAACCTTAGGTATTATGGCCATAAAGTTTCACAAAACCACGATTTTGATCATTTCAACATTGATTTACCACATTTGTTAGTTCTACAATCACATCTCAAATTTATAATTTACTAGAAAAAATGCCCGTGCGTTGCAACGGATGAAGGCTATTTTAATTTTATTATTATTATATACTCTAGTTTAGTTAAGATGAAAATCACTCTGAGAATTCTCGTGGATATATATTTTTTTCTAGAAAATCATGAGCTGCAATTAGGAGTCCAATCATCTCAAGTTAGCATGCGAAATTTTTAAAGAGATTTTTTATACGACTCCTTCTGTATTTCCAAAAGCGAACGAACTTGAAAACCGATTCATATACGAATGACGTACCAAAAGTATCGGCAAAAACATCTTCAATTTTTATAATAGTAGAGATTTATCCATCATATAAATGTTAGATCCATGTAAGTAAATCTTTTTAAAATTTTGATATAGGAGTATGTCAATTTGGTTAACGGCGTGGTTTTGTGAAACTTTAGGACTATAATATTTGAGGTTATGTGTGACATGTTAAAATCCATGTGGTTCTGTGCAACTTAGACCATAATAGGTGGGGTTTTATGAAATTTACTCTTTAAATTTTGAAATGTGTTGGCACCTTATAAAAATTATTGGCAATTGTGATGATCCTATTCTTAAGCTGCAGGTGTGCTCCTTTAGTTTGAAATGGGAAACCGTAGGGTTAGAGTGATTTGATGTCTTCCAGTTTTCATCTTGAAATCTATGCTTATAAGAAAAATTTTAAAAATAGATTAAAACAATATGTTATATAAAAGCTATTAGATTTATGAGGGTAGATTCGTTAGGATAGCATCTGTTCTGAGGACAACATATTAGTACATTATTATTATTATTAATTTATAATTATTGTTGTTGGTGTTGTTGTTGCTGCTGCTCATAAAACAGCACCGACCCGATTCCAAACACTCTGGTTTTGACTTTTGTGTTTGCTTTTTTTTTCCTTCCAATTAGTTTTTCTTCTTCCATAAATTCATGCATTCCAAACATTGGATGAATTACTGACGGAAACATTATGCGATGGAACTCACAAGTGCGCTGATTTGTTGCGTGCAGTTTCGCTTCTCTGATTTCGTCATCAGACAGGCGATCAGAGTGGATATGCTACCGTATCGGCATGACAAGCTCAAGAGGGTGGTCATGTCTGGAGCCTGTCATTGGCAGGGGCTGATCGAGCTAGCACACCACATTCGTCGTTGTGCTAGTAGACTTGACTGTATGATCATGGATCCGATGGTTAGAATTAAGGGTCTCCCGACGGTTGATTGGTTGGAGGAAAGAGGCCGCAGGATTGCCAAAGAGCTTCTTAAGAGGCAGGAGTTTCAGGGTGTCCTCACTGTTTTGTGAGATAAAGCCGCATGAAATATGGTTTTTGACGTCAGCTCACTCCAAGATGCAGTCTTTGCCTTTGACTAATAATTTATTACAATAAATTGATGAAATCCAATAATTTGCAATGGATTAGCACGCGTGATGTCCTCTCTGTGCAGCATGGTCCTGCACTGTACCTGTACCGTGCACTCGTGCAAGCACAAACGTTCCACGACACGACAATTTGGGGGAATTGAGGGGTACTGCGGCTGTAAAAGTCTTAAATAGCCTAAGCATATATTAATTCCATGAACGAATCAAGCTACTATCAGCACAACAGTGTTTTCTTTAAAATACTTGTTTTAGACAAGGGTGAGGGCAAATTTTAAAATATTTGATTATGAATCATTTTAAAAATATTTGTCTTTCAAATAAGGTGACTATGTATAGATTAGTCTTAAAAAGTACTTTAATAAAACCGTATATTTGTTAATATTTTTATATCTATTATAATGGAAAATAATGGTCAAAGTTTTTTTAGATTGATGCTCATGTCCAAAATGATCAGAATTATGAACCCGGAGAGACTACTACCACTATATATATACAATAGGAGTTATTTCACGTGATCATTTCTACGCGTATATTGTCCTCTACCCAAACATTTTTTTAATATATGATTTGATTTTCTGAGATACGTCTGATCATTTTTCTTATTAAAAAAATTATGTAATTATCATTTGTGATGATGGCTTTAGTGGCCCGTACGTTCTTTTCACGAGCATTCCAAGTTGTTCATATAGTTGAACCTACTAATTCAAATCCAATCCAAGTTTGTCACTTTGTTCCTCGCCAAATTGGCTGGTGGAACGCCCCAGCGACCAACCATCGGTCCATCATAGGTCGAGAAACCTTTGCTAAATGGCTGAACCCTACCAATTACTGCGCGCGCGTACGAACAATAGGGAATCCAGTGGCACACGACTACACGAGTGTCGTTGGACTTGGACTGCGTCGTCGTCGTCGGCGTCGGCGGCCTCGCGCGGTACATTGGCCTACGCAAGATCGTATAAGCATACGAACACAAGTGTTTATTCTGGTTTAGACTCTCAAATGAATAAGGGTTTGTTTGATTGCTATCCTGAGAAAAATTTGCCTGGCCTGAGACAAAAGCCTAAGTTATTTTACTCTCTGTTTGGTTGCCACCCTAAACCCCCTTTCCACTCGCCTGGCCTGATGAAACCTGGCATGTCACTGGCCTGAGTCAGGTGACCGATTTTGGTCGCCTGAGCTCGAGGTGTAGTATCGCTGGAGGATTACCAGCCTAATCTCTTGTGAAGTCCCATGCTCAGCTAGCGCTGCATGAAGCTAAAGCCACCACCATCGGTATCGTTGCTGTCGGCCGCCGTCACGCAAAGCCCCTGCCGCCGGCTGCCATCGCGTGAAGCCCCCGCCTCCGGCCTTCGCCCGTTGTGCGGAGCCATCGCCAGGGGAGACCGACTAGCGAGGGCACACTGGAAATGACTTGGACCGCTGCTACTATTTCTGATAAACGATACGCAACATTTAATATTTTACATATGAGTTTATTTAAAAAAACTCAATTCAAATTTATAATAATAATATTTAATTAATCATGTTCTAACGATTCATCTTGTTTTATGTGACACGAAGTTTCCATACGCAACACCCAAAACGAACAGCTAGAGTTGATGGCGATTTGGAAAATAGGACAGATCGTTAGCATAGGATTAATTAATTTAAATTTTAAAAATAAATTAATTTGATTTTTTTAAAAAAAATTCTATATAAATGTTTGTTACATAAAACATAATGTTTAGCAGTATGGGAAACTTGGTAATGAAAAGGAGTAAAGTTGCTCTATTGAACTAGGCGTCAGCCTTAGGGCTTCTAATAATAAACCAAATTCAAAGCTAAAATTTAAATTTTTAAACTTAATTTTGAATTTAATTTTAAGATATTTTTAAGTATAGTTTTGACTTTTAAATCGCTAACAACACATATAGAAAATTTTTACTTATAAATTAATTTGTATTTTGTAATAAAGCGTTTTGGCTTATTAGGTAATGTGGATAGTAGTATTTGGATGGAGGGAAACAACTGCTGTATACGGAGTATCTTGCTACTCGGTATTCTATTTCGCATCACCGGAGCGGACTCGATCGGCGGCCGGCGAGCACGAACGAGTCCAGCACGGCGGAGCCGTCAGCATTGAATGGAAATGCATGCATCTCTCTTCATGACGCAGCTGCAGACCTGCGTCACGAATGTCTGGCCTGGTTAGGCGATGGACGGGACGAAATTCAGCAGAGCGAGCCAACCTGTTCCGCTACAAAATTCTGTGTACACGGCAAAAATCATCGGCGACACACGATCGATCTAATGAACGAGCTGCAGTTGCAAGATACTCCTACGAGTACAACCTGTACACATGATGACTTCGACTTCCGTGCCGCGGCGCAAAGCACTTGGATGATTGATGAGGCTATCCTCCACGCAAAAGAAACAGTAGTGGACCAAATCGTGCAAAACGCAACGTCATGTGCGTTGCGGGCCTGACGCATGCAGGCGCAGCTGTGCACCGAGGTCAGGTGGATAGAACATAGAAGTCGGCCGTACGCCGAGATACGCAGAACCGTTGGCAGTTTGAACATTGATGGAAAATTTAAGCCCAGCTCTACCTTAATTTTCAGATACGGCAGGCACGAAGAATCGAAGATACTTTCCCATTCGAGAGTATTTTACCATGCGAAAAGGTACTTTCTGCCTTGAACACTTGGGAGTCTTCACGACCTCCTTTGTTGTTAGTGTTTTGACCGAATGGGAGGAATGGTGTTGGCCTCGTGTTACAACACACAGAACTGCAATACTCAGCACTTGTTGGATTAACTTTTTAAGCCAACAGGAATGTGTGTAGGAGACTATGTGCATAAGCATCCGTACCAATTTCTGATTTTTCATGCAGGTATTCATCAAATGTTTGTTCAACCAAGTGATTTTGGATTTGTTTCTGATTGTCAGTCATGTTAGCATAAATGATTATCTCTTTCTTTCATGGAAGCATTTGCTCTACATCCACCTTCATCCGCCTTAGAAGGAAGGGGCGCAATATGGCATGAAGCTTTCAAACAACATCGACTTTTCTCTCCTCTTCACTTTCCTCTAGTTCTTCACCTCCTTTTGCACAAAAATCAAACCTGCACGACAGGCGTAAGGTAGACAAAAAAGTAAACATAGCATCTCAGTAAACACCGAATAAATCAGTAGATGCACAGCATAGATTTCTGCTATATTCAAAAGACACGTTAGCAGGCATCGCATATCAAAACAATATGCATAACCGCTACAATACATAGGGTATTCAACTTTTACGCCACTTCATAAAGGCAAGCCAATGAGAAAAAAATAAAGCCATGTCTTAAGAGTAGCAACAAACTAATGGAATAACTATATACATAAACAGGGTTAGTTGATGGGATTAGAGTTGAAATTTCTGTTATGCAGTTTAAGAGGTTCTTTTACATTGTTTTGACCAATATGCTAGCCCTCAATGACCTAGAGAGATCCTGACAAATGTCTTGTCTTGAAGAGAAGAAGACTATCTGCTCTGCTCAATGCATATACAAATGAACGAAGTTGACAATAAACAGTCAGGAAAATGACTCAAAAGTGAGACAAACAATTATTTGACAGAAAGGTTAAGATGCATATAGGAACGAATGCATGATAAGAAAATCTTCAATTATACTATCACATTTGTACTTTAGTGCTGACTGCTGAGACGTGAGACTATAAAAGCACAAACCACACTTGTGAAGGAATATACTCAGCAAAATGGATCATACAATGACTCGAATTCCTGATGCGAGGAGAATACTCTTTACAATTTTCTTTTATACTTTTTGTTATCTCATAAACCGCTACCATTCTACTCTTTACGGCTGCTCGCTACCCCTTCTCTTTTTATACCGGTCTTTCAAGCCCAGTATAAAAATAGTATATTTATACAAATACTTTTGAAACCAGTCCATTTCTGCAATATAGCATATTTTTGTGGAACAAAAGTAACAATCAAAGTGTTACCTCAGAACATTGGCAGGGAGCCTCGACGGACTTCAACACTTAATTCCTCATCTGATAAAACTTGAAAATGGGGCCAATATGGATCCTGGTTTAGCGGTGAATAATCTAGAACACACAATATAAGATAGTTACAAACGATCCAGGGCCGTACACGTCATAGCATCAACAATGCTAATGCTAAATTTTACCTTTGCACCCCAAGAGTGTTGGCCGTGAGAGGTGGGGCTCCAACATCTCTTTATCCAGCATGTGGAGGTGGATTAAAGCAGATGCCACAGACTGAAGAGACCTCAAGACCTTCAAGCGAAATTCCTGGTGGGACACATCACTTAGCTGGTGAATCAAGTCCCTGCGACTCGTCTCCAGTGAGAATGCTACGAACTCAGTAGGTGTCATCTCGGATGTGATCTCTGTAATTAGCCTCTTGAGCGAAACAACTACACTCTTCGGTGGCCTTCCATCCTCTGTATAGTGTACCTCATTGAGGGCGCCAAACACATTCTGGTAAAGATCTGGAGCCAACCTTTGGAGAGTCTCTTGTACATGACTCATGGAGATTGCATCACCCTCCCTGACTGAGAATTCATTCTCCACAAAGTCGTCACTGGAGGACCAGAACATTGCCAGAAGAGTTGCCAGCATGAGGCGGCGTCTGGCCTTCGTTGCCATCTCACAGGCCTCGACAAAATCAGATTCCCACTTGAATAGAAGCTGAGTTGCTGCAGACATGTCAAGTGGCAACGGGATGTCTTCACCATCTGATTTGAGTATAGAGACAATGCTATTAAGACGGACAAGCAGCTCGTCCTCAAGGCTTTTCATGAGACCCTCCAGAGGCGCCAGCTCTTTACCCACGCGAATCAGCTCGCGATAAGCATTGACCTTGTTGAGAAGCATGGGGCCATTTGAGATGCGGTAGGGGGCGTCGCCGCTGCCGATCTGGTCGTACACATCGGAGACGTCATTGAGGGGAAGATGGGGGAGTAGGAAGACGTCGATCATCCCGGGCTCAGCGTTCCTCTCGTTTATCATTTCACTGAAGGCTTGAAAGGAATACATGGCGCAAATCTGGCTTCCTCCAGCGCCTTCCGCGACGAAGGATGGCGACGTCATGATTGCGGTAGGAAGCGCGTACTCCACCGTCGACATGGTGAGATTTGTCCTCTCGAGGAAATCCGCTTCCCAAGCCAACGGCGAGGCTCGATTGGGGCGAGCAAAAGGTGGGACCTCCATGGCCGTCTCGCCGGAGAATTTGGCGGCGAGATTGGGAAAGGGCAGGTTGCGACTCTCGAGGGGAGGAGCGGAGGCGGCGGCGGCGTGGATTGGGGAAGAGGAAGAAGTCGTGATAGCTAGGGGAGGAGGGCGAGGCGGCGGCCGTGCACTTCTCTCATATCCACCGTTCCTTTCCATCCTACGGCTCCGTTCGTTTCTTGGTCTCTCTCTCCTCGGTTCTTCCTCCACACAGCCTGCCGGCCCATTATAGGCCTATAACTTAGCCCAACACCTGTGCTGTGCTGATTTTTTTTTCTTTTGTTTCTCTTTTAATATACTAGAAAAGTGCTCGTGCGTTGCAACGAAAAAACTAAATCGTGACATATTTTTAAACAGTATTTGAGCATTATGACTTGCGAAATTGTCTCACGTGGCTGGTTATTGCATTGCGATCGCAAAATCTCATAAAAACATAATAGTAATATTCCAAATTCATAAATGATAGAAATAACATGAAGATATGTCTACATGGGTGTTTATGCAACAACCTTTGAAAAATAGCCAAGCTGTATCATCTTATCCATATCACAATCGGATCAGGAAGAGCATGCAGCCGATGCTAGCTGCGCTTCTTTCTAAACTAATAAAGAGAAATTTACATATGCGCGGTATATTCTAGCACGAATCGATCTGATGACCTGTTCTCTTCTTCAATACATGCGAGCAACAAATTCGAGACATACATGTAGATGTATTTGAGACTTTTTTTTATGGCGATTGAATAGGATACGGATTTGAAGTCGGACTATCTTATTCGTACTCGAATCGGATGACGTACCAAACAATCGACAAAAACATATTCAACTTTTATAATAGTGAGATTTATAAAAGTAGTACATTTTTGTTTTCGAGTATTGCAAATTTATACCCCTACTATAATCTACCCTATAGTTCACCAGCACAGTCATACATCCTTCGTACTTCATTTATCAAATCCAACGTCTCAAAATCATAATGATACTACACTTGTTAGTTCTTACTACTAGTTACTGTTAGCATGACAATGATATTGAGGTTGATGTAGATGAGATTTTTATGATGAAAATTATATCGAAGCACCTACGGATCGAGATACTTCATTCATCTCGGCCATTCGCGGCGACGATACAGATAACCTCCAGGATGGAGGCGTGCCGCTGTTCGTTTATTCCTCCTGTGCTATTTCCATCGGGTGGGTGTAGTGTACGAACGTTCGCATCTCGCGAACAGCTCGTTTTATCGTTAATCCTAATGACGTGTTGAAGCTCTTACGTAGGATTAGGGTGTTTCGGGTAGAAGACAAACAAATCATTGTTTCCTATTAGATTAAGTTGTTTAGATTGGATTTTATTTCTTAAAAAAATATCCGATGATAATTAGATTTTTTGATTGTGCAGAAGTTTATACACTAATTAAACTTTCTAATTGTAAATATAATTCATCTCTTATAAATAAAAAGTCTATACACATAAAATCTATATATAGAAAGTTTATGCACATAAAATCTATATATAGAAAGTTTATATGTGAGTTTCCAAAAAAAAGTTCATATATAAAAAATTTCCATTAAAAAAGCTATAAAAATAACTATAGCTAAAAAAAAGAAAAACACAAACTTTGATACCGTTATGGAAGAATAACGTAAGAAAGAGGATAACAGAAAATTGAAACGAATCACGTAAAAAAGGAAAACGGGAAATTAGGAACGGAAGAACCATACGCACCTGTCGCGTCCTTCCCAGTTCCCACCCTTCGCGAGATGCAAACGTTCGTACACTAGACCCACCCAGGTCTTTTCAATACCAGTTAGTGGGAGTTCTCCACGAACTTATCCTGTTTATGGTAGTAGCGGTTGCTTACAACTGGTTGTGGGATGTGTTCTAACATCCAGTCCCGAGCCACGTCCCCGCATCTCTTTGTTTATGTTTTTACCATATTTATGATAGTTTCTCAAATATGTCATTTACGAAAACTTACACAAGATGTAAGTTTTGTACGTCTCCACGCTTCTCTTTGGGAGAGGGTTGCGGAGCCTATAGGGCACCGGGGCAGTCCAGACCCAGGCTTTGCTGTTATAAGATGTAAATCTTATAGGTTTTGATGGCATGTCCGGCGCCCAAGCGAACCCGAGCTCCTCGCTTCCACTCACCTTATATCTTTTAGATATAGATTTTGTAAGTCTCCACGCCTTTCTCCACAAGGGCAGGAGGAGGCTCAGGTCCCCGGGCAGGCTGGGACTCGGATTCTCGTTACCTTGTGGTTATGAATATTTATATGTGTATTTGTTTTGTACATATCGACATTCTTCTTGGAGAAGAATAAATATAGTATATTAAAACGCGGGCGGGCCTAGGCTCCTGGCAGACAGGAGCCCCGAGCTTCTCTAGGAATTAACCTTGACCATGGGTCCAGTTATGATGACAAAAATGTAGAGCTACAATATTCCCGGTAAATGGGGGGCCCTAGATCCCATTTCGCCGACAAATACTACCTCATGACCTTTTCTGCACTGTTTGTGATAGTTGAGGGGTCGAGATTTTTGGTATTGCGGATTGGGGATCTCCGATAGACTCGATGCAAAATTTAGGCACGTTAAGTGAACTTGTTCCTATTTTGATTCTGGTTTGGCATTTTGGCCCGTATAGAAAGAATTTGCCATTTGAGCTAGCATGTTGTCTGCCATTTGGGACCGTTGGGCTGAAAGCCTTACCGACATTTCTCTGTTATGCTGAAGGACGGGAGAGATCTGTTGTTGTTGTGAAACCCCTCTATCCTTCGGTGTTTGCCTTCAACTTTCGGCAATTAGCCCAGCTCATCAATTCCAAAAGCTTTGAAAAGAAATCAAAGATCATGTGCAACCATGATCCTGTCATGTTGGCCTTTCCACGTCCTTACAAATAGATCGAAATAGTATCAAAGCGTTTCTCAAATCTGAAAAACCTATTTAAACTTATTATTATTATTATTATTATTATTATTATTATTATTATTATAACACGCTTAAATTCATGTATTTATCTATTATATAATTTATTATTATTATTTTGTCGCCTCATAAGGAATCAGGGAAAAAAACGAAGGGAAAAAAAAATAAACGCGGCGCTGGCAAGCAAGCTCAAACTGAAGGCGCATAGCCATAAATCCGCCAAGGCTGGAAGCGGCGCGGCGCCACGCCACAGAGACGCGCACGCACGGAGCACTAGCAGAAGTGGCAGAGAGGAAGAGTAACCTAGCTTGTTGATTCCGCCGCCATGGAGAAGGCGCTCGTGGAGCGGCTGGAGGCGGCGGTGGCGCGCCTCGAGGCCGCCGTGGCCTCCGGGGCCTCGCTGTCGGCGGCGCCGCGGGACCTCGGGGACGGGCTGGACGCGGCGGCGGCGGCGTCGGATCCGGCGATCGTGGCCTACGACGAGTTCGTCGCCGGGGCCGTCGGCCGCCTCACCGCCGCGGCCGAGAAGATCGGAGGGAAGGTGCTCGACGCCACCAAGGTCCTCGCCGAGGCCTTCGCCGTCTCCAAGGACCGCCTCGTCCAGGCCAAGCAGCTCCAGGTACGGGGCGCGGCTTCTCTCATGTGTTCCTGCCTTGATCTCTTAGATTTTGGGTGTGCTCGGCGCGTAGATCTCCCGGCGTTCCGTACTGTTTGGGCCAATCTGATGTGCGTCCCGGGGAGGAATCTCGCGGGAATGACTGATCAACCCGAGATTTGGAGGCGAATTCAGGATTTTGGTATTTTGTTTATCGAGATGGCCAGGGCCATTCTGCTGGAGGTTCATTGTGCGATGACGTGCTTACATGTTTATTGATAACATTTATGTACAAAATTATTGATAACATTTATGTACAAAATTACTTCAGCCATTGTGAGATCTGAAAAATGCGATGTCCATTCTTATTGCTAGCCTGAACTTTGATTGGTTCTAAGTTGGGAACATTACACATAGTCATTCAGTTACTAAGGGCGAGGGGGGGTGAAGAGGTGCCCATTCTTGCATCAGTAATCAGCTTTTTTTTCCTAATGTTGCGCAGAAACCTGCATCAATGGCTGATGCACAAGACTTCTTTAAGCCGCTGAATGATGTTATTGCGAAAGCAATTGCGATGACTGAAGGAAGGAGGCCTGACTATTTCAACCATATCAAGAGTGTTGCCGACAGTCTCACTGCTTTGGCGTGGGTTGGCTTCCTAGGAAAGGATTGTGGTTAGTAAATTTGTTATGTTTGGATTTTAGCATTGGTGTCTTGCCGACTACCATATATATCATTCTGTAATATTTCTCCCATTCTTCTTCTCTGCAAGGCATGAGTTTCCCTACAGCACATGTTGAAGAAAGTTGGCAGATGGCTGAGTTCTACAATAACAAGGTACACTTTTTTTATTCGACCATTTTCTATATTTGCTTTACTAACAATTTGCCACTTTTAGATTTAGCATTTAACAATTTGCCACCCATAGACATGTGGGTCCAGCTGGCAAATTGTTAAACGCCACATGTAAGAGTGGCAAATAGTTAAATATCTCCATATTTTATACCTACAGTATGTAAAGTCACAAAATGCGTCAATTGTGAAGCCTGGTCAGAATGCTCAAAGTTTTCTCCTTTTAGAAAGGGATGCTAGACAATCATTCTCGCGATGAGAATGGCTTTCGTATGGTGAGAAGTAGGGCTGTTTTGTCACCTTTCATTATTCCTTCAGTCTGTGTATCTCTCAAGTTTCTGGGAAATAATGCATTTTGTTATATGCATATCATAAAGTGTTTCACATAATAAAATGTGCGCGACATCCAACAATTTCTTTCACCATTAGCCTGACAAGTAAGAAACCAACTACTCCTATGAAAAACATAGTAGTAGTTTTTTTTACCTGTTTTTCCAGTATTCCTTATAGCTGAGTACGCGATGATGATATTAATCATTGACCTGAGTTATCTCATTCAATTGCAGAACCATACACATAATTATACTGTTTTGAAGAATGCTCATTAATCTTCCTCTTAGGTTCTTGTGGAGTACAGGAACAAAGATGCTGACCATGTTGAGTGGGCTAAAGCTTTGAAGGAGCTATACATGCCTGGTTTACGGGATTTTGTTAAGAAACATTACCCTCTTGGTCCTTCCTGGGGTCCAGTTGGAGGTGCACCTGTATCCCAACCAAAGGCTACTGCTCCAGCTCCTAAAGCACCAGGGGCTAAGGCTCCCCCTCCACCTGCTCTACCTTCGGCACCCCTTTTTACCACAGAGAAATCTCCTAAATCTGCACAGCCTAAAGAAGGAATGTCAGCTGTCTTTCAGGAGATTAGTTCAGGCAAAGCTGTGACCACAGGTAGATGAAAACACGTGATTCATCTATTTTGTGACATTTTTTTCCCTTTTGTTTTTGTTATCAATACTGAAAAACAGACCTGTGACAGCCCTATTACTGTTTTGCAGGATTGCGAAAGGTTACTGATGACATGAAGACTAAAAACCGGTCTGATAGAAGTGGTGTTGTTAGCAGCAGCACTGCTGCTCCGGCTGCTGCTCCTGAGAAGACCTCTCGTGCAGGGTCTTTCTCCTTCAAGTCTGGGCCTCCAAAATTGGAGCTTCAGATGGGGCGCAAGTGAGCTTCACCCTGATTATTAAACAAAACACCAAATAGATTACTATCTAAGACTCTAGTATATACTGTCAATTGGTACAGTATGGGTTTGATTGATGGCCTGCATGGCTGCATGAACACCAACCAGGTCCAACAATGAGGATTATCTGGGAAGCCTCGTTTCTGGTTAGCTAGGTTGCATTAGTGAGTTGGTACAGAAGTTGCAAGAATGGGGGCTTTGGTAGACAAATAGCTTGAAACCATACATTTCTATATAGTTAAATTATATGTACAAGATAAGTATTGCAAATAGAATTAATTACATACATCTAGTTAATTTCAAATTTGAGTAGTATGTTATATGCCACAAATTCATATAATTCCACATGATTGAAGCTTCCCAAGACACAATAACCATTTATTTTATTATGGTGGCACCGTGGCAGTCTGAAGGACCTTGCATCATTTACTCATTTAGACATATAGTCAGAAGGACGCCATATAATTTTCTTGTTCTGATAAAATGTGCTTATATTATATATTGTTGATTATTCTGTTCATATTTCCCTGAGATATAAAAAAAATGGCAGATGGGTGGTCGAAAATCAAGTTGGTAAAAAGAACCTTGCAATCGATGATTGTGATGCTAGACAATCTGTATATGTGTATGGATGCAAGGATTCTGTCCTTCAAGTAAATGGTAATATACACCTTTATTTGGGATATGTAACGTATTACATATCACGTTCTCCCATATTATTTGGTGTCATAACAATTATAAAACATTTTGCAGGTAAAGTGAACAATATCACTGTTGACAAATGCACCAAAGTTGGAATCGTTTTCAAGGTTAGTGGGTTAGTTTAAACTGTTGAGACCAAATTTAACCCTGAGCTAAATTTTATTCTATTACTGTGGCAAAACTAAATTCTGTTTACCGAATGTTTCAGCATGTTGTAGCAGCTTTTGAAGTTGTCAATTGCAATGGTGTTGAGGTGCAATGCCAGGTATTCAGTTTTGGAATGCTATACTCATAACTGTAAATGTGTGAACAGTGTTAAGGAGTATTCTATCTGGTTACATTACTGCTCTTCCCTCTCTAAAAGGATGTCGCTTTTGTGTGTGTTCTGGATTGCTTGTCATACTTTTAGGATTTGACCTTTATCTAATTTTAGAAATATCAAGCTTGGGCATGCCCAGAATCATCTAGGTTTAAGCAATCTGCCGATCTCCTAATCTCCTTTGCTTGGTCAGTTATTATTATACGATGTCATAAAATCACTATTGGATGGTCAGGTCGAAAGACTGAAATGTTGGACATTCACCCTCATCATGCTGCCAGCAGATGAGGCGCAAAGTCTGGCACAAAAGAATGCGAGGGACTAGATAATTGCTTGTTTTTGAACTTAATGTTTTATCGCCTTTCCTTTTGAATTTAGTACTTATAAATTTCAACAAATTATTCTGTCTAGAAGCTATTTTTATTTGTGTTCTGTTGTCCTGACCCCTGAGTGTGAGTTTTCATTGCCATTCGGTACGTAAGCTTTACCATCACCGTGTTTAGTTGCAAACTTTTTTTTCAAACTTCCAACTTTTCCATCACATCAAAACTTTCCTACACACATAAACTTCCAACTTTTCCGTCACATCGTTCCAATTTCAACCAAACTTCCAATTTTAGCATGAACTAAACACACCCTTGTCTGTGTTGCTGTCAGAGACTGAAGTTCTTTAACTTGCAGGGTACAGCACCAACAATATCAATCGACAACACATCTGGATGTCAATTGTACTTAAGCAATGATTCACTTGGAGCCTCCATCACTTCAGCTAAATCTAGTGAAATCAATGTGATGGTTCCAAGTGGTGCTACTGATGGTGATTGGGTAAGATCTGATCTTCTGTCTATGTGTTTACCATGACCCAATTGGGAATTCTTTAAATCTGTTGTGGGTGATGTTAGTTGTTGCCTTGTTGGTGTGCACATTAACTGGGCAATATAATCAAACACCTTTGATGATGCAGACATCTCTTTTGAGTACAAACAGTACCATTAGGGGCTTACAGTCGATATCCTCTTGCTTCTAGAGACAATCTATATACAGTCTGGCGCTTAAGATATTGTTCTTATATTGCAGGTGGAACATGCTTTGCCCCAACAGTACATCCACAGCTTCAAAGACGGGCAATTCATCACCTCACCGGTGTCTCATTCCGGAGCATAGCTACAATCATACCGGCCTTTCTGGGTTTGTCTGTGCATTGGTTGTGTGTTGAGAGTTGTAACAGTATTTGATGTTTGTTGGAGATGCTGTTTGGAGTGTTGGATGGTGCCTACGATTGCTGTTTCTTCTGCCCTACTCACTGTGTTGGTTGGTGTATTTGCATGCCAACAAACTACTGTTGTATGTTTGAGCTGATTGATGATCATTCTTTCTGCATGACTGTCACTATACCTTCTGTTCCCAACATGCTGCTCACGTTGAGCCCAGCGTGCAATTCTGTCTCCAGAATTGTTCGTACACAAACATTGTACGTTATTTGAATGTGAGTTGCCATGTTTCATGCAATACTTGGACAAGATCAACAGGATTTGATTAACAAAATGTGAGTACAAGAGAATGCATCCATGCATCTGCCTCTCAGATTAACAGGTACATTAACAACACGCCTGCAATTATGCTGATCACTGACATTGTCCGTGGCGATTCCGCTGCACTAGGACTACTACAAGCAGCAGCTGCTGCTCCCCTCGCCGTCGTCGTCGCCGTCCCCGGCGCGCACAGGGCTGAAGGCCCGGCCGCCGCCGCCGAGCCCGGCTGCAATGGAGTCACCTGTGGTTGTTGCCCCGGCAGTCTCGCCGGAGCAGGTGATGGCTTGACCGGAAGGGTCGGCGCCGCCGCCGCCGGCGCCATGGCTGGTGCCAGACCGGCGGCGGTGCCGTTCCTCATCAGCCCCGTCGGGTACGTCTCGGCGAGGGTGGTGGTCTGGAACAGCCCGAACGACTTCTCCGACGGCTTCCCGGGCTTGAGGTCCTCGTCGTACACGGCGAACAGGTACGTGTCCACGGGCTTCCCCGGCGCGCGCGGCGTGCCGGCCATGGACCGGAGGTGCGACACGAGCCCCGAGACGAACGCGCGCGCGTTCCCCACGGTGGCGCCGGCCTCGTCGGCCCCGCCGCTGTGCGGCCACCCGGTCTCGGCGACGACGATCTCCACGTCCTTGTACCCCTTGGCGTCCAGCGCGGCGCGGACGGCGTCCACCTGCGCGTCGAACATGTTGGTGTAGGTGAGCCCCGAGCCGGCGTCGGGCCGCCCGGCGTTGGGCTGGAACAGGCAGAACGCCAGCGTCTCCGGCCGCGGGTCGCTCAGGTACGCGAAGTAGGGGTACGGGTTGATGAGGAACGGCGAGCCGGTCTTGCTCAGGAAGGCCAGGAGCGGGTCGAGCGCGGCGGCGAGCTCCGGCTTGAACGCCCCCGAGGAGGGCGGGTCGGAGCTCGCCAGCACGTCCATGGCGTGCACGGTGGACACCTTCACGCTGGAGTTGGGCGGCAGCGCGGCGTGGATGTTCTGCAGCGCCGGGACGAGCTGCGACGCCAGCGACGTGTCGGCGAAGAGGACCTCGTTGCCCAAGGAGACGGCGGAGATCGCCGGCGACGAGGTGGACGGGAGATGCGCGGCGACCCACGCGGCGGCCGCGGCCGGCGAGGACGCGAAGTTGGGGATGTCGCCGTTGGCGGCGCCGAGGAGGAGGGAGATGCCCGTGCCGGCGAAGGCGGAGATGACGGCCGGGTCGGTGCCGTAGAGGCGCACCTTGGTGATGGTCGTCGACTGGAGGAGGCGCGCGGTGGACGCCGGCGGCGGGAGGTTGTCGGCGACGTCGCCGTAGTTGATGCCGATGAAGGACTGCGACGCTGCAGTGAATAAATCGGTTCCCGCGTGATCAGTGAAAACATTTTGCCGCGTATTTGCAAACAAATAATAATTTAGAAATAAAACTTTTATATATCTATGTTTTTAGTGGTTTAAAAGTAAAGACTGAAAAATAATCTTCGATGAAAAAACCCAAAATAATTTAAATTTTAGCTGATAAGTATAAAAGCAAGTTCAATAGTATAGCCCACTAATAGCTCCAATTCATATATAGCCAATCTAATAGCCAGTTCATACAATAGTGCTTACTATACTATTAATATATGGTCCCACCTGTCATACACACACTACGTTTTGAAGTACGTGCTATACAGCTGGCTATAAATTTGTAGCCCGCTGCTTTTCTCTCTCATCTTTTATTTTATTAAAATATGTTTATAGCTAACTAATAGCATGTTATTGTACCTGCTCTAAGCACATACTACTACTGCTGCTCTAATAGCGAAAAGATGGACGACCATACTACTACTGCCCTATTTTGAAAGCAGAAACCTCACATGATCTTGCATGGATTTCACTGTAAAATACCACATTTCAAACCTCACATGAATGAGAAACAATTTATTTCTATAAAAACAAAGTTAAAAAGTGTTGAACGAGACAGAAGCTTTTGTTCCGCAATAAAATGGCCACAGCACTGGGTAATCTGTATACTGTATATCAGTAGGTTAGGTGTCATCTTATCACTGCACAACGCCTGAGTCACCATCACATGATGACACGACATCCAAATAACGACTGATCGTCTTCGTGTAGTCGAGAAAAGATGAGAGCCGAAATGTCTACAACCATATCCCTTGTGTCCATTGTGTCCAGCAGATTCCATCCAACAGTATAAAGAAACAAGAGAAAAACGAAGAGGAAAACCGTTTCCATAGCACAAGAGCACTTGCCGAATTGTAGGGAAGATGTAACTCTCGAACTAGGGAAAAATTTGGACAAAAAGTCAGAAAAATGAGGTAGATTATGCATGCTGGAGCTATAATTTGTTTGACCTATCAACCAAAACCAACTCAAAATTGAAACTGCTCCAGCAACAAGAGCATGATTCAGAGTCCAAGACTGATTATCAGAACCAAACACAAGAAAAGAGACAAATTGTGTGCGAGAAAGATATAGCCTTACCTGAATAAGGAAGACGAATGAGCTGCAAGAATCCCCAGAGAAGAAGAAGAAGCAGAAGCTGCCTCCTCCCTGCCATCTCTCTCTCTCTCTCTTTCTCTCACTCTCACTCTCAGAAACGCTGCTTCCTGCAGGCTTAAGCAGACGAGGTTGGAAGGTTGCTTAGCGAGGTAGGAAATAGCCGTGGGCTCTCTCTCCCGCTCCAAATCTCTGCACAAAATAATAATAAGGCTCTAAAGTCGGGTGTCACTGAGGAAACAAAAAAGAGAGCACAAAGCAGAGAGTCTCTAAAAGCGGCTAAAGCCTCCCACTCCCGCAATTCGTACCTGTTTCCTGCTTCCAAATGGAAGAAGAGGCAAAAACCAAATAAGCGAGACAGGTGGTGGTGCCGCACGATAGCCGATCCGACGGCCAGCGTTTGCGTTTGCGTAGCTGCGTGGGAGGGGGAGGGATGGGTCGAGACGAGACGCCACGCCGCGCCGCGCCGCGCCGCGCCGCCGGGGATGCTGCGTTTGGAGGAGGCAAGAATGAGATGGTGGTGGGGCGCTCGTCTCACCGGCCAAGTACCAACTACTACCAAGGCGGCGCGTAGCGAGTGGCGTGACGGGTGCAGATGAGATGAGATGACAGGTGAGACCGCCGGGATGCTAACGATATCGTCGGGCAAAGGTGATGGGCGACACGACACGTTTCGTGGGTTTTGTCTTTGGGACGGCATTAGGATTTAGGGTAACGAAGGGGTCAAGTGCGTGATGAATCATGAATGAGCGATATGGCCACGGCGGTAGTACCGCCTTTTGTTTCCTTTCTTTTTGTTCTTTCCACCACGAGAGAGAAACAAACACGTGTTACAACTTACAGGGACTCGATAGTTGTTTGATATGAGAGCTCATATTTCTCCAAAGCGTCTTATTAAAGAATAAAGATTAATTTATCGATAATTTTTTCATATATTTATTTGTAGCGACTTTAAAATCAACATAAAAAAATTACATTGAAATATCTTAAATTCAACTTTAAAACAAGTTTGAAAATTTAAATTTTGATTTTTGGTTTGGTTTATTAGGCCAATCGTTGGGGCTATCACTTCCCCGGTTCAGAAGACAGATTGTTAAACCTCCTTCAGGCACAAAAGGTACTCCTATGTGACATAGAAAAAGGGGAACAATCCTGCATTTCATGTGTATTTGTCTCAGGACGAGAGGGAAGAAAGCCCGGCAATCATGTGTTGCCGTCCAATAAACAGGGCGATATGTGCAAAGAGGTTACATGGGATATTCCAGGTGACTGACGGTGGGCCCATATACTACTGTCCTTACTACTGCTATCAGCATACTTAGGGATTAAGCATTCCAAAACCATGCCACATTTCATGACAAAGCCAATCATTGGTTACCAATCCAAGAATGAGCTACCTCCCAGTACAAGTGATGGAGCTTCATATAGCGATGGATAATAAAATACTCCCTTCGTCGCATAAAAAACTAACTTAACACTAGATATAACGCATCCTAGTACAATGAATCTAAACATACATATGTCTATCTATAGTACTAGAATATGTTATATCCGGTTCTAGATTTATTTTTTTACATATTAATAATACTAGAATATGTCGTATCCGATTCTAGATTTATTTTTTATGGGACGAATGAAGTACTCCAGTAGCTTGCATATACCAAAGCAGGTAGACAAGGATATTATGTTCTCAAATACCACGTTCTTACACTAGCATTCTAGAAAAGGCTTTGGGCCTTGCAAAATGAAATGCAGCAGCTGAGCCAACAACAGAGATACTTACGACAGATTAGATGCACACTACCTTATCACTTCCTAGTGTACTGGCGCAAGTGCAATGCCCAGTCAGTAATTACTTGGGGTGGGATCACAAAAGCGTCGTCTCATCAGCAGATGCAGCACAGCTCAAGAGGCACCTTAGCCGGCAGCCTTACTAGGGCTATGGCCTGAGGTGCGCAGCGAGCGATGAAAGAAAGCAGCTAGCTGGTGAGCGACGTGAGCATGCCGCCGCCGCTCTTCGTCGGCACCACCACCTCCCAGCCGGGTCCCTTCAGGGGCACGAGAGGGGCGGCGTCGGCGTTGGCAGGAGGGCCTGTAAGGTCGCTCCGGTCCATCACCTTCAGGAGATCCTCGTCGGTGATGTCCGTCTGGATCATCCGGTCCTCCTCGTCCTGCTCGTCCCTGAGCAGCGCCAGCAACTCCGCCTCCTGCATAATCACAAGAAATGGAAAATATGAGATGAGGATTTTCCGCGGGGTGGACATTCTTTCAGTGTCAATTTTGTAGATTTGTTCATATGGTGTTCCTCTATGAAGAAAGAACTTGTTTTCCAAAAAAAAGTGTGAACAAAGAGTAGTTATCTTAATAGTCAGGACTCAGGAGGATGGATGGGAACATTTACGTCTAGTGCATTAGGTTTGGCTCTGTCTTGTTCAAACTGACCCTTCCCGATCACCACATGTTCCAGCCTCAACTTTCCAAATGCTTTCTTGATGATCCGGCCCTGCAACACCATTAAGATGAGCAACTATACAACAGGTGGTGTAGCCGATGTCTAAAGACAAAAAGATCATCCGACACACCTCAACAGAATGTGATGTTGCCAACCGGTAGACGTGAACTGGGCGTGTTTGACCAATCCGGTGGCATCGATCCATGGCCTGCAAATCCATCTGAGGATTCTGCAGAATGATGGCAGAAGTTTAACAATTCACATAATCAGCTAATAGAAGGTAAAGTCTACATGCCTACATTCCACCTGTTCGAACAGGTGGATGGCATGCAAAAGAATCTTGCAATGTACTTGCTATAATATGAATATTTAGTCTGAAGAAGTAAAATAATGTCAATAGGGAATTACCCAGTCACTATCATATAGGATACAGGTATCAGCCGAAGTAAGATTGATACCCAGCCCACCAGCCCGTGTGCTTAGAATAAAGATATTCATGCTGCTGTTCAAGTCATTAAATTCTGCTATCTGCAAGAGAATAGTGCACAAAATTGTGAGAACTGTATTACATTAAAATGGATGATAAAAGATAACAATGGCGAAAAAATGAGACTCCTAATTGTATTTTAAGATAGCGCAGTCAGCCTATATGCATCTAGAAGACTAGAACTTTACACATTATATGGTAATCGGCAATGCTTGGCACAGCCCGCTTTACCTGCCTCCTCCTCTCTTCCAACTTAACACTGCCATCAATTCGGCAAACCTGAAGGCCTTTTGTTTCCAAGTAGTACTCGATAATGTCCAAAACTTTTGTCCACTGTGAAAATATTAGAACCTACAAAGAACGCCAGTTGAGGTCTATGATTTTTTTTCTTCAAAAAAAGTTTGAGCTAACATTTGCATTAATGTAATCCTGAATTAAACAGAATAGCAGAGAAAATGATATACCTTGTGCTTCCGTGCAAGCAGCAAATTTAGCAATCTGTTCAAGAGCTGAAATTTACCGCATTGTTCTAAGAGCTTCTCAACAGGTGGGTACATACCTACAGAAAGAAAAAAAAACAAAAATGTTAGGAAATGAGCACGTGAAGCAATTAACTACAGATGTCCAATGTGGAACAACCTGATGAGTCATATGCGGACTCCAAAAGATCAGGATGGTTGCAATTTTTCCTCAGTTGAATTAAAAGGTTATTCAGCTTCGCCTTAATGCCAGGTCTCCGCAGAACTGCAATACTCCTCAGCACTTGTCAGATTAACTTTTTAAGTCAACAGGAATGTATGTAGGAGACTATGTGCACAAGCATCCGTACCAATTTCTGATTTTTCATGCAGGTATTCATCAAATGTTTGTTCAACCAAGTGATTCTGGATTTCTTTCTGATGGTTAGTCATGTTAGCATAAATGATTATCTCTTTCTTTCGTGGAAGCATATGCTCTACATCCTCCTTCATCCGCCTTAGAAGGAAGGGGCGCAATATGGCATGAAGCTTTGAAACAACATCGACTTTTCTCTTCTCTTCACTTTCCTCTTGTTCTTCTTCACCCCCTTTTGCACAAAAATCAAACCTGTACAACAGACATAAGGCAGACACAAAAGTAAACATAGCATCCCAGTAAACACCAAATAAATCAGTAGATGTACAGCATAGATTTGTGCTACATTCAAAAGACACGTTAGCAGACATCGCATATCAAAGCAATATGCATAACCGCTACAACACATAGGGCATTCAACTTTACGACACTTCATAAAGGCAAGCCAATGAGAAAAAAAATAAAGCCACGTCTTAAGAGTAGCAACAAACTAATGGAATAACTATATACATAAACAGGGTTAGTTGATGAGATTAGTGTTGAAATTGCTGTTATGCAGTTTAAGAGGTTCTTTTACATTGTTTTGACCAATATGCTAGCCCTCAATGACCTAGAGAGATCCTGACAAATGTCTTGTCTTGAAGAGAAGAAGACTATCTGCTCTGCTCAATGCATATACAAATGAACGAAGTTGACAATAAACAGTCAGGAAAATGACTCAAAAGTGAGACAAACAATTATTTGACGGAAAGGTTAAGATGGATATAGGAACGAGTGCATGATAAGAAAATCTTCAATTATACTATCATATTTGTACTTTAGTGCTGACTGCTGAGACGTGATAGTATAAAAGCACAAACCACACTTGAGAAGGAATATACTCAGCAAAATGGATCATACCATGACTCGAACTCCTGATGCGATGAGAATATATCAGGCAAAATGAAGTTCAGCAGTGACCACAGTTCTGCTAGATTATTCTGAAGAGGTGTTCCAGTCAAAAGGAGCTTATTATCCATTGGCAGGCGCTTTAACTCCCTTAATAATATGCACTTTGAATTCTTTAGCCGATGCCCCTAGAAAAAGACATGGTAGTAACATGTAAATCCAAAATTAAGACAGAACGACAAGGACAATAACTTCTTGCAAGGTTTCTCCATTTACCTCATCCACAATAACATACTTCCACTTATAATGAGCAAGTTGTTTTGCGTCTGACATAGCCATCTCATAGGAAGTTACGATTAATGGAAAATTTGGGCCTGTGGTTTTGGGCATGAATTTTCTCCTTATCTCTGCCCGAGCTGCTTTATCCCCATGGTAGATCACACCGGTCATAGATGGAACAAACCTGAAAGCAAGCAGCTTCACTTAAGAATATCAATTAAGGATGGTGAAAGAACAATATAGACAAGTCACCTTGAGATCTCGTTCACCCAGTTCGAGAGAGTGGATAGAGGAGCTATTATCAGGTATGGACCATCAAGACCCTTCCCCTTGAGATGGGCAAGAAAACCGATAGTCTGTATTGTTTTCCCAAGGCCCATTTGATCAGCCAATATCCCATTAAGCCCATTCTGCCAAAGTGATATTAACCACTTAACACCCTTTATCTGGTAGGACTTCAACTTCCCGCCAGTCATTAGAGGAACAAGTCTGGCTTGCTCTTTTTCCCACCTTTCTTCTTCTGTGAGAGTACAATCCTCAGGCGAGCAATCTTCACGAGATCTTGTAAGCATGGCTGCCACTGCTTTCTTGGCCTTTTTCTGAACAACATTTTATTTTATTTGGTTAGAAATGAAATGGTTTGCTTGAAATTTCATCGATGTATAAAACTAGTTGCCACATTCGTACAGAACACTGATCAACCTATCCACTTAAAGAATATGATTGATCCTACGAAAGTATCTGAGTAAGCATGTTCTAAAGGAATTTGAAATAAGCCAAACAACTCCAGGTAATTTTTTAAATAAAAAAACATTATCCAACGTCCAAAAATAAAAGGTACAAGTAAAGTTGATGGTTTTAAAACTTCTTTCCTTCATATGTTATCCTTATATCTTCAGCATTCATGAGTAAACAATCATACTTATCTCTAATTAGCAGGATATTAACAACATATATATAAGGTAACTTTCCTCCCACACTCGCTTGTTTCTGTATTGAGCATTTTACTCTGGCATTTTCTTGCTTCTCTAACCTCCTACTCCAGTTCACTATCTAACAGTCAAAAGAGCCTATTTGAACAATATACTAATTGCAAACATTCGCCAAATTTGTGCCCAACATTTAAACCCCAAGAAAATATCAAGCGACAGTTGTACATGTGGTGTGGCAAATCTTAAACATCCCTTCTAAATATGATTTTCTAACAATGTGCTACAGGTGGAAAGCTAATTGGTAAATAGTGAAAAACTCGCAACATTAGTAGTATTTGAAATCCAGATGAGCAAAGTCAGCATCTACATAATCCATTAATTTAGAATACAGGAAAACAAAATGATGTATGAAGCGAGAACTCACATTATTGTATTTTGGTGCAGAAGTAGCTTTCCTCTTTCTCCCACGCCCTTTCTTCTTCTCTTCTACTGGCTCCTCTTCATCCGGGGTGTCAACACCCTCCACCTTAGCCAACAGCACAACCGTCAACAGGAAAATCAAATAAAACTCAGGAAGAACCAAAAGAGGCGTGGGTGCGTGTGGACTGTTATACATACATCAGCAATCGTCTCCATCTTCTCAAGTAGAAATTCTGAATAGAGTTGTGTCTGTGTCAGCAGCTCGTCCAACTTGTTAAACCGTGCATTTGGATCAAAAGCAAGTCTTGCAGCTTCTGCCCTCTTCCGTGCCTCCTCTTCTTCGTCAGCCTTAACCCGGGCCTCGTGCAACTTGTCTTCCTCCTCCTTCATCGCATCAGTGATGAGGGATGCATCACCATTCTTGGCCTCAAGGTCAATTGGTAGAGATGAAGTTGCATCCACAAAATCATCAGCTTTTTCCTCCTTGACAGGCTCCAATAACTGGTCTTCTTCCTTCACCGGCACAGGGTGAGGTGACAAATCACCGTTGTTGGCCGCAAGTTCCACAGTCAGGGATGAACTTGCATCCACAAAATCATCAGCTCTCTCCTCAGCAAGCACCTTGAGATGATCATCCTCTTGCTTAATTGCCTCCACGGTATCCGAGGCATCCCCATTCTTACATTCAGAAATCTTCTAAGAACAGAAGCTCAACGTCAAAAAAAAAAGAAAATCCGAAATACTTCGCGAACTGCGGAAGCACAAAGCATAAATAGAGAGATCTGGAAACAAAAATTTATTCACAAATAAATCACCTCATCCTCCAGAACGGATGTAGGGGAATCCGCGTTGGCAGCGGCGCCGGCGCCGGCGGCCGGTGCTGCTTCCACCTTCGTCCCATTTGCCACAGCGACCACCATTCCTTCCACCATGAGCCGCCTCCGAATTCAAGCCCTGACGGAACAGCACCCACAAATCAGCCTCAGCGATCTAAAACCTAGCCAACATTCCACATCCACCACCACTCCTGCAAAATCTGTAAAAACCCCTCGAAACAAAAGAGGCTAAAACCCTAGTCCAAAAGAGGAAAACAAAAGTCAAACATCAAAGAGTGCGAGAAAAGTGAGCATAAATAGCATTTTCCAACAGGTGAAAAGATTTCACCCAGGGCAGACAGACAACACAGTCTTATCACCCAACTTTTCCCATTTCCGATCAAAAATTTTCATCCAAAAAAAATGAAAAAATATATATATACCAAAATATTTCCCAAAAAAAATTTCCCCAACCAATCCCCTGATGAACCAACAAGCAATAAAATGATAAGAAAAATTACCTTACTATCCGACCCCTCTTCTTCCTCTCCCCCTTCCGCTCCGTGCTCCCGCTCCGCCGGCGGCCTCCTCGGTCTCTTCAACTCCTCCGCCCGCGGGGCCGGGGGTACCCGCTCGTCGCCGCCGAACGGCTGGCGGCGCGCGTAGTGCGGCTGGTGGCGGGCGGCGTGCGGCCGAAGGGGATGTCGCTCGGCGGCGGGCTGGCGGCCGTGGCGCTCGTCCTGACCTCCTCGGAAGTCAGTGGGGAGGAGGGGTTTGAGGCCGGCGAGGGTTTCAGGCGGGAAAGTGAGGGGAGAGAAATACCCCTGTGGTTTCTACTTATCTACGAGGAATGCCACGCGTGGGCCCGCGTAGTCAGTGGGGATCGACCGGGGGGCATTTCCGTACTTTCGTCCTGCCGGGGGGCCGTTCAAACTGCGTTATTGCGCGTACTGCGCGTGCAGTGCCGGGGTACGGCACATCCCACCTAGACCCTTTAGTCACTGACGCGGTGGGGCCCGAGAGATCTGGCCCCACATGTCGGTTAGAGCAATATGGAAGCTAGCGCGTGCGCTGGAACGGTGGCTCGCAGATGGGAAGCACGAGTGTCTGCCTCGATCCCTGCAGAGCTGAGCAGAACGAAGCGTGACGTAGACCTGGTCCAGTGGTCTCACGATATGGTCCGGCGGGGACGAGGCGGATGTGTGAGTCTCGGACTCTCGGTCCATGGAGGAACGGGTGTACGTAGTCGGGGAGAAGTGGGTGGTGCGGGGCTTGTGATGCGACCGTGTGGCAGGGAGCACGTAATTGGGTGGACCGGTAGCCATTTGCCAAACACAAGGGGGGCGCACGCATGCCTGTGTGGCCGGCCACCCAATGTATGCGTTCAAATTGTTTGCGCTTTTGTCCGCTTCGATGGCCGGATGTCTACGTGGCAGTTTTTGACCGTTGAGAGATCCGTGCGGTAAAAAAGGGGAGGGGGAGAGTGAACGCAGAGTTCAGCGTGTGGAGTTACTCCAGAAACCATGGGGGACTGTCATGAATCACTAATTAGGGGTACACGCAGCTCATCAAAGTTGAGAAGTTCTGAAACACTCTGGTTCCATAATTCTTTAAACACTAGGGGTGTGTTCAGTTCCTGAAAAAAGTTGAAAGTTTAAAAAAAGTTAAAAGTTTAAAAAAATTATTGTAAGTTTATATGTGTAAGAAAGTTTTTGATGTGATGGAAAGTTGGAAATAGGAGAGAAACTAAACACGGCCTAGAATAGCATATACTCCTTCCGTCTCATAATATAAGAGATTTTGGAGGGATTGCGGCTACGGCTGCTCCATTGCGTGCGGCACTGTTGGTGTCGGTTGCGTCGCAACCACAAAACAAAACAGACTGCCGAACAGGCACACTCTGGAGACCATGTCATTGGCCCTGTTAGATCCTCCGAGCTATTAAATAGCCATTTGGAATCTTACTATTTAGGAGTATTAAACGTAGATTACTGACGAAACTTATTCTATAATCCTTGGGCTATTTTGCGAGACGAATCTAACGAGGTATATTAATCCATGATTTGCTACAGTGATGCTATAATTGTCCGCTAACCATGGATTAATATACATGGTTAGATTCGTCTCGCAAAATAACCTAGGGGTTATGGAATAGGTTTTATCAGTAATCTATGTTTAATAATCCTAAATAACAAGATTTCGGAGGGCTATTTAATAGTGCGAAGGATCTAAATAAGGCCAATAATTGTTCAAAACTTCAATAATTATGAGACTGAAACATTACTCCAGTTTTGATGTCTCCTTTTGTTTGATGTTTTATATTCGTTATTTTTTAAAACTGCACCGCAATACACACATATCCGCGCCATTATAAATTTGACAGCATTTTTGTCCAACACGGATTAAAAAAAATGTAGCCTAGCAATGTGTTTCGAAAAACTACTATGCAAATTGTAATTGCTCTGGTTTTGACAGCATTTTTGTCCAACACAGATAAAAAAAAGGTACAGTTGCTTATTTGGCCTGTTTTAGACTCTAAGACTATGTTTGTTAGAGTTTGCTTATTTGACCCTCCTTTTCAGAATCGAAGCTCCCGTCTGACCCCCTTACTTCGTCAGGGATTGATTCTTTTTTTTAAAAAAGAAATGTGATTATTATTCTTAATGCCCAAAGTACCCTTCGTCCAAACCCTATCCATCCAAACCATATCCATTCGAATCCTATCCACAGCTCTCTCTCTCTCTCTCTCGTTCTTGCGGGCCTGCGACAACGGCGTTTGAGGAAATGGCGGCGGCGTCTGCGGGTCCATCGGCGGCGCTCTGAGGGGGCGGCGGCGGCTTGAAGCCGACCCCCGCCGGCGCCTGCTGGTGGAGGTAGAGGGCGGCGGCAGTGGGATCCGCGCCGGCAGCCGGCTGTGAAGGGAAGGGGCGGCAGTTGCGGGATATGCGCCGGCGGCCGTCCGTGAAGGGAAGGAGCGGCGGCGGCGGGATCCGCGCCGGCGGCCGGCTGTGAAGGGAAGGGGCGATGGTTGCGGGATATGCGCCGGCGGTCGTCCGTGAAGGGAAGGAGCGGCGGCGGCGGCTCGCGGAGGAAGGTAGTGGCGGTGGTGGATCCCCCAGAGGCTGCAGTGGACCTCGACCTCAACCTCAACCCGAGCTCGACCTTGGCTATATGTTTATGCTTTATTGAATGCAGTTTGGGATCCACAAAATTAGATGTTATGCTGTCGAATTTTTGTCAAAATTAGATGTTATGATGTTGAATATGTTATAATTGTCAAATTTTGTCTAATTTATTTTGTCAAAATTCTGACAATTTTAAGTCAAATCTGTTAAAATGAATCAAATTTGTCAAATATGTCATAATTGTGTCACATTTTATTTAAGTCAAATTTGACAAAATGATTCAAACTTGTCAAATTAATGACAAATCTGTCAAACTTGAGCAAAAATTATTACAAATATTTCAACATTCTTGAATATATACACAGTATAATAAAATAGGGTCAAACAAGCAAACAAGCAAGATATAACAGAGTCAAATAAGCAAGGGCAAAATGGACTATTTACCCTAAAATTAACACCGTTAACTCACCCAAACAGAATAGGATCAGACCGGAGCTTCGTTTTTGAAAAGGAGGGTCAAATAAACAAACTTTAAAAAGTAGGGTCAAATTGGCAGTTACAGTTCAAAACGGGTCAAATAAACAATTGCCCCAGAAAAAATGTAGCCTAGTAACATGTTTCAAATTACTACTATGCAAATTTTAATCGCACTGGTTTTGACTGTATTTTTGTCCAACACGAATAAAAAAATGTAGCCTACTAGCATGTTTCAAACTACTATTATGCAAATTGTTATTATGTAAATTGTAATTGCACTGGGTCAATCACGTGAATTGTAATGGTGTTTTTCTGAACCATCAAATTTATAAGAGAATAAAAAAATGTAAATGGTGCAGAGGCTGGGATTTTCATTCCGTTATCTCTAAAATAATGTGTCGTCGGAGATGGGCAGAGATGGCCTCAGCCTTGTGCAGGGGCAAAACAAGAGAGCCACATGCACACCATTCACATAAAACGAAAAGGTGGCACGGCACGATCCGGAAAGCAGCACATCCAAAGTGAAAATCGTGAAAAATTTTATAGAAGCTCTTATGCAGTAACAACAGATCGTCATACAGTATTCTCTGCTTCTAAAAGAATGGTACTACTACAACACAGTTCATGGCTTTCGAGATATCCCTCTAAAGAATGGGGGTATAGAGCACTAGTTGTCCGGATCACCACGGTCAGCTCGATCAGCTGCTAGGGCGGGGCATTGCGTTTGGTGGTGGTCTCACGATGGGGCCTCCATATCCAGCTGGTAATCTGTTGCCGGCTGCACCGGGCTGGTTTGGCCTAGATGGCAATGAACCCATGCGGGCAGCGATTATCGCATTTCGCTCCATCAGAAGCTTCTTTCTAGTCTTTTCAGTGTATTCTCTTGTTCTCTGGACCAGGTGTTCAACTTCGGTGAGAAAAGACACCTTCGCCTCTACTTTCCGATACTGCATGAGAAAAAGAACAAAAATCATTAGAGGCGCATAACACAGAACGGACCATTCGGAGAGTAAAGCGAGTGGGGTTCCATATTACCAGTTTGTCAATCATCAGCGCAGCCAGCTGACGGACTTGTTCTTCCTCATGGTCAGCAAGGAGTTTTGCCTTCACAGCAGCTGCAGAAATAGCTGTAGCGGCTGCTCGTTTCAGCCTAGTTATGGAATCCGTGAGGTTGGCGGTTACTCTAGAGCTGTTCTCTTCATCGGCAGCAACATCTTCAGTACTCTTAGGTTCTGCAGGACAGGTATCGTAGGTAAGAGGACCAGAGTTGAAGTTCACAGTTTTCACCATCTTTGCAGTGTTTGCATTTCCTGTATGTGTAGTACTAGTTCATATAGTTCACTGTGGTATTATGATTCTACATCATAAATCCCTCATCAGGCAAATCTTAGTGAGAGGTGCTAGATAATTGATATAAGGTTGCATATACTGATAAAGACAGATTTACCCTCGTGTGTGTGTGTGTGTGTTGCTGGTGTTAACAGAGTGGGTTCGTGCCAGGCAGGCAGGAACCAATCAGACAAAATATTAATGAACGAAGAACATGATAAAGTAATATGATTGCTGGTAAAATCTTAAATATTCAATTTAAGTTAGTTAGTGATGCTTCTCAGACAAAACCACGAATTGGTAACAAATTATTATGATGGATGATGGATCTTTAGTAACATGAAGAATCTTAGGTAATGTTAGCAGCAATAAGATGACACGCAAACAACTTAATCCTTGAGGGTTAGTACATAATGAGAAGCTTTAATTGAATTGTAGTACTTGAATCAGATAAAGGTTTTGATGAAATACCTTCCATCTTGCCATTTTCCAATATTTGGCTTTGCTTTTGTTCCTGTGCGGTAGTTGCATTAGCAACTGCATCTTTGGTCTTCTTCATCTCAACCTTGCCTTCTAAAGATGAATCATCAGCAGGGTTGACTTCAGAACTTGCTTTGTCCTCTATCATTTCAGGATTACTTGTTTCCATGGTATTTCCTGTGACAAACCCTTGAGAAGTTATCATACCACATTGATTTGTAATATTCAGTGGAGTAACTGAATCTTTACTGGAGTTTATACCTTTTTTGTTGTTGGACACACTTTTATCCAGAGAAACAGGATCATCTGACTCCTTACCATTATTGTGTTTAGGATCCACTGAGGGGTCCTCATCACATTCATCCTTTTTGTCTGTGTCTTGGCCTTTTGGTGAAATGGGAGAACTTTTTTTCCCTTCAACAGATAGAACCGTCTCTCCCTTTTTATTTATGCCTTCCACTTCACTATCAATTGAATCTTGAGTCTTATCCTTGTCTTTTCTTTTATCACCATCTGTGCTTGTAGTACTGCAAAATTGCATTTAGCTCATCAGCAAAATCTCATGATAGCGTTTCAATGTTATAAAAGTGCAACCATTGCTGACCTTGCATTGCCAGACATGTCTTTCACATCACTTGGTGGATCCTCAAGAATAAAGCAGTGTCTAGTTGCCAACTGAAGTGCAGGAGAAACCTCAGAGATAGCTTTTAGTGAACTTCGACATGAATTGGTTGCAGTGTCATCTTCCACAAGACCAGCTAAAAATGATGCCTGCAAAAACAATTTTTAGACCTACGGACAGTACATACTGTATGGTAATAATAAATTTCCAAGGGTAGCATGCTTACCAGTGCCATAACAGGATTTCCTGCATCAGCAAATGAACCTTCATGTTCTGGGAAGTAACCAACAGCCTCAAATGCGGATTTCAATGTATCAATAGCAAAGTTTGATGCATTTTCACGAGAAGTATCAACATCAACAGAATTTTCCTTCACTACAGGTTCAGCATCGGATGAACTTTTCGGTGGGTCAGCATCAGAAGATTTTTTTGGCTCATCAGTGTTTAGAGATTTAACTGAATCTGTGCCACCTGAATTATTGGCATCTTTATTTTCAATAGCATTTCCATCTTCCGTTTGTGCTTCTACACTATTGCCCTCTGCTTTCTCTGGAGTTTTCTCACCTGCAGTATCTTTTCCTTCTGCTTTCTCTTCAACTTCCATTTTATCAGGTATTTCAGCAGCGCCTTTTTCTGCTGAAGCTTGCTCTGTGTTTTCCTGGATATTTTGATTAATATCTTCATCGCCATGAAAGCGGTCCTCAATTTGCATTTGAAGGAAGTGCAGCATGCACTGAGCTTTTGTTTTTGTAGCAACATGTTCAGCTATCTCAGTCCATTTTCCACCAAAAATTTCCAAAGCTTCTAAAAGAAGCAATGTCTCTTCGTCAGTCCAACTAGTACCACTAGCACCAGAAACTTCAGAAGAATCCATGAGGATGAAATCGGTTTTTGCCATGCCTATATTAAACTTTCCCTCGTTGTAGCAATCAGAACAAAGGTCAAAATCTGCCTGTAGAAATGAAAGGAAAATAAACCGTGCCATACTTCAGATTTAAGATGTGATTATGTATTTTCTTTTGGAAGACCACATAAGAAATGGAATGGAGAAACCGGCTATAACAAATATTTCACTGAAGAGAAAGAAAACAGCACAATTAAATGAGCAGTGCAGGGCAACAGGCAATAGAGAAGTTGAATCACAAGATACCAACATTGGTATTACTCCCCCCTTCCCAAATTGATCATCATGTAATGGAATTCAAAATTTCACAAATTGATCATCACATAACCGCATGGACACGGATTTCATCATAATACAATTAATGCAGTATGGGAGAATGTGTGCATGCTAAGGTGTAATTGGCATGGTGTTTTGATTGATGCATGCATTGTGGGAGAATGTGTGCATAGTGTCTTGATTGATATGATTTAAATTATCCTTGGTCTTGGTGCATAAACATATATGATGATCATTTTGGGAAGGAGGGAGTACTATAAATCTCAGTGCTTGATGAAACGCAACAACGTCTTTCAAGGCTAAACTTTGGCGGTCAATATTCAGCATTTGTTACTCTGATAATCAACTTTATACAGTTCAGACAAGGTCGGAAGTTATAGGTGCTAATGACATCAATTCGAATCAAGTTTTTAAGACAACACTGATTCTAGTAGCGAGAAGAATAAAAGTGTGCCTAACAGAGGTGTTGAATTACACTAAAGTTTCATCCTCAAGTTGTATTTCTTGTGTGTTGGAAAGAGGTCTCAGACATAAGAATGAAAAGTGCAAATATTTTGGTTGTTAAAAAAAATTCTAACCTGACACCACATAAATATGCATCTGATTGCACTATGGATTCAAATAAATGACTTGCATATGGAGAATTTTAGTAGGGGTTGCAAATACAAACAAAAGCACCTAACCTGGGTCCGGCAATGGTAACGCTTCTTTGAGCAATCAACAGAGCAGGAATTGCAATGGTACTCAACAGAGGGCTCGGCTGCTGAAACTACATCTTCAATTAGTGCAGGATCAGGAAGCAAACTAGGCAGAGGAGCTGGAGTTTCCACTTCCCCTTTCTTTGGTAAAGGGATCATATATGATTGAACTGATTCAAATTTAAACAGCTGTTCAAGCACTGAAGCTTTCTCCTCACTGTGAGACTTGCCATGGGCCTCCTCTGGCTTACTCTCCTCTTGTCCAGCTGGTAGAAAAGGGTGGAAATTGATCAAGCCCCAGTGGTCCAGGAACTTCAACACTTCCTGATGAGCATCAGCCTCCCCAATCGATAGCTCAGCCAAATCTTTGGACTCCAGCTGCAACTGAGGATTAGCATGAAATTTCAACATGATGAAATTTCTGATCCCTAAATATATCTCAGGTGTCCGCTTGTCAGATTTGCCATTGAAAAAAGAAGGCAACATTTGCTTCTCAATTGGGTGGATTTCCTTCCATGAAAACCATCCTGAACAAAATCAGAGTTATTTTTGTGCCTTCTTATACAAAACAAAAGGATATATCTCTTACACAAAATATGAATCGATGGAATGAATTGTGTGGTAAATAATATTTAAAAACGGTTTAGCTCATGTGCTCAACACACAATGTGGTTGACAATATACCTTGAATAGACAGGATTCATATATCATAGGAAATTGAGGGGTTATACAAAGATAAATCCTACAGAAAACAGTTACTGGTGTGACTTGATATACAGAAGCTACATGTCACAGGAAAATTTAGGGTTATACAGCTACAAGGATTAATAATAGTGCGATATAGTTACTGGCTTATTGCAATTGCACAAGAGAACACAAGGATTAATTATAGTGCAACATGGCTTACTGCAATTGCACAAGAAACAGGGAAGATTACTGAATTATCAAGATTTACTTTAGCATTCTATTGTTTCTATCACACTAGAGTGAAAGATATACACTGACTATACTGGCAACAAGGCAAAATTTCCACATGGACCTAAAGTTGAAAAGGAAGCTTGCAGCAGTTATTGCAGGAAATTAAGCAAATGGGATTGCACCAAATTTTATCTAAGTAAACAAGACATGATGGATGCTGAGGACAGATCAGGTAATTCTCCAAAGCTGCTGACTACCTAGGTTTGTCTACATCTACTATATCTCAAAAGAGAACAGGCCACACCCCAATCACATGGAAGAAAGCAAAACAGTGAGTGCTCGAACTCATTTTCCTCAACAGGCAACAGCAAGCAAAAGTAAACACATTATAGCCACTATATGCTGAAATTAATGAAAGCAATGCTTGCAATAAATTCTTATCTCGAGAAATTAAATCAGCAGCATGACCATGCCCTGAAATTGAGCTAAATCTACCAAAAATTCCTGCAATTAACACTCCAGTATGCACAGTACGCGTACCAATTTAGCTGATTTGCAGTAACTAACAACGTTAAGCAACGAATTGCACCGCTACATGCTAAATGTTTGCTCCCATACGCGCGTAAAAAGAGGGGGAATATACTTTCGCAGTGAACTAATTCACCGACGCCATCCAAACCAGCAGCCCCGACAAAGAGGGAAACCCGTCGCGTCGCGCGCATCCGGGATTCACCACCCCAACAGAGGAGATCACGGAGCTGTTAGGGAGCAGAGGCCTCACCGGCGAAGGTAGGGACCACATGGACGCCGGCGCCGCGGGATCGGACGGCCTCGAACACCTCGTCCACCAGAGGCGTCTCCTCGGTGGGCGCCTCCTCCCCTTCGAGCCGGATCACGTCCCCGCCACCCTTCCCGCCGCCCGCCTCCGATCCGCCGGCCCCCGCCGCCGCCGCGGCCGCCGCCTCCTCCGCGAGCTTGTGCGGCGACTGGCGCGCGGCGCGGGTGAGCGGCCCGCTGTGCAGCAGGTGAGGGGGCACGTGGAAGGCCGCGTTCCGCTCCTTGGCGTGCCTCTTCGACGGGGTGAACGACGACCCGCCCGACTTGCGCTTCCCGCCGCCGCCGCGCCTGCGCGGCGCCTCGGCCGGCGCGTCGCCCCCCTGATGAGCCGCCGACGCCGACGACTTGGGCTCCATGGCGCGGCGGGGGCGAGGCTTTTACCCCGGAGACGGACGGGGAGGCGACTCGACTGCACCCCTCTCTACCCGCAAGCAGCTTCGCTTTCTCGTCTTCTTCTCTCACCTCTCCTCTCCTCTCTTCCCTTCCGCCGCTCCGGTGCCGAATTTTGGGGACGCGGTGCTGGGTGCGCGTAGCGGCGGTCTACCGTCTCACTGGCAGGCTGGGTCCCACGCTGCCGGTGCCCGGTGGCTTAACGCCGGCCGGTCAGGGCCATCCGGTTTGCGTTTTTCGCTGCTTTCAACTGCGAAGCATGTATATCTCGGGGTAAAATAGATGGAACAGAACAGAGGCTCTTTTTAAGTTCTTGTGGTGATTTTGGCTTTCTGGTGTGTCGAGTCAGTTGAAAAAGAAAATATCTACAGGTAAATGAATCACTCCATATGTAGCTGAAAGTGATGATCACACGTATGATTTGTATAAGAGATAATGTCGCGTACGATACGGACAACTGAATCGCTGTGATACAGCTAATAATCTCACAGAACCTTGCTGGGAGCATTCTCGATTTGGATGGCTTTTAAGTTGCACCGCTGTAAAACTATAAAGTTATTGGAATATATAATGAGAAAATCGTTCATCAAATATGTCATGTATTGAATACCATCGCGCAAAGTGGAAGTAGCGAAAAGGACCACGCTTACGTGTAGAGTTAATTTCACATAAAAAAACTTATATCGATCTGTCATATACATGTCCATCATGTTTGTGTATCCATATGACGTGGTTATTTATTACAGTATATCATTGAAATCACATGAGATCTACAAGGTGCAAGTGGAGTGTTTGGCCAAGACTAATAAAGTGTATATGGATTGTTTGGTTAAGATATGTAAATTATAGATGAATTGTTTGGTCAGTGAATTACTGAATTTTGAAGTACATCATAATTTGTAGGCACATGAAACACAAGGCTAAACTCAACAACATCAACAAAATCAAATCAATTATACATAGTAGATGTAGGTCGTATTTGTTTTTCTTTCACTCTCTTTACAACTAATTGAAAAGGTGATAACAAACTTCATGATGACGTGGTACTCGATTAGGCATCTAGCATCACTATTTTATTTCTTGTACAAAAGTGTTTATTAAAGGAAATCTCTTGCGTTAAATACCGTGACACCATCTTGGGCTTAAACAAAAGGCACACTTGCACGATTTTACATAATTTTGGGTGATATTGGCTAAGCCAATGTTAAATTGCAAGATAATTATAAGTCGCTACTCTTGCCAAATTAAAATTGGCCTCCAGTGGACCCAGCATAACTACCATTAGCGACATGGCTAATTTTCATTCTTTTATCGGAACTAGCATTTCAAATTAGAAAGAGAGAAGTCATATTAGCTCGAAAGAAACCTATGACAACATCTCTTCTCTCAAACACAAACCACAAGACCACAGATGGAATTTCATACTTAAATAAGGATCATATGCTTGTGGTGCACCCAGAAATAACAAAAGGAGAAAAGAAAGAGAAATCTTTTATACTGAGGTACGCATGTCAAACCATGTTTTTTCTTGGTTGAGTACTCCCTCCGTTCCGTTTATATTATAAGTTGTTTTGACTTTGGTGAAAGTCAAACAAAACCAAGTTTGTAGATAAATATATTAATATTTACAATATCAAATTAGTTTTATTAAATCTACAATTAAAATATATTTTCATAATATATTTGGTTTGTGTTGAAAATATTACCTTTTTTATAAAATTTGTTAAATTTGAAACAGTTTGACTTTGACCAAAATCAAAACGACTTATAGCCTGTTTTGAAACAGAGCGAATATTTACAAGCTAATGACAAATTCTTAATTTTCTGTGATGAAATTGTGTTACACAATTTCGCCGTATGTAGTTATAGCGTCAATGCTAGTGGAGAAGGAAGGTCGAGGAGCTACTGATGCATTGATGCATTACTCCAAATAGCAAGGTGACGCGAGCCAAACCCAAACTTGCACCCTTGATTTGCTCTTAACCTCTTGTTAATTAAGCTAATAAAGTGTAACCATGCATTTGCCCAAACAACGCGCGCCCGCTCAAATCCCCTATTCCTCCTCCGATCTCTCGCTTTCCTTTCCCCACCACAGAGCCGCGCCTCCGACGCGATCACCCTAAACTTCTCGATCTCCTCCTCCTACGCCGCCGCCGCCGCCGCCGACGACGACGACGACGATGACGTCCGACGCGTCGCCGCAGCCCATCCAGAGCGCCAAGTCAGCCGTGGAGTCCCTCGCCGCCGTCCTCGGTGCCGCGCTCCCGGGCACCCTCGCCTCGGCCGACGACCCCGCGAACGCGCTCCTCCACGACGCCGGCGTCGCCCGCGCCGTGGTGGGGCGCCTCCGCAGGGAAGGGTCGGGCGCCGGGAACGACGGGCTCTGCCGGTGGCTCTACGACGCGTTCCAGTCGAACCTCCCGGAGATCCAGCTCGCCGTGCTCCGCTTCGTCCCGGCCCTCGCCGGCGTGTACATGTCCCGCGCCGTCTCGAGGAAGCCGCTCGCCGGGTTCGAGGCCGTGCTCCTGGCGCTGTACGCGCACGCCGCGGCGCAGCGGGGCTCCGGGGAGGCCGAGACCGTGTCGCTGCCGAACCTGGCCAACCCCAGCGTGTACCACGACGCGAAGGTGCCGCCCAAGACCAAGGCCGCCGAGCTCGACGTCGCCGTGCTCTCCCCCGCTCTGGAGCCCCACGGCACCATGCGCGCCACGCGCCGCGCCCGGATTGTCGGCGCCGTGCTGGAGCTCTACCACGGCAAGCTCGCCATCATGCCGCTCTCCTCCAAGATGGAATTCTGCGAGTTCTGCGTCGCCTGGACCGGGAACCGCAGCAAGCTGGACGACAAGCCGCGCGTCGCGGCTGCCTCCGAGCCTGCCGCCGCCGAGGAGAAGTTGCGGAGGGTGCCATTGCCATGGGAGCTGTTCCAGCCGGTGCTGCGGATCGTGGCACACTGCCTGCTGGGCCCGACGAACTCCGACGAGCTGAAGACGCAGGCCACCCGCGCCGCGGAGTGCATGTACTGGAGAGCCGCGGAGACCATGGACGCGCGCTCGGTGCTCGCCACCAGGAGCCTCGTCCGGCTGTCCCAGATGACGGAGGAGCCGATCCCTGAGCCGTCCTTCTCCGGCGCCGTCGAGACGAACATGGCGGAGCTGGAGGCCATGAGGGCTAACATCCTTAGCAACAAGAACTGAACTGAACTGAACGCAGTTGAATTAGTCGTCAGGATTCAGGAATTTGATCAGACACTCACACTGCAACACGAATTACAAGTTAAGTTACAACGCACACTGCAAGCCTGCAAAAGTTAGCAGTGTTGGCGCTTTTGTTAGTCAGGTACCTAGCACAAGTCTTCTCTCTAATGTGAGAAATTGAGAGATTGATCAGTAGATGGTGTACAGGTCTCTTCTCTCTGATGTGAGAAACCGAGAGATTGATCGGTAGATGTCTAGATGTTGTGTTATTGTGTTACTGGCCACAGAATATTCAGTCTGGATGTTTCTTTGATCACAAAATATTCAGTCTGGATGTTTAACAGACAAGTATTCATTTGGTTTCATGAATGGAAGTACTATTGCATTTTGATGGAGTAAGTGCATCCCTGATTCCCTGTCAACTCTGAAGCCTGGTATATTCAATGGTTCTTAAGGATCTTAGGTGGGCAGGTCACTCAATGAGAATGCTTTGTAAGAAACGTGCCCTGAGACCAAAGAATGAGATCATACTACTAGAACTGCATCCGAGACAACTGCAAATGAACAGAAGGAGCATATTTTTTGATGCGTATACAATAACAAGAATGTGAGATCAATCCTAAGAGCCCCACAATCCACATCCGTATCCTAGCGAAACCATTTAACGCAATCACTCAATCAATCTTGCAAACAGTGAAACAGAGGATTAAGAGCATTTTTGCATAAGAAGCCATCATTTCTTTCTTGTTTATATCATCTATTCATCCACCTTTAATGAACCCAGAGTTTTTTACATGCCACGAAGTTCAAACACCCCCAACCACACGGAAACATGGGCAAAAAAAAGCATCGCATGAACGATCCAGACAAGAGATTGGCGAAAGGGCGATCCCCTCTTCATCCACCCGATGAGAAAAACCCGCTCAAAACTCCTGGGAGGCGGAGCCGATGTCGCCCTTGCCGCCGCCCTTCTTGGGAAGCAGGACCTGCTGGATGTTGGGCAGCACGCCGCCGGCGGCGATCGTGACGGTGCCCAGCAGCCTGCTCAGCTCCTCGTCGTTGCGCACCGCCAGCTGGATGTGCCGCGGCACGATCCTGTTCTTCTTGTTGTCCCTCGCCGCGTTCCCGGCCAGCTCCAGCACCTGCGATTAACACAGCCAATGGGTGATCAGAACACACGATTCGGGGGACACGAGATCGGAAGATCCCACGCGGATCGAGCGGGAGGGGAAGGGATGGGGTTTACCTCGGCGGCGAGGTACTCGAGGACGGCGGAGAGGTAGACGGGGGCGCCGGCGCCGACGCGCTCCGCGTACTTGCCGGCCTTGAGGTAGCGGGCGATGCGGCCGACGGGGAACTGGAGCCCGGCCTTGGACGACCGCGACACCGCCTTCGTCGTCTTCGCCTTGCCGCGGCCGCCGCCTCCCTGAGAGGAACTCATCTCGCCGCCGAAGGTTGGAAGCTTCTGGAACTCTTCGAGATTGGAGAGAGAGAGAGAGAGAGAGAGAGAGAGAGAGTGGAGAGAGGCGGTGGAGGGGAGAGGCGGGCGGCGCCGCGGTTTTATAGTGTTAGGGTTGGAGCGGGAGGCGGGCTGTGATTGGCTGGTCTGGGGGAGGCGCGGATCGGTGACGTGGCAAGGTTAAATTCCCTATTTATTTTTAAAATGGGGAATTAAGCGTTTCCATGGAAGCATTTATTTTTAAATTTCAGGCGACTGCTGCCCTTCGGTTTCCTCCCATCATAATGCCAGATTTTTCAAAATTTTACACGTGTTTTCTTTTCACGGCTTTAACACTAAAAATTTGTACAGTTTAAAAACATAGTAATATTTTCATTATGTATACATTTTTATGTTGATTGAATGGAATGGTGGTATGTTGATATATCAGAGCGATATACAAAATCTTACTTTTAGAATAGATTTAATTTGCGGATTACTCGCATGTTTTAAAGCCTGTTTTGAATTGTTTTTAAGTGTTAATCTGTCAAACATGATGCACATAATATTTTTTTTGTTCAAACTATAAATACCTTGTTAATGGGACTAACCTTCATCTTTCTCAATGCTGCAAACAAACTCGTGCACTTTTGTGAGAATATTGGCATTAATAAAGTGTACTTTGTGAGAATGATAACATTAATAAAGTTGACATGACAATATTTTAAAATAAATGCACTTTTGGGATAATACTAACATCAATAAACAATATTTCAAAAGTAATGCGCGCGTATATACCATTTGACCCAATTTTTGTGGTCCCCATCTATCTAAGATGACAACTCATGAGTACAAGCAGACTACACGTGTCTCACAATAGGCTGGATTTAATTCCATTATCTAATAAAAACACGCATATCGTAACAAGAGTATACACGTCTTACAAGTTACAACGCGATGTCTTATTACATGTTAGATATTTTAATGGTCATTATACATACCAGAAGAACTAACACCTTTGAAATTACATGAGAAATATACAACTTGTACATTAGGATACTGTCCATGGTACTTGTTTACATGAGGAAAGACGATCTAACATCATGAGAAGAATGTGCCTTGCTACCTCCGTTTTAAAAGATAAGAAGTTTTGAGATTGGACATGGTTATCAAAAACATATGTAAGTAAACATGGGAGAGAGGAAGTGGATGAAAAAATAAATAAATGGTGGAAAATTGTAATTGGTTGGGAAGAGATTTTAAATATAAAGTTGTTATATGTTGGAACAAATTCTAAATGCTACAATGCAAGGTATAAATTGTTTTTCGAGGATAATGCATAGTCTTGCGATCCGTAGAAACAGTTTTTTTTTCCTATCCGCAATTTCGCATAAGTAAAGTTGAACCTTAAGTTTGCAGGGAACATGCACATTTTTTACACATTATGTGGACTCTCCATTACTAGGATTGCTATTCAGCGCACGCATGTTTCCAACATACACTTTTTGATATGATAGTTTTCAAATATATTTTTTTGGTTCCGCGCCGCACGTCCTTGTCGGGGTCGCCGTGGAGCCGGATGGATAGCGCGGTGGGGTACGGAGGGTCGTCGGCGACGCGGACGAGGAGCTCCAGGCCGTCGAACGGCGACAGCCTGAACGGGGACGTCCCGTCGGGGCGGTCGTGCCAGTTGTACAGGGTGACGTAAGCCCTCGTCTCCGAGCACTCGATGACCGCCCAATCCGGCTCCGTCCTCTCACCCACCATGTGGAGACGAACCACGCTATCCAGCAACCCCCACGATGGAGCAGGCCGCGCCGTCGCCATGGCTGACCTAGAGTTTTCTTTTTTCTCTCTGCTAATTTTCTTCGCCTTTTACCTTTTCTTTCGACGCGACGCGAGGCGTTGCGTTGGTGTTGGGGAAGGGGATCGCTGTCGATGCGGAACGATATATAGAGGGGGAAGAGGAAGAGTAGTCGGAACGGAAACGGGATGCGCGGGATAGGTGGTTCGGCTTGGAAGCCCAAACCGACTCGAGAAAGAAGTACGACTGCTCCCTTCATCCCGTCTCCCGTGCGACGCCAGCCAGAAGGGAACGCGAACCGTGTGTGTCGTGGTCTTCGCCAAGTCATGGACGTTTAAAAAATCAAAAAAAAAGTTAAACGCCCCAATTAAGGGCTTCATGTTGCAATGCATGGAAGGGATGGAGTATCATGTTTTGCCATTGCATATGCATGCAGCCGTTGCCAAAAAAAAAAAAAAAGAAGAAGAAGAAGAAGAGAGAGTGAATCAACTAATTAGAGCAAAGGGCATCTCCAATGCTAAGTGTTTATACAGGTGCTTAGAATGTGATCAAAGTTAAGCACCCTAGATAAGAGCCAGACGTTTCTAATGCACGGGTGCATTAGCACATAATTAATTAAGTATTAACTATTTTAAACTTTAAAAATGAATTAAAATGATTTTTTTAAAGCAACTTTTATACAGATTTTTTTTAAAAAAACACACCGTTTATCAGTTTGTGAAGCATGTGCACAGAGAATGAGAGGAATATCCTCTTTCTCACAACGGCTCAAACGCATAGAATTGTTGGAGCCTATCATTGGCCTGCACGAAAATTACTTCGTCACTGATTTAAAGTTTTAAACACCAGCCCCTCGTGCAGCAGCGATGCCATGGATTAGAGCAGGTATAATAGGAGACTATATACCAGCTATAAACATATATCGAGAAAATAAAATATGGTAGAAAAGAGCAGCGGGCTTTGTAGCCAGCTGCAATACGGCTCCAAGACACAACATGTGTATGATAGGTGTGACCATGTATTAATAGTGCAGTACTACTATTGATGAATTAGCTATTAAGTTAACTGTAGGTGATTTGGAGCTAGTAGTTAGCTATAGTATTGAACTTGCTCTTAGCGTCGCGTTGGTTCGATTCTTTTTAAAAAAAACCCAGTTTTTTTTCTCCTAAGCGTCCATCCAACAACTATGTTTGAGATACCCGAAGCTTATATGAAAGAGAGAAATTAAAAAAAAAGAGTATATATGTACAAAATTCTTAATGACACTACGTGTTACGCTGTGAGTATATCTAGATTTTCTATAACTTTCATCTATTTGAATCAAATGGTTGAGATCATTGTTTATAAGAGTTTTATAAAAGAAATTTAGTACGTCTAGCAATTAATGCTCATAAAATAAAAGAGAAGTGTTGGCTCTCATGAAAGAGTTAACTATACACGTATTCCAAAATATTTACATTAATTAAATTTATAGTAAGAGAAATAGATAGTAGAGAAAAAAAAATAGAGCCAACTTTATAGTTAACCTATTATACATGTTAACTTTAATATGAGCTAATAGCCAATAGTTAGCTATACTACTAGACTTGTTGTTAAGCGTCAATTCGTTACACTTTTGTATGATGTTCGTTAGCTATTATTAAAAAAATAACCCACCAACATATATAAAAGTAGAAGGAGAGATTAATTTCTAGTCTATCCATAGAAATTGCTATATTTTAAGAATATTTTAAGATAGATGAGTATTTACCACCTCGTGGCTTTGTCACACTTTTTTATACTTTAGACCCACAATTTATTTGAGATTTTTAAAAAGATATATTGTTTACCAAAACTTTTTGCATAAACATACTGCTTGGGAGAAACTTTATAAAAACGTACACTCACTAGTGGCAAACAAATTGATGTGCCAGTCTCATCTAGAGCTTCAGCGACACCTAATTGGTGTCACACACTCACAGTGCAGGAACATCTCTAGAAATTCGAGGCTTTAGGTTCTAATTTTTTTTAAAAATTATATGTCTAATATGCTATACTTTCACTCAATTATATAACATCAACGTGTGTTGTTTCGTATAATATTTAGTAATAAATCAAATACTAACGCTAAAAGAGTAAAGGTAGTACTAACATCATGTTCTAGTGAAAAGTATCATCACTTTAGTGTTTATTCAAATGAAATATAGCAGACATGATAGGAAATAAATGTCTTCTTGTTTTATAAATAAAGAAAGAGACAATAACATTAGTTTCAATCCAATCCAATCCAACATTCAAATTACAGCTAAATGAGATTGACTGCTTAAGATACAGATAAGGTTCTCGCGTTAGCATAGAGGACTACCGATCATACATTTGACAAAACAACACCTCTCAAATTTTTGTAAGTTTAGACCATTGGATGGCTTCAAACCCAAACCCTGATCCCTTCTTTCTCTTTTCCTTTTTCCTCAGCGTCGCACACCTGAGCGTCTGCTCGATGCGCTGTCGTCTTGTCTACCGCCACCACTTGGCCTCGCCAGCTTGCCGGAAGACATCTCAACAACATCGACGAGGCCCGCCTTGTCCGGCCCTCTCTACTCCTTCTCGATCCATTGCTCCTAACCTACTGCTATTGACCCCTTCACCTTCGGCGGTGGCATCGTCGACTCATCGCCCACCTGTTCGCTGCCATGGGCCCGATGGCCTCGACGAAGATTTCTCCATAGCGTCAATATTTGTCGCCATGGTGCTGTAGCGGCGTTGCGCCTCCTGTCCTCCTATGAGGCCAGCCTCATCAAGCAGTAGAGGCATGGAGCTCTAAAGCCCGCCCACGCCATGCGCCGAGTAGTTTGTGGTCAACGAACGCGTCGTTGAGCTCTCGCCGGTGCAGTCCCCCTTCGATCCTGCCAAGAGTGATAGGTGGATGAAGACCAAATTAGATCCCCAGAGGAAAGGAAAGAATGAAGGAATTGATGACATGTGTCTCCCATGTTTTTTTTTCATGTTATTGATATTGGGTCTCGCTATTTTCTTTTCTGGTTGTAAGCAATGTCTAAACTATCTTAGGACTACATTTACGCTGGTTTTGAATTTTGATAGATGTGGGATGTGTTGTAATTTGTAAATTTTTTGCGGTTGAGGGACTTGATCGAAACTCGGTCCTTAAATAAGGACCAAAACTGAACTTTTTTGTCTTTCACAGAATTCACCAGGCCCATCACTTGCGTTGTGTGTTAATCCACCGTATCGCCCGTCGCTCCAGCAGCTGCCACCCGCGCGCGCCGCCGCGGTGAGGCCAGTCTGTGTCCGCCTTTCCGGCCGGTCTGGGTGCCCCGTGCCCGTGTCCGGTGTCCAAAGAACTCCCTCCAAACACCGGCGCCATGGGCTTTGCTGAAGAGAATCCCGTCGCCGACGGGAGGCTCGGACGGCCGCGGCCGCGACGCTCCGCCGCCGTCGTCTGCGAGCGGCCGCCGCACAGGACGGGACCAGCAGGCGGCAGCTGTTTCCTTCCTCGGCAAGCCAGGCTCCACGCAGGTGACGTGTCTCCCTGTGCCTACCAAATGTGGGCCCCACATGTCAGTGGACGGCAACCGCCACGTCAGATTCGCCGCCCGCCTCTCTCGTCGCCGAGAGCCTATTTAAACCCGACGCCGCCTCGGCGCTAACCGCCGCGACAGCAAACACCTCGCCTCTCTCTCTCTCTCTCTCTCTCTCTCTCTCTCTCTCTCTCCCCCTTTCTCTCTCGCTTGCTGCTCGCTCCTCGCCGGCGACGAGGGCAGGAAGCCATGTTCGGCACGGAGTCCAGCAGCACGGGCGGGAGCTCGTCGACGAGCACAGGCGACAGCCCTCACTGCTGGAGCCCGGGGACGAACGTTCAGCCGGGCGCGGGCGTGGGCTTGAACTCGATCTGCTTCGCGTCGTCCGGCGACGGGCCCGCGCGCCTTGGCGTGGCGCCGTTCGAGAACGGGCAGTGCGTGCGGCTCCTCAACCGCGGCCGCGGCGGCTACCTCTTCGCCGACGAGTCGGGGGTGCGCGTGCGCACCGACTGCCGCCGCGGGCTGATCAACACCGTGTGGTGCGTGCAGATCCTGGGGGGAGACACCCCGCACATCTTGCTCCGCGGCGCCTACGGCCGCTACGTCGCCGGCACGCCCTTGGGCGCGGACGAGGGCCACATCGGCATCCTCGTCACGCAGCGCGTCTTGGAGACGATGGACACCAACGTCATGTGGCGCACCGTCCCGGGCCCGAGAGGCGGAGGCGTTGTTCTCATCAACGCGAGCTCGTTCAATGGAGGTCTGAGGGCCCTCCGGACCAACGGCAAGTACCAACGCTGGAACACGGGCGTCAGCCTCCAGTGCATCGACCGCTTCAACGCGCGCTTCAGCTCGATGATGGAGTGGGAGGTTCAGGTCATCCCCACGAGGGTGCAGAGGCCACCGTTCCAGGTGGGAGGAGCAGCATGGGTGAGTTCATTACCCGCACCCTCATTTCTTGCACAGTTCTTGGTGATTCTGCAAACTTGATCGGCGATTGATCTGTTCGGCTATTATTGCAAATAGAAGTGCTCTTTCTACCATTTCTGTTGCGCGAAATTTGTGGAGACGTATGTGTTCTAGGTATTGTGTGATCAAAGACTTGCTCTGCCAATTGCCATGCTCTGTTAGTTGTGCAAATACTATTCTGCCTGTTGTGGTCAATTCTTCAAACCTTTACACTTGATCTAAATCTATTTGTTCTTGTTCTTGCTGATTCTTGGTCTGCGATAAGCTTCAACTTGTGTTAATGATTGGGTTCTTTGGAGAAACTAATTCTGACGATAGGATCATTCAGTGGTAGTTATAATTGGTCGGTAGTATTGACAAAATTTGTGGACTCTAGTTTTGCTGCACCTTTTTGTAACTGCAAACTCGGTTGCAAGCAGCTAGCTGTTGCCGAATAGTTTCTGGTTAAAATTATTTGAAGCAAAAGTAGTTTCCTTCTTGCTTCAGGTGTTAATTTGTGGACTGGGTTCTTAAATGAGATGCATCTATGCCGAATTAGCGCTCATTTGCAAGTCTATTCTATTCCTCTGTGTCCACTAACATAGTTCTAGTCTGCCTCTTGTGGCTAATTCTTCTGTTAGTTCAGAGATTAACGGACTAGTTGTTGCTGATTCCTGGTCTGCAGTAGCTTCAACTTGTGTTACAGATTATGTTCTTTGGTTGATAAAATTCTGATGATAGATTTGCTTGGAATTAAGTTCTGATGATAGGATCAGTAAGTGATTACTACAATTGGTTGTCCGTACTGATAAGTTCTTTTACTGCACCTTTTCTGTAACTGCAAAGTCAATTACGAGCAGCTAGTTTTGTCGAAAAGTTTTTGATTGAATGTCTTTGAAGCAAAAGTAGCTTCCTTCTTCTTTAGATGTCAATTGGTGAATTGGGTTCTTATAAATGAGATCACTATTTGTGTCATCTATGTCAAGTTATACCTCTGTGTTCAAGTCTGTTTTTATACCTCTGTGTTCACTGTCCACTGACATCTTTCTTCAAATTTGCATAAGCAGCTTTGTGGGCTACAGCGCCGAGGCTCTGGAGAGATACAAGTCGGTGTTAGGGTGGCTGATGATGATGGGAACTTCAATATCCCGGGCCCGCAAAATCTGTCGGTCCCTGGAAGGAGTCTGATTGAACTGGGCAGTGTCCTGGAAGATCGACTCGGCAGCAACTTTCGCTTCCGGAACATGTCCATCTTTATTCGAGCAGGCAGTCTTGGGCAGCCCTTCCCTCTGCTCACTGATCTTCCCAGTGAACTTGACTACTTCGAGGTCGTGGTGTTCATGGTTGGTACACCAGGTGAGAAACTTCTCACTGATGAACTCACCCATTCAGTCTTCTGCACACTATTGTTCTTCTGTCAGAAATAGGGAGCTATTTGTTTTGCCAAACTTTCATCACACTGTCAGACATTTTTTTTGTTTAGCTGTGTGTTTTACCACTGGGAAGTGTGATTATAGAAAGTTATAGAAAAGGTATATCCAGCATGTCGGTGAAGAGAAGTCAATACACATTAATACCTACGCTGATACAACAGAATTAGTCTAGCAGAAAACTAATGTTTAAATTTGCTTTCATGCTGATGGGTTTTGCCTGCTTTCATGCTGTATCGTGTACTCCATATCTGTTATCTGTTCGCATTCAACATTCCGCTGTTTACTTTGAAGTATATGCTGGTGATCTAATTTAGGAATCTTAAAAATAAGGAGCTATTTTCTCACTGCTTATGCCCTGTGCTTTTCTTTTTTGAGAAAGAGAGGTCAAGCCCTCTCCTACTCCTATTATTAGAAATGGAATAGTGTTATTATGTCTTGTGCAACTGTATCGGTAACATAAATTATTTGATTGTATCACTCAGTAAATGTAATTTGTTTTCTGGATTCCTAATTCTGATCATTCACCTTTGACATTGTGACACCAGGGTACAGGCGGCTGCGCTTTCCAGATATTGATGCTGCATAGGAGAAAAGGATAGGAATAGGACCAGGCAACACTTTCTTCCCCTCCCGGCCTCCCCTGGACAGTGTGGTCGACGCCTCCACCATTTTACAGCAACATGATGGCTTTGGAGGATTAGAAAAGTCCCCTTTGGTTTTTCTGAACAGTCCCTGGCAATGTATCAGTTTACTGTCACTACTAGCAATAAGATAATCAGTTACCAAAAAAAAAAAAACAGTCCTGGACTGATTCTTTCGCAACTCTTTTGGACATTAGGAGACGGCTTTGTTCTTCTGATGTTTTTGGCACTTCGCTGGAAGTATGACTATGAGTATGCTTCTTGCTCATAGGAATGTGCTGAAGTCGTTAGTTCTCTGTTAATTGTTTCTGTGACTTGCTATAAATTGGATACTTCAGTATGCATTTTTTTCCCCTCAAATCCTTTTTTATGTTATGCCCTTTCAGTTGCCTTCCTGCATGCATTGCAGGCTTCGGTCTGTGCAATACTGCAATTCGCCCGCGAGGAGGACATTGTTTTCTTATGAAGCTTTGTAGGAGAGCTATCAAAGCTTTGAATGCTGTAGACTTGTGCATACACTGTTGCCCGTCAGTTTTTATGAAGCTCTTTCATTGCCTTGTCGATCCGTATAAAATCAATTTAAAAATAAAAACCTAGTACAGTACCAATTTGCGACTTGCCCTCTGGAACACGTGAGCACCAACGTTCTAATTTGCCTTGCCACGATAGAAAGAGACTTGCGTTTGAGAGAAGCGTTCTAATTTGCCTTGCCATGATAAATATAAACTTGCGTTTGAGAGATGGAGAGAAAGTCCCTCATTTTTCGAGCGTACGTTTTGTAAGTCACACTTGCATTCCGCTGCCCATCTTACTTATTAGTACATCCCTAAAGGATATCTTGTACTTCTATTTCGGACCACAATTAAATTTGTACTATTGTACACTTCTTAGTTTCATCATACATCAGCTAGCGTGCCACCATCGGAAGTTTGGGGATAACAGTTAACTTTGTCCGGGCCTTAGGGAAATCCTCGGGTCCGCCACTGTATCCACTGGAGCCGAGCTTAGGGGACGGATCAAGGAGGCCGGTGGATCATCCTTATCGTCGCCATCGTCGTCGTCGTCGTCTCCCACCTGATCGTCCTCGTTATCGGTGACGTCGACGTAGCCGTGCAAGACGAACCGGCGGAGCACCCTCTCCTCGTACTCCATCCTGATGTGGTGCGTCTTCTCCACGTGCCGCGCGGCCTTAGCGAGGGTCTCCCTGAGGTGTTGCTTCATGCCGTCGTCGATATGACGCTCCCGGGGACGTCGAGCATGTCGAGGAGCTTCGACCGGAAGGGCCTCTCCTCTCGAAGGCAATGGCGCGGTCGATCTGCTCCGGCGTCAGCCGCCTCGTCCGCCTCACCTTCCCTTCCGCTTCCGGCGCCGCCATTGTATTGTACCCAGCAGCCAGCACCGAAGCGATCGATTGGAATCAAGCACGCCGGTGGTTGGTGCCTTGGTGGATTTTCCTCGCCGCAGCTGCCCGATGCCGGATTGAGCTTTGAGCCATCGAAGACGACGACAATGTATCGTTTCATCAGAACAAGAAAAAAAATGAGTCGGAATCGGCTCTTCTACTCCGTTCCCGTACAAGTCAGACTTGATTCGTCGTCTCGTATCGTACGTGTGCTTGCTACGGGCAGATCGGTACGGCCTTTTGTCTGGATGAGCCAAAATTCGGACGCGACATTTTCGCCAAAATTCCAGCCTACAGACGAGATGGGCCGGTGTTTCGGCCTATCCAAACAAAGCCCTACACGGGGTTCCTAGCTTCCGTGGCCCCACCTGGCGGTGTCTGGAACGAGAGCACACTCGCCAACTCGCCGCCCGCGCCGCCGCCAGCTTTCCTCCCCGCCGTTTCGTTCCTCCACAAGCCCCAAAATGTGGGCCCCGCATGCCAGTGAATGGCGACCGCCACATCGGATTCGCCGCCCCGCCTCGGCGCTTCGGCGGTAACCGCCGCAACAACAAACACCTCGCCTCTCTCTCTCTCTCTCTCTCTCTCTCTCTTCCCCTTTCTCTCTCGCTCGCCGCTCGCCGGCGACGCGGGCAGGAAACCGCACGCGATCCGGTTGGTGAGGCGTGTCGGCGCCGGAGCGGCCGGAGGGAGGCCGTGGCCAGTGGCCACGTTTCATCTTGGAGCCCATGCGCACGCGGTGCAGCCCGGGGGATAGCTCGTCGACCGGCAGGTGACAGCCCTCGCAGGTCGCAGCTGGAGCCCGGGGCCGAACGGATCCGCGGACCGCGGGGCGTGGGCGTGGCCGCGGGCGGGGGCTTCGAGTCGATCCTCGACCTGCTGCGTCCCGCGGGGCTGGGCGTGTCGCCGATCCTCATGCGCGGTGGCGTGCTGCGGCCCACGCGGGGGCTTGGCGTGGCGGTTGCGCCGTTCGAGAAACGGCCAGTACGTGCGGCTCCTCAACCGCGGCCGCGGCGGCTACCTCTTCGCCGACGAGTCAGATATTGACGCTGCGTACGAGTACTACGCGCAGCTGCGCTATATCCAGATATTGACGCTGCGTAGGGAAAAAAAAAAGAATAGGATCAGACAATTCCATCGACACCTCCACCATTTTACTACAGCAAACGGGATGGCTCCAGAGGAGTAAAAGTTTCCTCTGTTTTTCTGAAATCTGAACAGTCCCTGGCAATGGATTAGTCTACTGTCACTACTAGCATTAGGTTAATCAGTTACCAAACTGTCCAATTTGTGGACTCTTCTTTCACATCTCCTTTTGAGACATTAGGAGATCAATCTGGTTCTTCTGATATTTCTGAGTTCTGACATTTCAGAGGAACCACGAATGTGTTGCTTGCTCATAGGAATGGGATGAAGTCCCTACCTCTCTGTGGCTGATATGTTAACTTGATAGAAATTGGATAGTTCGGTATGCTTTTTCTCCCTCAATTCGATATTTCAATTCCTTTTTAGGCCCTTTTTACATGCGTTCGTGAAGGCCTTGCAGTCTTCGGTTGGTGAAATCTGCTGCACTAGTCTTCTGCCCTTCGAAGAGGACATTATTTTCTTTTGAAGCTTTGTAGGAGAGCTAAGCTACCACCTTCGTTCTCTTGGGCCTTCGAATATGATACCAAGTTTCTCAGTTCATTTCCTTCGGAAAAAAAATAAGCACGCAAATATATAGGAGTAGTACAAATAACGTCAGGAATAAATGCTTTGTATCAAATTACCATGACATTTGATCTCAACACTGTGCCACTCAACAAGTCAACAGAATAGGGTTTATTCAATTTAGAGGAATTTTAACCCCTATAAATAGGAAAAAAAAGAAATAGGAATGCATGTACACTTTAATCTATTTTTTTTAAAAAAAGGTATGAGTTGATGAAAATTTTCAAATGATTTCTCTCTACAACTTCTAGGAAGGAAAAATTTCTAATGGTTTTCTATACTTACATTCCTACAAACCAAATGGCACCCAAAGGAATTAATCCTTAGTAATCCAAATCCTTTGTTTTTCCTCCAAACTTAACAAGAAGAATGTATTTTCTCCAAGATTAATTTTTGATTTATAATTTCTCATATACTATAATTTTATAACAACTAAATTATAACCATATAAAGTAAACTAAAATATCAAATCAATGATATTATTTTCAGTAAATAAAGTCCAATTCATATTATACTAATTGTTGACCAAACCTTTTAAAAGTTGATTCTTAATATATATGCATATATCATATTATGAGATGGATGTAGTAAATAAAAGATTAAATTTGCAAGTAGAACTTGTTTCAGGATCCCCAGAAACATGCCAACCCTTTTCTTGTATTTTTCGACTTCATATCAGTACAATGGCCTGATCTTGGAATTTCATATTAGTTCTGTATAAACTAAGTTAAAACTATAGTTTGCCGGATCAATCTCTAGCTAGGGAAATCCTCCGAGCATGGCCCACACGTCAGCCACCTACCTGCCTAGAGGTGGCCAAACGGGCCGGGCCAAAACGGGCGGCCCGAGGCACGGCGGAACCTGTAGCCGGCACGGCCCGGCACGGCCTGCTACAGTAACGGGCCGTGCCGGCACAGCACGAGTAGCCGTGCCGTGCTTGGGCCGCCGGCCGAGCCCGCGGGCCGGCACGGCACGGCACGGCTACTGTAGTAAGTCCGCATCTCATCCTTCCGCAAGTCCGTATCTCATCCCTCCCAACTGACGGCCCAGCCCGCTAGCCGCCTCCGCAAGTCCGTTGAGCACCCCTCCTAGCTGATGGCCCAGCCCGCCAGCCACCTCCGCAAGTCCGCATCGCATCCCTCCGCGCCATTTCGGTTCCTGGGCCAACCGTGCCCCGTCCACGGCCCATTTTTCATTCACGGGCCCGTACTGACACGGCGGGCCACACGCATGCCGTGCCGGCACGGGCACGGCCCGGCCATCCACGGGCCGTGCTTGGGCCGGCGGCTCGGCACGTGGGTCGGGACGGCACGGCCCGTTTCATGAGCCATGCCTAACGGGCCGTGCCGAAACGGGCCGTGCCGGACCCGTGCCCGTGCCGTGCCGGGCCGGGCCGCCCGTTTGGCCACCTCTATACCTGCCCCCCACCGCAGTCAATCCACAACCTCCATACGGCTGGGGCCAACCGCCGCTAAGTCCAAAGAGAGAGAGAAAAAAAAAAAAACTCTCCGCAGCCAAATCGAGATCTCTTTCCCGTCCTCCAAGCCGGCGACTCCCTCCCCGTCCGGCGGCGGCGTCGGCGTCGGCGTCGGCGGCGAAGAGATCGATCGATGGCGTCGGCGTTGTCCTCCCTGCGCTACGGCGACAGCCTCTCGGTGGTGGCGATCTCGGGCGCCACGGCCGTGCTCTGCGAGGCCATCTCCTGGCTCCTCATCTACCGCACCGCCACCTACAACTCCCTCCGCGCCACCATCGAGCGCCACTCCCGCAAGCTCGACGCCATGAAGGCCGGCGCCTCCAACTCCTCGTCCTCCTCCTCCGCCGGCGCCGGCGCCTCCGGGTCCTCCCAGCCCGCGGGCTCCTCCTCGTCGCGGGCCAAGAAGATGGACCGCGTCGAGACCAGCCTCAAGGACGCCGCGCGGGAGCTGTCGCTCTCCAAGCTCAAGTCCGGCGCCGTCGTGGCCGCCGTGCTCTTCGTCGTCTTCGGCCTGCTCAACTCCCTCTTCGAGGGCCGCGCCGTCGCCAAGCTGCCCTTCGCCCCGGTGCCGCTCGTCCAGCGCATGAGCCACCGTGGCGTCCCCGGGAACGACCCCACCGACTGCTCCATGGTCTTCCTCTACTTCCTCTGCTCCATCAGCATCCGCACCAACCTGCAGAAGCTGCTCGGCTTCGCGCCGCCCCGCGCCGCGGCCGCCGCCGGCGGGGGCCTCTTCCCCATGCCCGATCCGAAAGTAAATTGAGGTAGCGGATTTGATCCTTTGCTCCAATTCTCCCCAATACTTACCGTTATTGGCCGTGCTAATTATACTAGAACTGAATAGATCAGGATGCTTAGTTCTGATTATGAAATTTGCATACTGGATCTACTGATACAAACGGGGGCTTGAATTTTCTTTTGTTATGATCCAACTTTCTGATGCATTTGCCTGATATTGTAATGAGATTGGAATGCATTTAATATCCTTCTGGAATTGAATGAGCACATAGGTTTGCTCCAAAACTTGAGGTGTATCCTGAGTATTGTTTTTCCTGTTATTTTGTGGGGTAATCTAGATTATGGATTCCCTGAATTGATTATCTGCTCATTTGGATGAATTCATGATGTTATGTGGATTGCTTGATGTATAAGAATTAGTCCCGACTTTTGAGTTCTTACCCCTTTAGAGAATGTGCAAAAGGATTGCGCACCTTTGTATTATGAAGGAACAAAGGTTTTTACACCACCTGCATGCAAAAGCAGCAGATCGACCTGAGTTCTGGCCCTGATCAATGATCAATGCTGTAGTTCAGAAGTGTGCTTTGATAACATTGAGTGTGTGTTTGTACATTTTTTAAACAGTTTTAGTGGCCAAGAAACAATAGCTTTAGCTAATTTCTCGTCTTTAATCTGTCTATGTCTGTTCTCTGAGTTCAAAATTGTGCAAGCATGCCCCAATAGTTCTTCCTCATGTTTCTGGGGCAAAATTCAGCACATTCAAGCAGCATCCCTATTGCTGTTTGTTGTGAATCTGCGCTTGGATCTACGCTGTGGATGTTTATGGAATTTACATTTTATAAGTTCTGGAAATAATGTGATTGAATTTTCCAATTTTTAGTGGATACAAATTTTGTGTTGATACTTTCATTAAGGACGAGCCGACAATTATCCGATTAGTTCATGCTAGCCCGTTTCTGTGGATAGGTGTTACTCAGGTCTAACATCCAATAATTGGGTACCCTACCAAAGAGCACTTTTGGACCTAACAGTTGCCATGCTTTATTCATTCTGTGCCACTAGGACTGTTTGTTTTTAATCAGTACTTTGTTTAGTCATAATGGGGTTTTTCATTAACCTACTTAGTGAGGCGTGGACATGTGTAATGGAGAAAACCTTTGAGAATATTTTCTCAATAGGGGTCTGCCTCTCCAATGTATGTCAAACTAGTGATTTATCTCACTACAGTGTATAGTAGCTTTGTGCAAGTAATAGCCGCTTGTTCAGAGAAGTATGATCCATGGGTAACCATTGATAAATACCAATACCTCAGTTCTGTGGTAAACATACAAAATGTATCTCAGAATTGCCATATGATTTAGTAGTCAAAACATCCCAAATAGCTTGCTTGATTTTTTTTGTTTGACTGTTTGAAATTTTAATCTTTTGACTTTGAACATGCTGTTTAAGTGAACAGAACACTGAAATACTGATGCTTGATGAATTTACACTCTGTATGGTGGTGAGGATAGTTCATGCTGATCACTGATTGAACTATGTAAGTCCTTGCATAGTTTCCCTTTAGCGATCTTTATCATGGTGTACATTGTACTTCGATTGTTGAGTAGTACTGTAGCACTTGAGATAATCATATATCTGTAATTTGGCATCTGCAGCAGCAGTTTCAGACGTACTGGCGTACTGCAGTTGCAGCAGCAGAAATTAGGCCAGCCATTTCAGTAGTAGTACTAAAATTAAAGTTACATGCGTGTAGAATCCCATAATTCCTCCTTGGATTAAAGTTATTTTTCTTATCTGTTTCTTTTTGTACAGAACAAGCAAAAAGTTTCTTCCTCTATTATTCCCTAATAACCAGTGGTTCTTTTCTGCAGCTTTCATGCACACCCCCATGACCGTGACGGTGTTGATTTCGGCATGGACTTCCGTCTCCGAGAAGAGTGATTACGATGGAAACGGGGAGAAATGCCATGAGATTCTGTACTCATACGCCTGTTTACAAATTCGTTTCCCATAACTTGCTAGCCAGGTATTCGCACACATGACCTGCAAACTGATGGAAGCTAGACTTTTTATTTTTATTATTCCATAGAGCAAGCAGTGAAGTGAACTTGACCACGTGAAGCCAGGTTGCTGCGTGTCAATGAAACCGTGCAGCCAGCTATCGAACTCTTCTAGCCTTTTGTCTCTTGTGTCAAAGATAACATTGTTGCCATGATGCCATCCCCTCTTGCTCTGTTGTGTGGACTTGTGATTGGGCCATTTTCAGCATCATATCTGCTTGCTGTGTGTGATTGTGCCAGCGGAGCCGAACTTCCAGATCCCGAAAATTTCGCCCAATTTCTTCGAGGCCTGAGGTTCACTCGATGTAGTAGCAAGCAGTAGCACTACACTGACAAGCGCCGACAGTAGCTCAAAACTCGAGCAGTAGGAGTACCGATCTGTTGTTACTCACCAAACCGAATGATTTGGTGGTTCTAATGGTATCATCAAACTTTATTAGTACCCCGACGTGAACAACAGCAACTTGACATAAACAACAGACCAAACAGCCCCATCCTCACCACACTGGCACACTCCTCGCACATTCTCACATTCGTATAGGTCTACGAGGAAGCGTTTAGTAGACGAGTGTCGGCGGCTACATCCATCCGTCCATGATCCATCCAATTCCAATTGGGGGATCCACATGCGCATCGCCTCTCATCGCAGGGCAAGGCGTCCGGGAGTGATTCTAATCCCTCGAGGGGATATCCCCTCGTATACCTTTTTCCTCTAAATTTGATGCAAATAGTTGTGAAAAATTCTGAAAAAAATTGACAATGTAGAGTATAATGATACCTACTAGTCCACTAAAATTCATGTTCAAATTCAATCTACACATCGAGAAACAAAAAATACAAATTTAGATATAAACAGTACACTACTATTCATACGCTGAATTTGTCTTTTTTATATCTCGACGTGTGAGTTGAGTTTGGACTTGAGATTTTGTGGAGTTGTATATATGTGTTGTATGAATGTTGTCAATTTTTTTCAGAATTTTTCATAATCATTTAGATGGTTTTTGAGCAAACGAGGGAACATCCCCTCGAGAGATTAGAATAGTTTCCCAAGGCGTCCTCCTCTCCTAAGATTCGCACCCTCCACCAACCCAAGAACGGCATCTGCCCCCTTTAATTGGAGTCGCCGCGGCGCGGACCGGCATGTCGGGCGCGCGCATACACCAGCAAATTGCCAAATCCTAGCGTCGAAAGCGCCCCCAGACCACGAGCCAGTCAGAGACGGATCTGGCCGGCCGATGCGCGCGTGAGGCATCGTCAGCCAGAGCCAGCTAGTGTGTTTGTGTGTGTCACTGTGGTGGTGTGTGGCCTGTCACCTCACCTGATCCAACACAAGCGCGAGGAGGCGAAGGCGATGCTGCAGCGGTTGGGCATCGGGGGCCGCGCGGCGGAGGAGACCGAGCCGGCGCGCTTCGCCTTCGCCGACGCCCTCCCGGCATGGCCGCAAGGTGAGTGGTGTCTCTCTCACGCTTCAATTTGGATGGATTCTGTCTCGCTTTATCCGAGTGGGGGGTGTTGATTTGGTTATGGATTGGATTAGGTGGTGGGTTTGCGACGGGGAGGATCTGCGTGGGGGAGCTGGAGCTCGCGGCGGTCACCGCGTTCGAGAAGATCTGCGCCCTGTCGGCGACGAAGGGCGGCGGCGGCGGCGTCACGTTCTACAGGCCGGCCGGCGTGCCGGGGGGGTTCTCCGTGCTCGGCCATTACTGCCAGTCCAACACACGCCCGCTCCACGGCCACCTGCTCGTCGCCAAGGCGGTGGCGGGCAAGCCGGAGTCGGAGTCGCTGCCGCCTCTCCGGCCGCCGCACGACTACGAGCTCGTGTGCGCGTTCCGCGCCGATGGCGTCGGGGAGGACAGGAAGTCTTGCCGTGGGTACGGCCGCACCGGCGCCTACTTCTGGCTTCCCGTGCCGACGGATGGGTACCGGGCGCTCGGGCTGCTCGTCACGGCTGAGCCCGACAAGCCGCCGCTCAGGGAGGTGGCGTGCGCCCGCGCGGACCTCACCGACGAGTGCGAGCCCCACGGGTCGCTGCTGCAGCTCCAGCTCGTGGGGCAATCGGCGTGCTGGTCGTCGTCGACGGTCCCAGCGGCGTTCGCCCTGCGTGGCATCAGGCCGACGCACCGGGGGATGTGGGGGCGGGGCATCGGCGCCGGGACGTTCTGCTGCGGCGCGGTGGGGCTGTCGCCGCGGGAGCAGGGCATGGCGTGCCTCAAGAACGTGGACCTCGACCTGTCGGCGATGCCGACGCTGGAGCAGGCGCACGCGGTGATCCGCCACTACGGCCCGACGCTGTACTTCCACCCCAAGGAGGTGTACCTCCCGTCGTCCGTCTCCTGGTTCTTCAAGAACGGCGCCGCGCTGTGCAAGAAAGGGGAGGACGCCGCCGTGGAGCTCGACGTTGAGGGGTCCCACCTCCCGTGCGGCGAGTGCAACGACGGCGAGTACTGGATCGGCCTGCCGGACGGCAAGCGTGGGGAGTCCATCATCTACGGCGACATCGACAGCGCGGAGCTGTACGCGCACGTGAAGCCGGCGATGGGCGGGACGTGCACCGACGTCGCCATGTGGGTGTTCTGCCCGTTCAATGGCCCGGCCAGGTTCAAGTTGGGGCCGATCACCATCCCGCTCGGCAAGACCGGGCAGCACATCGGCGACTGGGAGCACTTCACGCTCCGCGTCAGCAACTTCACCGGCGAGCTCATGGCCGTCTACTTCTCGCAGCACAGCGGCGGGCGGTGGGTGGACGCGTCCGCGCTCGAGTACACCGCGGGGAACAAGCCGGCGGTGTACTCCTCCCGGAACGGCCACGCCAGCTACCCGTTCCCGGGCGTGTACCTGCAGGGGTCGGCGGCGCTCGGGATCGGCATCCGGAACGACGCGGCGCGGAGCGAGCTGGCCGTGGATTCCAGCGCCAAGTACAGGATCGTGGCGGCGGAGTACCTCGGCGAGGGCGCCGTGGAGGAGCCGCGGTGGCTCAACTTCATGAGGGTGTGGGGGCCGACGGTGGTGTACAAGTCGAGGCAGAGGATGGAGCGGATGACGAGCGCGATGCACCGCCGGCTGAGGAGCCCCGCAGAGAGGATGCTGAACAAGCTGCCCAACGAGCTGTCCAGGGAGGAGGGGCCGACGGGGCCCAAGGAGAAGAACAACTGGGAAGGGGACGAGCGATGGTAGGAGGCTGAGGATTTGTCATTTGTGCTTTGGTGTGTCTGTTTGTTTCGTTTTGGTTCAGGTGTTTTACGGTTACTGGAGCAGCTTGTACTGTGACAGAGATGTAGTACTACGTGATTATTATTCATGATTGAGGGAACAGATTTGCTATTGTTTGTACTTTGTAGGCTATTATTATACTGTCCACTACTACTACAGTACGTGAGAACAAGGGACTACCTACTTGAGTATTTTGTCAAACCGATTTTGTTTCGATTAGTAATCCAGTATGGTTGCAACCATTTCACTCATTAGACCGCAATGTTTTCATCAGCTATTTTTGCAATGCTACTCTAGCTTTACTATGATCACCAAAAGTCCTCGGTAGAGTCAGCATCTGGGATTAATTAATCTTCATTAACACTATCATTGTATTATGAACAACGTTGATTTCTAGTAAGAAGAATATGAACAACGCCGAACTGTCTTCCTCTGCTACTGTATTTTGTCAAAAAAGGGTGTTTATACCAATGGCCAGGAGGAGAAAAATGACCATATTTCCACAACTATGAAGAAAAGATCATATATGGGTGGACAACAAACAGAAGCAAAATTTGGTCCGAGTGGCTGCAGTGAGTAATGCGTTTTATTTCCTCTTGTCATCGTCACTGCTCTCACTGCCATCACTGCAGATGAAAGTGGAAAGAAATGGTCAATTTTTTTATAGATAGTTCTCATCTAATTTCATTCATTAATGAAAAGAAAAAACGAACAATCACACATATCAGCAATGGTAGGTAGCACAATAGGTCTAACCTCTCCTCTGGAAGTTTTGCAATTTTCCTTACTTCCAAACCTGTCATGTTCAGGTGCTTTTGAGCAATTGTAACATTGTCTGCTCCTGGAAACAGAGCTAGCGACATTAGTTTTTGAAAAGTTCATTAAACAATATGACACTGAAATTCTGGCAAATGTTAAGTTTATCACCGCCTCACGGAGTCCTTACATATTGTCATGAAGTTGGTATAATATAATATGAGCAGAAAAGAAAGGCAAAGACATGTGAAGTACCTTTTGTCAACTGGAAAACATGAAGGGCACAACGCTCTGCTGCTACACGCACAGGCGTGTTCGTATCCTTCAAAGCTTCAGCTATTGCTGGGCCCAATATTGAGAGATGCGTAGCAAGGGCTGGGTTATTTATCTACAATACCAACTCACCAAGTCATTAGATTACCAGCCATACCAACTCAACTAAAGATAAAAATGATCATCAAGAAACATATGATCAGAGTATAAACCTTTGCAGCAGCTTTGAGACGAGACAAAGATCTCCTTCGAACTTCACTTGAATCATCGCGCAATGCCAAGGCAAGTAACTGGATAAGTTGCAAGGTGCTAGCTTCAGACTGCAACTGGTAACAGAGTAGCCTCCCCAAAGTTTTTGTCGAGGCTTCACGAACAGGGAACTTCACAAGACAGACAAGACTTACACATAAGGGCACAGTTATATTTGCAGAAACTAAGGTATCCAGGATGATTCACTACCTTGTCATCTTTCAGAGAATCTTTCAGAAGATCAACAATAGAAGGAAATGACATCGAACGGCACAACTTAGATGAACAATGCATCGATATCGAACAGAATGTTAACAAAGCACCATGCCTGGTACACCAGTCTGGTAAGGTTCCCATATTCAACAAGGTTTGCACCAGGTCAGAAGTCTCGTTCTCCTCCATGTACTGAAGAAATAAGGTATATTACAATTAACGGATGCACAGCCAAATGAAGGAAAAGAACACAACAGTTATGAAAAGGACATTGTGTCTAACACATCCAACAAAGATAGGTCAATGCTTTATGTAAAAAAAAAAAAGCTCCCAAGAAATAGGACTAGCAATTTGAACAACCTTATTAGACACAAGGCTACTCTGTTACCAGTCACAAGGTTCAGACAGGAGCATATTCAATCTGATCATTCTATAGGAAATTATTTTTCCCATTAACCACTGATACATGGGCGCATCTTATGATCATGGTGGTGTGTGGTACTGACAAGTTAGGTTTTGTCTTCAGCAGGTCATGCACCAGTGTCAAAGTGAATTTGGAGAGGGTGACAAAGAGCAGTCAGAGGAAAACAAATAAAGGATACTGAGCCAGTGTTGCAATCAGTACTTATAAAATGAGTTCCCACTGGACCAATTCTCTTTTCCTTCACTTGTGTGATTATCACAAGGTTTCGAATGAAGTCTTATACAGAAAAGAAAGGAGGTCAACATCTGTTGTTACTAGTAGCTGCGGATAGAGAAGGTGTACTCCAGGAACACAATGTACACTGGTCTTCAGATCAGATCTTCTTTTGACGCATTGCTGTTCAGAACAGATCCATACCATAGCTACAAACACTCTCAAGCCAGAGGAGACTCTTTTTAAGGCTCTCCGAGCTTATCAGATGCCAATCAACATAGCCACCTGTCAGAAACCATTCTCCTTAGTTGGCATGAATGACATTTATTTCCGCTGAGCTTGACGATTCCTTCCGCTCACGTTCAGCACAATGACAATATGACTGATTAACGATGGGGGCAGCCATTCAGATGTGGAGAAGCTGGTGCGGAAGGGCATTTACAGAGCAAAGTGGTCTAATGGTATGGTCTCAGGAGAGAGAGTGTGCTACGTAGGTTACCATCGAGGACACTTCCATCACAATGCATTACTAGCTTGGATGGTCCTCCAAAAATCAACCGTGACAAGGGCACTGCTCGCACAAGGCGGCTCCACGCGCCAGGCTACCTTCCAAGCCAAGGCTCCTGTGCCTTCATCAGGGCACACTCGAGGTCACTCTCCCAGCTGAGGTGGTGGCTCGGATCCGATGTGGAAGCGCAAGACCACTCGCCATGTCACCGCATTGTAAATGCCCTAATGGCACTTGTGCAGTACTACCAGCATAGTTATCAAATTTGTAGGTTTTCCATTGCATCACAAGGGAAAAGTTTATATGGATAAAAGAAGGGCAAAAGTAACCATACCTGACATAATGTACCAATTGCCTTTGCCGCAGAACTGCGGACGTCATCAGCATCAGCCTGAAGTAGATCTTTGAGAAGATCACACCCGCGAGATCTGACTACAGGGCTAACACTTTTGCCAGCATGCCTGACAACACCTTTAAGTGCAGAAAGTACGCTTTCTTTGACTGCATCATCCCCTGACTAAAAAACTTAAAATTACTTTTTTGCACAAGCAGTCAAAACTTCATCAAAACAAAGAGAAGAGGGGGTGTGCAGAAGTCAAAACTACCTGCAACATGGACAACAGATCGCTAACTAAAGGATCCACTCGCGTGCTAAGTGCACTAAGCTTTCCAAGAGCAGATGCAGCCCTTGTTCGAACAGATCTGTTGTTCAGATTTTGTGTGAGAGGTGGTAGAACAATTGAACAAACTGCAAAACGAAATGATAGTAACACCAACCTATTGTTATCCTGCAGACACTTGACAAATGTAGTCTGAAGTTGTGGAAGGAAAGGCTTAAGTGCAAGCCCCCCTTTAGAAATGATGATAGTCAGAGTTGATAGGATAGCTGACTTGACTTGCCACGGAAATCGATCTCCAAGAATACGGATAAGAGGACTATATGAAAAAAGAAAAGGACAGATTAGAGCTTCACGTAGACATGCAAATATATATATGTATATAACCAAAAGTAAATCAGCCTACAATGAGGATAAACAGAAAAACATTAGATTAGAGCATTGCTTAGGCTCCTGTTTTGTTTTCACATTTGCCTACTTAATGTTGTTTCTTCAAGGTAGATCATGGTAAGTAAAACAAGGGAAGTAACTAAGTTGCGGCAACGATGTGAATGTGATAACACGAATTGTTTTGTGCAGTAAATGTTAGTGCTATATTTTAATTTATATCCACTATCTTAGTGCCAGGACGCTAATAGTGCCTGGCCATTTATGGTCACGCGGGACAACACATTTACTCTATCCAGCCATAAATATTTGATCTTCCGGACAAGATTTGATCGAACTTTTGAAACTTTCGACTATCAATAACTTCTAATATACTTGGTTCAAAAAAGGGTATTCGTAGGTTTGCCTTACAAAGTACTACTATTAAAATATCATAACCATACAATATTTTACAAACTTATTCTAAGATAAAAGTGTGGTCAAAAGTTAACTTTGAAGACCGTGAAGAAAGTCAAATGTCACATATTTTTTGCCGGATGAAGTACTAGTTTGGGGGACGTATTTACAGTCTCAGAGGGCAGGGCACTAGTTAGCACTTCTGTGTTTACATTAGACCATGTACCAAGCAGATGGGACATAGACAGGTCAGTAATGCACTTTATGATCAATACCAGGATGCACTATAGGGTCAATACCAGGATACGACTGTATTTACCTATGTAAACTCTCTAGCTTATGGTATACAAGCAGATTAGTATGGCCATTATAAAATAATATTCAACGGGCAGAAGGAGCAGTTTGAAACCTGCCAAAGCTACACTTCTAACTAATATTGGATCCAGAGCACCAAAAATATGATCACCAAGTGCTGTGTTTTAGATGTAAGGGAGAGCTAGATTGATGCCATTCAATTGATGAAGATCGAAGGTATCTTTGTTAAACGTTAACAACATAAGGACTACATCTTGAAAGCAATAGTAGTGAAAAATATCAGCAACCTTGTTATGTTTATGAGTTACAAAATATCATGGTAGAAAAATATATAGAATAAATGAATTGTCTAAAACATACAGAGCAAAGACACGACGGAATGATGGGAACTAACAATGTGGATACAAATTAAAAATATTACTTCTTGTTGGTCTTTTTTATTAATCTGGGTATAAGTCATAATAGAACTCTTCAATTAAATGGTGAGAAATACAACTTGATCAGAAAGAACTCTTGTTCAAAATTCTCTAACTCGGTCTAACTTGATAGGACTATACAACACAAATATGTCTGAAATATCAGAAGTTCAGAGATGCCTCGGAAGGATGGTACTGCATATTCAACAGAGGAGCTAACTCCCTGGTCATCATTGATCAGTGCAATACTTAAGTTAAGAGGAGCTAACTACGTGAAGTTCAGGACAGCTTTCAGAGTGGCGAATTAACTTAAAGGACCATCAACACTGTCCAGTCCAGAGATGCCTCGGAAGGATGGTACTGCATATTCAACAGAGGAGCTAACTCCCTGGTCATCATTGATCAGTGCAATACTTAAGTTAAGAGGAGCTAACTACGTGAAGTTCAGGACAGCTTTCAGAGTGGCGAATTAACTTAAAGGACCATCAACACTGTCCAGTCCAGGCATTTTGCGGTTTCTGGAAACTGATAGAAGTTTAAAGTAACCCCTTCAGCATGACAGATGGTTGTTACGGAACCCATTAAACCATATTGGATCTGTCTTAAAGCCAAAGTTGGGACAACATAATGCTCCATGTAAATTTAAAGCTAAAGATGATAACCACATAATTGAAGTTATTTTGATGAATCAGCCATACCCTGTAATCGGCACAACAACCTCCTTAAGAGTTTTCTCACTTGTAACATCAATTAACTCCCCCAGACCTTCTGCTGCCTGTTCCTTTGTCTCGGCTGATCCACTAATTAAACCCTGGAGTTGAACAGAAGAGGTATCATAAAATGTGCTGAACCCTCCAGATGATGGTATAAGATAAAGAAAAGAAATGCAGTTCGTTTTTAGTGTTTCTCAATCCAGAAATGCACATTTTGGTTATAGCAGGGATACTTAATATCAAAAATAGTTCTAAAAAAACATACCTGCTGAAATATAGGAAGAAAGGGCTGCAGTGCTTTCGGAAGACATAAGCCAGGGACGAGAATAGGCACACCCTGAAATTGAATTTGACTTTTGTTAGAATCTACAATCAGAACAACTAAGAAGTCTCTGAAAATATTGCAAGAACAACTAAGAAGTGTCTCTGAAAATATTGTGGCAACATTTTTTTTCCCGAGCTATGAGAGGACAGATTGCCACTTATGCACAGCTGAAGTTTAGAAGTTCAGAGTAGCACCTTTCTCCTTCTACGTTCTTTATCCCTGGCAGTGGAGACAGCATCACGTACTAGTTTTATATGTGTAGGAAGCTGTTCCTTTGGAACAGAGCTAACAACTCGCGAAAATGCTTCCAAAGCAGCCTGTTGACAGTTGTAAGTAAATAAGTCTTAAAAGTAGATAAATAACACTGTAGCATACTGGATGGCAGGTGCTCACTGATACAGTAGCCTTATCGGTATCACTCAACAAAGTAATTAGGGTGGACATAATATCTGGAGCCTCATCAGCCAAATACAATTTACTGTTTTTAAAGAGGAAACCAATCAGATAGGCTGAGCCACGCCGCATGGATGCCTGCAGGGGAAAATTTTGTTAAAACCCTTAAAATGAACAGAATAATATTGTTTCGGATCCTAAAAAGAATTTTCAGGTGAAACTACCTGACTATCATTGACTCCTTTAAGAAGCTCTGGTATTAATGTTTCAATTCCTTCCTCATCAATAACCAACACAACAGTTTCAGCAGCCTTCCTAGCCGAGTTTTGTACATCCTTTAAGCACCAAAGAGTGAAATATTAGATAATGATCTTAAGAGTATAAATAATGAATAACATGAATAAGAAATTAGATAAATCAAAGTATGTTTGTGTCTTGAATGCATCTTACAGCATCTTCATCATCCATGGCAAGTATCAATGCTGGGAGGACAGTTCCAATATGTGAATTCAAACCTGGCCCAGCAACCTCTGCTAAAGCTCCTAATGCATGTGCATTGAATGAACTAGCCAAGTACAATGTAGTATGTGTTAAGAAAGGATGGTGTTAATTTAAGCATAATTATAGTAAATTGCGAATAGCAGTGGTTCACTCACGAGAGAGGAGGCTGGACTAATTTGGGCAATATATGGGGTAAAACAGCTGCAGTCCTGACACTATAAAAGCAGACTGAAAGGTCAGCATCTCTCTGCAATTCCAAGTCAACGTATTCAATTTCACCAAATGAGAGAATAAAAAGAACCTTAGAATCTGTTTTAGACCATCAAGGGCTGTCGCAGATGTTTCGTCGTCTTCCAAAGCCCGTAGCAGAGTGGGGACAATCTCATCAATGGCTTGCAGTCCAGCACTCTACATAAAAGGTGGAAAAGTCAACATACAAGAACGACAAATAATCCATAACATAAGAACGTGGTCTCTGTGATACCTTGTACAGAGTACTAAATGCTAATCCTGCAGATTCACGGACCTCTTGGGTGCTGCCACAAACAACATATTGTTTATTGAGACTTAACTATAAAACATTAAAAAAAAATCACAGCCAAGAAGCAAACCTGTCACAGAGAGCAGTTCGGATGGTAGGGATTAGCAAATCCATAAAACTTAGTAGCTGATGTTTCCCGGCACTACCCATAACCTCACTCAAGCCGATGCAAACACCCTGAAAACCAAAAAAAATAAAGCATATTGATCATTCCTAGAATAAGTATGTTCAACGAAATGAATAATCTGTACAGAGTAAAATTCATAAAGAGCATCAGTAAAAGCTGACAAGGAACTCCAGGGTGAAAGACAAAAAAAAATGATAAGGATAAGGAAAACATAGCTCAACGCAATTGAGTATACGAAGATTTTCATTTCATTCTCCACTACTCCTAAGAAATAAAGAGATCATTGTAAACTTCTGTAAACGCATTAAGCTAAAAATACATACTTGTCTCCTGCTAGCATCAGGATCCTTGAGTCCTTGAGACAAAATTGGAATAATAGAGGGCAGAACTCTCTCACCAAGCTTTCTTACAAGCTCACCAAGAGATCTTCCAGCGACCTGAAAAATGTCCATATATAGCAAAGTCGAAGTAGAACTCTCCACAACATTGAAACAGTATATGTAATAGACCAAACCTGCCGGCGTTCTGAGGAAGATGATGCAAGTGATGAAATAAGTGTGTCCATAAGTACAGGCATAATCTCCTTCAGAGTTCTTGGAGTATTTGCTACGATAGTTTTCCAAACGTGTAATGCAGCCTGACATTGAAAGAAGTAGGTTGAATATGAATGTTCTGGCAACACTGAGCAGTTGCATATTCTAACAGGCAAGGGAAAAACACAAATATACCTGCCGGACGGTCAAGCTGACATCAGAACGGACCATATAAATGGCAGCAAGAACTTCATTACGTTTCTCCCTTCCAAGTACATCAATAATTGCACGCCCATGAGCCTCAGTGCTAGCACCTTCATCATCGCTTCCACCTTCAAGGATTGCCTTCCCAGAAGTTCCAGCCACCTATCAAAAATAGCATTACTAGATGGTGCAACCATTGAAAAGGTGAAAACCAAAGAGAGAGTGCTACATAAAGGAGGTAAGAGACCTTGAATAAAAGATCACCCAATAGTTCAACAGAACTCTGTCTGATACGCCAATTATCACTGAATATCCCGTCCTCAATGGCAGGAAGCAACAAAGGTAAAGACCTATTTAACATAGTGAAAATGTCATCACATATCAATAGCATTGTGATAAAATGAGCAGCAAACTAATTCAAATGGGAGAGCATACGATGTAGCATAATGCTCCACAAATACATGACCGGCAGAAAGTGCAGCATCACGAACAGATTCATTCTCATCAGCAAGTCCTGACAGAAGTAAGTAATTAGATAACCAATGTGATCAGAGCAGAGACAAAGGGCCTGTTTGGTTCACCCTGAGAATCACGCCTGAGTCAGGCATGATTCTCAGGAGTCCGATTTTGGTGGCCTGTGGTTGGATGCACCTGCCTGAGTGAGAGCGCTCAGGTCAGGGCACCATCCAAACACGCCCAAAGTTCAACTATCTTACCATCTAATATAGCAGGAAGAACGATCTGTAGGTAATTCTGAAAAACTCCACCCAAGGACCTTGGCAAATACTATAAAATGTATATTAGTTAGAAACAATTCAACATTAAAAGTGGCATAGTAGTAAGAGAAAAACAAAAGAAATAAGAGGTAAATTACGCGGAATAGTGTCAAGTGCCCATCGCGAACAGAAGCCTTCTGATGGGAACAATTACGGATGATGTCAGGAAGAATTTGATCAAAATAGTCTTTTCCAAGAGCAGCCAAGACCTGAAAATTGGCAATAACTTTAGTGTAATTATATATTAACAGATGTCGTGCTGGCTGAACCAGCTATTCATTATTGCCTAAGAGTACCCATGGCACGTGTTTAGATAATAACACTGGGTTAGGAACCCTGAATGGACTTCATGACACACTCAATTTTGTTAAGTAAAATCATTTTTCCTCGTTGAATGATATGTCAGAGAAGTGTGAACCAATGCAATAAATAATAAACATATCAGACATTACAGAAGTGAATTCTCTTGGCAACAAAAATATTGCATTGTTGCAGCAGGTGGTTCCAAAAGAGTACAAAAATATACCAAGCTAAAACACACATTCTATTAGGTATAAAAAAGTTCGGCCACAAGAGAAGCACTGATATGTTAAAGGAAAGAAAACAACCTCGCTTAGTCCTTGAGCAGCTCCTGACCGCTCAACATTGCTACTATCAGATTTGAGCGTATCTAATAGCCATGGCACAAGGTCTGGGAAAATTTCTTCACCCATTCCTATTATAAGAGATCCAAGAGCTCGAGCAGCAACTGCCCTGACTTCAGGTATAGGATCCACCAGAACCTAAAAAACATTGTCGAGAAGAGTATAAGGCATAAAGAAAATCAACTAATGGTTTGCTATTTGCATGTATTCACTTCGATAAGCTATTTGTGCCACAATAGGGGCACAGAAGTTACCTTCTTTACTTCAGGTAGGAGCAGCCCTATGTAAGGAATCATATCCTTTGGCTCTGTAACTAAAGAAGACATGTTTCCGACTATTTGAGCTGCTTTCTTCTTGGTATCAACACCTCTCTCCCTCAATCCCCTATGCACGATAGGCACCAGCAGTGCAAGTGATGGTGCATCTATTGAATTAATGAAAGTTGTCTGCCAAAAAAAAGGACATATAAGGTAAATATAATAATTAAAAAGTTCCTCTTACAAAAGCAGTATGATGCAAGCAGCTGAAATGTAAAAAAAAAAAAAAGTGTGTTAATTTAAAGCTTGCTTTACCTGAAGAAGGATGTCAAGAGAATGTTTGGTGTGGTTGTTTGGATCTGTCAGAGCGGACAGAAGAATAGGAACAAGTGCAGATATCTCAGGATTCTTTATAACACTTCCAACCTGGAAAAACATCATAGCATCCATTGGAAACGAGGCATCAACATCTCAGAGTTTACATTAAATAATACATTACCTGCTGGAGGGCTGTCTGTCCTGCTGCTTGGACTTTAGGATGTGTGTCAGTCAATACCTAGCAAAGATACGGAATAAATATATAAATCACATGCTAACCGTAGCATATAAAACGGCATTCTAAGCACAAGTACAAGAAGACATGAAAGTATTATACGCAGCTTATAAGCTCAACATACAGATTCCATCATATACCTCTGTAAGTTTTGGAACAATCTTTGGAAGACACTGCGATAGCTGCTGAGGAGCACAATAGGCCATAGCACCGAGAAGTTGAACACTGCTTTGCTTAGTACGCCATGCTTTATCTTCTAGGCCCTGGAAGATAATTATCCACATATGCACATCTTAAGAAATTATTTAGCAAATAAATAGATATCCCCCTAAGTTCACCTTCAGGGAAATAAAGGTGACCATATATCTGATTTTTTTTCCCCAGATGGTATCTGAACTATTAAATCAATAATATTACATATAAAAATTCACATAAACAGCATAAACATTGGAGTCGAATAAAAAAGGGCACAGACAGAATATCATTCATCACAGACGGGCAGCTCTATCTAGTCTCTAGTTGATTAAATGAAGTGTAAGTTCCGCAAATCTTAGGTGTTTACAATTCGTTTCAAAGAACTCCAGTCATTGGGTCAAAATGCTTCACAAACCCACAGAATTATGCAAAATACTTAAGTTGAAATCATGTGATTACTTGCAACTAGTAGTTTCTGGTGCTAGATGCCGTGTATATTCAAATCAAACTGAACCTTGAAAATAATGGAATGCATCAAATCTAGATGTAATGGCAGAAGGTTTGGTTAGTGGATTGCAACAGCAAGTGACCAATTGTACAAATATGGGAGGTATGATAACTTCAAACAAGACATGAAAGGCGTTAGAATCAGTAAGGTAATTTCAAACAAGGCATCCGCACCTTAAGAAGTGAAGGAAGGACAAGCTTCACCCCATGACCTGTGAGCTGGGACATCATTGCCCGAGCAGCACATTCCGCGGATTCACGCACTGCCAGAACTTGATCTGAGAAAGACACGAGCAGCAACGGTAGCATTTGAATGACATACCTGCAAGACAAGGATCACAATGAAACGTTTTGGATCAAACAAAGCCTACAATAAATGGTATCTCACTTACGGCTCAAATAGTTTGCCAAGCTTCTCACACAAGCACTCAAATCCTAGTAAAGCTCCTTCGCGAGATTTTGCAGAAGCTCTGGAATGGACAGATTTAGTTATAGTTTCTTGTCAAAAAGGACAGAGAATCCACAAAAGAAGAAAGTACGATGCAAAGTATTATCCTGTCATTGAAAGATGCACGAGCGAGGTCATATGTCTTCAAAATGCTGAATTTAGGCCATTTTTGGAACATATAAACTCCACAAAGTTGAATTCTATTAGGAATCAGGGAAAATTGTCACATCCAACAGGGCCTTAAGGCCTTAAGGGCAAAGGAAGAGCTTCTCAATTACTGAGAGTGATCACAATGACAGGCGCCAAATTCACAGTGCTCTAAAAGCAACTAGACAATAGACAGCAAAAGAAGTAATTTCAAAAGGCCGCAAGCACATTAGATATTATATGATGAAACTATATGTCACATGGTGAATGCAGAAACAAAGCTTAGTAAGTCTTTCATGTAGAACTGGTGGAAGAGTTAAAAAAAATAGCAAACCTGTCTTCCAAACCTTGCTGCAGTATTGCAGCAATGCCATACTTCTTCAAGGAAGAAATTCCAAATCCTTTAACCACACCAGCAAGGCCAAAGGCTGCACCACGTCGTTCACCATACTTTTCGCATTTCATCATCCTATCTAAAAGTCTAGATACAAGAGCTTGGGCCTCTTCCTGGTTATAGAGAAGTGCAAATTATAACAATATAAAACAGAGGAGGAGGAAAACATAACAAAAGGAGTAGTAATCAGCAATGGGAGATGAAACTGATAATGCCATGCAACTCACTTGTTTTGAGACCATAAGTGGAGATAAACAGTCTGACACAGCCCTTTGAACTGCCTCCGATGGGGTGTTCAGGACATCTAACAACTTCTCAACAACACTGTGGACTTTAGGATCATCCTGTTACAAAGTTTAAAGTTTATATTAGCATGGTAATATCATATAAATATGACGCTTGATTCAAGACAACTCAGCCTATAACCACCATAGTCTGAAAAAGTGAAAATATATGTACCTTTGATAGATGCTTTGCAAGAGCACCAGTGAATATCACAACACCTTCCCTGACAAGATCATATTTTTCCTCATCCGAGGCCTGAGAGCAAATGAGAAAAAAAAAGTGAGAATAATGTTATTATATACAACAGGTAAGCAAATCCAAGAGCTTTGTCATCAACATAAATTGTAATGGGTAAATTGCATGGTGGGTGAAACAACTTTGACAGATGAGCGTAAATTAGTACAAGAACTTGCAACATGATCGATTCGGTGCAACAACTTGGCAAGTGGTTTCTAGTTAGTATAAGAACTTGCAAAGTGATCAATTCGGTGCAACTTGGTAAATGGTTGCTAGTTAGTACTACATCTGTTTTCATTACTTGTCACATTTGACAACTTTTAAGTTTGAAAATACTTGTCACTGCGCACTTACAAAGCAGGTGATTCCTGTTTTGTCATTGGTGGGCCTAAGATGATATTTGTGGCATATGTATTTTGAAAATTCTAGATTCTATATCCCACTAAACTAGGGGCACTTTGGTCATTTGCCTGGAAAAAGTTGACCGTATTGATTTACGTGCATGATCAAAAGTGACATAAATAAAAACAGAGGGAGTATATCAACACTTTAAAATTGACCAATCTACCGCAACAAATTGGTCTTTGAGTGTGTTTTTATGCCTAGAAGGCGCCACATGGCCCACATGGCATTATAGGACATTCAGGCAATGATTATTTATCAAGTCAGCCATTAAAGCTGTAAGATTTAGTTGCATAAATCTTGTCTATGCTGCTTGATTAATGTGTGGTTCTATCTCACAAGGACCTTAAATATTGGTGGCCAGCAGATCTGAGTTTTATAACCTTGCGTGTCATCACAAACTAACCCTAGGGTCTACCGGTGCAAGTTGAAGCATGAAGATCTACATTATGGTTCAATTCAACATAAACCGTCCAGTGAATCAACACAGGAAAGAAAACATGGAGGTAAATAACAAGAAAGGTACGGAATTTGACATAAAATTATTAACTAGTGAGCACCACTGCACGTGTGGCTCATTGGGTCAGTCCATTTGCCAGGTACTGCTGATGTGGCTCACAGTCCCACATGGAGCCTCATAACTGATGAATGCACCTCTTTACCAAGTTGCTCTGGTTTGATCAATTTGCAATTTCTTGTACTAGCTTTCGCCCATTTGTCAAGTTGTTTCACCCATCTGATCACTTTGCAAATTCTTATACGAAATGGCACCCACTTGCCAAGTTGTTGTACTAGTGAGTAGTAATGCAATTTACTCAGTTGTAACAGAAATTATAAGGAAGACTCACCTTTTTATTCAAGTAGCTCTCGAAAATAGGAAACAACAAAGGGACATTTTCCTTTCCATGTTTATCAATAATAAGGATTCCAGCATTAATCATTCTACCACGAACGTCCACATTAGGATCAGCCTATAAGTTCAATATAAGGCATTAACAACTCAATGCAAGAGGATTAAAAATAATAGAATCCACATAATGTAAAAGAGAAACATTTACCAAGGCACGTGATATGAGAAATGTCATAACAACAGGAAGATCCTTAGAACCCAAAACATCTGCAAGCGAATGGAGGGCTAATGCAACACCCTGTCTTCCAAGCCAATGTATATCTCCAAATTCAACTCCAGCACCAAGATCTCGGATGTACAAAGAAAAAAGTGTAGAAAGTGTATCCTGCCATAATACCATAGAGTAATTAGAAGGTCCCTCCCAAAGTAACAAAGTATTCTTTAGTCAAGAACAGCTAAGCTCTGATGCCTTTTTAATATTTTGCAGCTAAACAAACATAATGACACTAGTACATACATAATGAAGAAAGGGGGGGCTTGTACCAATGGAAACTTACTTGCATTTTGTCAAGATTTTCATCCAGTGCAGCAGCCAGAGCTTCAGCTGCAGCAGCTCGAACATTGTAATTTTTATGGGAAAGCGCATCAAAGATACCGGAATAGTCAGTAAAAACATCAAAACCAAAGCGATCCCATAACTCCTCTGCTAATTCAGCAACCACCTGAAAAAGGCATATGCACCGATAGGTACAATAAAATAATCAGTTTCTAAAACAATCAAAAGTTCTAACATTTTTCAAGGATGTAAAAAGAGTAAAAAACACGGTTTCATGAAAAATATAGTTGGAATGTTACCGACCTTTTCCGGATCATGGGCAGCAATCCAGAGGCTTGTTGATACCTGTAAATCCCGTTGTACAGAGTGGCTAGGAATGCACTTTATAGCAGTTAAGCAGGCAAGCCTAACATGAACTTCTTTTGCATATACCCCAACAAGAGCCTATGTAAAGAAGTGATTCAGAATACCACAACATCATGTGAAACAAATAATGCTGAGAAATGAACAGAAAATAACAACCTGTGCCAAATCATTGCTTTTTAGACCCAGACATAACTCATTCAGCATAGGTCCAACAGAAGGATGATAAGCAGGAACGGTACTTAGCACATGATAAAGAACCTAACACAACAAAAAGACAAGTTAGTTCATAATAGGGGAATAAAGCAATGCAGATCATACAGTATGAAAGAACTAAGAATGTTTAACTGATAGCATCCTAGGTCGAGGAAGAGGTAATATTGGATCTAGATGCATGGCTAGTATCTGAAGCACATCATCATGAAGGCACGTCTTTTTTGTAGAAAGAAGAATTCTCTCCATTATCTGAACAACAAAATGACAAGTTAATGACAAGAAATAGAGGGAAAGGTGCCATAGAAAAAAGGGGAGGATCAGATCGAATAAAAGTAAACTTATCGTAGTATTATAGTAGTGATAGAATAGAAGAAATACCGGAAAGACAAAAGTAAATGAATCTGCTGGAAGAGGCCCTGCTTTGCATGCAACTGTCAGCCCAGTTACTATTTGCTCAAAGAGGCCAGGTGATGATTTCTTGTTGCTATCTTCTTCCACAATCACAGGCATAAGGTCCATAACCATTTTAAAATCATCAACCGCAATTACACGGATAGCAGCAGCAATCTCAGGTGCCCAATTGCAAAGAGGCGGGGCTGTGCAGCGTGCTAGGTTTAACATTGCACGAAATGCGGCATCACTTACAATTGGAGAACTTAACAATGGTTCAACATAATTTACCTGCATGGAACACCATCAAGTATTAAATTAAGACTCATATATGCTTCTTGGACACTGAACGACCAAACAGCTACAATTTATGTTTTAATTGCATATTTGACAGTCAGATCATTAACCAGGTCCCGTTTTCCACGATTACATGTCCAAAATATGCACAACCTCCTCACAAAAAAAATGTCATCTTTTTAGTTCCCAAAGTCAACAGAAGGGAGTTTGACCAGTAAAATTCATTGCAATGGTTAAAAAATTATAATATTATGAAAGTATTTTGCATAACAAATAGTATAATATAATCATTCCATTTTGCATAGCCAAAGTACATTTTTAGAAAATATCTTTGATCAATATTCGCATAGTTTGACTGCGTGAATTAGGATGACATTTTTTTTGTTGTGACCAAGGTAGTTCTGTTGTTACAACAAAAAATACCATATGGTGAAAGCCATCCATTGTGATTCCAGACTTCCAATTGTTATAGTCCCAATATTAAACAATCATAACAAGCACACACAGTAAAAAAGGCTGATAGGATTGCTAACCAGAGAAGGCAATTGGCCATGAGTAAATATAGGGTTAGCAATAGCCAATTCACCAAGAGCATCCAGCATCAAGGAGAGATTCTTCTGCACATGTCCAATCTTCTCACGCACAGATGCTTCCTCTTTCAAAAGCAAATCTCTGGCCTCCTCTTTGGCAGTCTTGGCCTTGTCAGCCGGAGCTGGAAAATTGTACAGATATTTTTTTACCAAACAGTGTGGAAAACTTAATCTGTGTCAGAACCTTAGCTTATCATACCAGTCTTTTTTGTGGATTTCCCTGTTTCTCGTTTGCCAATGCTAGAGGACTCTCTTCTGTCACTCTTTGTGGGGGCACCAGATTGAGCAGAGTCCTATAAAATATCGCATACCAAATGCAGATTAGTTATTGTCTGAGCCAGATGCTTATAGCTCTCACAGAAACATTTGTAATAAAACAAGACATCACAATACATCATCTTCCAAACATACTTTGGTCACAACCAGAGATTGAAATCTCGCCAGTTATCCAGCCGGTTACAGATCCTGAGCAGCCAATTGGTAGTTTGGTACCCATTCAAATTCAAAATTTTAAATTGTACAAACTGTAAGTTTTCTTCCAATGTCATGTACTCATGTGACTCATGTCTAGTACATCAATGCATTTTATATAACAGATATATGAAAATACTGTGCATTAACCACGCCAAAAGTTTGAATCCATTTTTTTAATTCAAGAACTGGTTTACCAAAAATTACCGGTTTTCAAATTTAAAATTTTGGAATCAAACTTTTGTCTGGTAACCAACCGACCGGTTAACTGTTTTTAGGATAAACTGGTTTTTTTTTCCTGGAACTGGAACTCAAACCTTGGTCACAAGTCACCTCACAAGTAGCATATTTCCAATTCCAGAAGGGATGCAAAAATGCTCCAACAAACAAGAAAAAGAGAGGTTGTACAGAAACACTAATTTCTACAATTCATTTCTCTTGCCCAATGGAATATCTTTTTCTTCATGGTGTCAAAGAGTATAAAAATTACCGTGTCTTGATCATCATACGCACGAAAACGGCCCTTCGCAAGTTTTGTATTTTTGGATGCAACAGCCTCAGCGACATAAATTCCTTGCTCGGTAGATAACTGCCCCTCTGGAGTATAGAGTATCTACATTGGGGAGACAAGAACTTCTAAGTATATGTTCTTACAGTAGGAATAGAAGCCATTTGAAAAGGCACAAACACTAATGATACTAGTACATATAAATTGCTCAAAGAATGTGGAAACCTTTTGAAAATACACTACATACATAGTTGCAGTGTCATAGCAAAATATAGCCATTCTTGACAAGTTAATACTTAAACTTACTACAGACTGTGAGACTGGTGTGCAGATACAGTAATTCAGTTCATTTCAAGGAGATATGAGGACAGAGAAAGCTGGCGCATCCATGCATGTTCATAAATGGGGGCTCGATAATTCTTAATAGAAAAACATCACATTCTTAAAAGGTCACCTTAATATCATTCTCAGAGAAGCCATCATGCAAAGTGAGATCTGGAAGCCCTATGAAGTGCTGCGAAGGTAACAGTATGCAAAAAATGTGAGAAGAAGGTATTGCAAGTTTCAATTGAAATATGAAGGGAAACATACCTTCTCAAACTCAAGGAATGCATCACTGGGTGTTATTGTCATCAGCGTTGATAATGAATTTAGTGCAGCACATTGAACTTGTTTGTTGGAACTAAATAAACCATTCAGCGAAAGTAATTCCTGAAAGGAAAGTCTATGGGTTATTGACACAAGAAGATAATAGTGCTTTTTTACAGAAAGTGTGTGGCCTATAATCGATGCCAAAGAACCAAATCCTAGTGTGTACCATGTGACTACAAATAACCATTAAAAAGTCATAATATGTAGTAGTACACATTCAGCTCTTTTCCTTATAGCATATAGTACGAATTACATATAGTGGCATGGCCTAATATCTTCAGGCAGCACTATTAAAATAGCAGCACACATTAACAGGAAAAGAATTCTGTAAGCCATCAGGTTAAGGCAAAGTATCGCATGTTTCCAAATGTAAGAATTACCTTGCAGATAACTGAAATGTTCGGAGAGATCAATTCAATAAAGAATATCTTCTGTTGTTTCAACCTTCTCTGCAACCTCTGAAATAGAGCAAGCAAACCAGTTAGGCACAGAAAAAAGTGGACAGAAGACAGCTAGCAAGATCCAACCTTCCAGACACCAGCAGAACGATCTGAGCTGGAAATACAAGGGTGGTGGGAGCACAGTAGAAGTTGAGAATATGATATCGGACTATGGCCAACTGCGTAAGGTGCAATCAACAACAAGCACTTGACAAGGACCTCAGTAGATGGAATGAATGGTAATTGTGAATCAGCAGTGCTATCTGTATCACTGATTGAAAGAGACGTGTCAGGATATATTTGAAGGGTTCAAGCCAACAAATAATATCAAAATTGCCTGAAGTTGATGCCTTATTAGGTGCGATCACTTCAAAAGAAGGGTGAGGAATTAATGATAGATAACGCTGCTTGATCACCAATATACCAAGAGAAGGTCATTAAATAAGCATACCTTTGTTTCAAAATAGACATTCTCTCTCCAACTAATGACAACCAATTAGTAAATAAGAAGAGAAGATCTTCAGCTAAGCCAATAGAGCTTGAGAGGATTCTTTTGGTAGCATCAAAAGACATTTTTCTGACTTCCCAACATGGATGGCAAACTAGATACAGTAGCAGCTGCACCAGAAAAGCAATGAGTATCAGGGTAGCGCATATTTTAGAAGCAATAATTCTCTGACACTAAAAAAGCGGAATGAACACATAAGGAAGTTTGAAGAGAATTTGGGAACAGCAAGTCAAACTTGACAGTTTGAAAATGCTGTCCCATAATACATACCTGCAGTAATGACTGCACAGAGAAAAACTCTTGGACCCTGCAGTACAGAAAAAAAGAAGGTGTAAGTTAGAAGGGAGGGGAGGGGGGGGGGCACTAGTCCAACCAAATAAAAGCCAATTTAATAAACACTGAGCTAGAGCAAGACCGGGAATGATGCTCCACAAACAGTGATTGGAGAAGATCCATGATGGTCAAGCAATCCTCATCTGTGAGTTTGGAAAACTGCATAGGAAAAGTGTAGTTTAAAAAAATTACTGCAATGAGCAACAGTTTCAAGGTACCATCGAAAGATATGAAAACTAAGAACAGAAGCTCCAATGATTGAGCCAAACCACTAATGTTTGTCTACTTGATAAAAATTAATAACTTATACTCTTCAAGCACGTTGGCATAATGAAAGCAAATTTCAGAATGTAGCTTCACAGTACAAAGAATGAAGAACAATGTGGAATGCTGACGTATATCCAATTGTTATGCCCGTGGATTAGCAAAACCACTTAAAGGTTATATGTCATGAACCAGTCATGCATAGGAGATACATAAGCAGTCTGGATCATTTGGCAAATAACAAATATTCTTATCAGATATTCAAAGGACACCAGAAATATGGTATTACCAACTGGACAGAGACCAATGAGGGTTCATTTTGAGCAATCAATGTCCAGAGCTTCTCCTTTAGAACAGCAGCATCTGCATTATACATTTAAAGGCATATATACATTATATATATATATATATATGTATATATATATGTATATATATATATAGTAAATTTGTTTGGTGCTCCATGGTGCCCGGGCACCATTGTTGAAATTGAGTATATACCCAATTCAAATGAGTATGAAACTTTTTCAATTCCTTAGGTATTAACATTAACTACTTTACTAACTAGTTCAAAGCAAGTTTGAACTAAATTTGAACTTGTTTTTGTTAGATTTTGATTCTAGGTATATAGCATCCATACATATAATTAGTTAGGTATGTAATCATGGATTGTGAAATAAAGTTAAATTTGAGTTGTTTTGTTGATAGGTATAGGTATGAATCGAATTATTATAACTAGGCATATACTCACAATTTGAAAATTTTGAGTGATTTTGTGCATTATATATATATATATATATATATATATATATATATATATATATATATATATATATATATATATATATATATATATATATATAAAAGAAACTGGTTCTTGATAACATAAAAACATGCCCTTGGATGTTGAAAAAAGATTGCACACAAACCTGCTTTTGTATCAATAGCAGCAAGCCTTGATACAGAAAAGAGGGCATAGATTCCATCCAGCCGCTGTGTTGCCTTGGTAAAACCAGTTTTTGACAACTGTATTAACTGATCCAACAAAGATGTAACCTGCATAACAAGTCAATAACAGCATATCCTTCAATAACTGAAATGCATCAATTATATCACCTGCCTTGCAACTAATCTTGTGGGAAAATAATGAAACCAATAGGAAGATGACTCTTTTTGTAGACAAAAACTGAAAGTAAATCTTACCTTAGTCAGTGAATCAGACTTTTTGCATATGGCCCGTATTAATTTTAGATGCCCCTTTCTTAAAGTGTCTTTCTCTTTCAAACCTGCAGCTATAAATGAAACAACATCTGCTTGTACAGTTTCAGTTGATACCGAAGCCCAGGATCCCAAAGCTGAGAGAACTGCCAATTTCACTTCTTCAATACCTGACATAATATAAAAGAGCTATGAATCAATGCCACTCAATGAAGGTATGAAGCTTAGAGTGGAACACTTGAGGCTTACCATCATCCTTGTAGCACGTTAGAAGGAAACTGGACAACGAGGGAGCTAGTCTGCTTATTTGCTTTGGAGGCGATCTTGACAACTGCTCCAAAGCATTTATCATTCCAATTCTCTGGTATGGAATTGATAATTTGCCCTCTGAGCCTGCACAAACAAAAGCTTGTCAAAGTGACTTCAATACCAAAAATTTTAATGTATTCAGCATAAGTTAAAGCCACAATTTGTAGACCACAAATAGAGCCCACAAATAATATGATAAGCCAATAGGTATCAGAAAACAGAGATGTATCTGCATTTTACAACCTCCTAAAATTGCTTTAATAGCATTGAACATGGAAAGTAGAGTGTCTGGATCACTAGACTTCCCACTCAATGTTCCTACAGTACTCAAAGCAATAATCCTCCTCTCTTCAACTGAATGCCGAGCCTGATGCAGCACAACTGGCAAAAACTCCATGCAATACTTGCTTAGGTCTAAACGGACTGTATTCAGGAGATATCCAATAGATTGTAGCACGATCTCAGGATTTCTTTTCAGCATCTTTATGCATGATGGGACAACAATGTTTTTAAAGTCCTCATGTCCCATATCCAAAAAAAGAGGCTTAAAAGCTTCAGCCGATGCTTGTGATGGCCGGTCTTTTGAACCCAAGATGGTTTTGACATACAAATCAAGGAACAGTGGCTGAAAGAGATCATAACAGATTGTCAAACACATGAACAAAATTAACCAGAAAAACCAGGTCCCATATTATTGGGGCGGTTAGAGAAAATGCACGGGTGATAATAACTGAAATTTGGTGATGCACTGGGTTCAATGTTTTACCTTGTACTCAGCATATAATGATGGTGAAGTGATGGCAAAATCCAGCATTATATTTAAGAAAGCAGGAGAGTCCCTGACTGGAATCCTTGAATCTCTGATCTCATCTATGTACATCTTATACGTTCCCATAGACTGGCAAATGAGACCAAATAATAATAATCAGAAAGCAATTCTGATAACCATGTAATAGTGCAATTATTTACTTGTTTCAAACAAATATTACCTCAGAGAAAAGACGGGTAAACAATTGTTTGCAAGTACGGCGCTGACGAAATGAGCCATCCATTAGGACTTGACATAACACTGCTTGTGCATTGGCAAGTCTAGAGAAACCACCTTTTGAAAGCATGGCAAACTGGCTCAAATTCAGAAGATAGCATGACCATCTGAGAAGCTTGAAGCATGCAAGAGGACTTGTAACCTTCATATTCTTTTCCATGCACTGAACAAGTGAAGCAGCAAAGGGTTTCATGAAAGTAGATTCACCAAGAGCCTGTATAACCATATCATCGACCGCTTTTCTCGATGCCCGATCATCATATATAAGCAATGTCTGGAAAATGAGATCAACTAACAATGTTGTATCTGATGGTGACTCTGCAGGGGGGACAAAGCAATCTTAAGAAAAACAGCTTTGCATCGATCTTATACATGGAATAGTATAATGAAATGAAGGTGTATCAGCCAGATGCGTAGCAAGGAAAGTATGTGTTTGTGTGTGTTATTAACTTATTAGTGGTGGTGGTGTAGGGATCTATTACATCAGTTCAGCGGCCTTGGTTTGTTTGCAACAAGTTTTCTAGAGAATCATGAACAGCCGTAACATAAGTGTGTGTGATAAACATATACACTGCATGGTAACAGAGACCATGCAGTTGTAGCATCATATTCACTTTTGGTATATTCAACAAGCATGTCCAACGTATTAAGCTTAGAGTGACATATCACTATCAAATCTAGTCAACACAAAGAAGCATATGCTCTGGCGCTCTGCATCAGGAATGCAGGTACTTCAAGGGAGGCTCAGATTACACTATGCATCTGTGAACTTAATCGCTTATCATAATAAAAGCTTTGGTCAGATAGTAGAAAAAGGGAGATGATGAGTGCACACGAACCAACTTCCCTTGCAGTCAGGACTAACGCGCGATGCAATTCAGTTATAATTGCAGATCAGACCAACACGAGATACATACAAAACAATGGTGCTTTGCGGAACCACTTGGAAGCAAGCAGAGACTTAGCTTCACACGAATGTATACAAGCATTCTCTTGGTTCAAAACTACTAAACAGATGTCAGGATGAAACAACAGCAAGCAACTCCAGAAGCTACGTAGCTGCTTAGTCCTGACCTAACTGTAATCTAAGCAACTAAAATAACACTACAGATCGCATGGCATAACACGAGACAAGGATGCAAAAGAGGAGCAAAACCAAGCACTATTATTCTCAATCTACACAGGATAGCGACCACATTCACAGACGAGTGAAGCTAACGAGCTACGATCCGCTACAAGTAAAACGGAATTGGGCAACCACACGAACAAGCAAACGCGCAACGCGGGACGATGAGCCCTAGCTCCCACAAATCAAAGCAAATCCGCCATCAGAGTCCGAGAATTTTCTCGATCGCAGAAAAAAAAAGGGGGGGTAGGAGCACGGGAGCAAGCGAACGCGCACGGGGAGACTAATCCGCGGACGGAAGGGGGGAGCACGCGCGATCCAGGGGATAGGGGGGAGCGGAGGCGATGGCGGCGTAGGTACCTGACGCCTTGGCGAGGAGATGAGGGAGGGTGTGGCGGAAGAGGCGGAGGCGGCGCGTCGTCGAGGAGGTGGAGACCTCGGCCGCGGCGGTGCGCAGCGCCTCCTCCGCCGACGCCTCCTGCGCGCCCATTCCGCGGGGGGAGGGGCGGCTGGCGCGGCGGCGGCGGCGGCGCGGGGAGAGACCGAGATTGGACTAGCGAGTGGTGGGATGAGGCGGCGGCGGAGGAGGAGGGGGGCAACGCAGCGCAGGGCTGAGGAAGCCGAGTTGCTGGGGTTTAAGTTTGGCAGAGTCCACAAGTCGTGTCTGGCTGCTATGTGGGCCCTCTTTGTCAGTTCAAGATTGATCCCATTTTTCTTTGCGCTATCTTTTGTGGGTCCGGTATGTAAGCCCCTCATTGTGATTGGTTCCTACCGTGGTAGTTGGAGTGTAAGTTAGGGTTGTATAATAGCAAGGGTATGGCCAACTACCCGCTCCAAATGAATTATAGTTAATTTTATAGCCAATTTATACCATAGCTATATATAAACATATACTATACAATTAATATATGGACTCACCTATCATACACACATGCATATTAGAGTTCGTGCTACAGCTGGCAACAAATCTGTAGTCCGCTACTTTTCTCTCTTTTATTTTATCCTCTCAAAATGTGTTTATAGTTGTCTTAGGGTAGTTCTAATGGGCGATCGATCGCCCTACCGATCTGGTAGCGATCGGTAGGCCCCCCTCCTCCCCCTCCCTCCCTCCACCTGGTTTTCTTTTTTTGGCACCGTATTACTTTCCTATTTTAGTAAATTTATACACCTCAAGTTTACACATCTAAAGTTTAGAGACCAAAATTTATAAGTCAAAAGTTTATATATCCAATTCAAATTTGAATTTGAATTCAAATATTTTTTATATATAGTATTTCTATACATCTAAAGTTTATACACCTAAAGTTTATAAGTCAAAAGTTTATATATCCGATTCAAATTTGAATTTGAATTCAAATATCTGATTCAAATTTTTTTCATATATAGTATTTCTATACATCTAAAGTTTATACACCTAAAGTTTATAGACCTAAAGTTTATATACCCGATTCAAATTTGAAGTCGGATATATAAACTTTTGATTTATAAACTTTGGGTCTACAACTTTAGGTGTATAAACTTTAGATGTATAGAGATACTATAAAAAATATTTGAATTCAAATTTAAATTTGAATTGAATATATAAACTTTTGATTTATAAACTTTGGGACTATAAACTTTAGGCGTATAAACTTTAGGTGTATAAATTTACTAAAATAGGAAAGTAATGCGGTACCAAAAAAGGAAACGTGGAGGGAGGGAGGGGGGAGGGGTGGTGATCGCTACCCATCGCGGTAGCGATCAATCGCACATTAGTGTTTCTGGTTGTCTTATAGTCTGCTATTATACATGCTCTAAAGGGGTCTGCCAATTGGTCTGGTGAATCCGTTTGACAGAAACCACTTTGATTCGGAATGACAATCACACGTGCATGCCTGTTCAGATTTTAGAGAGGTAATGGATCTCATTATTGATTCACGAGTGTTTGGATATATGTCACATATCATTCATAGTGAAAACAAATTAATATATTATCAGTAGTATGAACATGCTTGGTTGCTTGTTACCGAAAGCGCTGCCCGCTATAGAAAGCAATCGAATGCATGTCATATGTATCTGTGTTGTATGTGTAATTGTTTCATGTTCAATGTTATTGTCTAGATTAGCATTATATTATATCTAGTCAATATTCAGTTTGATTCACAACTTACATCATACCTCATTTTTACCAAGTTTTTATCTAACCCTGTGATCTTTCATAATCAATGCATTTAGACATGGAGTACTATTAGGAATCCATTGTTGCTCTCCCCTAACTGAGGGTAACGAAAGGTCTGTTTGACAAAGCTTTAGCTTTAGCTCCACTTCTCTTAGAGTTGAACCCAACCAAACGACTTTAGTTTCACTCGAAAAGAAAGCAGAGCAGACTAGAGTGATCCGAAAAAAATAAACTAGAGAGATAGGGTGGGGTTCGGAACGCTCTATAACTCCACTATAGACTTAGCTCCTAAAGTTATATTTAGGAGTTGAAACCCTACTAAACATGGTCGAAAATGCACATACATTCACCTCATCAATAGAAACTCCACTTTGGCCCACTGTGGAAGTCCCTTCACCCAAAACCTACATCTACTTCTCGTTTTGTTATGGTAACTAGCTAAAAAACTTGGTTTTCGCAACCACATCGAAGACGATAAGGAAGCAGACATGGAAAGACTTTTGTGTGGACATCACAGGCGACTGGTTAGTCGCATGCTCATGCTCTCTCTCTCTTCCTCTCTCTCCTCCAACTCATAAAAAAATCCTACTCTTACATATCCATGCATCCCAAGGAGTGTCGAGAATCAATTTCTGAGCAACTTTAGTCGGTAGAATAAGTTGGTGCAGAGATAACTAGAGTTCGATGTAAGAAGTAGACAATCCCACTGTCCATATTGAACTGGATTACTAAGTTTATTTTCTACATTGGCAGTATAAAAAATCGAAGAAGAAATATACAAGTGAGATAAACGACAAAAGACTTGGGGACATTTTGGATTGATACCTAAATGTGTAAAACCATTTTTTTAGCAATATAAATAGTAAATGTGCTAGTTTGGATTAAGGCCAACCAAATTGATAGTGCCCATGTTTTATTTAGCTAAATTCTAGAAGTTTCTTCACTATGATTTTTTCGGGAAACACAGAACAAATACAAGTTCCCACAATGCGCGTGCACTCACCATATAAACACACACGCACACCCTACCTCTACGAGCATCTCCGAAAGATTAGGTCGACATATCTTGAGATTGACGAAGTCACCATGGGCGTTCGACGGGTAGTCGGGTACGTTGTCTACCACCGAAAGAATAATTATCCGTAAATGTAAGCACTCGTGTCAAATCTATGATTTGAACCCCGGTGGGTTGGTTCCACCACAATAAATCGAACCAGTTGAACTAAATCACTTCGCAAATTTTGGCTTTATATTAATCCCAATCCAAACATGATCTGATAATACTACCTTACTAATTCATTCTAATTCATTAACAGTGCCAAAGATTACCTAGATATTAGCACTATTAATGGATTAATATGGTAGAGATCTAAACATGCCCTTACCTATCTGTCCCCTTTATCCTATTCACTCTAAAATATAAAACATAGAATATGTTGTTATTGAAGCTAGTACTATGAATATAAGCTTGTTATATTACAGTACGAAGGGAGTAGTTCAATGGCAACTAGCGAAGGAATAAGTTCACTTTAGGTCCCTCTATTAGTTGGCTAGTCCGATTTTCGTCCCTTAACCGCAAAACCAGGTACAACCCGTCCCCCAACTTACAAAAACCGGACAAACGAGATCCCTCGACAGTATGAAGGGCGGTTTTGGCTGACGTGGCGCCTACGACTAGGTCTTCATCCCACGTGGCATTGACGTGACGGTGACGTGGCAATTCGATAAAAAAAAATATTAAACCCCATGGGACCCACATGTCAGTTTCACACACAAATGAATAAAAAATGGTGGGGCCCACGTGGGCCCCGCATGTCATTCTCACCCCATCTCTTCTTCCTCCCCTATCCCCTCTCTGGCCACGGTCTCGGCGGTGCCGGGGACGACGACCTCAAGGAGACTCCGCCGGCGCGTCCGCCCGCCGCTGCCCCACTCCGTCCCGTCGGCTTCGCGCCGCCGTTCGCCCGCCCGCTCCGCCCCGCCCCGCCAGCTTCGCGCCGCTGCGCGCCGGAAGACGACGACGACGAGGCTGGCGCCCTCCGCTTGGCTCCGCCGGCCGCCGAGTCGCAGCGGCGCGCGGACGGGAGCTCGACACCGCCCACCGCCGCCACCGCGGAGGAGGAGGAGGATACCACGGCGGCCGGCTGTGCTGGCGGGAGAGGGGGAAGAGGAGGCCGGCGAGCCGGTTGCCGCCGAGTCGCAGTCGCACGCCGCTCCTCTACCATGGCTCCACCGTACCAGCCCCGCCTCTTTGACCGTCGCTCGCTGGTGAGTATGTAAAGGTGTGGATGTAGGTTCTTGAAGCAAACATCGAATTATAGTCCATTATTTCAGGTTAATAAGATACAGAGCTATTAGTTCACAATTTCAATCTGCTTGAGTGGCTAGTTAGCTTGCTTGTTGTTGCTGCTTGGTGCTGCACGGTTGCACTGCTGTTGTGCCCTCCGCCCTGCTTGCCCCTTCCTCTGCTCTGCCTGCGCTACGCTCATGCGCGTGCGTGGCCGCTCGCCTGAGCGGCTGAGCCCCTGGGCCCTGGCGGCTAGCCACGCCGCGGCGCTGCCCGGAGCAGATGACGCCGCGGCAGCTTTGCGCCCCGGAGGCCGAGAGCCTGGCCACGCCCCCACTCCCCTCCGCTTACCCTCCGTGTGCTGTGCGCTGCCAGCACCGCAGCAACCGCCGTCCGCGGATGGGGATTGCTAGATTGGAGGAGATGGTCAAGTGGGGAGAAAGAAATCGCTACAGACTGACACGTGTGGCCCACCCTATTTATTTTGTTTTGTAACTGACATGTGGGCCAACGTGGGCCCCACCATTTTAAAATTATTATTATTTTTAGCTGACATGTGGGCCCACGGTTTTATTATTTTTTCGAGATATAATTGCCACGTAAGCGCCACGTCAATGCCACGTGGGACGGAGAACTAGTCAAACCAGCCACGTAGGCGCCACGTCAGCCAAAACCACTATTCAAACCGCCTTAGGATGTTATGTGCACTGGTTTTGTAAGTTGAGGGATGTGTTATATCCGGTTTTACGGTTCAGGGATGAAAATCAGATTGGACGACAAATATAGGGACCTAACGTGAACTTGATAGCAACACGAGCGAGCAAAGCGGGCGGCCGGCGCTACGAGGCCGTCAGCGAAAGCCCAACGGTGACGCAGCTTTTCGACGGCCACAGGCTACATTACAGCCCATTCCACCACTAAAGCCCCATTTATCCACGGAATAAGTCCACTTTGACTCCCTTAAAAGTGACCCTAATCTAATCCGTGACCCTCAAAAGTAAACCGGATAGGATGACTTCCCGTACTATTCAAACCAGTGCAATTTGACTCCCTCAGTGGTTTTGGATGGCGGTTTTGCTGACGTGGCGATGTTGACCTGATATGTGTTGTTGATGTGGCACTTATATGGCATTAAAATAAAAAACTATATGGGCTCCATTCGTCATTCACATGAAAAAAAATTGCGATGCCCACATGTCATCCTTTATCTATCCTCCTTCCCCCTCTCTCTCCCTTCTCTGTATGTTTCTCTTCCTCCAGATTCGGTGCGGAATCTGGAGCGGCGGCGGCGGCAGGGTGAGGGCTGGCGCGAAGGAAGGAACTTGAGCGGGTCGAGCGGCGGCTTCGGCGGCGACGGCAGAGAGTCGGAGGAGAGGTGGTGGAGCGGCGACGGCCTCAGCTCGCTGGAGAAGGCGGGGGCGTCTGGCCGGTGGCCTCCCCCATGATGGTGCCGCGCCAGGCTGGGACGAACGGGAGGGCTAATGTAGACGGCGAAACCTGAGATGCCGCCGGCCCTAGCCGTGCCTCCCGGTCTGCGCCGGCAGGGGGTGCCGCCTCTGTTTCTTTCTGCTCGGAGAACATGCATGTGCACAGCGTTGCCTAGCAGATGCAAGTGCAGCGCCGGTGTGGGGTAGCAAGGCGCGGCCGCCATGGAATCCAGTCGAATTTTGGCAGGACCAGCAGCTGCAGGACAAATCCGTCCTACCAGCGTGGTCCACCCGAGTCCTGCAGATCTTGAGGTCATGGACTGGTCTGATTTTTTTTCTTTGTGGTCACTGTTTGCAAGGTCTTGAGGTCGTGGACAATAGCTACTTCATCACCGAGGACAACGTCGGCATGCTGAAGCTCGCCAAGGAGGCCAATAGCATCTTGGTTCGTCGATCAGCGCATTGACTCATGTTACCAATTCGCCTATAAAAATTGCTAACATCTAACCGTGACATCCTGTGATTAATTGGTACAAGTAGTTTGACTGCCGTATCCCACGCCGGAGATGGTGGGTTGCGCAGTGGTGCACTCAAACGGCCACACTGCGGCGGCCATGTCCACGGGCGGGCTGATGAACAAGATGACCGGGCGCATCGGCGACTCGCCGTTGATCGGGTCGGGGGAAGGCAAGGCCATCATACGCTCCACGCTGGCGTGCGACGTCGCCGCCGTGATGGAGTACAGGGGCGCCGGGCTGCAGGAGGCCATCGACTACTGCGTCAAGGAACGGCTGGACGAAGGGTTCATCGGGCTCATCGTGGTGTCCAGCACCGGCGAGGTGGCGCACGGGTTCAACTACACCGGCATGTTCAGCGGGTGCGGCTGCAGGAGAAAAGAGAGAGAAGGGAGAGAGAGGGGGGAGGAAGAAGGGTTGGAGAGAGAAAGGATGACATGTGGGTCCCACAGTATATTTTGTGTGTAAATGACAGACGGGTCCCACAAAATATTTTTAATTGTAATGCCACATAAGTGCCACGTGGGATGAAGATCGGGTCAACACCGCCACGTCAGCAAAACCGCTGAGGGAGTCAAATTGCACTAGTTTGAATAGTTTAGAGAGTCATCCTATCTGGTTTTACGATTGAGGGCTACGGATTAGATTCGGGTGACTTTTTAAGGGAGTCAAACTCTTTCCTTTAGCCACGACCACCACGGCCCAGTAAACCCACGCCGTACACAGACAGGTCCAGATCGGAGGATTTCCAGGCCGAAACGTACGAGCCCGCCGCTCGATCGCGCTTACGTGGTCGTCTGGTCGAGGCGGCGCGCAAAGCGTTCCGGTGATCCGGACTTCCGGATGCGAGCGCGTGGGGTGCAATGCAACTATGCAAGTGCATAGTGTGCAAAACGTGGCCGTGCACAAGTGTGTGTACTTCTTTTGTTAGAGACACACCAGCGTGTACTTGGGGAGCTAGCTAGCTGTGGTCCAAAGTTTGGTTTAACGTCCTAATGCGCTGTTGTTATGGGGCCCATACAATATCTGATATATAATTTGAAGATAAGCATATAAAATGTGAATAAAAGGAATTAATAAAATTCTGCGGGACCAGAGAGAAAAAAGAAAAACGCAAAGAGAGAAGATAAAATTTTGATAGAAACTGGCAATCAAGGAAAAAATTATGAAAAACTACACAAAAGATTGCAGAATAGCAAATTAATGCTTGACAACATAAATTCTAATAGGAAAAGGGATCAAATAATCTGAGGGAGTAGTTCCTGCAAAATCTGTACCCGATATGTGTCTCAACGTACACAACTACTTTTCTATAAAGAAAGAACCAAATATGCAATCATCTCTTTTCGCGAACGAACAAAAAAATTACACGTCAATATATTAGAAGAAAACAGAGTTTAACTAAACGACGCAACCGGCCAGACGGCCATTGCCTGAGGACACAAGAGAAAAAATAACCAAAAAATGCTAGGGGGAACTAAATTTGAAATCGCTCCTAAGAAAAGGGAAGGGTGGCTGTTGGGTTCTACTAGACTCCCAAAAGACGTTGTGCTTGTAGAAAACCATAAGCGGCCCTCTTGTAGGATGGATTTCAAGACCACTGCAAGCTATGAGAGGGTTTTGTCTTCCACTAATACACGCACACACCACAAGATTATGGTCCTATTTGGATCTAGAGACTAAAGACTCTAGAGAGAGGCTGCCACTTTAGTACCTCCAAGAGGGACTAATGGATTTTAGTCCCAATATGCACTTTTAGGGCCTCTTTGAAACGTAGGATAGGAAAAACAAAGGAATAGAAAAAACATAGGAATTGGAGTGGTATGTTTTTCTAATCCTATAGGAATGAAAAACACAGGAAATATGAAGAGGGTCTCTTTGATAGCACCATAGGAAACAAACAAAGTAAAATGATAGTTTCCAAGAGGTTGAACCTCTTGCTTATTTTCCTATGAAATTGAGCTATAGGAATGCAATCCTAAGGAAAATTTCCTATACTTTTCTATGAATCAAAGGGTTTCATAGGAAAAAATCCTTAGGAAATTAAATCCTCCAAAATTCCTATAACAATCCTCCAATTTAAAGGGGCCCTTAGTCTCTTTTAGTCACCCTTGTTTGGATTTTTTTAACTGAAAGTGATTAAAATAGATAGACTAATAGATTAGTCCCAAACAGGGCCTAATTAAACTAAACTAAACCCTGGGAATAATCGACGTTAAGTTGCACTTGCACACCCCATCGTCCCGGCCGGATGATGATCAAACTGGTACGTCACGGCCCCATTAACCCTCGACGCGCACGTCCCACCTGCGCCCCTCCCCCATCCACGTCGCTCCAGCGACCCCTGACCTCGATCCCCCCCACGCCACGATGCCCCACATTAACCGATTCCCTCTTCTAAAAAACGCGCATGATCGATCGAGCCGAGATAACGAAAAAAAACGTACGGGCCGGATCGCGCGAGAAACGGCCGACTTGCCCGTTACTAAACCGCTCTCTCACAATCTCTCATTCTCAGCTCCATATCGATCGTACAGCGCCTGCGTCACATCGCCCACCAACAACGGCGCCGGCCGCGAAGTGGTGGGGGAAGCAGTTGGCCTCTCCCATTTCCACCGCGCGCGCTCCCGCACTGGGGATGGGAGAATCTCCTCTCTCTCTCTCTCTCTCCCCCCCTCGTTCGAAAACGACGCCTTTTGCGTTGTGTTGCGTTTGCGCGGCCGTGCTGCATGCGCGCGGCGACGGCGACGTCGTGCGCGCACAGGCAGGGCGCGACCCGATCGGGCGATTTGGTTTTGATTGATCTGGTCCCGGCCTGCAGCGCGCTTGCGTGCGGGGGCGCTGCGAGTGCTAGCTAACTTGGGACCGAAACGCCAGTTCGACTCGGCAGCTCGCCGCCCTGCTGACGCCGACGTCTCTGTGCTTGGTAAGTACGTACACCATAACTAACTGTGTTGAGACTTGAGATGGTGGCCATGCCTAGCTGCTGCCGGCCGGCCTGATGGAATGAAGAATAGCTTTATTGGAATGAATAGCTTTATGGAATGATGGATGGAAGTGTGCTATATATCTAGGCATCTAGCTAGCTGGGGTCGTCGATCGCGCTGGAGAACTGATAACAATAAATTTGGGTAGTGCACTTAATTAATTTGTTCTCCTTTAGGGCAGCACTTTGGTTGATTATAGGTCCCACAACCTAAGGATGAATATATACATATCCGTATATATGGAGTATCCGAGTATACATAATTAATATATATTGCTAATTAAGGATGTATACCCAATGCAGAAAAAAACAACAACTTGTAGACATGAATCTAGCTGAACAAGTACTTGTCCAAATTTATCCCTAGCTAAAGTTTTTTTCTTGGATGGAAGGAGTATATATATAGTTGTATACTAGCTAGCTATAAGATATATTACGAATGTATTTATAATTGTTAGAAAAGAGTGGTTCACTCGTATGACCATTTGATTATACTCCTCCCGTTTTAAATTATTAACACCGGTCACTGTTTATTTTTAAACTTCGACCACTCGTTATTCTTTTAAAAAAAATTACTGTAGTTTTCCTTAAAAAATGTATAGCGTCCTAAATATAAGCACATAATTTTTTGTTTAATTATCATAGTCTATCTATTCAAGAGTAAAGTGGTTAAAGGTGAAAAATTGATAGTCAACATTATCATTAATTTGAAAACGGAAGGAGTATATGCCTGGTAAAATTTTGAGTGCTTGTTACAATATTAGTATTTGAAATACTTTGAGAACTAGTAATTGACACGCATGTGTTTCGACCTCTTTTGTCAATTAGTTAGAAAGTAGTGAAAAAACGTAACTTCTATATTATCGTCATTTTCGAACAGAAGCAGTAAAAAGGACACGTCGACATAGTGCAATAGATTTATAGAAATATCACAAATGATCGACCAATACATTTTTTTAAACTTTCTTTCCTTTTGGCACACCGCAAACGAGAGAGATGGGAAAGTTCTTCCAGGTTTGTTAAATGTCATGTCATGGCATATAGTAACAGGAGGCTTCACCGTTACACTGCTCTAGGCCGGGTGAAGTCTCTAAAAGCGATTTTTCGACAAAGAAGCGTGAATGGATCGGATAAGTTTGTGCACTTGAAAGGTGACAAATTAACAACTATCCATCGTCACCAGTATAGTATGCATATTAGTTTCCATGCATGCATCTTCCATATTCCATTCCGAATCAAATTAACATGCGTACGTTATACTGTATAGATGAAGTCCAAAACAAAGAAAAGCTAGGATAGCCAGGGGGTCAATCAATGATGGATCGATGTGAAATTAGTTAAACTATATGTTCATAAACAGAATATAATATCCACAAACAAAATGGTAGACGATAAATATGGTGGACTGCTTCCATCACATATGGCATCAACATCACATGTCCAATTGGGACGTATTCACATAGTTAATTATACATCAAATTACTGATAATGTCAAAATTGCTGCTGCATTTTCATATTGTACTAGGCAACGGATAATTAGGTAGTAATATTTTTAGACACTCTTTTAGCTAAATAGTACTAAAAGATACACTCTTTTGGATATATAGGTAGTAATATTAATTAATACTATTAGACCAATAGGAACTATTTGGAGTATATGTAGGGAAGTGGTGTATTGCAATAAGTTATATCCCAATCAAGTATCGATCCGTCCGGCATAAAAAAATGCAATTGAGTAACAAAACAGAAATTAAATTTTATATTATTAATTGAAATTTACAAATAGATGAGAGAATAATTAATTCCTCATTTACCATGAGGAATTTCACATGTACGATCCGAGGATGGACGATCGAACAGATATATATGTGTGTTTAATTACATCAATAAATTACATGTCATATATATACGTACGTCATCGCATTTCTCTTCCTCTATAAGTATATACTTTAATTTTTGGTGTTAGATTTCTATCAGCATCCCTCTCCTTTCACAGCATGCAAACTGCAAAGCATGCATTACAAGCTGCATGTTTTGGATCATTTGATCCCCTAGTTAAATACACATATGTATGTGGATAAATTCATTGACGAGAAGTAGTCCCAACCTCCATGAAATCTATGAGCTGCACCTGCCCTTCAGCTTGATCATCATCCCGGTTATCCTCTTGCTCCTCAATGCTCGAGCCGCACTTGGTGTCGCTCGAGCTCGCATTCACCTGGAGGAAGTCGTAAAACTCCACCGATTTACTCGTATCTGCAAAACAATTAATTCTCCATTAGCATATAGTAAAATTGATAATTAAGAATAACACTATTAATTATAGACTTGAACTAATGGATCAATGGTAAATGTGTACTATTGGCATACGAGATTGTTGTATGTTTAACTGTAAACACACCTTCATTAGTAGATGAACAATAATCCTCCTTGCTGTTATGGTGTCTGCCAATTGCAAACAGGCCAGCGGCGCCGCATTCTCTTCGGTACTTGTCGAGCAAGGAGGCCATGGCCATGCCGCTGCCATTCGTGGCAGGAGGCCTCGTCGCCGTCTTCTCGCCGTTGCTAATCCTAGCTGGGCTCTCGTCGCCTTTCGCAGCACCGGCGGCGGCGGCGCCGCCCCGGCGATTCGACAGCCGCATCCGCTCCCTGCACCGCCGCGCCATGATCACATGCCAGTGGTTCTTGACGGCGTTGTCCGTGCGGCCCGGGAAGAGCCTCGCGATCACCGCCCACCGGTTGCCGTGGGCGCGGTGCGACGCGAGGAGGAGCTCCTCCTCCTCCTCGGTGAAGGGGCTCCGGTTGATTCTTGGGTCGAGCTGGTTGAACCACCTAAGCCTGCAGCTTTTGCCTGAAAAAAAATTATTTGTCATTTTCAGGTTAGCTCTTTACGCTATGTAGTTTTTTTTTGTGCTTGGTGACACACCATTGCAGCATGAGGCTTGTGCTAGAAATTGAGAAGGTAAAAAGCACGGATGAATTAGAGAGCAAGAAAGGTTGTAAATCAATTAGTAACTAGCTCTAGTAGTAGCTCTAGCTCGACAGGAGAGATGGAATATATTGCTCTACAAGAGATATAGATGTGATATACACATCAGAGCAGTGGACATCATGTATTGATGAACTGTGTAGATTGCACCTCTTTGACATGACACTCTAACAAATTAAAATTCTATCTGATCATAAAACGAACTAAAACACATGCCAAAGCCTCAAGTCAAATAAACTTGCTCGGATGAATTGCACCACGAAGAAGCAAACCGTACAATGAACCGACTCAACCCAAAGATCGATCAAGAACTCAAGTAAATAACACACATATATATCAATCGATCGATTGATCATTTCTTGAGCATATGTAGATATGTACTACTATGTGTATATCATGATGGCACACCTGATCGCCCTTGGAGCTTCTCGGCTATGGCGTTCCAGTTATGCGGCCCGTACCGCGCGACGAGCTCCTTCAGCTTCTCGTCCTCCGACGGCCTCCAGTGGCCCCTGGTGCACATCCTCCCGATCGATCGATCGATCGATCGATCTCGATCACCAGAATATGTAACAAATTAAGCAAATCCAATCTCCCTCTCAACCCCCTCTTTCTCTAGCTTTGCTATAATCTTGCAACTAGCTGTATCTCTCAATCAAGTATATATATATGTGTAATAGCTTCCTAAAGTTGCAGCATGGAAATAAGCTGCAGCAACAAAAGAATCTCCTAGCTAGTTTCAGGGGGTTAATTCAGACAACGGATCAAGAACGAGGATCGATCAAGACATATATATAAACGATTGCGCCGCGGATGCGAGGGATCGATCAAGACATATATATAAACGATTGCGCCGCGGATGCGAGGCTGGGCCACTGGAGATGCAGATGAGAGGAGGAAGAAGAGAAGCAAAAAACTAAATCAGGAGCTACCAATAGGGTGAGAAGAAGAAGGCAAGAGAGAGACGATGGCCAAGGGAATATATAGAACGACAGGAGGCCAGCATCTAGCTAGCCAAAGGGAAAGTGGTGTCTTGTGTTGGGCAGTTTTTTTTTTTTTTAGCTATAAGCTAGCTAGCTACATCTCTCCATCGTTGTGCACTTGTGCTGATCGTTAGGGAGAAGCTAAAGACAGTGAGATGGGAGATGGTTACACCAGGTTAGTTTGATGCTACGTGTGGGCTAACTGGTGGTTTTGTAAGTTAAGCTTCTCGCGCAACTATAATAGAAAAATGTCAGTTATTGCGCACGCCGTGTAGGTCCACACAAGATCAACTAATTAACTAACTACCTATATCTCCTCTCCGGTTACACAAATTGTTCAACAAACTGCATACTTACAGAACCTAATTAAGCTAGCATGCATGCATGATTTCTGCATGCATGTTGGTGCCATGCATGCAACTACCCATGACAATTGAGGAACTACATGAGTAGTAGTATAGTACGTAGAAAATATATATATGTCATCAGAGTATTTAAGGGAAGGGTTAACTAAAAACAGATTACAGTAGTACGTATAGCTAGCTAATTGGTAAAAATGTTTGGTATCAACCAAATATATAGTTCAACCGATGATCTGTGTACTACTACTACTTCTGTTGCTAGCTTATTATTTAAGCTGCTTCATCCGTTACCTAAATATGATCTGTATGTACCTTTCAGAAAGATCATTTGTTATTGTCGATCGATCTTCACAAGCTGCAGCTGCTAGCTCTGTCGATCTTTGTGTGCAAGGGAAAATTCTTCACTAGGTGCACCTAATAATTTTCAGGATTAATTTGGGATAGATTAGGCCAGGGAAAATATAATTAAGATGGATATATTGATGCAGCATGTATGGATGCATGCGCTGTAGTAGGGTTTGCTTGGTGGGGGGAATTCTGTTGTTCAGGTCTCAACATCTCTCTGATGTTGTCAAACCTACAACGTCTACTTAACCAACCCAATCACTCTTCCCTCCCCCAAAATGTAACTCGACACCTAATTATGGCTGCATGTGCCTTAAAATAAATTAAGTTTCCTTCACTGGGAGACCCAATTTTATGCCTCAAGTTGAGTACACAGTGAGCATCCTTATATGTCAATTAATGATCTCAGCGCAGAATATTAGTCTTGTTAGTTAATTTTATCAGTAGTTTTCAGAACTACTATTGACGATGCCCTGTGCCTGTACTATACCCATCCATATATATGCACTAGCTAGCAAGAACAAATTAATTAGTTAAACAAACCATGCGACAAAGTATATCTATCTATATATTACATATTGGCAAATATATATAATTAATGAGACTGAGTCTACACAAGCAAGATACTATCTTCTTACATTAATGTTTTTCAATTCTGGAACAGTTAGACACACGAGCACTGATCATGCCTAGAATGGTTAAGTTCTTCTACGGTTCAGATAGCCTAATTTACTCATAATCTTGCTCAACCCTAGCTAATTTTCAGCTTGTAGGGGACGAGGAGAGCCACAGCGAGTTAGTTGTTACGGGTTTTCCTGTGCTGGTTGGGCGCCTCGACCTACCTGGTCAATCCCGTAATTTATTATCTAATCGTGTCTGTCTCCGGTTTAATAATTAATTGATTAAATTAAGCTCAGTTAGGTAGGTTGAGTTGTAACTACATACCGCTACTTCCCTATATGTCTTGCTGTTTTGAGTGCTTTTTTTTCCTATGTATAGCAGTTTATACTCCCTCCGTTTCTAAATGTTTGACACCGTTGACTTTTTAGCACATGTTTGACCGTTCGTCTTATTCAAAAACTTTTGTGAAATATGTAAAATTATATGCCTACATAAAAATATATTTAACAATGAATCAAATGATAGAAAAAGAATTAATAATTACTTAAATTTTTTGAATAAGACGAACGGTTAAACATGTGCTAAAAAGTTAACGGCGTCAAACATTTCGAAACGGAGGGAGTAAGTGGAAATAGTTGCTAGCTCTGGCCACGTGTATATGTGCTACTTGATGCCGATCAATCGAAGATAGTTGGATTATTTTAGCTATGGCGGAATCTGTTTTTATCTTCAGTTCCTAATATAATACCTGCTCAGTAAACACGAACTGTCAAACGTACTGTGCAAATTACACAGTGCTGATTAACTTAACTAATGGTTGCATTTAGGACCGTTTTAGGATTGCTGCTAAAACCTGCCCTACCAATATTCTGTTAACTTGAATATATAGCACTAGTTTTGCACCCAATTTATTGTTTTAATGGAATATTGGATAAAGACTAAAGGGCATGGAAATTAAGGAGACCAAATATTGCTGCATGCACCTTTCTGTAAATTGTAGTACTCCCTCTCGTCACAAAAATATGTATGTTGTTTTCTTATATCCCAAACTAACCTTAGAAACTTTAATATTGTACGCGTTTTCAAATTGTTGAATTGGATATGTGAAAAATTAAACCATGTCTAAATTATTTATCATGAAAGTACCTTCATATAATACAATAATGCTGTTACTCTCTCTCTCTTAAAATGTACTCCACAATATTATTGATTTTTTTACATGACATTTGACCATGCATTCGGCTAGTTAGGAAATTTAGTGTAAATATATAAAAATACTACTCCCTGAATCCATAAAAGACCGTTGTTTTTTAGCGTAAAAATGTTATCCTACAAAGATCGTGGTTTTAGAGGTTTGTTCAACGGAACCTTTAATACTACTTTATACGCTTCTTCCTGTTTTAATCATCAAACAATAGTATTAATTTCCTCATGCTAATTGTTTTCTCTCCATATTAAAAATTAATGAAGTACATAGTAGTATTTTAACCTCTTATATTTAATATGACTTTGACTAACTGTCATGATAATCTTTTAGGAGGGGAGTACATTGGCACTCGTTAATGATAAAACAAGTTACCTTTAAATAGACAGCCAAACAGTATATATAAAAATTAACGACATCGATCATACGTTTGAAAACAAACGGATCGGAGGCACTAGTATCGTATAATATATGTTGGATAGCTAGTACAAACCGTATCGATGTCCAAACAATATGTTTTTTTAATAGGAGGAGCAGTTAAAGAGTACATTTTGTGTTGTATATATGCTCCCTATCAAGAATAAATATACGGAGTGCGAGAACGTTAGTTTGAATTAATAACCACACAATTAATTTTCTTAATGTGTAACTCTCACACTGATATACTCCCTCCATGCTAGTAAAGGAAGTTGTTTAGGACAATCTTTAAGTCAAACCTTGAAAATATAAATCATAAATAACTCTCAAGTTGTTGAATTTGAAAATGTAAAAATTATATGAATAGATTTGTCTTGAAAAATATACTTTCATAAAAGCATACATATATCACTTTTCAATAAATATTTTTTATATAAACAAGAAGTCAAAGTTGTGTTTTAGAGACCATGTCGTTGTCCAAAACGACTTCCTTTACAAGTACGGAAGGAGTATATATTAAGTCGATTGGGCCTTAGCACCTATAACAGAGTCAACATTCCCGTGATAGCGAGTGCATATCATGGGTAACAGCAACTACCTATCAGAGGTTAATTAACTATAATATACTATCCTTCAAAAATTAATTCGTTTCCTTTCCTGCGCGTTAGATTGCTTTTGTGGTCAACAAGAGAGAGAGAGGGAGCTCCTCTCTCAGGAGCTAGCTAGCTAGCGAGTGCGTCCGCTGTGCTTCTATTGGAGGTAACATACATCACAAGAGTGTACTATCTGCATGTCAGCTTCAACCGTTGTTGGCCTAACCCTGTTCCGTATTGCAGATAAAATCCTTTGATTCCAAGCAACCGATCATCGCCTATGCTTTAAAAATTGGAGATATATATTGACTTGTTGGTATTTATATATATCATGCTATTCATCTCTGTGGTTGCAGCTAGATGGAATTATTTTACACATTGAGCTTCCATTTCAATTTTTTCATGTTGTGTCCACATGGATGTATTCTTTTTATACATTTTATGTTATGTGAATGTTTGGAATTGAGTTGTCAGCCTGTACACATAATGCGATGATTTCTGTACGTAGAAATGTTTGATCTCTTCAAATAGGCGCACATAGTTTTCCTACCTATGTGATCTTATTAATTTGTTATCATAAACCGTACCTGGTTTTGAATCAAGCTACGTGTACTAATATTGTAGTTTTCTGCATCATGAAATAAACTTTGATCAGCTAAAAAAGAAAAAGAAAGTAACATGTAAAACATTACTTATGTGTTATTGGTGGTTTAAAAACCAATACGGAAAAAATAGATTATGATGAAATAACTCCAAAATCAACTGCAAATAAATTGAGTTTAAAAATTAAATTTGTCTATAGCTAATAAGACAATCAACAGATGATAAGAGGCAAAGTGTATGTGCGTGGAGCTTCTACGCACGGGTTCTTAGAAAAGTTCACCCTACACGAACAAATGCTATATCCTTTTGACCATTGTACATCCACGCATCTACGTAATTTAGAAACTACTGGTATATGTAGTATTAACAACTGATCTAGAATAGAAAAGATGGTGTGTATATATATATATATATATATATATATATATATATATATATATATATATATATATATATATATATATATATATATATATATATATATATATATATATATATATATATATATATATATATATATATATATATATATATATATATATATATCTTCTTAAAGGTCAATATAAATTCTCTTTTGTCGCATACCGGATATCTTTTGGACGATAGTGTTTTCCAGGCATTTGAAAAAAAAAACAGAGGACTTGGACAAGTAGACCTATTCGCAGAAACAAGAGAACTAACGGTGCAAAAGTGACATGTGTACCATAAAACCTGGCGATAACTAACGAATCTTCAGGTACACTACAAGAGGTGTCACGCTCGAATGGTGGCCAGGCGACCTAATCAAACTGGAGTTCAGCCCTCTTCCTGCAGCAGGGACCGGCCGGCACGGCCGGTTTTCCAGCCTACCATCTTTGAACGTGATCTCACCGTGATAACAAAGTCACGAAAGGTTAAGAGAGCTTGCTGAATTGATCCATGCGCCAGCGACGTTATATCTCCCTTTACGAAATTACTAACACCTCGTGTGTGCGTGTGACACAATAGTTTTACTGAATCTTGATAGTAGCACACAATTAATCTTTGATTGGGATTTTTTTAAAAAAACAAAGTTAGAGAAATTTATGTATAGAAATACTATATATAAAAAAAATATTTGAATTTAAATTCAAATTTGAATCGGGTATATAAACTTTTGACTTATAAACTTTGGGTCTATAAATTCTAGGTGTATAAACTTTAGATGTATAGAAATACTATATATAAAAATATTTGAATTCAAATTCAAATTTGAATCGGATATATAAACTTTTGACTTATAAACTTTGTCTCTATAAACTTTAGGTGTATAAACTTTAGATGTATAGAAATACTATATATAAAAATATTTGAATACAAATTCAAATTTGAATCGGATATATAAACTTTTGACTTATAAACTTTGGGTCTCTAAACTTTGGATCTATAAACTTTAGGTGTATAAACTTTATATGTATAGAAATACTATATATAAAAATATTTGAATTCAAATTCAAATATGAATCGGATATATAAACTTTGGGTCTCTAAACTTTAGGTGTATAAATTTTAGATGTGTAAACTTGAGGTGCACAAACTTTAGGTGTATAAATTTACTAAAATAGGAAAGTAATGCGGTGCCAAAAAAGAAATCATATGGGGGGAGAGGGACCGATCGATCGCGGGGGAGAGGGACCGATCGATCGCTTGTTAGGACTTTCGCTTTGATTGCACTTCTCACCCTTAATTTGGATTGGCCTGGTCAGAGAGAGCATTTAACGGTGTGTCTAGGACAGGAAACTACTACTGTATCTATATCTGTCCCAAAATATAAGAATCTAATACTAAATATAACGTTTTCTAGTACAACTTAGAGCAAGGCTAATAATACAGCCGACCTGTTGGCTATAAGGTTCTTTATAGTCTTCTATCAGCCTACTCATATAATAGTTAGCTCTTTATAATTAATACAGGGCCCACTTGTCTCTCTCACAGAGTTTCTTGGTTCTTGTGTTCAAGCCGGCTGTAAGTTTACAGCCCGCTTCTCCTCTCTCTCCTCTCTTCTCTCCTCCACTTCAGCATTTAGCCGGTTTATAGTCTACTGTTATACTTGCTTATCCGAAAGTATATTTTTTTCTCTATGCGAGAATTAACGGTAATCTGTCAGCATTTAATTGGGTGTCTAGCATGGGAAACTACTACTACTACTATAGTAGAAACAGCTCCTGACGAATTTAACGAGGAGTATACACACGTACGTGCATCAAGCTGACATCAACGACGTTTAATTAGCTAGGAACCTTGAGTTCCATTCCCATCAATTAATTAACTACTATGTTCATCCAAAATAATAAAGCAACTTAGTACTAAAGTTACGTATTTTAAGACGAAGGAAGTAAATAATTAATCGGTATTCTGCATTCAAAAGTTTGGATTAATTTGAATCAGACAAACTACCATCATCGGTTGACATAATATTAATTGTATTTGTGGGTAAAACATTTTATATACGTGTTTTTAGTGATTTAAAAATTAATGTGAAAAAAGAAATTAACTATGATAAAACAACAAAATCAGCTTCAAAGTTAAATTTAAAAGAAATAAATTTTGGTAACGGCTTAATTATAAGCTAGTTAATTAGACGTATCATCTGATCGGCTATACGTACGCCTGTCAATTTCTTGCTGGAACTGTAAGATATTTTTCAAGTTTTCAACCATACCAGAAAAGCGATCGATCAGGCGAAGCCAACTTCATTTTGACGAGGTGTGATTTGACTTGGCACTGTCTTTTACATTAAACTTAGATTTAATTTCTTACAATTTACTCGATCTCTCTGGTCACAAAAAAACGTATTATTTTGGGCATGCGCATGTTATTTTCTCAAAAAATATCTACATGTTTCAAAGTTTCAATAATCAATTTGAATATTGATATAATACATTTTTAAATATTTAGATTAGATGCATGAAAATCATACGTAGTTTAGCACATCGAAAACTATGTCCATATGCCATATTATAGTTTTATTGGGTTTTAATTTTAAAATGTTTAACAGCAGAAATTTAGTGTTCAAAATTTGCATATTAAAAACCATGTCGATACCGAAAACAGTATGTTTCGTTTGAACGGAGGAAATATATCACTATGACAGTACAGTGAAAATAAACTAGATATGTATGCTATATGCACAAAACGAGTGCACAAAACGAGGGGACACCTCGAGAGATAAAAATCCACTTCCATCTTATTTAGTTTGCTAATTGCTGAGCTCTAGCAAACTTTAGAATCTTGAATTTTGAAAAATTCTTGCCCTTATCGTCTACAAAATTTGGCGGAGGAAGTGTACTATTAAATTCTTCCACAAATTATGGGGGTGCAAGTACCTAACTTGATAACCTAACCACTGCACACATATGTGTGGAGTATGCAAGCATGCAAAATGCGGTTAAGTATATATGCACCTGTACATGTGACGCTTTTGCGGCTAGCTTTCGCTTCTTCACAAGTTAACTTTGGTGGTAAGCATGAGAGCCAATTGCCCAATTAGATGTGAAAATGAATAGGGTCTGCAGGAATCTTGTTAGCTTTTGGGAGTACATCGATTGGGGCATATCAGGCTAGCTAGCTAGCTGCTTTGTGTGTATAGTACATATATGTTGTACACCTTTCACTCCTTTTCGTTCCTAACTACCTCAACTCAAGGTGGGGCGTCAAAAGAAGAAATCAAATTAATTAAAACCCTCCATTTAAATAAATACATATCAATTCACTTTCACTAGTTATCAGTCTTGTGAGGTTTCCTTTTTTACGATAGGGCTTTGTGAGATTTCTAGAACACAATATTGGTACCGGTTACGTGTGATTTGCGCTATTTCAATTCAAGGCTAGTTGCTAGGTAATACATTTTATAGTAATAATAAAGAAATTTTTTGCAAGTTACAACTTTTGCAACCTACAAATAAAAACTTTGATTGATTCGTTATGGTTATATGCTGAAATTCATCTTTTTTTTTAAAAAAAAATCAGAAACTCCAAAGTGCCGTGTATTATTTAACCTTTGGTATTATATAATCCCAATTGCTTTAATCAAATTGCCAGTAGGTGTGAGAAAAATGACTGGTATCTGCACCCGGCAGAAAGAGATATATATACACATGCATGCTTAGGATGATCATACTGTACCTAGCCTGATGGGATCTAACACCTCTAGCAATGTGGTGCTTAATTAGGACCGTGAAGACGTTTACATTTCCTTTCCCTCTAATCCAGCCACTCGATCGCTGTCACTTGGCAAGTGGAAAAAGTTGATGTCCCCTCTGATCCAACTGATAACTGACATGAGGCGCCATGCCCCTCCCAAATGTGTATATTGATTTTTCGGTTACTGAAACGCTCCCTGAAGTAGTTGATAAGCATCCAATTTCCTAATTAATGGTCGTCGTCACCACTCGCAAATAATGAAGAATTAAAGAAAGCATGGCCATGGTTAAATAGCAAAATATAAGGGCATCATGCTAGTGTGTATAATTTGGCCCAGCTAGTTAGCTTCTAAGTGCCGGTGAGTTGTTAGCAGAAGTCAATTAAGTAAAGGTGATCACTGAAAACTAACTGATATCTTGTAGAAAGCAACACCTATAGACAAGAGGAAATTAACTATCCCCTCTTGTAACGACTTTTGTAGAATGGAAATGTGGAAGAACACCTTTTCTTTTCTTCTACTAAAAAAAACATACTTGTGGATTTGTGGATATTCCATAGCCCATATAACCCTCATGCCTCCTCCCTTGCGGGTTTTGCCTCTGACTAATATGTGTGCTTTCTAAATTGACCGCTATATATAAATATATAATATATACACGTGCGCATATCTCATATGTAAAAAAATACATTCTTTATGTAGGTAGCCTTTATATTGTTTTCCAGGTTCTCAATAGTTTATCATAGAAAACCCGAACCCAAAAGGTACACTTCTAATTACAAACCCATATTAATTTCTTAGGAAACATCATTTTCCTCAATTTTTTAATACAAGTCGAAAGCACACATGCACGCTCCACTCATACCCACAAAATGTGAGCTCATCCTATCACACATCCAAATAAAATCTATTAACTTATTAAAATAATAGAAAAAGAAACCTCCACGTTCGCTTTCACGGCATAGAAATTCTCATATTAACCAGAGAAAAAGAAAAACAGAGTCCATATAGAAATACAATTTAGAAATAATTTAAATTCAGAATTAAAAAATAAGAAAAATTGGAAGAGGAGACCAGAGTCTATATAGAAATACAATTTAAAAATAACTAAAATTCAGAATTAAAAAAATAAAGAATATTAGAAGAAGAGTATAGAGTCCATATAGAAATACAATTAAGAAATAATAGAAATTCGGAATTAAAAATAAGGAATACTAGAAGTAGAAGTAGAGTATAGAGTTCATATAGGAATTTAAAACTAACTAAAATTTGGAATATGCATAATAAAATTAAAAGTAGAGTTTAGAGTCCGTATAAAAAAAATACAATTTACAAATAACTAAAATTCAAAATTAAAAAAATGGAAAGAAGAGTCTAAAGTCAATATAGGAAGTAACTAAAATTCGAAATTAAAAATTAAAGAATATTGAAAGATAAGTTTAGAGTCCACATAGAAATACAAATAGAAATAATAAAAATTTAGAATTAAAAATAAATAATATTAGAAGAAGAGCCTAGAGTCTATATAGAAATACAATTTACAGATAATGAAAATTCGGAATTAAAAAATAAGAAATATTGAAAGATGAGTCTAGAGTCCATATAGGAATATAATTTAGAAATAACTAAAATTTGATATTAAAAATAGTTAATAACTAACACATATATAAAAAATATAATATAAATATTACATATCAGTAGTTTCATAAAGTTAGTACAAAATTTAAAATTATGGTGTCATTTTAATATATTTTGAGAAAACATATATGATATTATATGAGAGAAAATATAGTGATGCTAGCCGCGCAATCTGCGCGGGTCACTATGCTAGTTATAAGTTATATGCAAAGTAATTTAAACATATCTGTAGTAAAGAGTGGGGGCGATCAGTTAAATCTCCAGGTCTAGAAGAAACATTCGGCTAACAAATAATCAAAAGAACAAATTCACCGGCAGGGGCGGAGTGCATGTATAGAGTGGAGTCGGAGAGCCAGCTACCACCGCGCGCGATTGGGATCCGAAACCCGGAGCCAATCCGCCCTAGTGGACGTGGGCGATGATGGTGGACGCCTGATGACGTCCCGGCGCACCACCACACCACTCCCTGCGCCGCACCCCACCCCCGCGCGCGCATGCACCGGTCCACCGCGCGCGCGGGCCGTTACGTAGAACGGAAGCGAGAGCGAGACCCTCCTGTGGCGCGCCCGCCACATGGGGCGAATACCGTAGCCATTGCCCATCAGTTGGGGAGAAAATCTAAGACGGCGACGCGTGCCGCGCGCGCAAGTGCAGGCTCGCATCGCATCCCTCGGATAACAAACAAATCGGAAAATTAAAGGAGAACGGGATGATACACCGGCTACGGGTGGGGCTAGCTACTGTAACTCCGATCCGCTTCGACCGCTTCTCGATCGGCTCGTATGTTCCGGCAATCCGGTGCTTGCGTGCGTGACAGCGACCATCGGCGGAGTTGTGATCGGCAAGTCTCGTCTCGTGTCGTCTCATCTTTCGCTGCCGTCGCGGTCGATCCATCGATCGATCGATCGATCTAGAGTCAACAAGCATGGCGACCTCGGATTGGCCGGCCCATTGGATTATCAGAGAATTCAGATGGTTTGGCCCTAACGACTTCTTTGTGTAGTGTGTACCGGACTACCGGCGCTGTCGGTGTAACCGGCAAAGGCAGCGGGGGCAAAGTGATGTAGTAGTATGTTCTACGGGGAGTAGTGCGCTTTTGATTGGGAGTGTACAGGTGACAAGTGTCAGTGTTGACGAGGACAAATGGACAGTAAATGCAGGTAATAACGATATGTTTCGACCGTTTCTATGTACAGGAAAGGTGAGACGTGGAGCTTAGTCCAAAGTATGATGACGCATCTCGTTTCGCAGTCTTTGCATCATGAAGCGGTCAAAGTTTATTGCTCCTGTGTAGACAGGTTCTCTCGTGAAAAAAAAATCTGGAAGCGCTGTATACTGTGGGCCATTTGAATCAAAGAATTTTACAGAGAAATTTTATAGGATTAAAATCATATAGGAAAATTTTCTATATAATCCTTTGATTCAAAAAATTGGAATTTTTCAAATCATATAAAATTTCAATGGAATGGCTCATTAAATGTAAGTTTTGAGAAAATTTAGTAAGAGGTTCAACCTCTTAAAAAAATTCCTTCGAGACTATCTCTTTGATCCGATTTCTGTGTTTGTCCTGCTGTCTAATCAACGATCATTCTTGTGTTTTTTTTTTTTGCAACTCTTCATTTTATACTTAATTTAATTTTCTATTAGAATCCTGTATTTTTTTCTATTGCTTTGTTGAGTTCAGCAGCCGCTTGCTCGGCTCGAGGTAACGCCGTACCGGGTCACCTAGCTCCTTGTCTCTCCGTACTCATTTTGTTATATTCTTGCCGTACTCCTTTGGAGCAAGAAAAAGATGACGAAACAATGTTCTAAAACTAGGGAAGAAGAGGAAAATTGGGAGAAGATAAAGAAAAAAAATCAGCAGGAAGAAAAGGTAAACATCATCAAATTAAACACAAGGTCAAGACAAATAATGGAGTTTGTTGAAAGTCATATACAATTGATTGCTGTGAAAATCTGGGATTTATATGGCCATGTTCTTTTCTCCAACTAAAATTGAATTAAATTTTAGATACTTGTGGCACGTTTTTTAAACTACTAAACGGTGCGTTTCGTGTGAAAACTTTCTATATGAAAGTTGCTCTAAAATATCATATTAATCTATTTTTTAAGTTTAGAATAATTAAAACTTAATTAATCACATGTTATTACAACCACGTTTTGCGTGAAACACTTCATCTTCATATTCAGAACATTCAAACATCACCCATGTGCCCCGAAGGATTTCTAATTCAAGTACTGGGGCACGTTCATGGGTCACCGCCGACACGACGGACGCGGCAGCAAAAGGTATAAGACATGTCCACTTTCGTAGTTTAAATATCTCTCAAAACCACAATAATTTTTTTTTAACCCTTATCTTACAGTTTATATGCAATTTAATTCCGATATAAAAACAAGGGAAACAAAGTAGACTTATTTGTAGAAAAATGATGAAGCCCGCTTGGCTTGGCATTGGGTCCAATCTTAATTCAGGCAATCTTGGGTCCATTAAGATGTCCTGAGGCAGCTCTCGTAAATTTGTCACAACACTCTCTGTCATTGATGGCTGATCTCCATCATCTTTTTCCACTTCCTTCAGTAAACTGGGAGAAAGGGCTAGGATATGGACACAATTCTTAAGAGCAGGTTGCATACTTTTTTTGGAACATTTTGCTAGTTCCCCCAAAGTTCATAATTCTGGCTATGCTACAGGCCGCCATAGGAGTATAGATCGATCCCCTCATGGAAGGTGAAATTCATGGTTTGCTTCAATACTTGCAGAGTTGGAACATTTGATGCTAGCAAGACACAAGTTTTTTTTAAGAGAGCTAAGCTCTCCCATTTCATTAAGGAAATGTAAAATTACCAAGTCTGTTACATCTTTCCGACAACATTTCCACATAAACAAAAGCACCATCATAAACAAAAGCACCATCAGTTCCCATGGGTACGACACAAGACAATCATATCAAAACAAGCAGGGATCCTAATGGGCGGAGCTACCGTTGTTGGATCAGGGTCCTAGGACACCGACGACCGGAGCTAAATTCCACTTGATAAATAGGGTGTAGTTGAATGTGAACCCGGTAAAATTGTTGATCTGACCTCAACCCATCTGGTTTTCTTGTATGAGCACAGCCACTGATTAAAATCTCTGTGATTAGCTGGCTGGTTTGCAAGCCCATCATTGGTATGATTGCCCACGTGAACTACACAAGGCCCACAAGCCAACAGATAAAAGGGCGATTTTATTACGATTTACTAAAAGTATATGCAGCTTGTAAGGTCTGATGTTTCTTTCAGCACAACTTCAAGTAACGAAATTAGAAACCAATATTTGTTGTTCACAGCTTATATGAATATCTTCTTCAGTAGTACTCCATATGTTTTAACTTTTCCGTTTCTACTAAATTGGCAGGAAGCAAACTTATAACGGAGCCATACTTTCTTCTCAATATTTTATATATACATTATTAGATGCTACTCCCTCCCTCCTCTGTCCAGATTCAATGCTAGCACATATCTCATCCAACCAAAATCTTTTATATTTTCTTGATGGAGAGAGTACATGTGAGTGTTAAGATATAGGGATTTATAGGGTTTATGTTATCTTTTCTTGGTAAAATTTGGCCCGTGTCCGATTCATACGGTTTGCTGGCTAGTAAAAATCGATGATTTTCACGTAACATCGTAAAAAAATAATTAAAACTAATAAACTATCGATGATTTTTTTTTCATCAACTCTGTAATGAAAAACATTCTAAAACTAGCGAATTGACAAAACCAAGCGGTTTTCATGGTTTTTTTTATTGGTATTTTGGCTGTGTTTAGATCCAAAACTTCTAATTTTTTCTATCACATCAACATGTCGTACACACATAACTTTTCAGTCACATCATCTTTAATTTCAACCAAAATTCAAACTTTGAACTGATCTAAACACAGCCTTTGTAAATACTATTTCACAGTTGACCCCAACGTCCTTTTTGGCTGGCTCCGCCCTTCCTACATCTCCCCCACATAACTGGTGGTGCTGAAACGGTAGTAAAAACGATCCCAGGTACTTCATCTTCACATCAGACGCCTTGAGTTCAACCTCCATCTATATGCCGAGTTGTATACTTCTTCTGCCACTCTGCTTAGCAGCACCGCTCCCAGTTGCAACATTCTTCGCCTTTCCTCCATTATGTGCAAGACGGACCAAGTATCGTTTCAATAGCACACAACATGTATTAGCTCAGCTGGGTCCATGATTCTTTTATTTCGGAAACATATGCTGCGTTTCTGGCTTTGCAAAGAGCACAGATCACAGCTGCAATTCCAACCATCCTACAAACAGGTGATGCGTGTTATTAATGTGTTTCAGGTTAAAGTTATTCCCTCTTAAAAAAAAGCCAACCTTGTACTAGAATGTTGTGTTTAACATTTTACATAATAAACTTTTATCTAAAAAGGTGGGGCATTAATTAGGAATTAATGGAGAGTGATAAAAATAATTATCTACCCTATAGTTCACTAATTATGATCTTATACAGTTCTCATCGTCAAATCCAACGACTCAAAATCATCAAATCTTACATCCTAAAATCAACACATGTCTCTCACCGCTGGTCTGCTCCCATCCCATCAAGGACTTACTTCAACCCGGATCGCGGTTTCCCATGTCTATCGGAGCTAGTCCCACTGATAGCGCGTGCTAGCCAGATTTCATTCGGGCACCCAAACAAGCCCTAAACTTTCTCTAATTCCAGATCAACATAAGACCATGAGATTCACTTCACTAGGATCCTCCTGTCCACCGATTACAGCTAAATTCCTTCTTCCGTTAGACGCCTACCCCCCTCTTTCCACACCACCATCTCACATAACCTTTCTACCAGTACTAACCATGCCCTCTCTTCTCAATTTTCATGCCTTTGTTCCCTGTATTTTATATGTTTCTTTCTCTCCGGTGTAACATACGGGCTCTTTTCTAGGAAAAGAGAAAGGAGGAGATATTTAGACATGGTAAAAAAGGAGTGAAGGGACACTGCCAGTGGCAACAACTAGGCGATGAGAATAGGAACAAGTGAAGAGGTTTGATGTTACACTCAGCCTGTAAAAACAATCTAAAATAATAATAAAAATAAGGCATTTTGGTCTGTTATTAGGAATTCTATTTTTTTTATAACAGGTAGTTTAGAGTTTCGGAATTTGTTTAAATAGATAATAACATGATTTTTAATAATGGGATCAACTCCTTGCTTACTTTATTCTGTGCTTTTTTTTATTATTCGTTGGTGCAGTTGCGAAATGGTACAGTTCTTTCACGTATGGTAATCTGATGCTTCTATCGGACCCATTTTTTTAACCTCTTGGTAGAGAAGGAGAGAAATGAATGACATTGCCAGTGTCAAACACCTGGGCGATTGGAAGAGAAACAAGTGAAGATGTTTGACGTTACACTCCCCAACCTGTAAAAACAAGAATTCTCAAAAAGTTAAAAGAAAGTAAGGAATTTAGATCTGAGTGAAAAATATACCGTTGTTATTTGATAAAGAATTATGTACATTTAAAGAATTATAAAAACTTGTGCATAGTTGTTATTTAAATTATGTACATTTAAAAAATTTAAAAAAAAAGAATTCTGAAAAAAATGTATTTTTCGTGGTGAGTGGCTTGAGCGTCCTACCTAGAAAGATTGATTCTCACTAACGATGCCCTTTAGATATCCGTCAGTGAAATAATATATTTTCGCCAACGACTGATCCCACTTATGAAAATACTCTATTTTCATTTTCATTGGCCTTCATTTGATGGCAGTAGGGCTAGGTGTCAGCGAAAATATGATTTGGCCCAGTGATATGCTTTTTTTTTAAGTAGTGTGAAAAAAAAAGTTGGCGCCTACAATTTAAGTGGTCCACTGTATGACAAATAATTATAAGTGGTCTATATTAATTAAACAAACTGGACGTAACATTTTTTAAAAAATTAATTGGTCCGAACGGATGACAAATAATTATAAGTGGTCTATATTAATACCAAACAATCTAATGTAAATTTGTAGAGAAAATAATAAAAAGCGTGCAGATAGATAGAAAGGCCTAGAAAGATTGATTCTCACTGACGATGCCCTTTAGATACCCGTCACCGAAATAATATATTTTCGCAAACGACTGATCCCACTTATGAAAATACTTTATTTTCATCGGCCTTCATTTGATGGCAGTAAGAGAAAATATGATTTGCCCAGTGATATATATTTTTTATTAGTGTGAAAAAAAAGTTTACGTCTACAATTAATTGGTCTGAACGGATGACAAATAATTATAGGTGGTCTATATTAATTAAACAAACTGGACGTAACATTATAAAAAATTAATTATAGGCGTAACATTGTAATTGTAAAAAAATATAATTATACAAACTGGACGTAACAAAAAATAAAGTAATTAAAGCGTGCAGAAAGGAGACAATGGAGCTATTGTTTCGTTAGGGCATCCACATTGTCTGTTCGACTCATGCTTGCCATGGGAGACGAACGAATCAAAGATTTCGATAGTTGCAACGGTAAAATCGATCGTAAACAGTTTTTTTTTTTTAAAAAAAAAGAGTTCGACAGCTATTGTTTCGTTAGGGCATCCACATTGTCCGTTCGACTCATGCCTACCACGGGAGACGAACGAATCAAAGATTTCGATAGTTGCAGTGGTAAAGTCGATCATAAATAGTTTATTTTTTAAAAAAAGAGTTCGACTCTAAAGTACGAATCAAAGATTCCAATAGTTGCAATGGTAAAGTCGATCGTAAATAGTTTTTTTTAAAAAAAAAGAGTTCTAAAGTCGATCGTAAATAGTTTTTTTATGATCGTAAATAGTTTTTTTTTAAAAAAAGAGTTCTAAAGTCGATCGTAAATAGGCTTTTTCTTAAAAAAAAAGATTTCAATAGTTGCAGTGGTAAAGTCGATCGTAAATAGTTTTTTTTTTAAAAAAAAGGTTCTAAAGTCGATCGTAAATAGTTTTTTTTACGATCGTAAATAGTTTTTTTTTTAAAAAAAGAGTTATAAAGTCGATCGTAAATAGGCTTTTTCTTAAAAAAAAGAGTTCGGCTATAAATAGTTTTTTTACGATCATAAATAGTTTTTTTTAAAAAAAAGAGTTCTAAAGTCGATCGTAAATAGGCTTTTTCTTAAAAAAAAGAGTTCGGCTCTAAAATGTTTATACATTTTTTCTTAAAAAAAAGAGTTCGGCTGTAAATAGTTTTTTTACGATCGTAAATAGTTTTTTTTAAAAAAAAAGAGTTCTAAAGTCGATCGTAAATAGGCTTTTTCTTAAAAAAAGGAGTTCGGCTCTAAAATAGTTGTCAGTTTATACATACAATGGAGCTATGGAGCTGCTCATGCTCTTAGAAGTCGGTGCGAGAACAAGCACTCTCCAAACTTCGATTTATAAATCCAGTCAAGTTAGTAAGACTATTGTTTGGCAAGCGAGGTGGGACTAAACACCGCACTAGCGCAGTGGCTGCTCCGTATTGGGCCTTGAATTTGGCAGCGAACGGCCCACAGCCCATACGTGCGGTCCACTCGGCCCACAGATCACCGACACCGATCGTCCACGCCGGCCCGTTCTGCTTTTGGTAAGAGGAGGTCACCGGCGCGGCGCCGACAGCTACTCAGCTGCCATGGCGCTCGTCCGCTGGTGACCGCGGGAGCCGGCGGCGCGCCGGCGCCACGCTCGCCTTCCTCCGTCTCAGGCGAGGAGGCACTGAGGCAACATGAACTCTACGGTGATGGACTACCTGTACTGGCTCCGGCCTACGGGCATGGCCGCCGGCAACAAGGAAGAAGACATGACATCGCTGCGGATGTCCAGTTGCATGTTAGACAAGTTCAAAAGAAGAAAAAATGGAACAATGGGCGAATAAGTATTGCGTTCCAGCAACCAGAATGCTCCAAGGAGCTTTGAGTTTGCAGAGGTTGCAATCGAACACCTGACGGCGCCGGGGAAGCCGACCATTCTTTCGGGATTGGGACGATAAATAGCACTCCATCTCCCCCTCCCTGGCTCTCTCGCCTTCCCGCTCCATAAACTCTTAAACATTGCCCTCATCTTCTTCCTCCACCAACAATTCGGCCTCGACTTCCATCTTCCTCCTCCATCTTCTTCTCGCCAAGAATTCCCCCTTGTGGTCACCAAGAAATCGCCGTCAAAATCCATCGCCTTCCTCCGCCACCTTCTCGCCAAGAACTCCTCCCATCCCGCTTCCTCGCCACCAAGAACCTCGCCGTCATCTTCCATCTTCTTCCTTCATCACCTTCCTCCCCCAAGAACTCCCGAACCGGCGACCGAGGGTCCACGCGCGCCAACTCGGAGGTCCGCGGTGCCAAGAACCATCGGAGAAGACGCCGCCTCTGTCGCCGGGAGCTCCCCTGCACCAAGAACCCACCGGCGAACGCGGGTGCGCGTGCGCCAACCATCCCCGTGGGCTGACGCCTGCGCCGCCGGGAGCTTCGCCGGGGACGACACCACCCGTGCCGCGGGGAGCTCCGCCGCGCGAAGAACCGTTGCGTCGGGCTACAAGAACACGCCGGCGGACGTGGGTCGGTGCGCCACCATCGCCGCGAGCAACACCTGCGTCGCCAGGGACGACACCGCCTCTGCCACCAAGAAATCCGCCACATCGCCGCGAGCAACACCTGCGTCGCCAGAGACGACACCGCTTCTGCCACCAAGAAATCCACCACATCGCCGCGAGCAACACCTGCGTCGCCAGAGACGACACCGACTCTGCCACCAAGAAATCCGCCACGCCAAGAACCGTCGGGAGCTCCTCTGCACAGCTTCAAGAATCCGTCGCCACCACCACCAGCCGTGTTCCCGTTGTCGGCGAGCCAAGAACGCGTGCGCTGGGCGACGAGACAAGAAATAGCGCCGCCCACCGCCGCCGTCAACTCGCCGACCGGAGAGGAGTTATGGGTAGAAGGAGGCGGCAGCGCGCGGCCTCAGACCAGCGCCGCGAGTGCGCGCCGGAGGCACCGCAGCCGGCCGTGACGTCGCCGTCGACAGAGGTGGCCACGGTCGCGCCACCGACTGACTCGGGCTGGATCACGACAGCTGTTGAGAGAATGATGAGTTTCTTCGGTGGTGGCCACGCCCGGCGTTCGTCAGAGGTGGCACCTACACCAGCCCATGGCAAGGGCACCACAACGGGTCGAACAGGCTTAGCCCATGGCAAGGCCGGAGGCAAGGGCGCCACAACGAATCGAACAGGCAACCAAGCCTGGATTCACCTTCCTCAAAAGAAGCATACCCCTCCAGCTCCACCACAAGCTCCACCTCAACCTCAGGCGCAGCGCCAACATCGAGTGGTGAACGGGGAGGAGGTTCCATTTGAGGTGGAAGACCAGTATATTCATTACTGTAGAGAATCTCGTACCATTGTTCATAAAACTATCTGTCACATCTGCTTCTTTCAAGAACAAAACTTCACTGGGAGCAACAGGGTTTCAGGCAGCCAGGTCAGTAGTCCATGCTTTGGTCTTCTGTTGTGTTGTATAGTCAGCAATGCATGCTTTGTTTTATTATGCTGTGTGTTTCTTAACAACAATTAATTAATGTTGTGATTTGTACTTGCAGTTGTTCAGTGATGCTCTGTTCTTCTTTTGTGTTATACAGTCAATATTTTCTTCTATTCAGCGATGCTCTGTTCTTACAATCAATATTTTCTTCTATTCAGTGATGCTCTGTTCTTACAATCAATATTTTCTTCTATTGTTTTGTGTGTTTCTTAACAACAACTTACACGGTTATAATTTGCACTTGCAGATGTTGCTTCACTGCCACATGAAGCACAGCAAGTTTCCTCTTGTTCCATGTGAGGCCGAGGACTGCCGCATCTATGTTACTACGGCTCGTGATCTTCAGTTGCACAACTACTTTTGTCACACATTGCCAGCTGGTTGGTGGGAAGAGTGATCATTTCTCAAGAAATTCAGATTCGACTTCATCATTTCCTTTCATCGTTTGTTCACCAGCATATAAAGCTGAGATCTCGAGGAGATAACTCTTAGTCATTTCTCTGCATACATATGTTTGTGCAATAATCACATTAGCAAATTAGATACGGATTGACCAATTTTTGTGCATTAATCATCTATACATATACATATGTTTGCACATTCGAGTTGTAGTCTTAATCTCTATATTCGCCTAGATTGTTACAACTCAGATATGTACACTTGTTCCTTAAAGCTTCAGCTCTTCAATGATCACTGTAGTAACAAATAACACGTGTGAGATGCTCTTCTGTCATCATAAAATTAGTTGCCGGTTGATCAATCACTGTAGTAACTTATGTCATCATAAAATGAACAAGCTAAGATAGCCCATCCTTAACTCCTTTCTGTGAAAAATGACTTTCGTCCAGAGAACAGGAGAATAATCAGGATGTGTTGTTTAAACTGAGGAACATGGAACAATGGGTTCACAATGGAGAATTAATGGAGCTCTTCTGGTTGTGACTAATGTTGATGACTGCTGTTATGATGTCCATTATTGTGGGGAGAAAACCAGATGTAATTGTCAGAAGACCTGACAGCTGCATATGAAAGAACAACCCAGAGATTAGTTCGAATAATACGTGTCAAGTAATTCAGTTGAACTGAAATGCACTAGATAGAAATTTAAGAGGAGTTTGGCTGCGTAAATCCACTTGTGGATATAGAGGCCAAATTTCTATCCATTATTTAAAAAAAGAAATTTAAGAGAAGAATTCTGCATGATGAAACAAGCTAAGGTGATCCAGCCTTAACTCCTCTTAAGCAACAGCGACTTTGGTTCAATGCACTGGGATACAATTTATGTGAAACGAGATGTGTATAATCTTATTGTACCATGGCGAAAATAGGCTGTGATGTTATATTGCAACCATGCAGCATAGGATACCACGAAGACAACGAAGAGCCCCAGAAGATACAAAGGGTTCGTGTCCAGGAGTTCATAAAAATGGTTAGCAGTTATATATGTTAAGTGTCAAGTTTGGGATTTCTCAGTTTATGCATTAATGCAACAGAGAATCCTATCCTTTACAAGGATAAGCAAGCTACTTCATTGAGATGATTACCTTAGAAGAAACATAAATTCGTTGTAACCTAAAATTGCAAGAAGTAGAATAGTCCACGCAGTGGCAGCCAATTATTGCTATGTTTGTGTGCTTCCTGCTGGAAGAAAATTTGGAAGAATTTGGTCAGCACATAGCACCAACAATCAGATGGAAATATCATAAATGGACTTCCACATAATGGACAAAAAGAACATATTTCATGAAAAAGCTTATCAAGTTCAGTTTTTTTTAAGAGCATTGAGGACCCTCTGAAATCACCAGGCCAGGCTTCATGGTTCATAATAAGAAAACAACAAATTCAATTATGTTTTACCTATCCATTTGACCAAAATAGTTCAGTGTTATGCAATCAATTGGATAAGCACTTGAGCAGAAATGGCCAAGGAATATACCTGCATAGAAATTGCTTCTGCAACAGCATACTCAGTCTCTGCGTTCCTCCAGATGGATTTACACTGCACTGGTGTGATCAGTGTATTTTTTCTAACACCTGTATAGATGTGAAAATGTTACGACTTATTCATCACATTTCCTTGAAAATCACAATTTTCTAAATCTAAGTGCCAGCACCTCTTCCCATGTGCTTGAGACAATAGGATCAGATGCGAATTCAATACTCCTCTTCTGTGAAAGCGGTCTTCCATCTAAAAGAGCAGTTGTTAGAGTCCGGTCTATTTTATCTGGTTTATTGTCCAAACGGTTAGCTGCCTGCAGTGTAAAGATGATAAACAGATCATGTTTCTACACCATAGATCAGATACCCAATAAATGGTGCAATATTGATTAAAAGAAAAAAAAAGATATACCGCTAAACGTGCTTCTCTAGTGATTGCACTTATGTCTTCATTCCCTTTCCATGTCCTAGGCATGGAGTCCTTATCACGGCTCAACAGTGGAAAATCTACAGTCCAATGAAATGGGTACGGATAAGATAAATATTGCAAAAATGGCTAGTATAATCTGAAAATCATTGAAAATGTAAGAGAGATTTGACTATTTTTTCCCTCTAAATTCCACCTTTCGTTCATACGCATCAGAACATTCCCAGCTTCTTTTCTAGCTTTCTCTTCTACTATACTTCTTGCATGTTCTCTTAATTCCTTGACCATCTTATGGATAGTTATCTGGTCTAGTTCAAACTCAGAGAGGGAAGCTGAGAATGCCAAAATAGCATTTTCAGTTGCATGCCTATAAAGTCTTCTAATACATGCCCAAGAGTTTTTTTTCACCAGTTTCCAGGTTGACTATACAGGTCCAGCAAGCGCATCCAAGAGTTTTTTCTGAACATTGCGGCAACAAAAGATCCAAGCATGAGGATGGTTTTTAAAAAAACAACTGTAAGAGCTCATGAAATGAGGAATTCTAGGAGCATGCTGAAATTGCAATAATATACTGTGCACTGAGTATGAAAAATAACCTCATAATTAGCCTTCAGTTCAGCCAGTTTTGTACCCCGAACAGATGTTGCATGAGCTTCTATATGGTGCTCCAGTTTGCCCCTAACTTCTGTAGTGTCCCACACTGCATGCTTAACCAAAGAATCTGCATGACAATGCAGAGAGTTGATGTCATGTATTGTAGACCAAAGATTTAAGGAATGATGAGTTTCAAATCACATTACTTCAAACTGCTAGGAATTTACTTATAATGAATACTGTTGTGTTTCTAGTATAATCTGAATGCACAAACTATCGACAAGCATATAATATTTGAAAAATTTACACAGTATGGTTGGCAGGAGCAAGCACAAGAGGCTTAAAACAAGATCAAGAAGCAAAGGCCCATAATACTAGTCGACATACGGTTTAGACATTCATCGTCAATAAAACTATCAAATGAGCACCAAACTTTGGAGATTTGGCTTTTGCAGAATCGGATTTGCAGGACAAAAAATAGCAGCAGAAAGCAGGTCAGAATGCATGTCACGTTTAACAAATTGCAAAATATTTTAATCCCAATATATCTTGGCCGTGGTTTGTTTACCTTGATCTAGCATTTAATTTCACCATTGATGACTGCGCACAATAACGAGCTGATGCTGCAAATCCCCCGCCGCTCCTTAATGATTGGTCTAGATCGCTTTTGAATTTGTTGAGAACCACATGATGCAGGTGTTCTAACATTTTCTTGAAAGCAGGACATGTGTGCTGCAAAACCCAAGATTTATGAGACCAGTTGATCAAATAAGGACAAATAAAACAGTCCATTTACATTTTTCTGACAGATATCATCCTCTCTAATTAGGAAGAGACAAATGTCTATATTATAATAGCCATATGCAATTATCACTGCAATTATCCTAGAGTGCCTGAAATTTTTGCAGCACCTTTGTTGGAATGTATGTGTGAATATTAGCAATCCATTATTTGAAATGTCATGAACAAGCAAGAATATTAAGAAAAAACAAACATATTTTCGTAATAACCAAACACCATCAGCTGGTTAAACTACTTTCTCTTAGTCATAACTTGAATTAGTAACATGGAAATGAGTGACTCATTAGGATTTCACATTCTAACTGCTGACGTTTAGCGGTTCTCACATCCTCATCAAAGTACATGGCTTCTGTATCATACCTCCAGGAAAATGTAGTAAGTTTAGATTGTCAAAACTCAGAACAAAAATGAATAAATATTTGTTACATGTGCAATCTGAGAACTCTATATTTTTACTTTGTGGCATCCATGACCCCAAATATATTCAATTTACTAGAAAAAGAAAAGTCCAAAATCATTGGAAGAAGAAACATAAATAAGAACAAAAAGCATTATCCACTATTTCAGATTACCATTAAAATATACATTGTTAATGGACATGCTGCATGACAGGATAATTAGTCATAGATAGCAGAGAATAAAACTAAGAGGTTAATGGACATGTTAAGAAAGAACATAAACACTTTATAATACTTGCAAACATTGTAAGGGTAATTAGTCGTAGTTCAAAATAAAATTAGCCCGGTCATCCTGCCAATTTTGCATTCAAGACTCTCAGAGTTAAGTTATTTTAGACTCAGTACTTACAGCTTTACCATTTTCCAAAATAACATTGGTCACATTAGCCTTGTATATTTCACTAATTCCCCTCAAGTGGCTACCGCACAAGACCTGTTGTTTAGACTTTCACATAGCAGAAATTTAAATAAACATAATAAAGGTTGGTACAAAACAAATATGAAGCAACTTAACCTTCACATTCACACTTTAGTTCTCCAATCATAATTTTACATATAAATTGCACAGAACAAGAAGAAACATACACAACTCTAATATCCATAAATAAAAAACTAGCCTTAAAGGTGCTTCTTCTAGGCGAAGTTCAACTTTGTGAAACTAGGTGTAATCCATACAGGAGCAGGAAAGTTGGACCAAAGCTGAGGAGACACAAGTTCCTCCCTGCTGTTATGTTTCAAATCAAATAATCCAATATCACGACGATTATTCTTGTGTCCAAATAACGAAAGATCGTTGTCATCAGTAAAATATGTATAATTTTCCTTGAGATGTGGATATTGTTCTGTGCTGAGACAAAGTGATTGGTTATGCCCAAGAAATAGCACGTGACCATCCAGGTTTTCGATCTCCACACGCTTTTTTTCCACAGTGTCAACAACAAATATTTTAATTTCCGCAGTATTCTCCACAGATATTGCAGGGTCAGCATCATGCAAGTCAGCCTCGTAATCCCCCTCAATGTACTCATATGACCTCCAAACTTGCAGAAGATCACCCCATGGAGCTTGCACAATGTACATCTTATCACAAGCATATCCTGGCACCATTTCAATTATCGTCTTCATTGTGACCACAGGGCCACTGAGATCGAATGCATGGATTTCTCCCACTTTATTCACTGCATACAATATGCCATCCTTGTAGATGCAGTCAGCATAGTGAGTGTGTGGTGGAAGCCAGGTCCACTTATCATCCCCAACCCTTGCAAACGAAAGTTGCGAATGCGGATTGTGAATTAGTACCACGAGGTAATTTTCTGTGGATGTATCAGAAAACACAAAAGCCTTATCAAGAAGGTATTCTCGCAGCTCGTCAAGGGAGAAAATTGATGGCTCAGAATGATAAACCCTCGATGCACTGTACCATGAGTACTCATACATGTGGATAGCACCGGACTCATTGAAGATGGGATTCACATGCTCGATTGTGATAACAGAAGGGAGAGCTATTTGTTCCCCTGTAATCGGATTGACCAGGTGCATCTCGGATACGTCATCAACAGTAACCAGACAGCCCAGTGAGGACCCGATCAGAAACCTACTACGCACGGGTGGCTCTGGTAGAGTAATCTTGTACTCCCTCTTCTCGACAAGACTGTAGAGAGACACGACGCTATCGCCAGCAGATTCAGAGGTGTAGAGCAGGCACGGTGTCTGGGACAATTTATAGATACCTAGGCTGCGCATTCCATTGTAGGCGGAGCGCCAGGAGTTACAAACCGACCCTGCGCGCACGAGGTCAGGGATCTCCAGGAGGGCAAATATCTCCATTAAGATGTCCTGATGCAGCTCTGGTAAATTTGCCATGACACTCTCTGTCATTGATGGCTGATCACCATCATCTTTTTCCACTTCCTTCAGTAAACTGGGAGAAAGGGCTAGGAACTTGGACACAACTCTGAAGAGTAGGCAGCACAAATTTTTGGGACATTTTGCTAGATCCCCTAAGTTTATAATCCTGGCTATGCTACAGGCCGCCATTGGAACAGATCGATCCCCACTTGAAAGGTGAAATTCGTCGTCTGCTTGAAAACTTGCCGAGTTGGAACATTTGATGAAGTGAGAGGCACAAGGTATACCTTCATATACCTGAAGTTAGCCAACGCAAACTGAAACGGACACGGACACCACCGGAATTTGTTGCCCTGAAAAGAGAAATCCGACTCTGAATCAGACTTGTTCCCGGGAAACTCGTGTCTGCGCGCGAATCCACTCTGAATCAGACTGGATCGCACGGATTCGTATTCCGAATAGAGGTCAGCAAAGCTTCATGGAGAACTCACCGGCGGCGGAATAGCTCGGCGCGAAGGATGAGCAGCCACCGTCAGGCCGCCGTGCGGTGGAGCGCAGGAAATCCGGCGGTTGATTTCGATTTTGGCCGCCATAGCACAGCCACCGGGCCGCCACACACACTGCCGCATCCCCGAGGACTGGACGGCCGGCAGTTGAGGCGGCGAAGGTGGCGAGTGGTGGTGGCCAGGTGGGGCTCCGGGCCGGTGTCCTCGTCGGCGGAGAGGATGCGGCGTGCAGAGGCTCGGATGCGGCGGGTGCGCAGCCACTGTAGTGTTTTTCTTTTTTCGAAATCTCCCTTCCGAAATGAAAATATGAAATGCCCATACTCCATACTCCATAGTGATATAATCTATTTCGAAATCTCAGATTTTAAAAAAAATCGAAATGTCAAGTGGAACATATGATAGGGGAATTTTACTATTTGCCACTCTTATAAGTTACTTCATTTTCCCAATATAATTATTGAACTAGATTATTTAGCAAAGATTAAGATTAAAAAAATAATTCAGTCGCTGGCGCCGGCTGTCTATGCAGCCGTCCCTGCTCGTCTTCGGAATCGTCGCACGGTGGCCGAGGCATTGACTGACAGAAGATGGATCCGGGACATCAGTTCGGTGTTGGGTATTCAAGCGATTCTGGAGTATTTCAAGCTTTGGGATTGCCTTCGGTCAGTGCAGCTTTCCGAAGAACCGGACTCTCTATCTTGGCGGTGGGAGACCTCAGGAGAATACTCTTCCCGCTCAGCTTATCGTGTTCTCTTTTTTTTTTTTTTTGAAGAACTCATCTCCAGCACAAGCCAATTTTGCAATCTTTGGCGCCCCCTCGTTGTCGCTACTTCCTTTGGTTGGTCGCCCTTAACCGTTGCTAGACAGTGAACCGGCCTTCAGAGTCGTGGTTTGTCATATCTGGATCGATGTGTTCTTTGGGATCAATGCGAAGAGACGATTGATAATCTCTTGGTCGCATGCCCGGAGTCGCGACAACTGTGGTGGGTTGCGCTCAGAGCTATCGGCGGGCATTCTCAATGCTTACCGCTCAATGAACACTCTTTCTTTTCATGGTTGTGCGATTGTCGTAAGAAGATGATCAAGAAACATCACCAGGATTTTGACACCATCGCAACGTTGGTTGCAGGGAGTTGTATGTATGGTGTAGTGAGCAATCTGAGCCGTCCTATCAGTTTTGGACGGTCGAGTGTACTTGGTCAGTTTTTTTTTTTCAAGTAAATCCGGTGCATTTGTTCCTAAAAATGAATCAGAAAAATTACAGGGGGCCTAAGATGGACTACTGATGACTGATGGGCCTTACGATGAGAGAATTCCAGTCCAAATGCGAACCCACGCCGTGCCAGGAACGTCTCGTTCTCCCTTGGTTGTTGGTGTCTTCTCTCCCAGTACCAGACAGTCTACCGTCCAGTCTCAGAAAAATGTGTACTACCTTCATATCATCATCATCATATAAGAGATTTACTTTACGCAATCTAAAACCAAAATTTATTATATTACGAGACGGAGATGGTAATTTTCATACACAAATTCGTTCATAAAAGTTTTTTTTTTCTTTTTTGGAATGGAGGTAGCACGTTCAGAGTAGAGATGGAGCATCACTGATCAATTCACTGCTACACACCCAACGTAAAATGCATGATCCCGTGTTCGACTTATACAGGCAATGCTTCGTATTGAGTCGGAACTATTCCGTCCTCTAAGAATTAATTAACTTGGTACATAATTAAGCAGCATCAATCCGAAAATCGGATGAGAGCAGACTTGAGACGGTAAACCGATCGACACGGTAAAAATTAAGAAGTCGCAATTACGAAGTGGACCATAATAATAGTATACGATCCCCGCTGCGCAGCTGACTTGCTTTAGCAGACGCCGTTGGTCTTCTTCTTGGCCAGCACGGCCCTCTTCCAGAGGGAGATCACCTCGCGCTGCTTCTCCATCTCCCTCTCGCTCGCCGACGCGGCGGCGGCGTCGCCGCCGTTGGCGACGACGCGGGCGGGGAGCGCGTCGAGCTCGTGCAGCACCTTCTCGACGTCGAGCACGAGGCGCTCGGCGAGCGTGCGGCTGAAGTCCTCGCGGATGACGACGCGGAGCACGGTGACGTGCTGCGCGTCGGGGGGCATGGTGTAGGCCGGCACGATCCAGCCGAAGCGGCGGAGGAAGTCGGAGATCTCGAACTCGTTGTGCCGGGCGCTGTCCTTGAGGGAGAAGGCCACCAGCGGCACGCCGTTGTCCTTGGACACGATGTTGAACCGCCCCGTCTTCTCCAGCCCCTGCTTCAGCACCATCGCGTTCTCCTGGCAGTTCTCCATGATGTTCTTGTACCCCTGCAAATATCACGTGATCAAATTATATGTATTAATCACATAGGAGTACAAGTTAATTGTGATTGTGTAAGAGTGATAAAAGCTACTCCCTCCGTTTTAGGTTATAAGATGTTGTGACTTTGGTCAAAGTCAAATTAATCTTAGTTTAACTAATTTTATAGAAAAAAAGTGGTGATATTTTTAACCAAGACAAATATATTATGAAAATTTATTCAATTATTGATTTAATGAAACTAATTTGATATTATAAGTATTACTTTATTTGTCTATAAACTTAGTTAAATTTAAAGTAGTTTGACTTTGACCAAAAGCAAAACGTCTTATAACCTGAAACGGAGAGAGAGTACTAAGAAATAGCATTTTTCTCACCTCAAAGCCTAGGCGGATTAGTTGGTAATACTGTGCAATGACCTGGCTGGAACCTGGAAAAAAGATTGTGCCATTCTGTTATTGTGTGCGTGCATCATGCATGTAACCAGATGAACCGAACTGACATAGCCATCAAGATTCAAGAAACCGTAAAACTGTCAAAACAAAGAGAGGAGATTTTTACCCTTGGAGAAGTTGAGGGTGAAGGTGGGCTGGTCGGCGCCGAGGTAGTTGATGTGGAAGATGAGCTCCTCAGGCAGATCCTCCTTGCTCCTCCAGATGCACCACCCGATCCCGGCGTAGACGAGGCCGTACTTGTGCCCGCTCACGTTGATGCTCTTCACCAGCGGCAGCCGGAAGTCCCACTCCAGCTCCGGGTACAGGAACGGCGCGATGAACCCGCCGCTCGCCGCGTCCACGTGGATCGGCGTGTCCCAGCTGCACATTCAAATCAATCCAGCAGCAACTCTGCATTAGCTTTTTACTATGCAGCAAACACTTTTCAGTTTTCAATGTGCATTGGGGCATATAAGTACTTTGTGGCTTTGTGCAGAGGATTGGAAGAAATGAACTGTTTGATTCGTTACCCTGTTTCAGCGTTCTTCTTGGTGAGCAGATCGTTGAGCAGCTTCACGTCCTCGAACTCCCCGTTCAGCGTCGACCCGAGGATCGCCGCGACGCAGATGGTGTTCTCGTCGACCATATCCACGGCCTTAGCTGGGTCCATGACGTAGTAGCCGTCACTCAGCTTCACTTCCTTGAGCTCAACCTCGAAGTATCGCGCGAACTTCTCCCAGCAAACCTGCATTTCAAATGTGGGTTAATTACGCGTGCTCGTTAACAAGAGTGGTAAATGGAGATGGCCATCTGCTTACTTGGACATTGGCGCCGGTGACAATGTTAGGCTTGTCGCATGGCTTGCCGGCTGCCTTCATCTTGTTCTGCCACCTCCTCTTGAAGGCCAAACCGGCGAGCATGATGGCCTCAGACGAGCCGACAGTGCCGACTCCGACGGCCGTTTCAGAGTCCCCTAGAGGAGCATTGAAGAGGTGTGCAATCATGTTCACACATCGGTTCTGCAAACAGCAAATTCAGTTGAAAGTTGAGAAGAAGCACCAGCTATGCAGTTATAGCAATGGTTTACGAATTTACATCAATAAACACATTTTGCTACAACGTAATTCACTCACTCAAATTCAAATTTTGAGCCATAAATACTCTGACAGTTTGACTAAATGTGGAGAAGATGTTAATGAAACTAGCATAATGATGCCATATAAGAGGAAATGTTACTGTTGTCATAACCATGTTCAATATTGTTTTCATTCTGTTTTATTTTATGACTTAAAATTGCTGTTGTCAATCTTTGTGAAGTTTGATCACTCTTGAAGAAATGTGGAATGATATTTGACGTATATGCGCTCCCAACCACGTCTAGAGAAAAATCTATATATAAAATTGCTACAAAAAAAGATATGTTCCAACATAGTGCAAGTTGACTTCACTAGTCGCTAACAAAATTTAACTAGAAAAAAAATCAAGGCACCTTATAACAAAAAATGGATAGTAATATGCACGTTTTGGATTCTTAATTTCCATTATTATACCGTAGTGAGTAGTGAAAATTAGAAAAGCTGTGGACAAACAATATACGCGAATGCTCCAACATTTAAATTTCCTAACTTAATTTTAAAGTTGATTTATTTTCACAACGTAATTTTGTTATCATTGGCTTATAAATTGCTTAGGACACTAGACACACATATATAAAAGATTTTACCCACAATCTATCTATCTATCTATGTGTTATATTATTAAAACAGCTTTGAAAGGAGGCACCACGTTCGCTGTGGGAGCTAGAAATTCCCACATTAATCGGAGATAAAGAAAAAAAAAAGAAGAGTCCAAGTAGAAGTACAATTTAAAAATAGCTGAAATTCGGAATTAAAAATAAGCAATATTGAAAGAAGTTTCCGTATAAGAACCCAATACGAGATTAATTAAAATTTGAAATAAAAATAAAATAAAACCCAAAATTAGAAAAGGAATGGAGAGCCCAAGTAGAAATACGATTTAAAAATAGCTGAAATTCGGAATTAAAAATAAGCAATATAGAAATAAGTTTTCATATAAGAACCCAATACGAGATTAATAAAATTTCAAAATAAAAACCAAAATTAGAAAAGGAAATGAGAGTCCAAGTAGGAATACAATTTAAAAATAGCTGAAATTCGGAATTAAAAAAAAAGAATATTAAAAGAAGAGTCTATATAAGAACCCAATACGAGATTATTAAAATTCGGAATAAAAATAAATAAATCCGAAATTAGCAAAAGAAAATAAAAGAAGAGTTCAAGTAGGAATACAATTTAAAATTTGCTGAAATTCGGAATTAGAAATAAGCAATACTGAAAGAAGAATCCATATAAGAACGCAGTACGAGATTAATTAAAATTTAGAATAAAAATAAAATAATATCCAAAATTAGAAAAAATAAAAGAGAGTTCAAGTAGGAATACAATTTTGAAACAACTGAAATTAAAAATAAAAAATAAAAACATTAAAAGAACACAATACGGTATTAACTAAAATTTTTAAAAAAATCTGAAATTAGAAAAAGAAAAATAATATTTCAATTAGGACTAAATTTTTTGATAAAAAATAAAGATTATTGAAAGAAAAGATCATCTAAAACACATGACGAGATAAATTAAGTAACAGACCTATAAATGAGTAGAGTGGTGGCGGTTGATACGACGTATAAAAATTGTTAATAAAACACCAAATGAAAAATAAAAAATAAATTCCCACGATATCATGATGTTCGATTTTTAGAATCACAATGACAATAAAGAGTAGGCGGCGGACAGGCTATAGAGGGGCATAGTGGCATCGTTTGATGGGACTTTTTAAAATTATTAAAAATGAAACTACAAGTCCAATTTTTAAAGGATCGGAACTTCTGAAAAGTAAAAAAAACAATGATAATCATGTTCGATTTTAAAATCTCAATGACAATAAAGAAGGGAGGCAGCGGGCGAGCCGTAGAGGAGTACAATCGCAAAGCCACTGACGGTTTGGCGGGACTTCTAGAAAGTAAAAATGAAACCAAACGATAATTATGTTCGATTTTTAAAATCTCAATGACAATAAAGAGAAGAGACAGTGGACGGGCCGTAGAGGAGTATAATGGCAACGTTTGACGGGATATCTAGAAATTATAAAAATGAAATCCAACGTGACAATAAACTTTAAAAACTATAAAATCCAATTTTTAAATATTCCAAGAAGAATGAATAGAAATAGTGGTAGATTGAGCAAGCAAATAAAGAAAGAGATGACATGAGGGATAGTAATTGGTGTGACTTTTAAAACTATATAATTAGAAACACGAGGAGATAGGGTTTGATCTTTCAAAGTCTTAAGACAATGAAATAGCTATTTAATACATTTTAAGTAAAATCATACTAAAAATATATATGATTTTGTTTGGGTGCTAGCCGCGCAATTGCGCCGGCCACCCAGCTAGTTAATTTTTAAGTTACTACTCCCTCCGTTTCACAATGTAAGACTTTCTAGCATTGCCGACATACATATAGATGTTAATGAATCTAAACACATACATAAGTCTAGATTCATTTAACATCTAAATGAATATGGGCAATGCTAGAAAGTTTTACATTGTGAAACGGAGGTAGTAATAAACTGTTACGGGGTATAATCAACTCTCGGTCATCCGATAGAACCATATAACAAAACAGATGCAATATCTGTTAGAGGGCTCATCCCAACCGATGGAGTACTACAGACCAAGTGATTAGCACTGGCCAGGTTGTTCCGTCCTTCAGCACACTCTCTCAGACCGTTTTAACTTATAACCCCACCATTGAAATTTGAAGAGATTTCGGTTACTTGAAAGTTAAACAGTGATCTTGAATCAACAAAACTGAAACTAGTACAGTTTCTTTTTTCATCCTCGGAAAATCTGTGACTAAAATAAACAGGGGAAAAGGACATGAATGGTTTACGTGGCTCTTACGTGCGTGTGTATATTATTGGAGCGCAAGATAACAGCTTTATCATGTACCCCCACCATGTAACGAAATTAGTTCTCGACTTTCTTCTGGTTTACCATGAAAAGAAACATTTTCAGAATACATCACGACCTAACCCCTCACATGGCTAAGAGCAGCTACGTGACACAATATCGCAAAAGGACAATTATTATGGACCCAGAATACAACTTGAACTCATTGTTTCCATCCCCATTCCACAGCTTGTTATGGCTTGACATTTGGTTGGTCGTTAGCACATGAATTCCGTCAGAAAACCGACGACCGCCTCGTTCCGTTACCCTTCTTCTACGGGGCTGCTTAGTGGACAGAGAAAGGCAAATCCCACTAGGCCTTGACAATAGACAATATCCCACGGTTTTCCTAATGAGCGATCAATCGCTGCCAGCCATCGTTTTTTTTCTTTTTCTCTTCTAATAAGTTTATACAACTAAAGTTTACATATCTATAGTTTATCCACCTAAAGTTTGTAAAGCGAATGTTTATAAGTCAAAAGTTTATACACCTAAAGTTTACACATCTAAAGTTTATCCACCTAAAGTTTGTAGAGCGAATGTTTATAAGTCAAAAGTTTATATACCCGATTTAAATTTAAATTCAGATTCAAATATTTGTATATATAAAATATTTCTATACATAAAGTAAGTTTATGTGTGCAAAGTTTACGGTATAAAGTTTATGCACATGTATAAGAGTATTAGATTTTTTTTCTAATTTTTTTACTAATTTTGTGGTTTTTTTTATTTTACGATGATAGGAAAGAAGGGAGAGGAGTACAGAGGGAGGGGCGGGTTGATCACCCGCCCGTTAGCCTCAAAGAAAATGAGAGGACAGGGGACATATTGTCAAGGAATTATTGGTGGACACAGAGAGTACGTCGGCAGCGAAAATTTTGCATCTGTCCACACATAAGACGTAATCACCGGACATTGGCTTAATTACTACAATTATTATCTTCTCACTTGGAGGGCGGAAAATTCATAGAATATGTTCCATTTTGAAGGATAAAATTTAGAAGAAAAACATTTTTTTTCTTGACAGGTCAGCAGATTGAAATGACCAAAAACTCATATGAAAATACTGGCAATGTGTTTATTTCACCTCAAAATATAGCAAATACATGATTAGACACCAAGTAATACTACAAATCTAAATATAAGGTAGTGTCAGATCTAATTAGTCCAATTAGAAACTGAGTTTTATGTTTTATGTTTCCAATCCACTCAGAAACCAAGAGTCACCACGTGACATTTGTCCAGGACCGACCAAATTCGATTCTCCTCCTAGGAACGAGGGATCCTCGAACATGTACGAGTACTGTTTTTCTTTAATCGGTGAATCAATTTCTGTCCTAATTAACTACTGAAAGAGACACTAATCGTTGTTTTTATGTCAGTAGTGAGTACGCGTCAAGGTGACAGACACGCTGGGAATGGGTTTTTCATTTCTGTCACATCATTTTTGACCCTGGCAATCGGGTCATATATAGTTGCTTCAAAGGGACCTACTTGTTCTTGCCGTTACGACTACGGTTACAAACACTCCAAAGCAATCAAAAAGTCTACTGTGTATCGCTTAATTTATCGCTCACCCTTATAAAACACAGGCAAACGAAACTGTTTGCTTAATGACGAACATGTTGGTTGTGCCGGATGCAGGAATTCTATAGGATTATTAAAATTTAAAGTTATTTTATTTTTCGTGTAACTTGGTAAAAAAAAAGCATTACAAAGGGATTCTTCAACATCTCGACCTATCCATGCTAAGGCTGTGTACATGTTCTTTTGGAGGGGTAAATTAACATGTGATTAATTAAGTATTAGTAATAAAAAACTTGAATAATTAATTAATATGATTTTTTAAAACAATTTTCTTATATAAACTTTTTTGAAACCCGTATCAAACGGGGAGATGAGTTTCCATGAGTTGAAAACTCATGGGAAGAACACAGCCTAAATACTGGCGAAAAATGGCTGCATATGAGTTACGATTCCCCGAGTTCTTGGCAACTTTCGTTTTAAAAACGGAAAAGCAGAAACGTACAGTCTGAGAGAAGGTAAACAAGGATCCATATTATTGTAGTCAAGAGAGAGCCAATGGGCGAAGGCGCATGTGAGTATGTGATGGGCTGATGGCCCTTGGCTCACGCGGACAATCGAGCTGTTTGTACTCCATTTTTCTAAGTAGCTAGTTTTCTAATCTCTAGACCAGATCAGCGGCCAAGTGGGAGGATTAGAAATCCACCGCGACTACTTGTCGAAACGGACGGCCACCAACTGGGTTGGCCGGTTGCACCCATTGGAACGAGCTGATCAAAACCCAGCAGCTACCCTACGCCGCCACCCAAACCCAAATCAAATCAAACCAAAAATAAGTTTGGATCAAAATTTTGGGATAAATCTCACGGTAAAACGAGAGGGATTAATAACCGCAGTGATCCCTGAATTTGCGGCGTAATAACGAACGCGAAACGACGAACGGGATGAGGAGGGAGGGGGGTGGCGGCCGCGGCGGCGGAAAAGCAAGGTGGGGGGGAGGAGTACCTGGAGTTCGGTGGTGACGGGGTACTCGTCCATGTCGACGTAGTTCTTGTTGACGGAGGCCTGGATGAGCTTGTCGCACTCGGGCTCCATCCACGTGGTGACGAACGACGCGAGGTTCAGCCGCGGGTTGCCGTCCAGCATCAGCTCGTCGTTGATGATCTGGTACGCCGCCTCCTTGGGGATCGACTGCTCCGGCATCCGGAACCTGCAAGCCCCGCCCGGATCCAAAATTAAAACTCCCAATCAATCACCGAATCGATCGGCGCCAATGGCGCTCGAGACAGAGGCGAGCGTGCGTGCCTGGGGAGGGAGGTGCGGACGTAGCGGGAGGCGAACGTGGAGTGGACGGACTCATCGGAGCCCGACACGCCGTGGGAGAGCACCATGGCGGATCGGAAGCGCGCTTGCTTCCGGTCGAGTTGGAGAAGACGAAGAGCTCTCGCCGGCGACGAGGAAGAGGAGGGGGATTAGCTTGGGCTTTGGAGGAGAAAGCGGAGGAGGAGGTCTCTACGCGTCGCACGGGATTTAATTTAGGGGAAGGAAAGCGACCGCGGCGCGAGAGCTTCCTCCTCCTTCGTATAGTAGTATTAAATTTGCGAAGACGACGGTGTAAAAATGTGAACTACTACTCCATTTGGAATTTTTTGGATGGAAGGAAAAAAAGGAGACGGGAAGGCTCTCTCCTTTGAAACCCATATGGATTTGGCAGAACTTCTATTGAATTTCCTTTGTGAAATTCTCTAGAAATATTTTATTCCAAATAAGAAGGCCATAGGAGAAGGACAGATAAATTTTTTTTCTAGAAATATTTTATTCCAAAGAAGAAGGTCGAAGGACAGATAAATTTTTTTTCTAGAAATATTTTATTCCAAAGAAGAAGGTCGTAGGAAGGACAGATCAAGGATTAGATCTCAAATCATGCATAGGTGAGATATAGTAGTGCGTGCTAATTAGATCAAGGAGTAGCCTCTAAGTTTATCGAATTAAATATATAAATAACATAGCTAGCAATGTATGCGTTACATTTAATCGTAGGCTTATATAAACGAAGGTTTCATGCTTATATTTAGAATATAACGCACTTTGATAATATGGTATCATTTTAGAAAGATATCACATTTTTTAAAGAAATAATTAAAAAATGATGTGAGCGCTCAAAGTTGATAGATGATGATAAGATGAATATTACTTCAATGCCAACTACATAATATAAAAAGGATGGTATTTGAGAATAACGGTTGTGTAGACCCTCTCATTCATCTTTTCACAATATTTAGCAAATTTTCACCATGCTTTCCTCCCCATATAAGGCATTGCCCTGATGTTCTTTTTTCCGAATTCTCCCTTAACGATCATACATCACCGCATTATCTCAATGGATCAACGTCAACTACATATAAAAATAGTAGAGTTCAAGAGGCAATTTTTGTTGATATACGATGCACCAGGGTAAAATTGGCTAAGTACTACATATGCACCTGTAATAAATGATACTACCTCTGTCTTAAAAATAAATAAATAAATAGTTTTTGCCCAAGTGAATAGCGTGAAATAAAGTGTTTTTTTATAGAGGTTAGTACGATTATGAAAGGGTGAACATAAAAAGTATCACAGCTTCATGTGTGTATGCCGCTCAAGCCTTCACCAATCACCAACATCGTCCCATGATGTGTTCTTTTTTCCCGAATAGAATGGAATTAGAATACTTAACGGCACGATTTTCTTTTAAAAAAACTTTCTATACATTAATGCACATATAATTTTGTTCTAAATCTAACTTTCAACTTTACAATATTTAATATTTAGTTAATTTGTATGTACGCCCATAACTATCGTAAATCATTTAGCTATTCAGCACAAGAGAACGTACCCTCACGTGTTTGGTACACGGGGACAGGGATGTGCTTAACCTATCCTCTTAATAATAGGTCTTAAAAAAGAATCTGTTCTAATCCACACACGCGTTTGGTACACGGGGGCAACGTCGTTACTCCGCCGGTTTGCTATCGAGTTGTTAAATTAAGGGTTTGGTTGCCAGGATGCCGGGAGAAGCAGGCCGATTGGACAACTAGGCGCGATTGCTCGATCGGGTATTTCATCTTCCCCTTTTGAGATGGCATTACACTTAAAAAAACCCTTAGAGCCCGATCGGTTAGTCTAATAAGCCAAAACAAAAAATTAAATATAAAGTTTAGAATTTAATTTTTAAGTTAATTTTAAGATATTTTTAACATAACCTTTTAGCTTTAGTTTTTAAGTCGCTACGAACTAATCGATATATAAAAGTTTTATTTATAAATTAATTTTTATTTCCTACTGAGTTAAAAGGACTTAGAGCATGTACAATAGCAGGCTATAAGCCAGCTATAAACATATTTTTAAGAGATAAAAAAAGAGAGAGAAGAGCAGCGGGCTACAGATCTGTAGCCAGCTGCAACACGGACTCTAAGACGTAATGTGTGTATGACAGATAGGACCATGTATTAATAGTATAATAAGTAATTATTGTATGAATTAGCTATTACATTGGCTATAGATGATTTGGAGCTAGTAGTTAGCTATACTATTAAACTTGCTCTTATTAGAGAATATGAATAAACGATGAAGCTCTTAGAGCAGGTACAATAGCAGGCTATAAGTCAGCTGCAAACATATTTTAAGGAGATAAATAAGGAGAGAGAAAAGCAGCGGGCTACAGATTTATAGCTAGCTGTAGTACGGACTCCAAGACGCAGTGTGTTTATGATAGGTGGGACTAGATATTAATACTGTAGTATGTAACTATTGTATGAATGAGATATTAGATTGGTTATAGATGCATTGGAGCTAGTAGTTAGCTTGCTCTTATATTAGTGCTAGTGGTAGAAGACTAATCGCTAATTAAGATATGTCGATTTGTGTCAGCGTAGGTGTGGTACTGTAGTGGCGTGCATCACGATTGGGAGATGGGGAATTAGAGATCATGCGTCCACACGCCGTGTGAGCCCAGGTCGTCGGTGTCCTTCCACTTGGTCGTGTTTAATCGATGAACAAAACATGCGTGGATCTGGCCATTTGGGGCTGTGCAATTCAAGGACGGCGCTACGCCCATTCCCAGACCGCACATAAAAAAAGAGTGTCCGAATATTTGTAGTTTTTTAAGCTTATCTATTTGATTTGTTTTCTTGGAGCGTTTCCAAGATGATGATGATGATGATGATTACTTTGATTGTTTTACTTGCGACTTCTTATTTATACTGGAGTATAACATTTTCCAAATGTTGCTTTGAGGAAAAGTCATCCCTGTTAAATATTCTCTTTAAAAAAGTCACCGGTGTTAATTATCTGGTGTACGAGTAAAGAATGATGATAAGTATATGATGGCTCTTTAGTTTCGACCATGCTGGCGCAGTTGAACAACTCTGACGCTTGCTGCTACTAAAGTCTAAATTCTTCTTGTGTATATGCAATCGATGATGAGGTGATGTGAAATTTCTTGCGAGTGTTGGCATAGCGGGTATAGTAGGTTGTGCAGCTAGTCCCTCGTTACCAGGCGATCTGATGGCCATACTCTGTTTTACACTATCAACTAGATGAAAAACTTACATTTTCTCGATGCCCAAGGTTCCAGATCATGTGTTTGTAGTTTACAGTGGTTGATCCTAAGAATTGAGTTTTATATGCAGAGGATCACTACTACATAATTGATTTTTCTGGATAAGAACCCCTTTATATTGCAGGCGGATCATAAAACTGATCCCGTCAGCAAAAATCGATCTCCGTGCACAGTTCAAGAACCGCATGCGAAAATAAGCATATTTTATATTAACAGGACCGTATGCGAAAATACTCCTCTTTTTTCTCATCACTCTTGTTTCCTCCCCTCCTCTCCCTCTCCCACTAAATCCTCTCTCGTCCACTCCTCACACTCCCTCTCTCTCACCACTCCTCACCCTCCCTCTCCAACTCTCTTACTCCTCTCCCCACTCTCTCCCATCCACACTCCCTCACGACAGTGGCGGGCTTGGGCTTTAGCGGAGCTCTCGGGCTTCAGTGGTGGCGGTGGGCTCGAGCGAGGGTGAGAACGGCGGTGGGCAAGGCGACATAAGCGGGCTAGGGCGAGAAGGATTCTACCGGCGGCGACGATGGTAGGGGCGGATCCAGCCACTGCTCCCCCTCCCCCCCCCCCTCCCGGCGTGCCCGTGCGGATCCGCCAACGGTGATGATAGGAGGAAAAGGACGACAATGACAATGGCGGCGACAGTGATGGGAGGACGAGGAGGATGGCGACGACGGTGGCGGTGACGGTCGGGAGGATGAGGACGAGGACAACGACGGCGGCGACAAGAGGACAAGGACGACGACGATAAGAGGATTCTAGGGTCAGGGTTTCGAAGTAGGTTTTCGATTTTTGGAATTTTTTTTTGCGATTTTTCCTTTTCGCACGTGGACGGCTTAAGCGCCCGCATGCGAAAATTAAATTTTTCACATATGGTTTCTCTATCCACATACAAAAATTTGATTTTCGTAGACGACACTTTGGTGCGGGCTAGCCACCCACCCGCTTACAAAATTCGATTTTGGTCGCATGGGAAAATCGAATCTGTAGTGGATACTGTGTATTCACCATGGACTAAGAGCTTCCAAGTTATCTGATCTGGTTGGCCGTGGGTCAAATAAATCCAAATCAATAAATCATACAGGTGCGTGCTACTGTAGTGGATGTGAAGGATACCCTTTGTATTGAAGCACGTTTGAAAGCTTTGATAAGGCACATACGTGTGGATGAAACCATTCTCGATCTGGATCTAAGCTAGGAGTCTTATTCAGAGAGATATTCCAAAATGGACAGCGACCCAGGTCTTTTTATTTATCTGGAAAATTTCGAGTCTTTCGTCTCATATCTATAGTACATAAATATTCAGCATCACCTTAAATCCTTGATCCAAATTCTTCACATGGTTCCATTAATTTAGAGTGATCATTGCAGCTTTGAATACCAAAAAAATATCTTCGTTTCCCGTCTGTGATCGACGTGAACAGGTAATTAATCGTTGTCGATTCAGAACGGTGATGAATAATAACATGTGGGAATCAAGTTGACCGCCAGTTCTTCCTCTAATCCATGTGAGCATGCGTGGCCATATGGCAATGCAGTGTACACTGCAAGCTTCCGTTCGATGACCAAGCAAATGTGATGCAATATATTGGAACACAACTAGGGGTGTGTTTAGTTCACGCTAAAATTAGAAGTTTTGTTAAAATTAGAACGATGTGGCGGAAAAGTTGAAAGTTTGTATGTGTATGAAAGTTTTGATGTGATGAAAAAATTAAAAGTTTAAAGTAAAAAGTTTAAAACTAAACTCGGCCTAAGTCGTGCTGTGAATGCAAAAAATTCCAAGATATACAAAGGGACCTAGTGGAGGTGGTACCAGAGCATGCTGGATTGCACTGTACTCCAGAAGTATGGCACATGATTAGCCTTAAAGACGATAATTGAGCACACAACCGGTACACGTCCTGATAACTCTACGATGAGTGGATCACGTCGCTGTACATCGTGATTGCACAGATATTTTACCGTAAACATTATAGTATTTTCTCTATTTTATAATATAAGATGTTTTGATTTCAATAGATTTATGCATGTATCCATGTATATCCTTCATATATTTATCAAATTTGTACCGATGTTAGCAAATCTAATGAGAAATGAAGGTATCAAAATATTTTATAATGTGAAATGAGGGTGTAAAATCCAACGCATAGCCGTGTACATTGTGAAGTTATCTAAGAGCAGGTACAATAGCAGACTATAAGCCAGCTAGCTATAAACATATTTTAAAGAGATAAAGGAAGAGAGAGAAGAGCAGCGGGCTACAGATCTGTAGCCAGCTGCAGCACGGACTCCAAGACACAATGTGTGTATGACAGGTAGGATCATATACTAATAGTATAGTAAGCAACTATTGTATGAATTGGATATTAGATTGACTATAGATGAATTGGAGCTATTAGTGGGCTATACTATTAAACTTGCTCTAAGAGCAAAATCGGCCAGAATAATCCATTTATATTTATTGGTTTGAAAAGATGCAATTGAGTGCACATCGGACCGTCGCTGCCTCTCCCCCTCAGGCTGTGGACGAACAAGCGGAAACACTAATGCACGATCAATCGCTACCGCGAGGGGCGAGGGGGTAGCGATCACCACCCCTCCCCCCTCCCTCCCTCCATGTTTTCTTTTTTGGCACCGCATTACTTTCCTATTTTAGTCAATTTATACACCTAAAGTTTATACGTCTAAAGTTTATAGACCCAAAGTTTATAAATCAAAAGTTTATATATCCAATTCAAATTTAAATTCAAGTTTAAATATTTTTATAGTATTTCTATACATCTAAAGTTTATACACCTAAAGTTTATAGACCCAAAGTTTATAAATCAAAAGTTTATATACCCGACTTCAAATTTGAATCGGGTATATAAAATTTAGGTCTATAAACTTTAGGTGTATAAACTTTAGATGTATAGAAATACTATATATGAAAAAATTTGAATTCAAATTCAAATTTGAATCGGATATATAAACTTTTGACTTATAAACTTTAGGTGTATAAACTTTAGATGTATAGAAATACTATATATAAAAAAATATTTGAATTCAAATTCAAATTTGAATCAGATATATAAATTTTTGACTTATAAATTGTTGATCTCTAAACTTTAAATGTGTAAACTTGAGGCGTATAAACTTTAGGCGTATAAATTTATTAAAATAGAAAAGTAATGCAGTGCCAAAAAAGAAAACCAGGTGAAGGGAGGAGGGGGGCTACCGATCGCTACCAGATCGGTAGGGCGATCGATCGCCCATTAGAACTACCCACGAACAAGTCCAACGCAGAAAGTTACGTTCCACCGGAGAAAACAACCTATTAGGCATGGGCCTCCGGAATAACACAACGGCGAGCTTTTCAGTCCCACTCACCAAGTGCCGCGAGCGCGTGACATATGACCGCCCCTCCCGTCGGCTGCCAGCTGCGCTGTACTACGACTGCGCACCGTCGTACGTACGCCGTGCCGTTTTCGGCTCGTTTTCCCGTGCAGGCGCTGCCGACGCGCGCCGACGCCTCACCTCGATCGGCCGGTGACTACTGTCTCTCGGCACCTCGCGCGCCCGACGCTTCACCTCGATCGATCTCTCGCGCCCCGCGCGCGTCGTCAGTCACCTCTCGCTCTCGGCGACTTCAGTTGGGCGCAGCAACTTAACGCGTGCGTGATTAGCTTTGCGGTGAACCGAGCAGTCGACCACGCGCACATGCCGTGCCGCGCCGCCTGCGAGCTGATCACCGGCAATTAGCGGATGGTGCGCGGTGCGCGTGCGTGGACGTACAGCTGCGCGGGTAATCATCCGGTGGCTTTTGGTGTTCGCCACTTCGCCGGGTCACGGTCTTTGGCAGTGGATGGACACTTGGCACCGCCAGATGGCACGTATGGAAAGCTGAACCCCCAGTAGTGCCAAAGGGCAGACAGTTCATGGTTGGCACTTGGCAGACGCCATGATACGGGACGATATCATAGCTCATGACTGTTCGTGATACTGCAAGTACAGCTTTAAGCTTTGGCCTCTTCTCGTTTAGTTAAAGTGGGCCTGGATGAAGTGGAGCAGATGCCATAGCCCAGAGAGGCAAAGCAAAGGTTATTAAAATGGAAAAAAGTTCACTTTAGACCCCGTCAAGAGAGATCGAGTTTTTTCACAGCCCTTAACCGTAATCAGATATATAGCACCCTCAACTTCTAAATTTAGTGCAATTTGAGTCCCTTGACTATTTTAGATGGTGGTTTTATCCTACGTAATGTCTACATGGCTTTAGAAGAAAAATAAAACAACAAAAAAACTTAACAGGTCCCACATGCCAGTTAGAAAAAACAATAAAAAGTATTAGGCCCATATATCAGTCAGCTCTCTCTCTCTGTCTTTACTCTTTTCCTCTCTACCCCACTCTCTCCCTCACTCTCACCCTGTTCTCCCTTTCAACTTCCATGGCAGGATAGAGCCGATGAGGGAGTGTGTGCCGGTGACCGACAGTAACGGAAGGGATCTTGGTTGAGGGGTATCGAGACTGGAATCAATCGTAGACTGTGCGATCACGAAGGTGGCGCTCAAGTGGGAGCCTATTTGTCCTGATGAGCTTGAGCTCGCCAGCCCATCCATAGGAAGGGAAGGCTAACAACGTGGTGGGTGGCTAGCACGAAGGGGGCCACAGCAACAGAGGAGAGGAGGACATATGGGTGGGAGAGGGGCATAAAGGAAGGAGGTGAGGGAGTCGTCGTCTCGTTTATGGCAAGATGGAAGTGGCTCGCCCTTAGCCATCATCATCGTTGGCTAGCTCACGGCCACATGGCATGATTTGGCCACAAGCCGCCGCTCCCAAAAATAGCGTTCTGCTCGGGCAGCTTCTTCCCCTGTTGTTGGCCTCAAGGTCGATGGCCATAGCATGCTTGCTGTGGAGGATGGGCTCATAAGCTTGTGTGCAGTCTAGATAGCGTCCAAGACCACCATCTCGGCTCCTCTTTGGCCGATGGAGCGCTTTTAAATTGGTTTCACTCATCTAGTAGAGGCGTCGGAATAAGTTCACTTTGAGTCCCTCTATTTGTCACCCAGTCCGATTTTCATCCCTTAACCACAAAACCAGGTACGATCCGTCCCCTAACTTATGAAAACCAGGCAAACGAGATCTCTCGGCGGTTTTAATAGCAGTTTTGGCTGACATGGCGCCTACGTGGCTAATTTGACCCGGTCTTCATCTGACATGGCACTGGCGTGGCGCTTACGTGCCAATTCGATCTGGAAAAATAATAAAGCACGTGGGACCCACATGTCATCTTCACAGACAAAATAATAAAAAATTGTGGGACCCACGTGGGCCCCACATGTCATACTCACCTCCTCATCTTCTTCCTCCCTCTCCATCTGTCTCCCCTCCTCTCTCCAGCCTCCAAGCGCCGTGGCCCACGGGGTTACGGGGAGGTCCGGCAGTGGCGGCCGCCCGCCCCGACGAGCTCCACCTACTCCCCCCTCCCCTCTCATCTTCTTCCTCCCTCTCCATCTGTCTCCCCTCCTCTCTCCAGCCTCCAAGCGCCGTAGCCCACGGGTTCACAGGGAGGTCTGGCGGTGGCGGCTGCCCGCCCCGACGAGCTCCACCTACTCGCCCCCACACCCCCCCCCTCCCCCGCAATCGGCGTTGCTGTTGGGATGGAAGGGCGCGAGGGTGGGGAGCTCGGGTCGGCGTACAAGGCCGCCATGCTCAACGGCGTCACCGTCGCCGTGAAGCGGATGCGCGACATGAACCGCGTCGAGTTCGAGGAGCACATCCAGATGCTCGGTGACCTCCGCCACCCCAACGTCCTCTCCCCCGTCGGCTACCATTATCGCAGGGAAGAAAAGCTCATCGTCTCCGAGTTCATGCCACGTGGCAGCCTCCTCTACGTCCTCCACGGTAATAATAATGACAGCAAATACTAGTAGTTCTTAATCAACTACTAATCTCGATTATAGTTTGCTAATTACGATGTGTTTGTTTGTTGGTTAAGGTGACCAGCGCCCGGACAGGGTGGTGCTGGATTGGCCGGCGAGGATGAGGATCGCCGTCGGCGTGGTGCGAGGCATGGCGTACCTCCACGAGAAGCTGGGGATCCCGACGATGAGGCTGGTGAGCATGGACGGCGCCGACTTCGACGCCATCCACTCCTGCCGCCGTGGACATCTCACACTACTCGCCGTCTGAGGTCTGCACCGCCTCCACATTGAGCTGCCCACCGGCGAGCTCGGCATCGAGGACGGCGTGCTCCTCAAGTGGAAGGCTGACTTCGGCGTACAAGGCCGCCATGCGCAACTTCCATCCCAACAACAATGCCGATCGAGGGGGGGGGGGGGGGGCGGGAGTAGGTGGAGCTCGTCGGGGCGAGCGGCTGTCGCGTCGCTGGCCGCCACCGCCGGACCTCCCCGTGACTCCGTGGGCCATGGCACCTGGAGGCTAGAGAGAGGAGGGGAGAGAGATGGAGAGAGGGGAGATGGAGAGGGAGGAGGAAGAAGATGAGGGGTGAGTATGACATGTGGGTCCCACCATTTTTTTATTATTTTGTATGTGAAAGTGACATGTGGGTCCCATAGACTTTATTTTTTTTTCGGATCGAATTGCCACGTAAGCACCACGTCAGTGCCATGTCAGATGAAAACCGGGTCAAATTAGCCACTTAGGCGCCACGTCAGCCAATACCGCTATCAAAACCCCCGAGGGACTTCCGGTTTTCGTATGTTGGGGGACGGGTTGTACCCGGTTTTGTGGTTAAGGGACGAAAATCGGACTGGACGACAAATAGAGGGACCATAAGTGAACTTATTCCTAGAGGCGTCATATGCCTCACACAGAGCCCATTTGCAGCCCATCTTGACGTATGCAGCAGTTTCATGGGCCTGGTTTCTGGCGTTACTCGTCTGGCCCGAAAACCACTCTATTAATTCCATTTGCATCTGCCTTCGCGAATCGCGATTGTTGATGGTAGTAGACGGCTTCAGAATTTGAGTGCAGGACTGTTAACATTAGGGAGCTTCTGTACACGACGAAGCATGTATCTCCCCATCTGAGACAGACAATTCTTCGAGTGCGAAGCATCCGTGGCACTTCTATGTGCACGATTCCTCGAGTGCTACAAACGGTTTCGCTACCAACAACGGCTCGTGTTCTTCTGAAGGAATCTGACGTGACGTGCAGCGGCAGGGCACTTGACTGACCGATGAGTTCGTTGCTTTCCCGGCCCGTTTGCCACTCCTGGTACGCTTCCTCCTTGGATAATACTACTCCTACTACTACTATATTTTGGTTTCTACTAATGACTATTATAATTTTTTTGTGAACCGTAGACTTTGGTGTTGGCTGGCGTTCTAATCAATCACCAAACGTTCTACTACTGCATATACTACTCCTATACCTCTTAAATATTGCACCACTAGTACTATATAAAAATGGTTATGAAATGACACTGATATGTACTCAGTAAAAGGGTGTTTGGAAACTAGGGACTAAATTTAGTCCCTCTCATAAAAGCATAAGGTGGTGTTTGGTTGGAGGGACTAAAGTGGAGCTAAACTTTAGTCCCTCTCACAAAAAATTTAGCCCCACTTTAGTCCCTCCAACCAAACACCACCTAAAGTGACCAACATTTTACTTTTATAGTACTCCGTATTAAGCCTCTTGCAGAAAGTAGGGATCTGCTCGGTTACTACTGTAGTAAGGTTGTGTTTAGATCCAAAGTTTGGATCCTCCTTTTCCATCACATCAACCTGTCATACACACATAACTTTTCAGTCACATCATCTCCAATTTCAACCAAAATCTAAACTTTGCGCTGAACTAAACACAGCCTAAACAAATCTATTTCTATAGGTTAACCTACTCCCTCCGTAAAGAAAAATAAATCAAAACCCAAAATCGGTTTTTTTTACGAAGTACGTGTTTTCCAAAAGACTATTATGATATAACTTGTCACGCATTTATTCCCAAATACGACCATAGCTAAAATTTTGATTGAGAGAAACAAATTTACTCATGATAACATGGATAAATCTATATTAGTTTATTTTTAATTTTACGGTATTCTAAATTTATTCTAAATTCTACTACTAGCTTAAAAATTAAAATATCATATATAATAACCAACCTAATAGCCCACCCACACAACAGTCAATTATAGATCTATATTACATCATTAATATCTAACTTACTCACCTCTCACATAATAGTAGTTTATTAGAGTACGTATTACAGCTTATGAATCTATTCATTTCTTCTCTCATTCATGTGTCATTTACATCATCTTTGTTATACTCAGCTTTAAGATGTACACTACATATTTTTTTTCTCACAAATTTGTTATACTCACTTTAGGATTTACACTGCATATTTTTCCCACAAAAAAACTCTGATACCCTCACCAACTACCAGTCAGAACCCGTTTCTATCACAGAACAATCGTAGCGAGGGGAGGGGAAAAAGACGACCCCGAATCGCCTTAAGACAGTGGGTGTTCTTGTCGTGCGCTTCACCGTTTGTCTTGTTGGACCCGGAGACCCCACATATCCAGATCTGCAAGCTTCCTCCTCCTCCTTCCTCCTGATCCTTTAGCTTCCTATATACGATTCCACCATCGAAGGCCAGGGCCCAGACTTGCTTGCCGCAGGTTACTGATCCACCGAAGGAGGGAGGCGCCCGCCCGCCGCCATGGCCGAGGTGACGGTGGTCCGTGCGGAGCGCGAGGAGGAGTCCACCCTGGAGCAGGGTCTCCTCGCCATCCCGGAGGTGAGTTTGAATCCGCCCTCTGTTTCTTTGGCGCGCCGGCGGTGAATCAGCGATCGTGCTTGTGAATCGTGTTGAGAATTTTTTTTTCGTTCTTTTTTTTGGGAGGTGAATCGCTGTTTTCGATTTCAGTGAGGAGTGAGGAATATGTTAGGGTTGTTTGTTTAGGTACACCACCTTAAGTCTTCGGCTGAGCGGAAAATTGGAAGGGAAATATTTCTCTTCTATGTATTCGATATCGATTCGTGGAAGTTAACTTTGCTGAACAATCGTCCCTACTTATAGCTTTTTTTTTAAAAAAAAAACAACTAATATCTGTTTGTTCTATTTTTCTTAATTTTTAAGCAAAAAAAAATTCTGGCTTGTGGATTATTCAACTCCTGTACTGCGCAATATGGGAAAATGGCATCCTTGTCCTGGAAGGACTTACGATAATTTTGGCTGCCGCATGCCAACGCAACTACCTAGGAACCAGCATAGTGCTGCAGCAGTACAGCTGCTTCCTTTGCGTCTGAACTCTGAATGTTGAAGTCAAGTATACAGTTTAGATTTGTGGTCTTACTGAATTGATACATTATTCAGTCAGCAATGCACATTTAAACTTAAGTTACTCTGTGACGACTGTCAATGCACATTGATTTCTTACCGAGTTAAAAGTTCTCTATAGTCATTATAAGCTGTTCAGTTATTGCCCAACAAAAATTGTTTGATGAGATGGCACTGTAAATATCTTTATTCCAGGAATCCAACCAACTTACATACACTGGAGATGGATCTGTCGACTTTTCTGGGAATCCTGTTGTGAAGGAGAGAACTGGTAGATGGAGGGCATGCCCATTTATCTTAGGTAATTTTCTAACACTAATCTACAAGGTATCAAGGTCTATTATTATGTCGGCATCTGCAATGATATATAATTAACTACCATCACTGACCACAGGTAATGAGTGCTGTGAGCGGTTGGCCTATTATGGAATCTCCACAAACCTTGTTACATACTTGACAAAGAAACTGCATGATGGTAATGCTTCTGCTGCTAGCAATGTGACTGCATGGCAGGGAACTTGCTACTTAACTCCCCTTATTGGAGCTATACTGGCTGATGCATACTGGGGAAGGTATTGGACTATTGCAACATTCTCCACGATATACTTCATTGTAAGTCATCTTTCTCCTGATATTTTATGGTGTACCATGTATCAGTTCTTTTATGGACTCCTCAAAATGAAAGAAGAAACATTTATTAGCTATGAATGTAGAAATGGTTTGTGAATGTGGTATATATATATACGCTCTCAGATTAGTGAGTATGTGATGCAGCTTCTCAAACTTAAGATGGCCTGCTGTACTCTTTCCCAATTCTTAAATGAACTGCTAGGAAGGGTAGAGCTGAGTAGATCTGTTTCTTTACTGTCTACTGAATAGGCCTGTAATTCTTGTGTACAAGCTCTCTTCATAGGCTCATAGCTGTCCGTATTTGAACTGCTGAACCGAACTGATTCTATAATTTGACCGGGTTACATTGTTATATTTACATCATATTTTGATTGTAGGGGATGGCTGTACTGACTCTTTCAGCATCAGTTCCTACATTCATGCCTCCACCTTGCGAAGGGTCCTTTTGCCCACCAGCAAATCCATTGCAGTATACTGTCTTTTTTCTTGGACTTTACCTAATTGCTCTTGGTACTGGTGGTATTAAGCCCTGTGTCTCATCCTTTGGAGCAGATCAATTTGATGATACAGACCCAGTTGAGCGAATCCAGAAGGGATCTTTCTTTAACTGGTTCTATTTCTCAATAAACATTGGTGCTCTCATATCAAGCAGTTTTCTGGTTTGGGTGCAAGACAATATAGGATGGGGAATAGGCTTTGGCATTCCAACAATTTTCATGGGGCTGGCCATCATAAGTTTCTTCTCTGGAACATCACTTTATAGATTCCAAAAGCCAGGCGGCAGTCCTATTACACGAGTATGCCAGGTGGTTGTTGCCTCCTTTCGCAAGTGGAACGTACATGTTCCAGAGGATAGCTCTCGCTTGTATGAGTTGCCTGATGGGGCTTCAGCAATTGAAGGGAGTCGGCAATTGGAGCACACCGATGAACTCAGGTGTGTTCCTCTCTGAGCTAAAATTGCAGCAGCAGCAGACCATAGCTCAGTGCACAATTCCTAGCAGCTCTTGGCCCTTGAAGAACTAGGAAAATATATTTTCTGAAAGTTATTAGGTGTAGTGTTTCTCTTCTTCTTTTTGTGATGGTTAACATTTTAGTTTTGATAAATTGCGACTTAAATATTATAGATACTGGCCTTTTGGCCTAGCGCTTTAGAAAAAATAGCTAAATATTTATGTTTGACTTTTGATATCTGCTCGTCCTCTATTTCCATATTTGCCGAGAAACTAACGACCTAACATATATACTCTCAATGATATTCATTTCAGATGTCTGGACAAAGCTGCTACAATTACTGATCTTGATGTGAAAGCAGATAGCTTTACAAACCCATGGCGAATATGCACTGTGACTCAGGTGGAAGAACTGAAGATATTGGTAAGGATGTTCCCTGTCTGGGCAACGACTATTGTGTTTTCTGCTGTCTATGCTCAGATGTCCACCATGTTTGTTGAGCAAGGGATGATGCTTGATACATCAGTAGGTCCATTCAAGATTCCTCCAGCATCTCTATCTACCTTTGATGTGGTAAGTGTCATTATATGGGTCCCCCTCTATGATAGTATCTTGGTTCCAATAGCTAGGAGGTTCACTGGCAACCCGAGGGGCTTTACAGAGTTACAGAGGATGGGGATTGGTTTGGTAATCTCAATCTTTTCGATGGCGGCAGCTGCAGTTCTTGAGATTAAAAGGTTGGACATTGCAAGGGCTGAACATTTGGTGGATCAAAATGTTCCAGTACCACTGAACATCTGCTGGCAAATTCCTCAATATTTCTTGGTTGGTGCCTCAGAGGTCTTCACATTTGTCGGGTCACTTGAGTTCTTCTATGATCAATCACCGGATGCCATGAGGAGCCTCTGCAGCGCACTGCAGCTTGTCACAACAGCTCTTGGGAATTATCTCAGTGCATTCATTTTGACATTGGTTGCGTACTTCACAACAAGAGGAGGAAATCCTGGATGGATTCCTGATAACTTGAATCAAGGTCACCTAGATTATTTCTTCTGGCTTCTTGCTGGGCTCAGTTTTCTGAACTTTGTGATATATGTCATCTGCGCAAACAAATACAAAAGCAAGAAAGCAGCTTGAGCTAATCAGGAGTTAAAAGACTGTCGTCATGGGAATTTCACTTCAAAATTCTGTATATATGTGCACAAAGTACATGTTGAAGCAGCGACCGTAACAAGAGAACTTTAACCATCCTGTACTCTGTATTTGATGCTACTATACATTTTATACTTTTTGTTCTGTAGATATTAATTTATTGAAGCTACTTGTGGAATGTAGCTTTGCTTCCAATGCGTCTACTTAATCTGGTATATCTGATTAACTTCTTTTTTGTTGTTAACACGTGCAGTACCCTCCAAACCAAAAGTACTATTTGCATTGCTTGAAACTGAAACAAGCAATTCCTTGCGTCCATCTAGCTGGATGGGAACACTCCTTACATTTCCCGGTGAACCAATTTTGCCTGCATCCGCAACTAATCTTAAACCCGGTCAATGAAAATTTAAAACTGTATCATCTTCAACCTGAACAAAGTTGCGCAACAGCAAGGCTTTAAAAGCCTAGAAAGTCAATCAATCATAAACAAATCCCATGGCACCGCCCATCTCTCCTGAATTCGCTGCGCATGGCGAGCACGACGACCGGTGGTAGACACCGGAGATCTCTGGGGCAAAGAACTGCAGGTAAGCAGGTTGAGCTTCTTCTGAGCTGGCGTTTGTTTCACGGTGCAGCAGACGGTAGAAGAGGTGATATCAGCAAAGCACCGTGATTTGATCATCCGATACCATAATTATTGTTTTCGTATTTACTATATATCTATCGATCAAATATAAATATAGTATGATTACATTGTAATAACTTCAATAATATAATGTGTGTGTAACTTTCACACGCCGGGTCCATGTCGATATTCTGAAAATCACCAACTAGCTCACTCGAAAACATGTGGTGCTCTGTTCTAAACCGGCCAAGCCGTTGTTGCTGACGACGTGAAGGCAGCATGGGAGCACGACGCCGGATCGATCAACGGAGCGGACCGCGGCGCAAACGTGGTTGATCAGCCTGCAGTCCGAATTGTATTCGCATTAAATCTAGAGAACTAAAACTAAGTAATCTCTACCCAGCTAAATAAATCATTGCTCAACCGATTACTAACAGCAGCATAATAATTAAACTAACCGATCTTTAGCTCCATGAAGCTAAACTATGTACACACATGGGCTTAGCACACGATGATTGGTTCGTTGTAGTCCACGACATGCGTGGTATGTACATACACGTACGAGCTTGACACCAACCGCATCTGCTCTAGTACCATGTATGCTATTTGGTTGTACCAGGAGCAGACCAACAGTATAAGAACCGGTGTCAGATGATACCGACGACTTGTAGTAAAATATATAACAAAACTATTTATCCATATATTATAACATCATGATTTAAATATAATTAGTATACTATGACAATGATAAATAAGTTATGGCATCAACGAATCGATTTTCTGGATCCGCCACTCTCGTGCGTATTTGGGCTAAAAAAAGGGGGGCAAAATATAAGGGACCACCTATACATTTATCGACAATTTGACAGATATAATTATAGTACAATCGTAGTATAATTCTTATATGTAATTACACTGTAACTTGCACGTAACTACAGTGTAACTTGTATATAAGTTTCATGTAATTTTAAACCTTTAGATCTATTACAAGATTTGTTTTGGTGAGGAAGAAAAATAAAATCACAGCACACATATATGTGTAAGGATTTGTTCCCACAACTTCTGTTTTACCGAAATAACATATTACGTAGAGATTTTTGAAAGTGACATACAAGTTACACTATAGTTACAGTGTAATTACATGCAAGTTACAGTGTAATTATACTATGATTGTACTGTAATTACATCTGTCAAATTTTTGAGAGAAAATTTATCGATAAATATATAGCAAAATCGAAATATAATGGTGCATCAAAAATTCTATGCGAGGGTCGCACGTCGCGAGACCGGCCTTGTCGTTGTCTTCCCGCGTGCGTGCATTTCGCGCGAGTTTGTCGCGGCAAACTCGGCGCGTCGCGATGTATATATGCTATAGTAGTAGTATCGTTGAACCAGCTAGCTCCGAATCCTTCAACGTGCGAGAGGAGCGGCTAATTAAGCTAAGTTATTAGCTGAATTAATCGTTCTTGCACAGCTAGCTAGCTAAGCTGTCTGTCTAGCTATCTGCGTCGCACGATGTGGTGTTGCAGCGGCGCCGAGGAGGAGCTCCACGGCGCGCCGGCCGCCAACCCGGCGGCGCCGCCACCGCGAGCACCAGGTTCGAATTGCGCAGTCCTAGTTGATTAATTTGTCCGTAATGTTCGCCGCCGGCCGTCGTGATGACACTTTGGAATGCAGGGCCGCCGAGAGGGCCGAACGCGCCGAGAGCCGGCGGCGCGCCGGCGAAGGTGCTGCCGATCGACGTCCCGGCCGTGGCGCTGGCGGAGCTCAACCGTCTCACCGGCAACTTCGGCGACAGGTCGCTGGTCGGGGAGGGATCCTATGGCCGCGTGTACCGCGCCACGCTGAGCACCGGCGAGGCCGCCGCCGTCAAGATGTTCGACAACAACGGCGGCTCCGGCCAGTCAGAAGCCGACTTCTGCGCGCAGGTAAACGAGAAAACCGCACATTCGGTTCAAATTCAGCAAGAAAAAAAAAAGTGCAAATGCTACTCCAAGAGTATTCATCAGCGCCAAAAACTAACTCGCGTACGTGTTTTGTTCTTGCCTCTATCGGTCACGACACGGCACGCACTGCACGCAGCTGTCCGTGGTGTCCAGGCTCAAGTGCGACCACTTCACCCAGCTGCTGGGCTACTGCCTGGAGCTCAACAACCGCATCGTGCTCTACGAGTTCGCCACCAAAGGCTCCCTCTACGACATCCTCCACGGTACAAAAAAAACCAAATTAAACTCACTACTAGTAGTACTCATCACAACATATGCTGTGCATCAACGACGACCATTCACGTGTCGTTGCACCAATTGTTCTAAAGGAACCCCGTTTGAAACGCATAAATTTTAGGGAAATACTACAGGTCCATATCCTGTTCGGACAGGATGATACCTCAGAGGTATCGTCTGATACCTAGATATCAACTGATACCTTACTAGTATCAGGTGATACCTCAGAGGTATCATTCCGTTTAAACGGTGTATCAGTTAATACTTTATTCTGTTCGAACCGGATACCGTGCTGTAGTATTTTCCGAATTTTATGGTATTTTGCATCTCATTGTGGGGTTTTCATGATTTTTATTATTGCAGGGAAGAAGGGGGTGAAGGGGGCGGAGCCCGGGCCGGTGTTGACGTGGAGCCAGCGAGCACGGATCGCGTACGGCGCGGCGAGGGGACTGGAGTACCTGCACGAGCGCGCGCAGCCACCGATCGTCCACCGCGACATCCGCTCCAGCAACGCGCTCGTCTTCGACGGCCACGACGCCAAGATCGGCGACTTCAACCTCACCAACCAGTCGCCGGACTCCGCCGCCCGCCTCCACTCCACCAAGGTGCTCGGCACCTTCGGCTACCACGCGCCAGAGTAAGCTCGATCACGAATCCACGATGACAATATGAACTCGACTATCGAAATCGGTGGCAAATCGTTTAACTGTGATATTAAAATTGGAGATGTATAACATATTTGTTCTCAATATATTTGATGGTCTAGACCAAACACAAATAGTAATCTCTTTTGCTTTTAACGGACCCGCATTTTGAGTGTGACAATTTTATTGAATATAGGAGGAGAACCACAAATAGTAATCAATTGCAATATTGTGGTTTGATCCTCATACATTTCTGTTTTGAACAACTTATAACATAACGAATTAACTAAACGATATACTACACTATGTATGTCACTATGTATGTCAGGTATGCAATGACGGGACAATTGACCCAGAAGAGCGATGTTTACAGCTTCGGTGTTGTCCTTCTTGAGCTTTTGACTGGGAGGAAGCCTGTGGATCACACCATGCCCAAGGGGCAGCAGAGCTTGGTTACCTGGGTAAGGTTCCCATTTTCGAGCCTTGATATCAGATACAGTGCTCATTGTTCACTCAACTGACTCTTAATAAGCCGTGTCAAAAAAAAAATCTCTAGGCCACTCCAAGGTTAAGCGAGGACAAGGTTAAGCAGTGCGTGGATCCCAAGCTGAACGACGAGTACCCACCAAAGGCAGTGGCCAAGGTAGTTATCTGAATTCTGAACTGTTTTTTTTCTTCAGATCAGCAAGTCGTTTGTGTCAGGATCGGCTTAGCAAACTTGCTGTGTATAATCTGGTATATTTTCTGAACGAATCAAAATGTTCATGTGTCCCAGCTCGCGGCGGTGGCGGCGCTGTGCGTCCAGTACGAGGCTGATTTCAGGCCCAACATGACGATCGTCGTCAAGGCTCTGCAGCCTCTCATCAGTGCTCGTCCAGGAGATCATTAGCTTGATTCAGAGATGTTGATGTCTTCTCTCTTTTTGTTTTCAGTGTTTTAATTCGTCGCTAATTTAGTGATGATAATTTAATCATTCATTATTCGATGCATTATTAGCTCCGTTCAGTACTTCGTCATGCATCCTTGTCTCCCCTCATTTTCATCGAAACTACTCGTATGTAACTAGAGTGGTCTATGGTCTACTTGGCCTACACTATATATGTTATGTAAGAGAACATACATACGAGTGACTAGTGCCAAATGTAAAAATCATGAATAATTCTCTTTCAAAAAAGAAAAGTACAAACACTGCTCGCTCCTTTTCTAACTATATTTTTGTTTGAAACAACGTGTGACAAATAAACTTTAAGTAAATTTCACAAAGTATTAGGTTTTGAGTTATGCCTGTCACAAAACCTTGGATTTTGGGGTTTGTTTCAATAAACATAAGATTTTAAGGTAACTTGTTACATAAACCCCGCTCTGTTAACTCTATCATACTAACTTGTGGGCCACGTTTGTTAGCCATTGCTTCTTATCTCCCTTCTTTTATCAACAATGGCCAAGTTACTCGGAGTTGAGCTATAAGCTAGCAAATCATCGATCCAGTATGTCACATTGTTCATCTTTGCCGAGTTTCAAATTTCACGGCTACTAACACTCATAGTATCAATGAGTACCGCCTATGCAACTCTGAGCTTTTTACTCTACCAGCAACCACAGGATCATTTGCATCAAGCTTTGTTGTTGGATTTACCCTCACCTACCATTGGATCTTTCGCACTAAGCTCTACCTCATCCTAGCATAGCATCTTAGTGTATAGCAGAGGGAGTGATTGTAGTGGTATCCATGACCTCTTTATCTTACGTCATCCACTACCATTTTCCCATCTTGGTGAAATGCCTTGGTGATGCGGTCGGCGGATTGCCTTCAAGAAACTCCTTGTACGACTCGAGGATATTAGCTTGCTGTGTCTTTGTGTACTCAATATTAAATAGGCGATACTGGATTCCCTCTCCCTTTTGTGAAGGTCAATTTATACTTTAGAACTATCCTTTGTTCACAAAGAACTTGAGGGCTCATTTTGGATATTATCTCAGGCGGTTCTAGATAGCTCCAAGTCGGACTATGGTCCTATTTGGGAAAGTTCAAAGATTCTGAAAAAATAATTAGTTGGTAGTAAGTCAGCTTCTAAAAATCTGAAAAAAGCTAGGAACCCTAATTTTTAGCTTCTAGTTTATTTTCTCGATTATATAACTACAACTTCTCATAAACTGGACTGTTTGAGGAGCTTTCAATTCTGATAGAAACTGCAACTGCCAAAATCTCTTCTAAACAAGCCCTATCTTTTCTTACCTAGTAGAACACTCATTCCTTATCTTCTCACGACTCTATTCCAGAATTTGTTTTTTAATAGAATTTGGTATACGATATTTCTAACTAAGATATGTGCACATACGTAGGGTATTGTATTAATACCTTCATTGCCAATAGGAGTGAGCCCCTGCTTGCTCCACTGTCTTCTAGAACCTTGATCCATGACTGCATGTATCTCCATTTCTGCGCTCACTTCATCATCGTGTTCCTACTCATTAAGGGTCCACTCCTCCTCAAGCATGTACAATGGCAAGCTATAAGCTAGCTATAACCACATATCGAGATGAAAAGAGAAGAGAGAGAAAAAGGCGGGCTGTAGATTTGTAGCCAGCTGCAACACGAACTCCAAAACGTTATGTGTGTATGAGAGGTGGGACCAGGTATTAATAATGTAGTACTCCCTCAGTCCCATATTATAAGGGATTTTAAGTTTTTGCTTGCAACGTTTGACCACTCGTCTTATTCAAAAAATTTTGAAATTATTATTTATTTTATTTGTGACTTACTTTATTATCTACAGTGCTTTAAGCACAACGTTTCGTTTTTTATATTTGCAAAAAAATTTGAATAAGACGAGTGGTCAAACGTTGCAAGCAAAAACTGAAAATCCCTTATATTGTGGAACAGAGTGAGTATATTTTTATAGTTAACTATTGTATGAATGTGTTATTATATTAGCTATAGATGATTTGAAGCTAGTAGTTGGCTATACTACTCCCTCCGTTTCGAAATGTTTGACAACGTTGACTTTTTAGCACATGTTTGACCGTTCGTCTTATTCAAAAACTTTTGTGAAATATGTAAAATTGCATGCCTACATGAAAATATATTTAACAATGAATCAAATGATATGAAAAGAATTAATAATTACCTAAATTTTTTGAATAAGACGAACGGTCAAACATGTGCTAAAAAGTCAACGGCGTCAAACATTTCGAAACGGAGTATTAAACTTGCTCTCACCAAGTCACCAGACTAAGAAAGGGGAAGAAAAGGCACGTGAGATTAACACACGGAGTTCACCTGTCAAGTGACCGAAAATTAATGGAACTATGTTTTTGTGATACTAGATTACTAATTGCTTAAAAAATGCATTATTTATTGAAACATCCATAAATCCTAGTGTTCTGTGATACTCATGCTATCTGGGGATTTTTTTTACAAAAGTTATTTAAAAATTATATCATAATAAAAGATTAGTTTCCATTGTATTTTTTTTTACTAGATTCATATGACCTTCCTCTCAGAATTCCCACAGGAGCTAGGATCAGATCACGCGATGAATTGTGCCTGATCCCAGTCTTCAAAAGCGGAAAAGAAAAAAAAGAAAAGCCAAACCCCGTTGCGAGCCGAAAGCATCCGAGAGCCCCAGACGCGGGGGCATGGGCGTTCACGTGCGGGTCACATGGCCATGTCCGCAAGTGGAAAGCCCCAAATACCAAACCCCTAGGAGGGCCACGGGTGCACTGTCACCCAAAAGTAGTAAGAAATTCTTTTGCAGTTAACGAAAAAGGAAGTCGAAAAAGAACCAAAGCCCAAAGAGCAAGTGCAACTCCAACTCTTGGCCACTGCTCCCTCGCTCTACTTAATTAAACCCCAATTAGATGATGGTGATAATGATGGCACTAACGCTAATCTCGATCTATAATCTAGTAATCTCTACTAACCCCGAGCTGTTCGTCCAATAGAGTATCATGGCCACTGGTGTACAGCTGCGTACTATTACTAAATTTGTAAGTTTGTTGGGAGTTTTTCTATGCGTTCTTCTGTCCCAATCAGCTTACGGATTGTGCTTAAAGAAGGGAGGAGTACTAGTTTACTACGCAGGCTATTGGGTTAAGCAGGACAGGTTAAACAGTTTTGCTAAGTCACTTTTTTTATTACGCGATTACATTTTTTTAGGAACTATTAAGTGATTATTACTAGGACTGAGAAAGGTAGACCCGTTGAGTTAGCTAGGATTTTGGACGTCATGCGAAAAAAACATATTAGTGCATAATTAATCGATTATTATTATAAACTTGGAAAAAATATATTTATTTTTTAAAAAATCACATGAAATACGCTATTTAATTGTTCAGGAAACGTGATTAAAAAAGAAGAAAGATACCGTTTACCGAACTCAGCCTAACTCTCTCTTGTATGTACTCCATGTTTCATATCTCTTTCTCATTAACTTTTCTATTTATGTGTGGAAGTTACACTAGCAATTTTTCCAAGGATTTTAAGTACATAAGCAAGTACTGAAGTTTCGTAAGATTTAAAAATCAGGCTATAAATATTTAAAATTTATATTACACTACATATAATTCATAGTGTAAATATATACAGAAATTTTGGTGTCCTTTAATAAAAACACGGTCATAAATATAACGGCCAATTTATTTGGTCTTATTGTTAAAAAATCCACGAAGTAAAAAAAAATCATCTTATTGATACATTTATTATCACGTAAAATGGTATTTTACACCTCACGTATCCATCTTGCAATGGTATTTTCTGAATTTTATTTTTCCTAATACAAACTTATTAGTATATTTTGAGATTGAACACGTCATCTACTACTTAAAAAAGTAATTAGGGTGTGTTTGGATAATGAAAAATAGGGAGTGGGATTGGGATTAGTAAATGAACGAAGGGTTAGGATTAAATGAAAGAGGGAGAATGAATGATTAAGATTTAAATATGTCTTTTGGTGGGTGGAAAATCATTTCCCTATCACATTAGCCAAACATTGCCTTAGTCATAGGTGAATAGATCCCACTGCAAGAAACTCAATCAGTTGATCTACGTTTATTTTACATGTTTTCTAAATTTTCCCTTTGTATTATTTATATATATATATATAGGACACTCATATGGGGCACCATGGTGCCCGGGCACCATGATATCAAATACACAAAATCACTCAAATTTTTCAAAATTTTCAAATTGTGAGTATATACCTAATTATAATAACTCGATTCATACCTATACCTATCAACAAAACAACTCAAATTTAACTTTATTTCACAATCCATGATTACATACCTAACTAATTATATGTATGGATGCTATATACCTAGAATCAAAATCTAACAAAAACAAGTTCAAATTCAGTTCAAACTTGCTTTGAACTAGTTAGTAAAGTAGCTAATGTTAATATCTAAGTAATTGAAAAAGTTTCATACTCATTTGAATTAGGTATATACTCAATTTCAACAATGGTGCCCGGGCACCATGGAGCACCAAACAAATTTAATATATATATATATATATATATATATATATATATATATATATATATATATATATATATATATATATATATATATATCTCCCTAGGTTAATTATTGGCGGTAATTAACTCCAGGTTGGCGTCGAGGTAAATCCGCGACACCTCACCTCCCCACGGCGACCCCATCCGCGCCGGCCGGTGATCGGGGTGATGGGGGAAGGATGGGGCCGGTGCGTGCGTGCGATGCGACGCGAGCCCCGGCCTAAGCACAGCACAGCTGACTAGCTGAGCCCCCACACCATCACAGGCTAGGCTATTTATTTATTCAGCTCGCCACTGCCACCCGAGTGCGGCTGCCTTGGCTTTGTCTCGTCTGCCTCCTCCTCTTCTTCCCGCACAGTCCACAGCTCCGCCACTACTGGAGCAGAGCTGAGCTGAGCCGAGCAGGTACCCCGGTCGATCCCTCCTCTTCCCCCATCTTTGCTGCTCTTCGCTTGTATGGTTGGATGCTGCCTTAGCTAGCATCATCTGCTGCTTGTTCGTTTCTTGGAGAGGAACGGGCTGTGCTGCCCTGTAGTGTGGTGTTCTCTTTCTCTGATGATTTTGGGGGGGACAAGAGATGTGGTGAGAGATGTTTGGGAGTTGGGGACTGGAGGGTGCTCTTGTTTAGTTCGTATTTTTTGTGATCAGGGCTTAGCATCTTTGAGATTAACAAAAAAACTTGAACTTGTATGCGAGTGTGATGAACTGATGATTGATGATTCAGAAATCCCCTTTCCTGGGGTTTGTGATGGATGGCAAGCAAAGAGGATAAAATTCGGTGCTTGTCTCTGTTGAGATGGGTTTTTTTAGGATTTGTTTAGTGGTGGATTTCTTGGACTTTGGGTGCCACTGGGTGGTTCTTGGTAGAGGGGGTACTGCTTCAGTGCTTCTATCCATGTGCCACGTCAGTGTCCACTGACTCACCCCCAAGCCTTGGTACAGGAAGAGGATAGGAACAAAGGTGAGGGGTAGTGGAAAGCAGCAGGAACAACTTGCTGATCCTGGAGAAGTGTGCTGTTGCAGAAATATTGAGAAGATTTAATCTGGCTTTGCTTAGTTGTTGTTTTTTATTGTCAGAAAAGCCATAACTCAAAATCCCCATATGTTGGGATAAAGAGAAAACAAAATGATGAGTTCAATTGAAAATGTTGCTACATAAGAGCCTACTATTGGAGGAGCGAGTAGTCCAAACTCCAAACGATGTTGCTCGTCCTGTTAAGGGGTTTTGCTCCAAATTTGGACTTGCAAACAAGTTAAGCCACAAGTTGTTTTTTTAGCCACTGTTGTATGCACAGCAAAGACTTATAAAACCTGTTTCAGTAATATAATAAGCGGCTTCAGTTTTTTTTTAGATAAGCGACTCTTTTATGCTTTCTATAAAACCTTCCAAATGATAAAAATGCACTTGATGCTGATCATTCGTATTAGTCCATCATACTAATTTCATGGACATGCTAAGTTCAGCTGTTTAGAGCAAGTCCGTCTTCTGTGATGTCTGTGAACTTCCATTCAGCTAAGATATTTCACCTTTTTATTAGTAACTACAACTGAATATGGTTTGTAGTTTCTTTTTGGTAAAAAATATAGTTCCATGAGATTTTTAGATAATGGGAAATCCGGGTCTTTGCATCAGCAGATATTACAACCCACCATTACAAAATTTGCAGCACGTCTGGCTGAAAGTAACAAACACCAAGAGGACAAGAAAACCATATGAAAACATTGACATAAGGACTAATTAAAAGAATCAGGAATCAATCATATTTCTAAATCTCCATCCATGGCGAAGATTTGCATGATCATTGTCTCAAAAGTCCGCCATGCAAACTGGATATTGTCCTTGTCCTCACACTTTTGCAACTGGTCCTAAAACTGATCCCAGTATGTGGCCCAGTATAGTACCTTCATATGAGATTTAGTTGGGGTTTTGGTCCATGAGACTAGTGAAAGTGCAGCCTCCGTGAGTCCAAGGTACCTTTGACGGCTTATTTCAATTATTATTTTAAATGAAACCCTTTAAAAATTATATTACTTTGGAGAATTTTTTTTCCCTAACAGATCTATTGTTGCTGTTTTTACAGCGCCAATCTAAATAGTTTTATGTATAGTGGTGAAAGACTCGAAGTTGTATTAGATTACCATTTACCATGCCCATGTCAGAGTGGCATACATGTGTTAACAGAGGGAATATTAGGCTGAAAAAGAGTAAATCTAAACATCAAACTAGCAGAATTTCCAAGCAATTATGCAGTTAGATACTAATAACATGTTTGTATCGAAACTAATATGCAACAGTGTTTCTTATGAAATAGCTCTAATATATATCCTATTAATCTCCCACACTATAATCTAGATCCACCACAATAAGTATAATGGATATGTTTTAGCGTTCCTCCAATCAACGTAGTAATTTATAGAATGTGGAAGCTTTCCTTTTATACTGTTTTTAGAATGTAAACTAGATTTCCTGCATTTCATGCCTTTGAAAATCTTAAAGACTGGCCATGTAATGCCAATGAAAATCAGATGAATGACAAATACAAAGTAGAGAATATCTTATCACAGATTAGTGAAGGAAATTCCTCAGAAAGGTTTTGGCTTTACAGGAGATGTCATGCTTATTTGCTAACACAAGTGCCTGCAGTTGTATTTGGAGAAACTTTAGTCCTCTAATGCTCTAAGATTTGTTGACCGTTCTTCAATAGCATCTTTAACATTGTATTATTTTACTTCGTCAACCGTTCTTACTTCATCCATCGAGTTCTAGCAGGGCTAACTTTTTATATTTCTCAAGCTCTTGAAAGACAAAAACATTTCTCTTTTCTGAACTGCTCAGGCAACAAGGAAGTCTAATCATGTGGTTTTAGGCATTGATCAAAGTTGATAGTCCACATTTATCCACTAGATTGAGGCATCTATTGATATTAGTGGATTGCTATACTTTTTTGTTTTACTGATTGATGTTTTCAACTTATATTATCTTGTTCAGCAGGAGTGGTATACAGCAGATAAGACTCTTGAGTGATTCAGGTAATCAAGGCAGAAGATGTCTTCTTCAAGACCTACTCAATGTTCCAGTTCATCCAGCAGGACCCGCCAAAGCTCCCGGGCAAGGATATTAGCACAAACAACTCTTGATGCTGAACTCAATGCTGAATATGAAGAATATGGCGACTCCTTTGATTACTCCAAATTGGTTGAAGCACAGAGAACTACTGGACCTGAGCAGCAAGCTCGTTCTGAGAAGGTCATAGCTTACTTGCATCACATTCAGAGAGCAAAGCTAATCCAACCATTTGGTTGCTTGTTGGCCCTTGATGAGAAGACCTTCAATGTTATAGCGCTCAGCGAGAATGCACCAGAGATGCTTACAACTGTCAGCCATGCAGTGCCAAGTGTTGATGATCCCCCAAAGCTACGCATTGGCACCAATGTATGGTCTCTTTTCACTGACCCAGGTGCCACAGCACTGCAGAAGGCACTGGGATTTGCTGATGTTTCCTTGCTGAACCCTATCCTAGTTCAATGCAAGACCTCAGGCAAGCCTTTCTATGCCATTGTTCATCGGGCAACTGGTTGTTTGGTGGTAGACTTTGAGCCTGTGAAACCTACAGAATTTCCAGCAACTGCCGCTGGGGCTTTGCAATCTTACAAACTTGCTGCCAAGGCAATCTCTAAGATCCAGTCACTGCCAGGTGGAAGCATGGAGGTGCTATGCAATACGGTGGTCAAGGAACTCTTTGACCTCACAGGATATGATAGAGTTATGGCTTATAAGTTCCATGAAGATGACCATGGTGAAGTCTTTGCTGAGATCACAAAGCCTGGTCTTGAACCTTATCTTGGCCTGCATTATCCAGCTACTGATATCCCTCAGGCAGCCAGGTTTCTTTTCATGAAGAACAAAGTCCGGATGATTTGTGATTGCCGTGCAAGATCTATCAAGATTATCGAAGATGAGTCGCTCCACTTGGATATTAGCTTATGTGGTTCAACACTGAGGGCACCACACAGTTGTCATCTTCAGTATATGGAGAACATGAACTCGATTGCATCCCTTGTCATGGCTGTTGTGGTTAATGAGAATGAGGATGATGATGAAGTTGGGGCTGATCAACCTGCACAACAGCAGAAGAGGAAGAAACTATGGGGACTCCTTGTTTGCCACCATGAGAGCCCCAGATATGTTCCTTTCCCATTGCGGTATGCCTGTGAGTTCTTAGCACAAGTGTTTGCTGTCCATGTTAACAAGGAGTTTGAATTAGAGAGGCAAGTACGCGAGAAAAGCATATTGAGGATGCAAACAATGCTCTCTGACATGCTTCTCAGGGAATCCTCTCCTCTGAGTATAGTATCAGGGACTCCCAACATCATGGACCTTGTGAAATGTGATGGTGCTGCTCTTTTGTATGGGGGAAAAGTGTGGCGGCTACAGAATGCTCCAACTGAGTCTCAGATACGTGATATTGCCTTCTGGCTGTCAGATGTCCACAGGGATTCCACTGGCCTGAGTACTGATAGCCTACATGATGCTGGATATCCAGGAGCTGCTGCTCTTGGTGATATGATTTGTGGAATGGCAGTAGCTAAAATAAATTCCAAGGATATCCTGTTCTGGTTCAGGTCACATACAGCTGCTGAAATCAGATGGGGAGGTGCAAAACATGATCCATCAGACAAGGATGACAGCAGAAGAATGCACCCTAGGCTGTCCTTCAAGGCATTCCTTGAGGTTGTCAAGATGAAGAGCTTGCCTTGGAATGACTATGAGATGGATGCTATTCACTCATTACAACTTATACTTAGAGGGACACTGAATGATGACATCAAGCCAACAAGGGCCGCTAGTTTAGATAATCAGGTTGGTGATCTCAAGCTTGATGGGCTTGCTGAATTGCAGGCAGTTACAAGTGAAATGGTTCGTCTCATGGAAACAGCAACTGTCCCAATCTTGGCTGTAGATAGCAATGGATTGGTCAATGGATGGAATCAGAAGGTTGCTGAGTTGACAGGGTTGAGAGTAGATGAGGCTATTGGAAGACACATACTTACCGTTGTAGAGGAATCTTCTGTACCAGTTGTCCAGAGGATGCTGTATTTAGCTTTGCAAGGTGGGTAAATTAGCTATAGTGGTTTTTGTCTATTCCCCCAGTATTTTTCAAGTTTCTGCTTATTTGGCAATTCGATTTATCAAAAAAACTTTGGGGTTGCTTTCTAATGTTCAATGCCTAGATATGCTACATTTGATTGTCATGCTCATACATTAATACTTGACATTCAGCTGCGTTGTGGGTTGATTGATTTCTAAACATTTCTTTGATTGATCAGGCAAAGAAGAGAAGGAAGTGAAATTTGAGGTGAAAACTCATGGCTCCAAGAGAGATGATGGCCCTGTTATCTTGGTTGTGAATGCCTGTGCCAGCCGGGACCTTCACGACCATGTTGTTGGTGTGTGCTTTGTTGCACAAGATATGACTGTTCATAAGTTGGTCATGGACAAATTTACTCGGGTTGAGGGAGACTACAAAGCAATTATTCACAATCCAAGCCCGCTTATTCCTCCCATATTTGGTGCTGACGAATTTGGATGGTGCTCTGAGTGGAATGCTGCCATGACGAAATTGACCGGGTGGCATAGAGATGAGGTGATCAATAAGATGCTTCTTGGTGAGGTGTTTGATAGCACCAACGCCTCCTGTCTTGTGAAGAATAAAGATGCATTTGTAAGTCTCTGCATTCTTATCAACAGTGCATTAGCTGGTGATGAAACAGAAAAGGCTCCATTCAGCTTCTTCGACCGGAACGGGAAGTATATCGAGTGCCTTCTTTCTGTTAACAGAAAAGTAAATGCAGATGGTGTCATCACTGGAGTATTTTGTTTCATTCAAGTTCCTAGTCATGAGCTGCAACATGCACTACATGTGCAGCAAGCCTCACAGCAGAATGCACTAACAAAGTTGAAAGCTTACTCCTACATGAGACATGCAATCAACAACCCTCTCTCAGGTATGCTTTACTCTAGGAAAGCACTGAAGAACACAGGTCTGAATGAAGAGCAGATGAAGGAGGTCAATGTTGCAGATAGTTGTCACCGCCAGCTGAATAAAATACTTTCTGACTTGGATCAAGATAGCGTCATGAACAAGTACTTTTCTTACCAAGTATTCTAAGTTACTCTCTTAGGCTCTTGTATTTACTTTCAGCTACCTTTGTTCTTCATCAATTGTCAGACCTAACAGGTCGATGGTGTTGCTCTTATAGTCTTATGTGTTTGTATTATCTTCAAGTGGTCAATTTTGCTCTCTCAAAATGAAAGAATTTGTTGCACCAAGTCCCAGTGGTTTTTTACTCATTACTCAGTACAAACCTTATATATATATTATTAGTTATTATCTTCAAACTAATTTCCTGCTGCTGTGTTCACAGGTCTAGTTGCTTGGATTTGGAGATGGTTGAGTTTGTATTGCAAGATGTGTTTGTGGCTGCTGTAAGTCAAGTACTCATAACTTGCCAGGGAAAAGGGATTAGAGTCTCTTGCAACCTACCGGAGAGATATATGAAGCAAACAGTCTACGGGGATGGTGTTCGACTACAGCAGATTCTCTCTGACTTCCTATTCGTCTCAGTGAAGTTCTCTCCTGTTGGGGGTTCTGTTGAGATCTCTTGTAGCCTGACCAAGAACAGCATTGGGGAAAACCTTCATCTCATAGACCTAGAACTTAGGTATGTTAGTCATGACATTTGCACGCTTACTCTTCTTTCTGTTAAGACAGTCTTGAAGTATAAAATGATGTGTATTAACTCTTGTGGATCAATGTTTTTCAGGATCAAGCACCAGGGCAAAGGAGTCCCAGCAGATCTGCTGTCACAAATGTACGAGGATGACAATAAGGAGCAGTCGGATGAAGGCATGAGTCTTGCGGTTTCTAGAAACCTGCTGAGGCTCATGAATGGCGATGTCCGACATATGAGGGAAGCTGGCATGTCAACCTTCATCCTCAGCGTCGAACTTGCTTCTGCTCCAGCAAAATAATCATGAAATGGTATGTGAAATTACTTAATTGACTGTTTAGGCTGCTCAGTTTGTTTTGCTTGAGACCCTGTTTAGATGGGACTAAAACTTTCAAGTCCCTATCACATCGGATGTTTGGACACTAATTATAAATATTAAACGTAGACTATTAATAAAACCCATCCATAATCTTGGACTAATTCGCGAGACGAATCTATTGAGCCTAATTAATCCATGATTAGCCTATGTGATGCTACAGTAAACATTCTCTAATTATGGATTAATTAGGCTTAAAAAATTTGTCTCGTGAATTAGCTTTCATTTATGTAATTAGTTTTGTAAGTAGTCTATATTTAATACTCTAAATTAGTGTCTAAATATAGGGACTAAAGTTAACCCGAGTCCACTGCTGAAACTGCGTCTTTTCCTGACTCGTGCTCTATTTAAGCGGCTACAAGAGTGCCTATAGAACCACCATGTCCTGTAGGCTTCGCTTCTTCCATTCTGATTTTTTTTAGCTACAAACATATTTTTCTACCATTTCTGAAATACATTGGCTTATGACATCCTCTTAATCTGTACACTTTGTCACTTGGTACAGATGACTAGCAAATATGATTTATCTAAATTGCTGTCCATTTTAGAGATAAAACTACAAACAATTGATTTCATATATTTATTTCTCTTGCGAACAACTTCCACTTTTTCAAAGTACCAGTGTGATACTTTTGCTAAAGAGTTGTGTTTTCTGCAGTTCGTTCGTATAGCCACGACGGTGGCTTGTGCTTAGGATTGGACGTACTTGCAGACTGAAGATTCACTGGCTGCAGATAAATGGTTGACTTTACAGATAAATGGTCGTATGGCACATTTGGTTATGTACTGTCGTCTTCTTCACCATGCTAATGTCAGTATGTGTAATCTTCTAAGTTGCAAATGCGTGCTGTTGCTCGCCTGAACTCATTAAGATTGGAAGTGAAAACACCAATCTGTAATATGCTGTATCTTGATGCTGAGAGCATTCAAGTTACTACTACATGAATAAAATATGGTTTGACTTTACTCACTAGTTCGAAAAGTAGAATCTAATAAAGCTTTTCTTACTTAGGGCCTGTTCTTGATTAAGGTACGGATTTCACATTGGTTTTCGTTAGCACGTTTTCTAAACCTGCTAAACGTCGTGTTTTTTGCACAAAAAAAAATCTATATAGAGATTGCTTTTAAGTTAAAATAATTAAAATTTTATTAATTATGCGCTAATCTTCAGTGAACTCAAATGGGGCCTGTAACTCAAATGGGACCTTTACAGGCCTAGTGCAACTAGGAAGTAAGGGCCTGGTTGTGGGAGCTTCTGGCAGCTGAAGATTCTTCTAGAAGAAGCTACTGCCAAAAGCTCTCCCCCCACCCCTCCCAAAAAAAACAGTTCTAATTTTCACTTAGTTTGAGAGAAACTGTAGCTGCAGAATCCAAAAAATGAATTAAAAGCTAGAAACAAGCTAGAAACTGGGTTTTTCAGCTTCCCTATCTTCTCTCCAGCTGTTTCTCAGAATATTAAACTTTACAAACAGGACCCAAAGCAGAATAGCAGATGTACCTGAAATTGAAATTTGGTGTCCCTCTTTTCTGCACTTGCTGTACGGTTGTCTGGTTGTACGGGTGAATGTTCATGAGCCAGCCACCTCCGTTGGCAGGCACCACTGGAACAACACTCGCTCAGCTGCCTCCTACTCCAGCCTGGATCTGGATGTGCTTGTAGCCCAGCCCTTTTTTTTTTCCTCGATGATCCCTCTGTTTCTCTTTGCTGTCAAACTGCTGGATCTGTGCAGAGAAATTAGGTAAGGGAACAGATGAATGGATAGATGATCAGGACAGATGAATCCCTGCAGAATCGCGACGCGACGCGGGGCAAAAGTGTCTCACTCGAAACGGTAATTAACAATCCCGGAGCCGGAAGGCGACGTGCGCCGCGGGCGGTAGGGGTAGGGCCGGCGATCGCCGTCGGTCGAGCCACGTACATGGGGCGCCGCGCCGGCCGAGGAGGCAGGGCAGGAGGGAAGGAGGGGGAAATGTGAAAAGGAAAAGGCAGAGGCGGCGCGTCCGATGCTCCTTCCTTGGCCAAACCGCACCACCACACCCCTCTCCTCGCGCCAAGCGCGCCACGCCCCTCTCGTTTTGGGCCCGAGGAGGGCCAGGGCTTTTCTTAGCCCGCGCCTGTTCATGCAGGAGTGCCAGGCGGCCCGGCCCGGTGCTATGCAGTACTCACGGATGATCGAGTGTTTAAACTATTAGGGTGCATTTGAAGGAAAAAAAAAGGTGTCTTTAAAAAATTTATAGAAAAAATGTTTTAAAAACATATTAATCCATTATTAAAATTAAAAATAATTCATACTCAATTAACCATGTGTTGATGATTCATCTCCTCTCAAACACAACTCTAATAAGCAAGGTGCCCGTGAGTGCATCTTAGGCCTCATTCACTTTGTAATGCCATCGTACGAGCTAGTTTGTCCAAGAAATACCATTGTTGTCGGGTTTCCATCTATTTTTCTACGTTAACCCTATCACATTCTTACATGGAAACACATGGTGAAATGGATGGAACCCTGATGATGATGGCATTTCTAAGATAAGTTTGTTGGTGCGATGATATTTTTTGGAATAGAGCCATTATCAGTAGTATTTGTTGTATTTTCTCTAAATTGAAATGCCTATCACTGATGTTAGCACTACGTGCTGAAACCAGGGCATGAAATTTCGCCGCCCTCCCGAAATGCTCATATCTCGCCCCGAAACTTTCAGTTTTTTACAATTTTTTGCGAATTTGGTAAAATTTTATTCAAATCCATTCAAAATCAGTCAAAATTTCAAAAAATGACGTATGAAAAAAATCCAAAATTTCTAAAAATTCGGAAATTTCGGTTCTTTCGCCTCCCCCCGGGCAGAAACCCTAGTTTCAAAATTTGAAACCCCGGCTAAAACAAACCTCTTATTCTATTAACATGAAATAGTAAAGAATTTTTTATAAGCTTGCTAAGGTCGATGGAATGTTGATTCCCCCACCATACCACATAAATTAGGTGACAGGAGATGCACATTCTAGCGAACTATATCCTACTATACATGTCATAATCATTTATGTGAATTCACCATAGAAATGGATGGGTAAGGCATGGGCAACTCATATTTCCTTTTTTTTCCAAAAAAAAGAACTAATGGTTTTTAAGACATGATGGCGTGTATCAATGAAACTACCACTTCAATAAAGTTTGATACAAACCTATAACATGGCTTTTATATCTTAGTTGCGGTAGAGGCTTAGCTTTTACATCTTAGTTGTTATAGAGCCGAAAGTAATATTTGCACTATCTTATTGTATGTATATGAGCCTATAACTTACTCCCTCCGTAAAAAAAAAAAGCCAACCTAGGACTGACTGCCTGTCCAAATCATGTCCCATCAAAGTCCTAGGTTGGCTTTTTTAGGGACGGAGGGGTATATACTAAAGTATACTAACAGCTAAAATACATTCGAAAGAAAAACTTGTATACATAAGAGAATGCTGTAGGAATAGACATGTTACGATAACTATGCCCTACCCATCAGTCCAATTGAGGTTGTGAAAGAAAAAAAACAGTATAAAACCAAAAAAAACCTTATCCATGAACCAAAAACTAAAACCATACTATATGATTATAACAATGTTTTTATTAGCGGATAAACAACAATCCATCCAGCACCAGCACACTCCCCTGGCCAGCCGCGCCGCATGGGGGTTCATGGACCGTTGTCGCTCCCCCGCACCCAATTCAGCCACGGCCACCGGGTCCAAAAAAATTTTGAACGCCCCAACCAATTGCAACGTACCCTAGCTTATCTGACTGTCGATCCATCCCCCACTCCCCACGACGCCCGAGCGCTAAACACCAAACGAGCCCAAACGATAGTGTGAGAAAAAAAAAAAGAAAGAAAAGGAAAAATCCCAGATTGTAATAAAAAACCATTTACTTTACTTTTTTTTTCTTTTGGGGCTCAACCCTTTCCGTTTGTTTTACCACACCACCACCACCGCCGCGACGCGACGCCCCCACCACAGCTGCGCGAATATGCTGCCCCCAGCCACGCCGGCCGCGCCCTGATCCCCCGCACCCCGCGCCTCCAAATGCTTCCCCGCCTCCGCCTCCGCCTCCGCCGCCGCCCCCTCGCCGCCGCCGCCGGATCCGCTCGGCCGCGCCCCGCTCTCGATCTGCCCCGCCCCACCTCCCGCTGACCTCGCCCCACGCGCGCCCCCGTTCCTCATCCCCTCCGCGGCCTCCCTCCCTTCCCACCCTCACCCCCCCTGGGTTCCCCGGCGTGGGGTTGGGGGGACGCGCGGCTAGGGTTTCCGCGATTCGGGTGGTGAGGGTTGTCGGGCCCGTGCCTGCTCGGCCTCCCCGGGCCGCCGCCGTCTCGGCTAAGGGGGTTGGGTTGGTTCTTCCTGTGGTGCTTCGGAGGAGCTGCGGGGCTCGATTCGCGGGGATACGCGCGCGCGCGCGCCGCCGATCTGTGGCTGGCTGCGGCGCGGCATTGGGAGGGCCTCCTGAGTTGGGGGGAGGTTGCTGAAGCTTCGATTCGGTTGACCCCGTGGCTGGGGTTTGCCACCTTTTAGCTCGTCTGGCGGTTTTGGGTAAGCATTTCGGTGGGGTTCGGCCTCTGGGTTAGCTGGTATTGGAGGGAACCATGGCGGAGAACATCGATCTGGTGCTGGAGTTCCTGCAGAAGAACCGCTTCGCCAAGGCCGAGGCCGCGCTCCGAGGGGAGCTAAATGGCCGAGGGGATGCGAGCAACGGGCCGACGGTGCAGAGGCGTGTAGCGGAGCCCAAGGAGGACGATGAGCAAGATGGCTCCGAGGCAGGTTCCAATGCAGGGCCTAGAGGTGCTGCATCGGTGAGGAGCGCGGACTCGTCGAGGGAGTTTATCGTGAAGGAGATTGATGTTGGAGGCCTGCCGAATGGGTCTGATGGGAGGAAAGGGTTGGGGATTGGCCTGGCTCAGGAGAACAATACAGGGGATCTGTATCCTTGGAATTTTAGCATTGCAAACAGCACTATGGAGCAACTGGCAGAGCTATTGGTGTCGGAGGAGGTGCCAAGACATCGGCGCGGCGCCGTTGTAGCTGAGAAGAGAGATCGTGGTGTTGGGACCGAGCAACCTGGTCCTGTGCTTGAGCAAAAGGTTTCTTTTGGAAGAGGAAAGGGGAAAGTGGATGTTGCAGGGACAGGGAGAAATGAAATAAATGAACCAGGCCATTCCAGGGATAAAAATCTTGTTCCAGAAAAAGAGGAGCTCTTGAATGGATGTACAGTTAAGACAGTGCTTCCATTCCCTGCAGAAAATCCATCATCCAGTTACCATACAGCACACCATGATGGAAATGAGAGGAAAGACGCTAAGAAAAGCATTGATGCGGACTGTGTTGGAAAAGCAACTAAGGGGCAGCTTGATGAGGGGAACAGGCAGTATTACTCAGGGAAGTCCCAGGAGAACGCAGATCAGGTTGCTGACCGTTGCTTCGATCTGCAGCTTATTGGAGACAATCAACGTGAGGAGCTTCCAAAGTTACCTCCTGTGAGGCTCAAGTCTGAGGACAAGCTAGTTAATATGAATTGGGAGGAAAAGGTCAACCATAACGGGTCAGGAGCCAAGCACCCCAGTGCTGACCATGCTTTTATGATTGGGTCTTATCTTGATGTTCCCATCGGACAAGAAATAACACCATCAGGTATGATAACATTTTTAGTGGTCACATGGAAACACAATATTTTACTTAGAACACAAGGTGGATGAAATATATTCTACCTTCCCCTTAAGCAACATGGTACATTGCTCCACAGTAGTCTGCTTTGAATTTACATGCTCATCTTACATCAAATTATCTGTAAAACCTACCGCATACTTGTGCACCCGCCCCATGAAACTGACATATTATTAGTGAATTGAACTATGGATGCATGAATGAAGCAAGAAAAAACAGTAGCGGTACTGACTCCTGCTATACAGCTATAGTGTGTTGAATATGATTTTTTTTTCTCCTTCTGTTGTGTAAAATGGAACAATACAATGGCTTTAGACCTAGTTGAATTGTTCTTTTTCTCTGCGTAAATTCCAAAAAAAATCTACGAATTGGAAATGTCTCATGACTTGAGTATCTCTTTGGAATTTCAATATACTTGTAAATGTTGTATGTTCTGTTGCCTAGGTAAATAATTGTTCTAACACCATTGTATTTTAGTAATTCGATTTTCTATAAGCTGTATTTCATGTTGGTAACTCTCCTAGACCTGGTCACCTGGTTGTTTTCTAGACCAGAATTTTGACATATGTTCTGTAGGACAAAACTTGAAATGGGCTAAATCTACATGTAATCTGCATCATATGTATTAGGTGATAGCGACAACAGTCGAGCAGTCCGCATTATGGATTCCTTCTGTTGCAGGTTTTGCATCAAGAAAAAAAGCGAGCATATTTTCTCACCTTTCAAAATCATGGGTGCATTGGTATCATGAGTTTGTTATTTCTACTCAAGTAGCTGTAGTTGCAGAAGCGCATGTATTACTTTTCATTTGAATGATACATAATTAGATGACTTCTATCGGGCACTGAAGTAGGCATTGCGAGGCCATTTTCATGTGAGCAAAATATGGGATTTTTCATTACTGAAGTTTCACGGACACTGAGTAGATTCCAGGATGTGTTCTTCCTTGTGTACTGTGAAACATTTAGCATAATGTCACAGTGTTTTGTTTGTGTTTTTGACCTTGCTTTCCTAAAGGAATATTTGACGTTGGCTTATGCCTTTTCTAATTGATGTGCTTTTTAATGTTTTATGGGATTTTTTCTAACTCTCAGTTGATAATTTTGTCTTTTTATAATACAGACATGCAAACTTTTAAATAGTGAAATTATATCAGATTGTTTTCCATGATTCTTAGCCTCTCTGATGTTTGATGCTACATAAGTTTTTGACCTTGAACTATATGTTTACAAATTCAGGTGGAAGACGCACAATTAGTAATAACTGGTTCTCTGTCAGTCAAGGTATTGCAGAGGATACTTCTGACTTGGTATCGGGCTTTGCAACAATTGGTGATGATTCACTTGAATATCCAAATGAATACTGGGATTCTGATGAATACGATGATGATGACGATGTTGGGTACACCCGGCAACCAATTGAGGATGAAACCTGGTTTTTAGCACATGAAATTGACTATCCTAGTGACAATGAGAAGGCAACTGGTCACACAAGTGGGCCTGATCGGCATGATCGTCCCACAAAGGATGATGATGATGACCAATCATTTGTTGAGGAGGATTCTTACATATCTGGCGAACAATATTTTCACGGGAAGAACATTGCACAAATAGGTACTTCGGAGGGGCCAATGGGGCATGGAATTCCTGATAATGATTTGATTGCTCAGTATGATGGCCAGCTTTTGGACCCAGAAGAACTAAATTTGATGCATTCAGAACCAGTCTGGCAGGGTTTCGTTTCACAGAATAGTGAATTAGGCATGTTAGGAAATGGAAAATTCCTTAATGATTCTGAACGTCCTCATCCTGATGACCCATTTGTGGAGGATGATCAGCATGGTTCAGTTAGGTCAATTGGTGTTGGCATTAGCAGTGATGCTGCTGATATTGGCAGTGAGGTGCGTGAAAGTCTGATTGGAGGAAGCAGCGAAGGAGATATTGAATACTTTAATGAAAGTAATCTGAGTGTTAGTGGAAAAAGAAATTCTCAGCAGGAAACAGAAAAGAAAAGAATAAATGCGAAAGGGGCAAAACAGGAACAATTGAATTTTATTGATAATCAGAAGGGCGTTTTACCACCAGGTGCATCATATGCTGACGGTGGATTCTCCTTTCCTCCACCATTGCATAGTGGAAAAAATGTTGAATCTGATGTTAAACCGTTATGGTCAAAGAAGGTTGATATGTATACCATCAATGATCCTGATGACTTGCAAAACGGCATGGTATCAGATGATATGCTTGCCACATGGAGGAAAAAGAATAGTGAGTCTTCCCTAAGGAGCTCTCGAGATGAAATGGCTTCTGATGTTGTTAGGTCAAGAAATTCAAGTGCATCATCTGCTTTGAATAATACTTATGATGAAATAGATGACACAATGAATTCTCGGCATCACAAGCTAGACGACGCTCAAGAAGAGGACACTGGAACCACATTGGATGATGAGGAAGCAGCAGCATTGCAAGAGCAAGTAAGGCAGATAAAGGCCCAGGAAGAAGAATTTGAAACTTTTAATCTAAAGATTGTGCATAGAAAAAACAGGTGCTCTTTTTCTGGTCCTTAATTACTTGGCATTTCTTTATTAGTTCATTTGTATTAAAATGATACTTGGTATCATGCTTGGTGTTTGCGTTTGTTAATTTGTTTATCTCTAACGATATTTTTTAACTCCATTATATCCTGCTGACAATATAACAGAACTGGTTTTGAAGAAGACAAAAATTTCCATGTTGTTCTCAACTCTGTCATTGCTGGACGTTACCATGTCACAGAATATCTGGGTTCAGCAGCATTCAGTAAAGCTATACAAGCACATGATTTACACACAGGAATGGATGTGTGTGTTAAAATCATAAAAAACAACAAAGATTTTTTTGACCAGAGCCTTGATGAAATCAAGCTCCTGAAGTATGTCAACAAGCATGACCCTGCTGACAAGTACCATCTTTTACGTCTGTACGATTACTTCTATTATCGGGTAAATATGATATTTTGTGCTCCTTCAAACCTTTCTTATTGTCATTTAGTTCCCATATAAAGCTTTTAGTTTATCACAAGACATATTTATAAATATACAATATGATCGAGTTTACTGAAACATCACTCATTAGCATTGCATTGTGGTACATTTGATATTTTCATTTTCTATACATTTGTTATACTTCCCCAAACTGTTAATTTGAGGGCTTCCTAGGCTACTAGCATAATTTGACATTTCATACGTATGCTTTGCTCTGGTTAATGCCAACTACTATTATAATATTCATCTGTTGAACAAAGACTATAAACCTTCTGGCCTAGTTTCTTGACTGTTATTCCAGGCCTTTTTGTGTAGGCTAACATATCTTAGTTGACCCTTCTATATAAACCAGGACAGGAGATTTTTCTACAGATTGATCCATTAGAATGGCTTTATTTCGTTGGCTCAAGCATTAGTGTTTGTGAACTCTATGCAATTACATCTTTTAATGAAGTCTACCATGTTTGGTTGGTATCAATTATTGCATGCATTATTTGTATTTTTGTTTGTTGTTAGTGTGTTTAAGTTCTGCAAGTTTAGCCTATCTGACATAATAATGTTCTGAGACTATTCTTCAAGCTGATGTATTAGGACTGTCTGATATCTTTCAAATTTATGTCATTACATCCTATAACAAATTTGAAGCATTTGTTTGCAGGAACATTTGCTTATAGTCTGTGAGCTTCTGAAGGCAAATTTGTATGAATTTCAAAAGTTCAACAGAGAATCAGGAGGCGAGGTCTATTTCACAATGCCAAGACTGCAGGTATTACTAGCTAGCTAATAGGATCCAGTAATGGTGATTAATGTTTTTACTCTCAGTAAATGGACACAATATACCAATTTTTGTGACAATAATTGATTTTCCTTTTGCGTACCCTTTCTGCAGTCAATAGCTATTCAGTGTTTGGAGGCACTGCAGTTTTTGCATGGACTTGGTCTTATACATTGTGATCTGAAGCCGGAGAACATATTGGTAAAGAGCTACAGCAGATGTGAAGTAAAGGTCATTGACCTTGGCAGTAGCTGTTTCGAGACAGATCATCTATGTGCATACGTACAATCACGATCTTACCGTGCACCTGAGGTTATTTTGGGTTTGCCTTATGACAAAAAGATAGATATGTGGTCACTTGGATGTATACTAGCTGAACTTTGCACTGGAAATGTAAGTGGTTACTGCATACCGGTTATTGCACCACTTAATTGTTAAATCCTTTCATCTCATGGCTTTCTATTTTCTTTTTGACTGAACTTGTCGCTGTTTTGTTAATGCATATTTCATAGTACCATATGGCTTTACTAAAACAAAAAAGGGATCTGTCTTTCTGTACATATATGATATATCCCTGTGTTCTTTTTGAATGATCTCTATCATATTAAGAATCCTTTAGTATTAGGGCGATTAAAAAAATGAAACTCATTAACAAGTGTATTTAGATTTTTCTTTTTTGATCTTAGCAGGCAATGTTTGCAATTTATCTATTTACTGTTATACATAGAGAATGAATATGTTAGTTCATCTTGATTCACCATGGTCTATGCTCTTCAGGTTCTTTTCCAAAATGATTCTCCTGCAACTTTACTTGCACGTGTGATGGGCATCATTGGTTCGATAGAACAAGCTATGCTTGCACAGGGACGTGAAACATACAAATATTTCACCAAAAACCACATGCTGTACGAAAGAAATCAGGTTTGAATTCTTCTATAGATGTTTTTTTTGTTTTCCCAGTCACACAGATGTAACTGAATTTTATAGCAGATTTATCCTTAAACTTTAGCCCTTCTGTGTTAACCTTTCAATTCATTGTTCCCCAGGAAAGCAACAGACTGGAGTACTTGATTCCAAAAAAGACATCTTTGCGGCACCGCTTGCCCATGGCTGACCAAGGTTTTATCGAGTTTGTTGCATACCTTCTCGAGGTAAACCCAAAGAAGCGACCTAGTGCCTCAGAGGCATTGAAACATCCATGGCTTTCTTTTCCGTACGAGCCAATATCTTCATGACACAGTTGCTACTGGATGGTGATGTTTCCAAGCACTACTATATTGAGTGCCTTAACATTTTCTCTTGGCGCTAAGCAACATGAAGTTTTGATTGATCAAGATGAAACATGTTCTACCACGACTTGCCCACAGCACGACCAAAGTCCAAATCTCATGAAGTGTGCTGCTGCTGCTGGGACGGTCCTCGCCCCCCTGTACTACCAATGCTGCCCTGTGTTGTGATGTAATATAACCTTCGGTTTTGTCAGTTCCTTGGCCCCAATGTAACAGGCCATTTGGTTAGATACTATTGCGACCCCATTTTTAGGAATAGGGCTGTCATGTTGTACATGGTGTTTTTATTGTTGAACCATGTGCCTTGTTGCGCACTTCCATTTGTGGTTCTAACCCATTCTTCTGTACATCTCGCACCTCCAAGGTGCTTAGGAACTGCTTGCCCCTCCAGGCTTGTTTTGCCGAGAATCGTTACACTTTGCTTACCTTCTCTTTTTCTGAGTCCTTAACATGAGCCGGTGCACCTAATCTTCATACCTGCCGTATCTGAAAATTAAGGTAGAGCTGGGCTTAAATTTTCCATCAATGTTCAACCATGTCAAACTGCCAAAGGTTCTGCGTATCTCGGCGTACAGCCGACTTCCATCCAACCTGACCTCGGTGCACAGCTGCGCCTGCACGCGTCAGGTCCGCACAACGCACATGACGTTGCGTTTTGCACGATTTGGTCCACTGTTTCTTTTGCGTGGAGGATAGCCTCATCAATCATCCAAGTGCTTTGCGCCGCGGCACGGAAGTCGAAGTCATCATGTGTACAGGTTGTACTCGTAGGAGTATCTTGCAACTGCAGCTCGTTCATTAGATCCTGTGTCGCCGATGATTTTTGCCGTGTACACAGAATTTTGTAGTGGAACAGCTTGGCTCGCTCTGCTGAATTTCGTCCATCGCCTAACCGGGCCAGATATTAGTGACGCAGGTCTGCAGCTGCGTCATGAAGAGAGATGCATGCATTTCCATTCAATGCTGACGGCTCCGCCGTGCTGGACTCGCTCGCGCTCGCCGGGCGCCGATCGAGTCCACTCCGGTGATGCGAAATAGAATACCGAGTAGCAAGATACCACGTATATAGCAGCTGTTTCCCTCGATCCAAATACTACTACCCACGTTACCTAATATAAGCCAAAACTGTTTATTAAGAAATACAAATTAATTTATAAGTAAAAATTTTGTTTATATGCGGTTAGCGATTTAAAAGTCAAAACTATACTTAAAAAATACTGAGTGGCAAGATACTTCGTACTAGCAGCTGTTTTCCTCGGTCCTGAGCATTACCGGTTGCTCATATTTTCTAATAAACCAAAACGATTTATTAGGAATAGAAACTAATTTATAGATGAAATTTTTTGTTGAAAATATCTTAAAGTTAACTTCAAAATTAGGTTTTCTTTTTTTTTCAAATTTTAGCTTTAGCTTTAGCTTACTAGCCCAACCGTGAAAGCTCTAAGGCTGACGCCTAGTTTGATAGAGCAACTTTACTCCTTTTTCATTATCAAGTTTTCTATACTGTTAAACGGTATGTTTTATTAAAATATATTTATATAGAAGTTTTTTTAAAAAAATAAATAAATTTATTTTTAAAATTTATAATGATCATACTTACTTAATCCTATGCTAATGATCTGTCATATTTTATGAGACGCCATCAACTCTAGCCAAACCATTCGTTTAGGGTGTTGCGTATGGCAACTCTGTGTCACATAAAACAAGATAAATCATTAAAACGTGATCAATTAAATATTAATTATTACAAATTTGAACTGAGCTTATTTATTTTTTAAAAATCCTTTATCAGTTGGAGAAGTAGTAGCAGCGGTCCAAGTCATTTCCAGTGTGCCCTCCCTAGTCGGGTCTCCCCCTCCCGGCTCCGCCACTATGGAACGTGTCACGCACGCGCATCACAGAACGGTCTCGCTTGGCGGGAGCGGGGAGCACGGGGCAAGTACTAGGCGGGCTAATAGGGCATCTGCTGTTAATACGGATCATATCAGTGGTTGAATTCCTTCCGGTTTTACGTCAGATGAACCAACAGAGTCCACGAGTACGCGTGCATCAATCAGTACGAGCTCCTCGCGAGAAAACATTAACATGTGCTTGCGTATGTGCAACGGATCGATCGCCTACTCTTGTATTTAAGTATTTAGAGCAGGTACAATAGCAGACTATTAGTCAGCTACAAACATATTTAATTGAGATAAAAGATGAGAGAGAAGAGCAGCAGACTACAGATCTGTAGCCAACTGCAGCACGAACTTCAAGACACAATGTGTGTATGACAGGTGGGACCATATATTAATAGTATAATAAACAACTATTATATGAATTAGCTATTAGATTGGTTATAGATGAATTAAACTTACTCTTAGGCTGCATATACTGTAGACATGCTGTCAGGGCCAGAATCATCCTGATTCTCCCTCGATAATAAAATAGATTTCTTTTTATGAGATTTTGATTTGGACTTAGTTATACTCAAACAACAAAAGATGCATGTCTAGTAGTAGGAGCACCATAGAATTTTCACATGTGAGATTTCCCAAGATCAAAAAATATATGGTACTTTGATAAACTTTGTTAAAATGAATTGGTTTTGCAATTAAAGTGTGTATCACTTGATATTGGGACAAGGATAGATAGCGAAACTTTTGGCACTTCTTCGAAATAAATAAATAGCAGAAAAAAATCCATGCCACCTCTGAAATTAAGAATAAATCAATGCATGATGTTTATTAATTAACATACTACTCACTATGTAGTACTAACAACTGTTTAAGGAGGGGGATCAGGGTCACTCAATATAATCAGGTGTTTGATTTTGGCCTCAACATATCTCTCATGAAAAAGATTCGCTTGAGAAGAATCAGGACCGTTTCATGTAATTGGTGGCTGATTTTGGTCTTTACAGTCGCTGTTAACTGTGTATATGAAAAGATCCGTTCCCCGACAGTGTGATGCACGTGCATATGCGTGTTTTGAAAAAAAAAACACTTACAACAAAAATGCATTTGTCCATTAGGTCAGAACCTGTCGACAATAGAACCCTATAATAACTTAGTTAATTTTAATATATGTGTATGTTTTATGAAAAATATTCATAAAAATAGTCCGTAGACGATTTATAGGAGTCAACATATAAGTATAATATGTATACGTATATAAGCACTTGCATTGGCATCAGTTTTTAGGAAAAGAAAATGTTTTCACCGAAACACAATGCTCTTTATTACAAACTAATTATATGGTTAGATTCATCGTAGGGAACCTATCAACCAAGTTTATTCCTAAATTTACACGGACAACTATATCTACGACTAATTATTTTTTAGGTAAATATATATCTTTCAATAACGATACATGTGTGATGACTGATGAGGCGGTTTTGTCAATATCAAAATATATTATGCTAATGTGGCTAGGTTGGTAGGCTATGTAATAGATGTCGATAACGAAACATCTGTAATTGTTTCATCAATTTTACGATATATTTGTGTAATTTAAAAATATGTCTAACGATATATCAGCTCAATTTAAGAATATGGTTTTGGTGATAGGGTGTGATGGTGTGATAGTGTGCGTTGTTGTAAAGTAAACACCGAATTATTTATTTCTATCTACTCCCTCAGTTTTAAAATGTAAGAACATAGAATCAGGTGTAATGGGTCTGTTCGGCCGGTATTTTTCACAGCTGCACGGCTGGCTAGCTGCAGTAGCGAGCTGCAAGCCGCATAATACAAACGTTGCAGCCGTAGCGCTGCCGCGGGAATGGCAGCCGAACCGGTCCAATATTTCATACTATAAATCTGGATATATTCGTATTATTAGAAAATATATTCATTCTGATCTTAAATTATGTCCAGATTTATGATACTATGAAATGTTACATTTCATATGTTAGAGTAGATAAGGGAGTATTTGGGGGAAGGTGTCGAGGGGCAAAACAAACGTGCTGGAAATAGCACAGGAGGAATAAACGAACAGCGGCACGCCTCCATCCTGGAGGTTATCTGTATCGTCGCCGCGAATGGCCGAGATAACCTACCTCACCTTTAACCTAATCCGGATTTCCGGATGGCTCATGGGCTCACGGCTGGCCGCCCTTTGCCTTCGAACTCGATTCTCGAGCCCGAATCAACAGGCACACTCGTATATCCTCCCGAAATTTCTAGACCCGACCGTGCGACTACGACCCCGCCGTCCGATCCGATCACCCCGATGCGAGCAGGATAAGGGACAGCGACCGGTCGCCCCTCTACCCGCCTCCCACTTCCACGCTGGCCCCACCGACCCCCGACCGGCGGTGGGCCCCACCTCCGCTCCCTCGCCGCCACGCGTCCCCCTAGCCCCCACGACGCCACGTCCCGAGACCGCCACGTGGGCCCCACCACCCCCCCCCCCTCGCGCCTGCCGCGGCGAGACGAGGCAGGTGGAGGTGTCTCGCCGCCTCCGCCTCCATGGGCGGCTATAAAGCGGCCGCCTCCACCTCACCTACACCTACGCCTACGCCTACGAGGATTTTATTTAATTCTCTTTGTGTTTGTGTGTTATTTTTTTCTCATTTTCGAGCGGCCGATTAATGCGCGGAGTTTCGAATTTTTCTACGTCCTCGTTGTTGCGCGAGACGAGGCGATATACGGCACCGAGCATCTGGTTCCAGGATAATTCGACCGATTGATCGGCGCGAGGCAGCGAGAGAATCATCCGCCTTTTTTTTGTTTGGTTTTGCGGATTGAGTGATTCGCTTTTCTCTTCGTTGGTCGCGGGAGGTTGGATTGGAGAGGAGGTCCATTTTTAGGGCGGTGGCGGCGCGATCGATCCGGGATTGGGAGAGGCATTTCTAGGGCGGGGGGAGCGGCAGCGGGCGAGACCCACCACCAACGACCTCGCGACCGCGCCTGCGTCGCCGCGCGCGCGTGTGGAGGAGGAGGAGGAGGAGGATGGCGGGGAGCATGCAGGCCGCGGAGGCGGCGGGGCGGATCAGCGCGCTGCTGTCGCTGCTCGCGCTGCGGCGGCTCATCGCCTTGCTCCAGCCGCTCGCCCTGCTCCTGCTCCTGCCCTTCCGGTGGCGCGGCGCGCGCCCCGGCGCCGCCGCCGCGGCGGCGGCGGCGGCGGCGGACGCCGTGGCCGCCTCGGTCGCGTCGGGCGGGAAGAAGGGGAAGGCCGCCGTCGTGCTGCGGGTCCCCGCCGGGTCGCCGATCGTCGCCGCGAGGCGCCAGGCGTCGGCCCGCCGGGAGATCGCCGCGCGGCGGGCGCGCGAGGCCGGCCGCGAGTACGAGCTCATCCCCACCCACCGCGGCGAGACGCTGTTCACGCAGTGCTGGTGGCCTCACGGATCCTCCTCCGCCATTAAGCCGAGGTGAGACACCACCACGACGATGACGACCTTCCGTGAAAGGGATGAATTGAATGAATTCAGGGGGGGATTCCCTCTCACACACGTGCTTGAATTTTTTTTTTGTTCCTATCTAAATCATTTCACAAAAAAAGGTCTCGTTTGGTGCTAGTGTCCTCATCAGATTGTCCGTTGATTCTTCCGCAGGGCGCTCGTCGTAGTCATGCACGGGTTGAACGAGCACAGGTAATGGATTTACTCCAGTTTCCATCTGATATTTAAAGCCGGTGGATTGTATTGTCCGGTAGTTGATGGTTGGCCTACCTTTTGGTTCATGTGGCAGTGGGAGATACGATCATCTAGCTAGGAGGTTGAACGACATCGGTGTTAAGGTTTATGGGATGGACTGGACTGGTGAGTCTTATTGCAACGCTTTTCGCTTATGCAACTGCCTGTTTTTGAGTGTTATGTGTTCATTTTCCGTACTGACCTTAGCTAACTACTCATATATTTACTGGCTTGAGTATACTTTTTTCTTTGAACGAATGGCTTGAGTATACTAGAAATTAATAAGTAGTCGATAGAAAATTGGGTGACTGGAGCCTCTCACGAGGCTTCAAAATTCATCACCATTTCAAGGACATTGATGTATCTTCAAGTTCTCAATGATTTTAAGCCCGAAGGCCTGCTGAAAATATTGTCTGTGACCTGGTAAAGTAAGGATAGTTGGTGCAAGTTTTGCCCTACAAAACTACTATGTTATTGTGAGATGAATATATGGGTTATCAAACTTCGGTAAGATAGTATTTTGATGGAGTTGTTTACTTTGGTTAGTTTTGGTAGGGTAGCAAGCCAAACTAGCCTAAGTCCTGATTGTGTATCAGCTCCTATTCCTGCTTAATTATCTTCAAATCCCAATGGTTCAAAACTAATAGGAAAGAGAGGAAATTGGCACGTTGACTGATTCTCTCTTAGGGGGTACACGGTGCCATTTAAACATCATTTAACAATTCCACTTTACCAATTCCTCTATTGCCAGTTCAGTATCAGTCCTTTTTGAAACCAACCATATAAACTGATACCTTCAATTCTCCACTTTGTTTCATCTGTATTTCATACCTAACTTGGAGCGCATAGACATGTAACTGCAATATTCTAGTAGTTAGGAACCAATGATAATGGTATTCTCAGAGAGTTGGACAATGGACCACCTGGTATTCAGAATTTGTCAAATTTTATATGGGCTAAATTGGGTGTTCTGTAATCAATCTACTATGATGGCCCTTGGTAAAATACTCACTATGGACTGGGCTGTAATGTATTTGGTTTTTTGGTATAGGCCCATTGGTCTTTCTAACCTACATACACTATTATGCAGGTCATGGTGGAAGTGATGGTCTTCATGGTTACGTGCAATCTCTTGACCATGCTGTCAGTGACTTGGTACGGGCAATTGAACTTATTACCTTTGGTGTTGTCTGAGACCACTTGTATAAAATCTTATTGAAATGCTTCTTTCAATGTAGAAAATGTATCTCAAGAAAATTTTAGCTGAAAACCCTGGTCTTCCATGCTTCTGTTTTGGCCACTCAACTGGTGGAGGCATCATTTTGAAGGTAACTTCATTGGTACCATAGGAATTGTACTGGTGTGGTGTTCACTTCTACATTAGCATGTGCTTGTGAGTGCACAAATGCATAAGCTTAAATTTGTTGGTGTGTTTTGTTATTGGTAGGCTATGCTTGATCCAGAGGTAGATTCTTGTGTTGAGGGCATCTTCCTGACATCACCAGCTGTTCGTGTTCAGCCTGCCCATCCAATCATAAAGGTAAGCTGATTGTAAAAATGCTTATCTGTAAGATCTAATCGGTGTGCTTGTTAAGATAAAACATGATACATAATACGTCCCAATTAGCTTTATGCTAACTGGGGCAGAAACTAGAAATGAGAGCTGATGTGTTCTCCATTGCTCTGATTGGTGAGAGGAGAACAGCTGCTAGTTTCTGTGTAGACTGGAGTAGCATGCATGGAACAGTAACTGGCTTTTGTAGACATCTCAGAAATATTTTCTGCTGTCTATTTGTAGGTCATGGCCCCTGTGTTTGCCCTCATAGCCCCAAGATACCAGTTCACGGCTTCACACAGGAACGGGCCACCGGTATCACGTGACCCGGAAGCCCTGAAGGCTAAATATTCAGACCAGCTTGTGTTCACCGGTTCCATCCGAGTTAGAACAGGGTACGAGATCCTACGCCTGACGTCGTATTTGCAACAGCACTTGCACAGAATCACTGTCCCGATGCTGGTGATGCATGGTGCCGATGATATGGTGACCGATCCCCAAGGATCACAGAAACTGTACGAAGAAGCTTCATCCTCGGACAAGTCCCTCAATCTGTACAACGGTCTGCTTCATGATCTGCTCATCGAGCCCGAGAAGGAGAAGATCATGGACAACATTGTGGATTGGCTGAGCCCGAGGATTTGACAGCTGATATCCATTCATAGGACGCAGTCTGATCGTCCGCGGAGCGCGGGGGCAGGATGAGCATCCCGGCCTCCCGATGGTGATGACGCGGTCTTTGATCATCTGCAGAGCCGAGGAGGGCGAGCGTTGCTGCAAGCCTGCGATGCTGCTGGCCTCCCGGCGTTGGTAACATCATACCACGAGCATTGCTTCTATCTATATTACGTGTTGCTGTAGTACCAGGCGATGATGGGTCGGCTTACTACTGTCGCCTCCCCTTGGTATCCCGGAATCCTTTTTGTTTGCAGGGATACGCCTATGTAAGATTGTTCGTTTCGCCCTGTGTGGCTGCATGTGTGGTGTCCAATAATTTAGATGCCTTTTACCCTCCGATGAGAGGAGACGTTTTCTGCGTTGCAATGTAATCAGATTTTGCAGCAGAATATATTTGCCTGGATTGTCTGATGTGTAAATATGTTCTCCTGCGTCATATCGTGTTATTTTTGCCTGGATTCACTCAGATGTGCAAATCTTGTTAAGAAATCTTGGGTGATCTCGTTCACCCGTAGGAATAGGACAATTGGCAGAGAAGGAAACGCGGCGGTTGGCGGCGTCCCTTCTCTCCTCTCTGTGCTCCTGGACAATGGGCGCGATGGATGTATTAATTCAGCATACGATCAATGAGAAATCTCTCATCTCTCATCTCTCGCTCAATTCTTCTGCACCGTGTCGTGCTGTCTGCGTAGTCTGCGGCAAGCTGTAAACGGTTCCGACGAAGTTGCATAGTGGCAGGGACGAAGCCAGGATTTGAGATTAGGGGGGTGTGGGGTGAAGATAAACCATGAGACCGAATAACTAGTCCTTTAAGAATAGTCACCGTCAATAACAAGCAATGCGTAAACTAGTCCTTTAAGAAAAACTTAAATTTTAGCTCTTTAATAATATCATTGGAAATTTAAAACTAGTCTTTATTGCTAAATTCTTTTAATATAAACTATTAAATAATCTCACAAATAAGTATCATCTATTTTACTTTGAAAAATATGAGAAATCACAAACTAATTTTATAGATCATGTCTCTTGCTAATATTTTTAGACTTGCTAACTAATTAAATTAATAATACTTTCAAGCTACACAAAATAAACTAAATAAATACTTATCTTAGCTAACTTAATATAGAGTAAAATACATGAGGGTGTAGTGGTGGTAGTGTTTGGATAGGGGGGTGTTGGCACCCTTTGGCACCCCCCTTACCTTCGCCACTGCATAGTGGGCAGTGGCATCTCATCGTCTGCTTGCCTGTTAGTTCATCTGCCCTAGCCAAAATTTGACGTTTGAAACTTAAATAAAGTACATTTTTGAAGTTATTTTTATCAATCTTCTTTTTTTTTTGGGCTTCGTTCATTTATCCGAAGGTATCCACTTTTGAACCTGATCAGACTTGTTGCAAAGCGGACTAATCGAAATGTTGAAACCTTGACTAGGCCATCGCGCGCGTTCGGTGGTCCACCCAGAGCGGCCTAAATGGATGGAGGATGGTCATTTCAGGTGATGAATTGAGATACATTCTATAGTGCAGTGATAAGAATCATGCGATTTTAACCCCAAAATCTCATGTTTAATATCCAATGCACTCACAATTTCTTCTTTTTAGTGTTGTTTTCATGCTATTACGAATATACCATTTTAGAAATTAACATTACAATTCATCTATTCGTATCCACGCTAACTGAACTGGCACAAAATTAAAACCATATCATTTCATAACGTTTTTTTTTATCTTTTTTTTACAATTTTTTCTTCTCCTCTCTCTCCCTTCCCCTCTTGTTGGCCGACCGCAGCAGCAGTGCCAACGCCATCGCCGCCCCACATCTCCAGCCTCTCACTGGGTCCAATGGCGAGCACCGGTGGCTGCAGCAAGGCCATGCTGGAGCGGCGGAAGGGCTAAACGCAAGCTTGTGTGAGCAGATCCAGCACCAAAGGTGGCGAGCTCAGCAAAAGTTAGCACAAAATTCGTATGCCGTATTTATAATGATATGGATCTAATTAACCCAAAAAAGGTTTGGAGGAACATCTCTCCATCCAAACCTCAGTTCAGGCGATGTATTGCCGTAATTTTGGCACATAAGTCCACCCCGCAAGTGCTTATAGATTTAGGGCCTATTCACTTTGATGTCATTTTCAACTTTATCAAATTTTGGTAAAGTTACTAAAAAAATAGCTACATTTAGTTTGCTGCCAAATTTTGGTAACTATATAAGAAATTCTGCCAAAATTTTGGTAAGTTTTTTTTCAGTGAACAGGCCCTTAGCCTGTTAACGTGCAAATTCAGCCTGTCAAAGTCTGTAAATTCAGGGCCAGTATGGTTTGAGGTCTAAATTAGCCTTGCCAATTTTTTGGCAACCTCAACAATAATTGTGTATGTTTGGATTGAAGCCAAATTTTGGCATGCCTATATAACATAGGCCAAGCCAAATTAGTTTAATTTGGCTTCAATCCAAACACATGTTGGCCTTACCAGGCCAACATTGGTCACAAACCAAACTGGCCCTCAGTCTGTGAATGCGTGCCATTTCGGCCTTTGTGTATGAGTACGAGTCACCAATTACGGGCCCAATTAATGAATGGCCCATTCGTGGGCTGAGTATACATGGGCCATGTAGTGGGTCCAAACTGTCCATGTAGAGATAGTAGGCCGAATTTCCAAGGCCGACCTTCTGTACGCCGAAAGTTTTTTGGTCCTGTTCTTCAGTAATGGGCCTCTTTTGCGTAAATCGGTAATGGGCTACAAGTTGAGCCTAATCTCGCGGGCCCAATTGTCCCTAGACTGGAAGTGGCCCAATTCTCTCTCTGTTTTTTTTTCATTCGTTTCTCTATAGCTATTTTGATTGAGAGCAAAGTACAAAACGACAAATGTGACGTTTCCTGACGGTGAGAGTTCATGGTTCAGAATATCCGCAGGATAACCGGAAAAGGATAAGGGCCAAGACCATTTCTGTGCCGTCCGATTTACTAATGCACGGCACAGATACGTTTTTATTTTGGTGGTGGGGTCAGCTATCGACACCAACCGGTGAAGCCCACAGGCCGCTAATCCGGTAGGTCGTTTGTCCCCTCTAGAAAGCTCCAAGTCACCTCTTCCATTTTTGCCATGCATATCATCAAGAATTTACAAACTTTACCATTGCACACTCTTGTTTATAACAGCTAGGGTTACAAAAGAAACACTTAAAATCAGACTGGAAACGCACCTAACAAAAATTTCCACAAACACACTTGTAAGACTATCATAACACCTGTAACAGGGAAGTGACAGTTCCTTTACACTTCTAAAGCAAAAGGAATGGTGAAAACAACTTGGTGTTATTGTTGTAGCTCGTGTACCCATCCAACTATGTGATTAGTTACGTATAAACGGTACATATTCATATTCTTTTTCACAAGTGCATTATTATTTAGCACATATGTTAGATATGATATTACATAATTGTAACAGTAGAAATTAATGTAAAACATCTATTCATGGAATATACCACGAGTATACCACTACTTTACCTTTAAAAAGAATGGTTGCCTTAAAAGAATGGTTTGTCTCTTCTTTTTCTTTTCATCTATTTCTTATTACTAGTATTCCGTAACAAAGTTCAAATAACATCGTCTTACTTATCGGTCAACGTCACAAAAATACATATCTAAATCATCAGAAAAATAATATAACCTTATGATATCAACATTCTCAATACCGCTTCTCTCTTTTACCAGTAACAATAATAAAAAGTATCACAAAGAAATCCTAGATAAGCCCTCAAAAGATTGCTTGGTGGTTTAATTAATTGAAAGTCTCGTATTCATCATATCTTTTAATAGTACATTGAATGGAACAAAATATTCAAATTAATTGATTTAATAGTTTTCTGAAAATTTCATCGAAATGACCTTCCACCTATAAAATATGTTGTACTATTATAATTTAGTAGATAAAATGTATAAATATTAGGTTGAGAAAAACGAGAGATATTACATGAATATTCAATCCACTAATACTTTTAATAAAACTACTTATTAATATACACTATGTTAAAATCTATTATCACTAATCATATTTCTATAATTAATTTTTCAGAAAACCTAGACAACGGTATGATACCGTTGGAACAGGATATCCTTCTACGATACAGTACCTGATACCTGATACTTGTTGTGGTATCAGCTGCATGGTACTCGATACCTGTTTCCCGGTACCCGTGATATCTAGGACATGGTACCTGTGATATGTCTATCCCGTTGCAATGGGATCTCGTTTTGTAGCAGGTCTCTTAATTTTTAGAAAACTTTTATAGTCTATACTTTAGTACAATGGGTGCCCTCAACGGAATAAACCGCTATACCACCATGATGCAAATAGGGGTAGGCATTCGGTCTAACCGAAAATTTCGGTCTCGGTCTTCGGTCTTTCGGTTTTTTCGGTCTTTGAAAAGTGAAGACCGAATTTCAGTAAAAAATGTCAGGACCGACAAATTCGGTATCGGTCTTTTCGGTCTCGGTCTCGGTCCTGACCGAAATTCAACAATATTTTCATATATGCAAAGAAACAATGGAAATTTTCAACACAAAAATCACAAAAAAAAATCGTAAGCACTTATGAGTAAAGACTCTTAATAGGTTGCATGCCTAGAAGAAGTAGGATGTGAAAATTAGAGTTTAATTCTATTAAATATAGTGGATTGTATGTTGCATTTAGACATTTTTTGGTAATTCGGTCTTTTCGGTCTATTCGGTTACCCGAGGAGACTAACCGAATTGACCGAACAAAATTCGGTCTTTCACTACCTAGGACCGAATTGATGACCGAATTTCTCAGTCTCGGTCTCAGTCTTTTCAGTTCGGTCTTTTTCTGCCCACCCCTATATGCAATGGCCCGTAAAGTCCACGGCGGTTCTACCAGGAGGGGCATTCCGGTAATTCCATTTTTCGCATTTCGGTGGACTGCTAATCCCGTAATCCGTGTCTATAAAAGGATAAGCCCCCACTTCCCCTCGAAGAAGCAAGCAAGCGCCCACAGAAGCAACAAGGCGACTTGCTTCGTACTGCTCGCCCCCCCGCTCCTTCTCCCCCCAATCTCTCCTCTCCTCCGCCGCCGCTTGCCGGAGCTCGCGCCGCCGCGCTCCCTCCGCCCCCGCCTCGCCATGGCGTTGCAGGGGAAGAAGCTCATCAATGACCCGAACGGTACAGGCCTCCACGCCCATTTCCCCCCGCTTTTTTCTCCGTTGATTTCCGCGAGTTTTTTTTTCTGCCTCGATTCCTAGGGTTTATTCGCTCCCGATGTTCTCGGGGGGTTGGATTGGTTGAACTTTTTTTTTTGTTTTTGCAGATGTGGTGACGGAGTTCATCGAGGGGCTGGTGGAGACGTACCCGGGCCTGCAGTACTTGGACGGGTTCCCTCAGGTGATGGTTTTTTTTAGGGGAATTTGGTTTCGATTCTGTTTGGTTTGGCGACCATTTTGCGATGAATCATCTCTCGAGTGTGTGTGTGTGCAGATTAAGGTTGTTCTTCGTGCTGATGTCGTACAGGGCGCCTATGATAAGGTCGCGGTTATCTCAGGTGTGGGGAGCTGTGTTTTTCGTTTTTAATCTGTATGTGTCTGTTTCGTTGGGAATTGTGTTTTTTGTTATAGGACTGCCTCCTTTTTGCTGGTTATGAATTGACACGATTGGATCTAAGTTCATAGCTGTCCTGTTTATACCTTGCATCATAAAATTGGAGGGGATGATTGGTTTCCATGGAAATCAAGATTTTTCCTCGCTAATTCATGACTTAGTCTTTGCTTCCACACAATGTACCTCAAATTGGAATATTATAACAAAGTTAGTTTACTCCAGCATTGTTTTCTGTACATTTTCATAACAGTCTAGTCAATAACTATTTACTTCAATATTTTTTTTCTTGCATCCAAAAGCAAAGCATGGTGCAATGCAATCAGATCCGCATATTTTGTAGATGTTCTCCTTGAACTGCCAATGAATCTGGCGATCACTGATCAGGATGGCAATTTCAGTTTTGAATTTGAGAACAATTAGGGCTTTGCATGCAGTCAACTGATTGAGATTGGCAATCTTAAAATTTGTACATTGGGCATGTTTTTGTTGGAATGAATGAAACATGAGTATACAGCAATATATTGCACATAATGAAGGTGCATTGTATGCCACGGTATTGTGATATAAAAGACATGCTTCTTGCCCATGTGTATACAATACACCATGTCTCCCACCAGAATGCTCATTTTGTCATTATGAAGTCTGTATGCACTTCTTTTTTCTGGTTATGCGCTGTATTGTTTAGCTCATTCTAACATTTTTTTTTCCGAAAAATGTGGCACTTTTATGTTTGTTATGACCGTATAGTATAATCAGATCTGATGTATGCTCTATTCTTGTTGTGCGACTCTAGAAGTCTCAATACCCCAGTGGATCAGTTATTTTTCTTACTATTTGGTAAGAAGTGGAAGTGAGACTAGGGGTTGAAGTGGCAGTTCTGTCAGGTTTGTTATGGTATCATCTATCATGATACAATGACATGGAAGTGCTTTTTTTGTTTCCGGCATTGATAGGAAGTATAACAATTTAACAAATATGCATCTCAGTCTGCTATTACTCTAGCCAGCTGTTGTTGCCCTCCTTGCAATCGCTGACACTGAATTTCAATTTACACTTACATACAAAACACAATTACTCCTGCATTCAAAATCACCCTGTGAGCATAGCCATAAGATTGACATTATGGCATCTCACTAAAGCATTTCAATGTTGTTGATAGGTGGTGGAAGTGGCCATGAGCCAACCCATGCTGGATTTGTTGGGCCAGGAATGTTGACAGCTGCCGTTTCTGGAGATGTTTTCACTTCTCCGCCCGTTGATTCTATTTTAGCTGTATGATCTTTCAGTTAAAGTAAAAGTGTAAGCTGCTTTTACTGCTGAGATTACCATAGCTTACATGTTTCAGCTGCATGTTTTCATTGTAGGCTATTCGAGCTGTAACTGGTCCCATGGGGTGCCTTCTAATAGTAAAGGTACTCTGCAGCCTTTGTTCTAAAAGATCATTCCTGAGATGATAGGTAGCACTTAAGGCCTTGCAATGTTGTATCATCTGATGCTTTGAAGTTGAACAATGTTCTTTTGATTAGCACATACTGCTTTCACCAGCTGTTATCTCGTGAGTAATGTCTTCACACACACACACACACACACACACAACGGATAGATGGAGAGGAGGATTGTTTCCTCAAAATAATCTATGAACTCCTTTTTTTTTAAAAAAAAAAATGAAGACGCGACATATTAAATTGTTCTGCGGATGGCGTGCTAAATCTCTTACGTTGTACATTCTGGAAACAGTAGCTACGGGTGAGTGGGTTGTAGAGTAGACACGATTTGGTTAAAACAAGCTTTGTATGTGTTGAGTGTTGTGGGGCTAATTCCAAGTTGCCGATTAGTCATTTTTTAAAAGAATAAATATATATTTATATATAATTGTTTGAATGTTATTTCATGAATACTACTTGATCTTTTGGTAATTGGGTGAAAATTTCCAGGTTCTATCATCTTGCTCCTTTTCACGGTGCATTGCAGCTTTGTTTTTTTATTGCTCATTTCTCTGTTCTTAAAATTTCTATTTTTTGTTCCCCACCCAAGAAATAAAAGTTTCCTGTGTTATCCAGAGAAAAAATGGAGGGCCACCAGATTTGGAATATAATCTGATAGAGAAATCCTACGCTATATTTGTTTTTATGCTGTTGGTAACCTGTTCTCCACTAGTTTGATGAAAAAAAGGGAGAAAACTGGAGAACAGTAATTTTGGATATTGATGCTGCTTAGCGCTGCTGTTTTGTCAATATTTCAACCTGCATTTCTGTTTCTCCAGTGCTGATTTGTCATAATTTTCTATTTGAGCCATGCCAATCGCTTCTTTGTTATGCTTCATTCCTTTTCACACCTTTGACCTTTGATTGTTGAACGTTTGCAGAACTACACTGGTGATAGACTCAATTTTGGACTAGCTGCTGAGCAGGCAAAATCTGAAGGCTATAAGATGGAGGTTGATGAACACTTGACATCTTGCTAATTTGGTGTACTTCTGTATGGCAAGTCAAGTTCAAATTACCTTCTAATTAATATTTGTCCACCAACTGTAGATGGTTATTGTTGGAGACGATTGTGCCCTCCCTCCACCTCGAGGAATAGCTGGTAGAAGAGGTTTAGCAGGGACTATCCTTGTGCACAAGGTATTTTAGTGTTGCTATTATTTTCTCAATCTTATTCAGTGCTTGCATGCTCCACTTTGGAACTTACCAAGCAAAGCTGACCAGAGAAAATCCCGCTCATTTTGATTGATCTTCCACTTGTTCATGCCAGATGCTATTTTCTGATTTTCATCTAGCCTTACCCCCAGGCTGCACCATGCTTATTTAAACAAACACATGTAACTTTTTTAAGTTAGTTGCTAGTCTGCCAGATACAGAAATTCATTTTCTGTTCTCAATAGTACGTCAATGAACTGTAGATCTCTTCTGTATTGTGCTCATGGTAAAATTATCTGATGGAACCATCCTTTTCCAGCTTGCACTTAGAACATTTATGATATGTGTACATATTAATTAATTAGGTTGTTTCTTACTACCTCCGTCCCAAAATAAGTGCAGCCGTGGATATCCGTGCCCAACGTTTGACTGTCCGTCTTATTTGAAAAATTTGTGAAAAAATTAAAAATATTTAGTCACACATAAAGTACTATTCATGTTTTATCATCTAATAGCAATAAAAATACTAATCCTAAAAAATTTTTCAAATAAGACGAACGGTCAAACGTTGAACGTGAATAGTGCAAAACTTCACTTATTTTGGGACGGAGGGAGTACAAGGTATATACGCATGCTGAACAAAAAAAACTTTGTCCTTGTGGTCTATCAACAAGTTCTGGGCTTAACTTGAATGAATCAATCCTTTGTTGCACTTATTTCTTGTTGTCCTCTAAGTCTGAAGTTTGTTTGGATTTTACAGGTTGCTGGGGCTGCTGCAGATGCTGGCTTATCTCTTGCAGAAGTTGCTGCAGAAGCAAAACATGCATCTGAGGTTGTTGGTACAATGGGAGTTGCACTTTCTGTTTGCACATTGCCTGGTCAGGTGACATCTGATCGCTTGGGTCCTAAGCAAATGGAGCTTGGCCTTGGAATTGTAAGATTAAACCTTGTCAGTTATTATTCTCATTAAGCACAGAAATAATTGTCATTACTTGAATTTAGTTTACTTATTAGTTTTTGTGCCTTTGTATCTGATCATTTCCATGCTGAGTGCTGTAAATTTGCATGTTCCCCAAATATGAAACACGTTTTTTGTTCCGCAGCATGGAGAACCTGGTGTTGCTGTTGTTGAGCTCCAGCCCATTGATGTAGTAGTAGAACATGTTCTTAAGCAGATATTGTCACAGGTATGTTTTTGATATGCTATTTTTTTTCTAGGCTTTTTATGTTTCTCCATTTCTCGTTCAGTTGAACCCGCAAGCATTTTAGTTACCATTAGCATCCGTTTTACTAATTTAATCCATTTTATTTGAGTACCTTGAATCCATGTTTTCCATTCTTCATAAAGGATGGTTTTTTTTTTTAGTTTAGCTTGAATAGCAAAGCTTGCAGTTGAAACCTCAAACATTTAAAGTTGTTAGCAGGATTTTTGTGGGTCATTTTGTCCATTTCATTTCAGTACCATGGATCCATATTTTCTGCTGTTCATGAAATCCATACATTTTTGTTTGCACTGTTTAGTTATAGATGCATTTTATTGTTTATGTGATGGCAATGCATCCTTCCAGGAAACTCAGTATCTTCCTATCACAAGAGGGAGCAATGTTGTCCTCCTAATCAATGGGTAACTAAAGATCTTAGAATTTTCGTTTCACCATATCTCAATGATTATCATATGGTTTGCTTACTTTATCAGCATTTAGTTTCACAGGGAAGGTAAAAAAAGCCTTTTACTTTTGGTATCTTGGTCCAACATTCTGACCTATGATGAGCAGTTGCCTTACACTGTAGTATTACCTGATCGTTTGATCCCATCTTTGAAATGCAGATTGGGTGCAACTCCTATCATGGAACTTATGATTGCAGCAAGAAAAGCAGTTCCTGAATTACAATTGGAGTATGGGATTGCTGTTGACAGAGTCTACACTGGCACACTTATGACTTCACTTGATATGGCTGGTCAGTTCTACCATTTATATCTCCATAAGATAATCAGAGCTTCTGTCAAGGGTGTATAAACATTTCTCAGCATAAATTAGTTGGGAACATGTCCAGTGAAAATGCATTAAATTATGATGATCTGTGATGGTTGCATCAATAAAAATAGTATGGATTTGTTTGACCAAATCTCACGAATCTTTTCTGGTTAACATATAACCTTGTTCTCCCTTCAACATGATGTTTATATATATACCTTTCTGTCGTCTATACACTATATAAGCTTAGAGTTATGGTTAATTTGCATTCTTATGCAAGTATCCTGTTTTGACTTGCAGGGTTCTCTATCACTATTATGAGATCAGATGAAAACATTTTGCAGCGACTTGATGCTCCAACTAAAGCTCCGGCTTGGCCTGTTGGATCTGAAGGTAATGTTCTTTCTGGCAGAAGTTTTTGCTTTTCATATGTGATTGTTAGTCTGTTTACCTGTATACAAGCCCAGAATAGTTTCCCTTATCACACGTTTTCTGCTGAATCATCAGATTTCTAAATTTATTGTTGATTCAGGAAATCGTCCACCAGCAAAAATTCCTGTTCCAGTACCACCATCACCATCAGGGAAGGATGATGAGGTAAAGTGAAATTCTTTTGAGCCTTTTCCATGCTGTCCTGCTGCCTATAAGTTCATTTGCACGGTAGTATGGAAGTATAAAAGAGCTGCATACTGCTGGTTCTTCATGGGCTAACTTGATTTCATACCCTGAGTTTACAGCAAAAAGGGGAAATATAAATAAATAAATTCTGAAATCATTTTCATTTATGAAAATAATAGCACGGTTAGTCAAAATATTAGTATTTGGATTTTTCAAACCATGCTGGCATATGCATGTCATCAGTCCATCGGTTACCACATAGAACCTCCTAATTACGATGATTTATCTGCAGATTCTCACTGAACCTCAGGAGTTAAGCAAGCAAGGGTGTATTCTGGAGGCTGCTATTGAAGCAGGGGCTAAAGAAATTATCAATATCAAGGATAACTTAAATGAATGGGATAGTAAAGTGGGTGATGGTGACTGTGGAACCACGGTGAGGCTAAGAATGGGTTGCCAATTTAACCTCTCATGATATAGCTATTTTAAGATAAAATATTTGTCTGTATTTTTCAGATGTATAGAGGTGCAACAACTATTCTTGAAGATCTGAAGAAGCGGTAAGTTAGAAGAATGCTATATTATTGTTGATTGTTTCCTGTTACCTACAGTATTTTAATGTTTTATTTTTGCTGAACATATGTATTACAAATGAACAATTCACTATAATTAAATAATTATAATACAAGCTTCTTTGATTTCTAATTCCTTTCCTTCAAACAATACATGAAAATCAGCAATTTGGTTGTAACTTTACCTGAGACAAGTTTATAACGTATTCGTAGTACTGCAAGCCAGCCAGTCTTCATCCCGATTTATATTTTTAAGTTGGGCATCTTTTCCCCTAGTTGCATGTACTAGTTGACCAATTTCTAGTGCATATTCGTCTTTGCCAGCTACCCAATGAATGATGCAGCTGGAACAATTAATGAGATTGGGTCAACAGTCCGGAGAGTGATGGGTGGAACAAGTGGAATCTTGTAAGAAATCTGTGCATGTCTACCTCTGTTTCACTATCGACCATTTAATTCACAGAAATGTAATCCTTCTTTTTATTATGTTTCAGGTATGACATACTTTGCAAAGCTGCATATGCAAGCTTAAAACAGAACACAAGTATTGGTGCAAATGAATGTAAGAGATTCACATCATGAGTGTAATGACATCTAAAATATTTGCGTGCTTGAAATAATTTTTGCTGCTTTTCTGCAGGGGCTGATGCTTTGGAGGCCTCTGTTGCTGCGGTTAGCAAATATGGTGGTGCTAGTGCAGGGTACCGCACAATGTTGGATGCTCTAATTCCTGCATGTACAGTTCTGAAACAGGTCCCTTCTTGAATCCACTTGCTCTTGGTATATCGTTTACCATTTCTAGTTTGATGAACTCATCGTGCTTAAACAGTCTCTCAAAGCCGGGGACGATCCTGTGACTGCCTTTATCGCGTCTTCTGAAGCAGCATCAGCTGGTGCTGAATCCACTAAACAGATGCAAGCGAAGGTATGCTCTTTAGCTCCATTCCACGACTACGTTTCTAGATTGCTACTGCTACTGCTAGATTGCTACACACTAGAGTGACTTCGGAGATTTCCTTCGATTATATTCCGTCCGAAAGTAACAAAATTCGCTTGCACATGCAGGCAGGACGGTCGTCATACATTGCACCCGACCTGGTGGCATCAGTTCCTGATCCAGGAGCAGTTGCTGCAGCAGCATGGTACCGTGCGGCGGCTCATGCAGTGAAGAGTAAGCTGCACGCCTCGGATAGCTAGGGTAGCGCATGGCATGCTATTATATATGTGCACGCTATGCCTCATTCATAGATCAAAAGTACGACTATACTGACTGACGGCGAAATTCTGGGGGCGTTTTCTCACCCACCCCTTCAGATTTGGTTTCCGCTTGTGCCTTTCTGCATGGGCCGAGAAATCGAGTTCCGTATTCTTTTGCCCTCACATCATACAAAAGAGCTCTTTTATTGAAGAGTTTGTAGACGATATTCCAAGCATGAAGTGAAGCTGTGCTTTTGCCTCTTCGATGCCATCTTTTCATGCGCTCGATGATACGACGATATGTTTTGCCTGAGATGCTTCTGCTATTTCGTTTTGATGACTGGTACGCAGTCAGTCAAGTCACACGGTATTCCAGCTTGAGCCTTGCAAGGGCGGCAAGTCGGCAGCTCTCCGGCGTGGAGCTGAGTGTGCTTGTCTGCTTGTTTGCTTGCAGGCAACCACATCGTTTCACCTCAATGCTTATTAGTGATAAAAGATAATTTGTCAATAAAGCTTTTATATGTGTTCTTAACTACTCCCTCCGTAGAGTTTTTGCTTGCAACGTTTGACCACTCGTCTTATTCAAAAATTTTTAAAATTATTTTTTATTTTATTTGTAACTTACTTTATTATCTACAGTACTTTATTGACAAAGCTTTTATATTAACTTTTTGTTTTCTATATTTGCAAAAAAAATTTGAATAAGCGAGTGGTCAAACGTTGCCAGCAAAAACTGAAAATCCCTTATATTGTGGGACGGAGAGAGTAGTTAATATCTATATCTAATGCTGAAAATAAATTATGATGAGAAAACAATGCTACTGGACCGGTGCACCCACCCAAGAAACGAAGAGCAAGAAAACAGGCTGAATTGATTTGGAACCAAATCTGGATTTTCCCCCCCTAATTTGGTGACGGCAATCACTGTAGCATTTCGTCATCCACAAGACCGACAATAGTGTCATCCGGTTTATCCACCGAGCACCGTTACACATACTAAATTTTTCTTACTAAATTTGTACTACCAATCATCTCAACCGTTTGATTCAAGTAGATGAAAGTTATAAAAAATCTAGTTGCACTCATAGCATGACATGTCAGTGTTAAGTAAAAATTTAGTAAGAAAAAGTTAGTACGTATAGACTTTTCCTTTATCCACCACCACAGTGTGTATTCAGGGGAGGGGTGGGATTCTTCACACAACCTGAATGCATACTCCACACGGCTAGAGATGTGTTCTCAATGCTAAAACGCCCCAGCAGACTATTAAACCGATATGATTGCACCATTTATTTTGGCTGCTTTAGAGGTATCTTGGTCCCTTCTTATCTAGTCAGCAAAAAACATTAATTTAATAGATGGAGTGTCCTTTGACAAATAACCATATTTACATAGTGCATTTCTCCTAAAGTAACTTCGTAGTCAGCAAAAAACATTAATTTAATAGATGGAGTGTCCTTTGACAAATAACCACATTTACATAATGCATTTCTCCTAAAGTAACTTCGCGCAGTGTACTACAGCTAAAACCGTGAAGTCACAATGTCATGTAGCAAAATTTGCCTATATAGTAAGTGCTAAGTGGTGGAGGGCCAACCAGAGTGGCCCACCTGGTTGGATTAGGCTTGCTTCCCGTACGACCAACAGAAATCATTAAGAAATTATGCTACTTATCCTCAAAAACATGGATCACTAGCTGGAAGATTAATTCCGCAGGTACCACATTTGAGAAGTTAAAGTCACCAACTAGATAGGAACCGTGTAAGAAACACCACCTATGCATGTAGTCTTAAATAGGAGTCTTATTACAGTGAGTCACACCTTCGGCCCTGTTCATTTCTTCTACAGCCATAGGATAAAAATTTGGATACTCGTGGCACGCTTTTCAAACTGCTAAACGGTATGTTTCGTGCGAAAATTTTCTATATGAAAGTTGCTCTAAAATATCATATTAATCCATTTTTCAAGTTTGTAGTAATTAAAACTCAATTAATCACATGTTATTACCACCTCGTTTTGCGTGAAAAACTTAATGTTTATCTTCATCTTCCTCTTGCTTCTCACTTTTCATCTTCTCATCTCTCTTTCTCTCTTCCCTTTGCTTTTCCCCACCAGTCACTGAGAGAGGAAGCGAGGCGTGGGCTGCCCAAGCGGCAACATGTCGGGCAGGGAATGAAGCGGCTGTGGGGCAGCACCTTAGGCCGAGACCGAGCCGCGGATGATGGCGCCACTGAGTTCGCCGGATCTGAAGTTGGAGGCGGCTGCGGTCGAGCTCGCGGGCTCCGAAACCCCACCGCGGCTCGGGCCTAAGCCACTAACGATCTTCGTCCCCCAGTCTCGAATCCGATGGTCGAGGTGAGCTCTGATGACGGCTGCGGCGTCGGCGAAGGCGAGCTTCGACAAGGTCTGTGGCGCATGTGCCTCTCCTCCCTTGTCTGCTTTTCTCCTGCCCGGTCCATACATCTCGCCGCCATCGGTGGGCGGATCCAGCGCCGGAGGGAGGATCGCAGGGGGTTGCCGCCACCATTGAGCTCCTCGACGGTGGTTGATGCAGGCTCCTTCAATCGGATCTAGCCGCTCCTTTCCCATTCTCCTCGCTACCTATCCTCCGATCCTCTCCCTTGCAGCTGGAGCAGGTGGCACGGGACACAAAGGTGTAGGCAGTAGGTCCAGACCTACGAAATCTAACGAAGAACTTATGACAATATTTGGCTCCGCGTTCTTTGTGAAGCAACAGAACTGGCAGACGGTGGAGTGGAATCTCTGACGTGGCTGGCTCGAGCTGAATGCCACATCAGTGCACTATGAAAGCCCTTAGCAGTGGAATCTCTGACATGGCTGGCTCGAGCTGAATGCCACGTCAGTGCATTGTGAAAGTCCTTAGCAAGTTAATAAAAGGCTAGCTAGACCACTTGCACTTCCATGGATGAGCATCTTATCACGTCTGGAATATATAGACGAAAGCAGTATTCACCACCTGACCAATTGACCTTGTTACTTCCTTCAACAAATTTGAGAAAAACAAATAGTATTCCCTCCGAGTCATGTTTATTTGACGTTACTAATAAGAAATAACACTACCAACGTCAAGTACACATCACCAGGGGGAGTAACTCTCTATATGTAACCAACCAACAGAAAAAAAAAACATCATATAATATGTACACCAGGCAACAGAAAAGCATCATATGATATTTACATCAGCTAACTTCTGTCACTGCAATTCCATTGTGATGTATATGCAAGCTAGCTACAAAATTGCTGCCTACACAATGGACCTACCCTACCTAACTGTATCAATCAATACCACCTTAGTAGAAGCAAGGATAACCGACCCAGCTTCTTGCCGCCAAACATCAATCCATCCACCATAGCTCCAACATCTATCCCTTCTCAACTAGGGCACAACCAAAAAAGAAGTGATGCCCTTCTTAGTGCACAGCCAAAAAATAAGTGATGGTGATGGTGCATGCATCTGGGGGGCATAGCACTATAGCAGGGACCATACATCAAATAGCATCAGCTGCTAATCAGAGTCTGACTCGATTGTTAATATCAACTTTTGTCTAACTGTACGATCCTGCTCCTGCCCAAGTGGTGGCATCTCTCCTCTCAAGCCATTCGCGCTCCTGACAACTGAGCCTGCATCACATATGGATTCAAATATTATGTCTTCCTACGCAGCACTATAGCCACGATTGTGAAATAATATATTAATATCCGACACGAACAAAACCTGGCATACTTCTATATTGAAGTGTGCATTTGCAAAGGTTGGTGTATATTTAATACTTTTTGCAGCGCATTGTTAGACTATTATTGAGGGAGAAAAACAAAAGAACTCATAAATCAGGAGCTGGTTAGTTCATTCATACCGTCTAAACCTGCCGTGCCATCTTCACAGTTTGTCCTTTTCTGAGAAGCATTTTTGCCATTAGTTAAACTATCTTGAGTGCTAATGATACTAAGATTTGTCAAATCCCCGGAGTGCCCATCATGGCATGTTTGATTCTGATCACCATCTTGATCACTCGACTGACAAGCTTGTAACGCACCATCATGCTCACATTCCAGTGTGTTTGATGCTGCTGTTCCACCCAAGTTAACCCCTAAAATTGGCTCGTGCAAAAATTGATGGTTGACAATGAAATTTTGCATTTCGCATTGATTGTCTGTCACCTGTGTGCCTGCAGCATCTTGAGAGCTCGAAGATTCCCAAAATGGCAGTTCCAGATCATCGAAACCGTCAAGAAATGAAGTCACATCTGGGCCGGCTCCTCTAGGTTGTTCCCCACAAATTCCTGAAGCTTCAGGTGGGTTGGGTGGGAATGCATTCCCATTGTCATGTGCTGAACTGAAATTAACATCACCAGGTGATAACACCATAACATTATCATCATCTGAGTCACTCAGAACTATTACATCCTGCTCTGTTGGTGCTGGAGGAAAATGTGCATCCATAGGAGAAGAATCAAGATCATAGATATTGCTGGTTAGTTGATCGAATTGCCCTGGTTCTGGATTATAGATTCCATTTTTGCTGTTCTCATCATCAGTGTTGCTTGCTGAAACAACACAGTTTTCATCTTCAATATATCCATTCTGACCATTGTTAGAATCCAATCTCTTGTTAATTTCCCACTGGCCATTGTTGTTTCTTCTGATTCCCAACTTAAGACGGCCACCTGTTTCTTCAGACAACGGTTCTTCTTTAATCTCTTGCTTTACAATTCTTATGTTGGGCTTGGACCTTGTATCTGTAGGCATACAGAGAGTGCCATCAGGTAAATGCCACTGTGCAAGACCCTTCAGTTCTGCTCCACCCTTGACTCTCCAGGAACCGTCAGGCTTGACATCAATTTCAGATACATCATCTCCACAACTTTGGACCTAGATGACAAAATACAACAAATCAGCAGATGGCATGATGGAATGGTGTAGATACGAACATGAAATTCATTTCCACTATAAACTCACCAAAGCAGTTATGCGGTTGAAGTAAGGATCAATGATTATGTTGTCCAAAGAGTAGTTTTTCAGGCAAATTGGGCACTGCCACTGCAAACAAGAAGAAACATAGTTTGGTTAGACAAGGAAAAAGAGAGAAACATGCTAACTGATGTGAGAAAGATAATCAAACCTTTCTTGAACGTTGATTAAGTTCCACAAAAGCTTCTAAATCAAAACAACCCATGTGAACGCAGGGTTTGAACCGGCCAGCTATCTTGATCCTTGAACCAGTCATCTGTCAAGATAAAAGGCATTTTCATGAGACATTATACAGATATCATAGGAGTACTTCATAGCTAACTTTGCATGAAGTAGTGTCAGCCATACTATGAATAAAACATTATATGGTTAGTAAAATAGGATCACAAAAACATCCAGGTTGAAAATTATAATGAACACATACAGATGATAATTCAAGCAAGAGTAAAGTTAAGACCTATAGTGTCAGGGGTGCAACATATATAGAAAAACTTTAGACTGCATATACGCCAACACTCCAATGAACAGGAATATCATTAAGGACCTAAAGCATTCTCAGAAATAGTCACAGTACTTACAGGGCATCGGAGATTCACAGAGACAGAATCAGCTACAACTTCAATATCACTGTCACTGTCAGCATTATCTGCCTCGGTTCCACCACCAACACAGCGACGCACACGAGCAAGGGCATTATCAAAGTTCTCACCATCTTGTTCCTTTGGCACCAAAGATAGGACCTGTATGCTATGAAAATTTAGAGGACCTTTGATAAATAAAACAGGGTTCCTAAATCTCAAGAGTTGCCATGTTCCTCCCAGGTACCAGCTTGTGTTGTAGATGCTGAGAGAATCGACCGAGTTCTGGCCATATCCAACAAGCTACATATGTTTTAAGTATTGTTTGGAATTTTTCATCACATAAAATAGATATACGAATGGATAAGCATACAGAGGTAAAAAGAAAAAGGAAGGAAATGAGCTAAAACACATCAAGCATTTGTTGTGAAAAAGGGAGGTATCAAGATCAGATGACCAAGAAATATCCCAACTGTATGCTGATCCAGATTCCAGAACAACCTTTTTCTGCTAAAAATGTATTTCTGAATAATATTTTGATTAACAATGGCTGTGCACTTACAAGAAGCAGTTACCTGTTCTACAGATCTCCTCTTGGCAATCCTGACTCCCAAACAGAATGTGCGAGAGTCACTTCTAGATAGGACAATCTTATTAGACCCTTCTCTCACATATGCTGTTAACTGGATACAGAAAAATGGGCAGGGAGGATTAAATATCCAAACAGAATAGCTAGTAGTTGACAGAGATGATGTATATAATATCTCAGATGAATAATTGAATAAGAGAATAGCATGCTTTATGAGAATAAGATGCTTACAACTGGACCATCGTCTCTACCATTCACCCCTAACTGTTGTGTGGGTTGCCTGTTGACAACCCTAATAGGAATACCTGAAGAAAAGAAAACCAATTGCCAACATGAACAGTTCAGATTTATGATTGAACATTTCAACTACTATTCGGTACAGATGACCATTTATCACGGCATGTTTAAGATAACGTATGAAGTGACAAGAGATCAGATATAGCTAAAAGGATGTAAACTTGCAAGGTGCTACATTTCTAAATTGCCGAAATAAAGGAATATGCAAGTGCATGAAAACATAGATGCAAAAAGATGTGCATGCACAAATCACCCACAATAAAGTAAAACGAGGAGCAAAACAACTGGTAATGCAACAAAATATGAGCTGAAGATGAAGTTTGGTTTTTAATGCAGTAACAGGCACCATCATCCACCTAGCTTGGGCAAATAGGCTCAATTGTACCACAGAAAACATAAGCTCAAGACATCCTAACAGCAAACACTGATTAGCCAAGAGATTATGAGGCCCTTCAACCAAGTTCAAGGCAGAAAACACACCGTCCAAAAATTCAACAAGCTGTAAAAGAACTGCTGATAACAAAGCAGCGTATTAAACAATGTATGTTCCACGACACTGTTCTGTTAGTCTAGCATGGATTATACAAACAAAACTAGTGCAATGAGTTTGAGGACGTGATTCTCTAACTGAATAAACCGTTCTCTATGAACCCTATTATAGAATATACATTGTTACGTACAGTAAGCTCAGGCATATACCATTTGCAATGAGTTTGAGGACATGATTCTTTAACTGAATAAACCGTTTTCTATTAACCCTGTTATAGAATATGCATTGCTGCACAGAAAACTCAGGCATATACCATTAATTTGAATATCAGAATGTAAAGGCCACTGCATCCTGAAAGGTACGCTATCATTGAATAGGATACACCAAACCTGCATGAAAATAAAGAATGCAACAGAAAATCAAGGCCATAATTGGATACATATTGGTCAAACAACTCAAATATTCTCTAGCATAAAATCAATAAGAAAGCATAATAACCATAGTTTATACTCTATACTGAGATGTCTTTGCAAAGGTTCGATTTTACAGATCTTAATAAGTTATGGCTCAAAATGATTAGGAATGGTCATCGTGAACAAAATTAATGATGGTTCATTGGAACAGGGAGTTAACCTGGAGGTCATATTCATCTTTCTGAAGCATCTCCCAATTAGCTCTTGATAGCGGAAAGGTCTTCTCGAAATACTGTACAGCATATGACCTGGACATAAGCATGAATCACAAACAAAAAAGAGGGGAAAAAAGGAAGTGGAGAACAATGTAGGATCCATCCTGCCCACTTGCCCCCAGATCGACCCTTCTATTCCACATGTGACAATACCAACATTTTGGGAACCAACATTAAATAATGTTCTTTGGTGACAAAATAATAGATAACTCACCCATCAGATGCTACTTTACAGGGAGTTATTGAGACTGGAAGTACAGGATGATTAACAGTAACCCAGAAACTGCAAGTTAAAGAAGGAAATCATGTTAGAACAATATGCTATGATATCAAGACCAAATAGGAATTTGGTAAATTATGTACTCAGCCTAACAATGTCGTACAAGAAAACGCACATAACGGGAATAAAGAGAAATCATAGAGTTTTAAAGTTCACAGAAAAAATGGTTTTGCTCAGAAAAAAAATAGTTCTATAAATAAATAAATAAATAATGCCACAGAACTAAAAGAATAAGATGTTTGAGCTTGAACTACCATGAAGAACTTGATATACCACATCATTATGGCACAAGGAAGAAATTAAGCATGTGATCGCAGGACAATTGGGTGGTTCAGTAAGGATGAGTTGCTACATCAGAGAGTATAGAAGAACTTACGGGTCAGCTCGAGTGATTCGGCACATATCACAATAAAAGTGTGGTGGTAATTCTGGAGGAACACTGTCTGCAGGCTTCTCAGATATGATAACGCAGCCTACATGTTGCTGTGTATTGCATTGTGGACCTTCACACTGAAAAGGGGCAAACAAATTGTGGATAATAACACTAAACAGAAGCAAGCAACAGGAACTGTCACGAAAAAGATTACGAGATGCTACCAATTTTTGAAATAATGAAATAACACAACACTTAGGTGCTACATTTGGTATAACATTTCTGTTTTACATAAGACTCACGATGAATAAATGTGTAACCCAAAACAATTAGCTGTATTCAAGTTTCAGCACATAAGACTCATGATGGATAAATCATAAATGAATAGTAACCCAAATAATTCAGCATGATCAGTACAAGGTTTAGAAGAAATTTTACAGGTTCTGTTGGATTGGCTGGTGGAGGACAATTAGATATTGCATGATTATACTTGTAACTGTAATATGAATTTCTGAACAGTACCTTAATCATGGAATCATTGGCCATGGAATAACCACAGGGACAACGGACTTTGACATCCAACTGAGCAGAATCATCTGACTTCCTTTTAGGCTTTACAATGTGCCCCGAGTCAGTCTGATTTCTAGAGGCTGGAACAGCATTTGTGGAGCCATTCATTTTTCTGGAAGCAGTACACAAAGTTTATAATGCCTTGTAAATAGCTAATTGGATCATTGAAAAAGGTATATAAAGAAAGTAAGCTCACGCAAAAGTGTCATCAACTATTTTAGCCACAGTTTCTTTCCCAACCATCTTTTTGTTTGGCAAGCCATTCAATCTGGAGTCTGCAAGAACAAAATGAAATCATGACCTTTTAGTAGTCGACACCAGTAAAAAATATCAAAATTTCAAAAGCAACAGTGTAATGTACCTTGTTCTTGTTGATCAGACAATACTGCTATAATTTTGTCCACAAGTTCCTGTAAATGAAGCGAAAGCACAAGACCCAAATGGTCCATAAGTGAACAAATCCCATATGTGCAATACTAGAAGTCACATACAAGTTAATTTAATTGCAAAATATGTCTGGGCTATTGCCATGGAGGCCATTAAACCCAACTGAATCTCACATTTTCCCACAATACTAGTTACATGTCCATACATGGTAACGGGATTACAGGATCACCAGATTTTTTTTTAGACGATGTCTTTTTAAGGGTGGACCAGTTTTTTTAGGAAGTTCTTTTAAGAGAGGGAGCGATTTTACGTAGTTAAGAAAAGGAAAAGGAAGAATGGTAACTAGCGCCATTGGTGTTAATTAAGCGATGACTAGAAAGTAATTGTGTAATGAAAAAGATGAAGGAAGATGCAGTGAACAAACCTGTTTCCTTCCTTGCTTTGGAAGTCCAAGCTGATGCAGGACATCCTTTAGCTCTTTTATTCTAAAGTGATTCAACTTGTACTGCATGCAAAATGATGTTTAAACATAAAAAGGAGGCATAAGCTATTTGGGCTCACCAACATAAATAATCCATCCACCAAATGTGTTCCATATAGCAACGTTAGTAAGACAAAGTTGCCAAGCTATGGGAAACAGCACAAGTGAAAAAAGATTAATGTAGCATTGACAATAGATTTGTGAGCAACCTTTTGAACAAGAAATTAAGCATGCTGTCAAGTGGCTGCCCCAGTGCCTTGCATTCCAGCCGGAAATGCAAAAAAGATGGGTTCTTGATAAAAGAAAGATAGTGGTAACATGAAAAATGGGGGTAATCTAAGGCAACATGAAACTGATGAATTGTAAAGAAAGGAGCGGTATACGCAGATCGAGTTGGAAAATCTTAATGAATCGGGACGGATGGAAGAGGAGGGCTTTAGGTAGAAGCAAGAGACATGGCACCATCCATCCAGACCAACCGCAACCCCCCCCCCCCCCACCCCAAAAAAAAAAGGTGAGTAAATTTCATAAAACTACATATACTTTGCACGATCTATCACAAAACTACAGATTTAAGAACTTGTTTCACAAAACTATAGATTCAATGTCTTCGTTTATCACAAAACTGCAGGTACTTTGCACAATATATCACAAAACTACAGATTTAGGAACTTGTTTTACAAAACTACAGATTTAATATCTTCATTTATCACAAAACTACAAGTTTAGTATCTTCATTATCACAAATCTACAGGTTTTAGCATTATTAAAAAATGTAGTTTTGTGATAATGGAGACACTAAATATGTAGTTTTGTGATAAATAAAGACACTAAATGTGTAGCTCTGTGATAAACGAATACACTAAATCTATAGTTTTGTGAAACAAGTTCTTAAATCTGTAGTTTTGTAATAGATTGTACAAAATACCTGTAGCTTTGTGATAAACGGAGACACTGAATCTGTAGGTTTGTGAAACAAGCTCTTAAATTTGTAGTTTCGTGATAAATTATGCAAAATACCTGTAGTTTTGTGAAATTTACTCAAAAAAGATTAGATGGATTACGGTTACCTTGCAATCGGCGAGCAGCGGATCGTCGGCGGGGTCGAGCGCCATGGCTGGAAAATCCGATGGGGAATGAACTCACCGTCCTCCTTCCCGGCGAACCCTGGCTCGTCCCTGGAGGCCAGGACGCTTGCCCACGCGCTGGCTTCCGCGAACCTGAAGCGACGACCACCAACCTGGCGGCGGCGGCGGCGGCGGCGAGACGCCGCGTCAGGAGGGACGGCGCGGCGGGGCGGAGGGAGTGCGAGCGCGCGCGCGCGCGTGCGGCGGATTGCCGCGCTTTGGGGATCGCGAGCGGCAAGAACCGGAGCCAGAGGCAGAGCCAGCCAGGGGGGCGGCTGGAGTGATTTGGGGATCAACCAATTGCAATTGGTATGGGAGGATTAGGGTTTGGAGGAGTATTCTTGTTGGGCTTGGATGGGCCTAGGGGAGAATTGGGCTACTCCTTCCCTATAGTGGAGAGAAGTGCTCTTCAAGTTGGGAGTTCAGCATGTTGATTGTCCACCTCGTGAGCCCACCACCTTTAGCTCGAGCTGGCCCGACATGGCTAACCAGCTGAAATGATAGCTTTACTCGTTAGAAAAAATACGATGAATCGAATCGAGCTGGTGAAGAGCCGAGCGAGCTAATGAGTCATGAATTTTTTCGTTCAGCGTTAGGGAAGTAGGAGGGAGGCTGGAGACAAAGGCGCGGGGCTCTCCACAGCCAAAGCAGCGGGTAGGCAGACGAGCGTGGTGGTGCAACGCAGAGGCGAGGGGAGGAAGAGAGGAGGGAACAACAAGAGAGCGAGAGAGATACAGCCTAGTATACAGTTGTTAGGAGGAAAGAAACGATCAAAGAATTAATTGTGCCTCGTGTGTTGCGTGGCCGTTTGCAACCACTTTTGACTTCCCTCCCTACCATCTATATTTAGTCGAGTGTCCGTGCGTTACAATTTTTATTATTACAATGGAATAGTATGGAGTGAACTGATAATTATTAGGGTGATAATTAATAAGCACTAGGTACCAGTTAAAATTAAAAGGCACATTTTCAATATGCCATCCAGTCAATAGGAATAAAATGAGAGATTGTTCTTGTGATGCAAGGAGCATATTTAGAAAATTGCTTTATAGCCCTTTACTGTATGTCAAGAGCAATATATTGTCATCGTTTGTAAAGCATATCATGGAGAAACATCAACCAAAATTTTGGAACAAATGACATAAATACATTTATAGGGTATTAGGGTTTATTGGGATTTATATTGCCACCTAGGGTTTGCTTGGAATAACCTATATATATATATATATATATATATATATATATATATATATATATATATATATATATATATATATATATATATATATATATATATATATATATATATATATATATATATATATATATATATATACGGCTGCACCTGTTACTTGTCTCAGGCTCTATACAGAGTGTAACGCCATGTTTTTCTTGTAACAGTCAAAAATAATTTAATAAAATCCTATGTTTTAAATTCCGGTTCTCTATATTTAGGATCGTGCCAAAGATCTTAATTAAATCATTTCTTGTTACCCTAAAATTTCGCTCCAAAAATATATCTAAAAAACATTGTATTCAAATTATGTCTTAAAACAATTCCAATAAATGGCTCAATAATTATCTACTTCACCGCATCAAAAATTTATCAAATTCAAAATCTCATCTCAATCCCCATTGGAAGCTTTTCACTTGAATTCACAAAAGCATTGAATACTTTGAACATCAAACTATTCACCCCTTTGTAAAGTCCATCATCTTCCCCCTATATTTTGAAATTCAAAGATCCAAACCCCATAAAAAAACATTCAATATCCTGTTTCAAACCCTTCCTAAATGTCAAGGTCTAAATTTGAATTCAATCTTCCTTTGAAATTCTTTGTACAAGTTATTCCAAAAAACCATCCTAAAATTTCAAAGTCAAGAAGTTCATCAGAAAACCCCCAAAATATCCTCCCTTGAATCCCTGCTGATATTTCTTATTCAAACATAACCCTCGTACTCAAATCTGGTGAAAAATATTCAAATCTCTCTCTTTCCCCTCGTCACAAAATCCCCTCAAAAATCAAGTTGAATTAAAAATATCAAATTCCCATTTTGATACCTTCCTTGGACTCCCTTTAATTTTCTTGGTTCAAATGTCAAACTCAAATCCTAATCCAAATTCCCTCTCAAATTCTTCCAAATTCCACCTCTGAAAATCTCAAGAAAATAACAAATGCAACTGCTCCTTTGGGCCCTCTTTCCTTTTCCTTCTCTCAGCCCAATCTCTCCTCTTCTTTTCTTTCCTCCCCTCACCTAGCAGGCCGGCCCACACAAATTTCCTCAGCTGGCCCATGACTTCTCTCCCTCCTTCGGCCCAACTACCGCACCTCACCGGCCCACGCAGTCCATCCCAGCTTGACCTATGGTCTCTAACCCATCTCATCGTCTCCAGCGGCCCTACTCACCGCTGAAGCTAAAACTGTTTGATTGGACTCTAGCTTCTACCCAACCCTCGCCAATCACCCTCCTTATCCAACCAGCCTATTTTCCATTTTAGACAGAGCTTAAAATGATGGGCTAGGCACTAGCTTCAATCATGTCCTAAGGTTGCGTTCGAGCCGGGCCATATAAGATGAGCTAATTGCAGCACATAAAAGTAGATTATTAATGTATGAATAATTAAATATTTGCTATTGTAGATTTAAAAATGGATTAATATTCATTTTATCAAAAACTTTTTTTACACAAAGTATTTATTTTAAAAAACATATTATTTAGCAATTCAGAAAACATACTCATGAAAGACAAGGAAGTAGCTGATCCGAACTGCCCAAAAGAACGCATCATAAGAATGCTCTGATTTGGCAATCATTTGAAACAGGACTTGCTAACTTATTGGTAATTTATTTGAATACTGCTTATCCACTAACTGTGCTAACCAAATTGGAACTGATTGGCTAATATATTTTGCTACTATATATGACTATGCATTGTGATCAATAGATGCTCCAGAGAACCACACTTGTCTTTGCCTTCGGTATAGCCAAAATCTGGAATTGGGACATGCCTTTTTCCATATAAATTCTCCATGTGGACTCTGTTTTATACTGTTTTCGACAATTGGGATCTACTCATATTATCGAAGTCCCATAACCCATATACCCATACTGAGTGCCGTTAATTCTATGGGCATGGCATTACTGTTCAATAATTCATAATTATTTTTAATTTATAATTAAGCTCTCCTCCAATTGCAATGCTGCTTCAACCGAATGATCTGGAGTAATTTCATTTTATGTGATTAGAAGGTAAACACAAAGGGCACTGCACTGATGCTTTTATTTTGTTTATGCAATATGCGTTAGATGGTTCTCAATCGGTTGGTCCGTTGGTTCGTCCATTCCTTTGAAGACTTGTGTTCACAACTTCCAGAGCTTGGCATTATCCAAACCAGATAGTTATCAATATCATGTCTACTTTTGATAGGATAATTAATAACAGGTTCAAAGTTCGAGCATACATTGTCAATTATTGTGTGCTCAACAAAGGAGGTCTAACTAACCTTGATTTGGTACTAACTATGCCCATGCACTTTTAGAGACAAAGGCATAGAGCCATACAATAAAATGTATAGGGGATAAAGAGTACGGTCGTTTTGTTTAAAACTACTTTGTTCGAAATAGTATTAGGTAATGGAACATTGCAAACTTTGTAACGGTCCAAGAAAATTAAAGCATCAGCTAAAAAGAAAGCAAGGGTTGGGAAGCAAAGATGGTTGGTGCCTTGAATTATTGTTGTAGGCCGGGTAAGGGACAGCCAATGCAGCCGCTTGCTGATTTGGGTTGTTCACATCTAATCTGGATAGTCTCAGCATCTTTCCTGCTCATAATTAATAGTTTCATTAGTTTCATATGATTAGCTACGTCGTACTTGTTCCCAAAAGAAAACAGAACTCCGTGCTAGGAGACGTGAATACACCTGATGAATGGTAGTGCTCAGATTTGGGAAACCTCTCACGTGAATGCTACTCATACATTGCACTGCTCCTACATTTTTATGACTTATCCAACACATTCTTCTCCCACTATTAACACATTTTATCGGTTGTTTCTGAAAAATAAACGTTTTGCTTGATACCCTGATACAATGAAAAAGTGAAACTTTCGAGAAAGAGTAATTTTACCATATTTAAAAAAGTACAAAGTGTAAAATTTGGTACCTCCATGTATTACCTCGAGATACCAAAAAATATTTAGTGTAAAATTTAGGTGATTGTGTTGCGTAACAAAATCTCATTTCTTCTAATATATTGACATGTAATTCTTTCGCGCGTTCAAAAAGATATAAATTTAGGTATCTAGAAGTACCCATAAAATTTCTCTTTGGGAAAACTAGCCCATACACACGCAACCGCACTGAGCAAACCTTTACTGAGCTTTATATCGGGGATCTTGAAAAGATGCTCGAGCGACTCGTCTTTTATCACCAAACCATTATGGTGTTGTCAAAACTTGAAAAGCTATGCTAGCTTTCTCTCTCGCGCTGGATATTTGATTATTTGGGTTTCGGCTCACTTTTAATTTCTTCCTGCCGTGTTGGCACCAATCAGCCAACTACCTGGTTGTTCCACGTCAACGCTCTCATATATCCTTTGCCACAGTGACAATTCGACAAATTGATTGGGCATGTACACGGACGACGATCCTGTGCAGTAGTACTATACCTTCTATCCACTATTAATTTATTTAATCAAACGGCCGTAAAATATTTTGAGATTCGAACCATATTTAGTTTCTGTTTCGCATATTCAGAAATTTGAGATTTACAGTTGTCATGTATACTTGTCAAGTAAAATTAAAATTAGTTTTGATACATCTTAGTGTCATGTATTTACTTTGAATTTTCAGAGATGTCATTAATAAGTCAAATTTAAAATAGAAATCATTGACATATTGGTCCATACTAATGTGCTAGAGTGTTATCATCTTTGTATACCACTATTTTTTTTTGCATGCGTGGTTAGATTGAATGGATAATTGTGGACACGAGTTCTTTTCTGTGGTCTATTAATAGGGAGGAGGAAATATACGTTTTGTTATATAACGCAAATAAAAAAATTAATGGTCTAGATTTTGAATTTGTTGTTAGGTTTAAGGAAGAGCACTTTAAAAGAGCTCGAGCGACTACCATTTCATATTAGGAGAAACAGGCTCAAGTTTTTTTTTTTTTTGGTACAGAAGCCGTAAAAGAGAAAAGAGAAGAAAAAAAACAACTTCGGGCCAAAACTACATACTCAAGTTTTTTTAGGTACAGTCTACAGTAGGAGCAATTGTTCGGGAATATGTATATGCATGGGAGCATATCATGGATGTCTAAACTCAACAATCTTTTTTTTAAGGCAAAATTGGTTATATAGCATCGAAAGTTCACGTTTTTGGTTTTATAGCACCGAAAGTTACCGGTTCACTTTAATAGCACCTAAAGTTCACCACGTTTCCATTTTTAACACTTCCGTCAATTCTCGATCGTTTTCCGTCCGTCTTGATCGTTATTGATCCAGTCACACACACGATATGACGTTTCTACCCCTTATAAGTACAAGTATAATGCATATCAATGAGGAGTAGAAATGTCATATCGTGTGTATGGCTGGATCAATAACGATCAAGACGGACGGAAAAATTGACGGAAGTGCTAAAAATGAGAACAGGGTGAACTTTTGGTGCTATTAAAGTGAACCGGTAACTTTCAGTGCTATAAAAACAAAAACGTGAACTTTTGATGCTATATAACCAATTTTGTCTTTTTTTTTCTCTGTCATGCCTTCTTACGTTTGTTCGACCTGCTTAACTGTCAATTTCATAATCAGCCAGCGAATTTATCTGGTATGGAAATTTTCTGTGCAATCTATCTGTTTTTTTTAGAATGTCAATTTATCTGTTAAGAGGTCATTTTCTCCTCATACATTTTCTCTCTCTGCTGGATGCAACCTTCACACACTCTCTTTTGAGCTTAAACTATGTGCCATTGTGCCCCTAGTTGATTTGGACTGTTAGAATGTTTGCATCATGTTTAGGTCCCACACAAGCAAGCATAGTTAAGTGTAAACCTGTTTAAGACAAAAATATGTATGCAACATATATTTGAATTAAAATTAGGAGCTAGGCTGGGGGTTAGGAACTTAGGATAGGATTTGGGACACACCAACCCATGGATGATTTGGAGCCAATGTATGCAACCACTGTGATGAGACAAAAGCATAGGAACACCACACCATGCAACTCCCCAACTCCTAATCATAACCATTAGGTGTGTGGTCGATTTTTGGTAGTAGTTGACCTCAAGATGCTTCTTCTCCCTTTCTTTTGCTAACCTAATGCAAAGCCCCAAAAACCCTAATGGAAAAGACTAATTAAACAGAACTAAACGAATCATCGAATGCTTTATCAATCAAAGTATATATGTGTATATATATTACTGTATTGTATATGGGAATATGAATTTGATCTCCGATACGATAGGCGTCTCTTTCCGACACCTTTTTTTAAAGATGGTCTCTTTCTCAATTAGATACGTTTTTCCCATGCATGAAATGAACGTTCCAACATCTTTCCGTTAGGCCGAACGGATCGAAAAGGGTTTCGAACCGATTGAAAATGAAAACCCTTGTTGCCATTCAATACTACACTGCTGATTTTACACTGATGTGCAAACCTATTTAATTGGTTTTTTTCGGTGCAAATGCATCGGTCATTCTCATTCCATCATTCGACTAATTTGTACTTTCTTTTCATCTATACATCTTCCTTTGCAGGCTCGTTCTTATAATAAAAAAATAAAAACGTTAATTAATTTCAGTGTCAATAACAATCCTGCATGACAGACTCGTGTGTGTCCTTTTGTCGTGCTAACTGCAGAGTTATTTAGACATGTAAGACAGACACAAAACCTGCAGCACAAGCAAGCATAAAACGAAAACCCCGGACTTATTAGCCAGGCTACTTCCTAATTCTCCTTTTCTTTTCTTTTCCTTTTTTTTTTGGCCTGGCCTACATGGAATTAATCATGCAGACGGCCATGGCTGGCCACACCTGTACCTTCTGTGTACCCGTGGCCACTGGCTTCTACTACTGACTCGCTGGCCCCACTCCCCCTCCCAACAGTGACTGCAAGTGGGCCCAGCCACACGAATCCTCCGACCTACTCCATATATACTGCTCTCTCCAACCAACAACACGTCTCCCGCTCCCGCCATCTTCCTCTTCACCGCGAAAAGAACCCCTCTCGACCTCGCAATCAAGCGTGCGCGCGCTCGCTCGCCATCCGCCATGGGAGAAGTCGCCGCGGAGCTCCTGTACGGCATGCCGGCGATGCGGCTTTCATGGCCGGGGCCCGACGGAATCAGCGGCGGCGGCGCCGAGGCCGCCGGCGGCTGCGGCGCCCTGCTCGCGGAGCTCAGGGTGAGGGTCGCCTCTCCTCGCCGGCGTCGAGCTGCGGGCGCGTACGCAAGCTGTGTGGTTTGGCTAGCTGACGGTGTGGAGGTTGGCTTTGGTTGCAGCAACTGTGGGGGGAGATAGGGAAGAGCAGGGAGGAGAGGGAGCGGACGGTGCGGGAGCTGGAGATGGAGTGCATGCGCGTGTACCGACGCAAGGTCGACGAGGCCACCGCCGAGCGGGCGTCGCTGCACCAGTCGCTCGCCGCCGGCGAGGGCGAGATCGCCGCGCTCACCGCCGCCCTCGGCGCCGACAGCAGCCCGCAGCTCAAGGTAACATTTGAACAGCCATATACTCTGTTTTAACATCACATACAAGCCGAAAATAATCAAAATGTTTACTTAGATTCAGTCTTTCAGAGCTTCACCCATGTCCATGTATGATTAGTGAGACTTTTTTCGGTGCTTGAGAAAGTACTTACCTCGAGATACCTGATATCCGAAAATATTAAGTTTTGGGGTAATTTTACCATTCTTGAGAAAATATCAAGAGATATTACATTTGTTGAAATTATAAGCACATAATGATTTAACTTATTCCATAAATAAATCATAACATTGCAGATGTAAACTAAATTGAATGCATCATTAGATCTACACATGTAAACTAAGCAATAAAACACGAACAGATCAAATATGCGCAACATGTCGAACACGTACCGAGGTGGCGGAAATACCAGTTGCTCGGCAGGAACTACTCGCGGTTGCAAGCGTCGACGAAGGTACGAAGCACGCGAGCGGAGAGGAAGGCGAGCCGTCGCGGACGAACAGGGAGCAGTCGCGCGAAGCGCTTCCCAAAAACCTTATTGCCGCCTTTTCCCGGTGCAGGACGTCGAAAGCAGAGGTCTCGGAGACCGGCTCTCCCGATCGCCAGTGCACGCCAGCGAGCGGGATGGAGTAGTCTACGAGCGACGGCGCAGTACAGAGTAGGAGGCAAACCCTAGATTAATTTCGCGTGTGTTGCGTGAAGGCGGCAGCTCAGTTTATATAAAGATAGATCGCCTGATCAGGGCGCCCGCGTAAACCGAACCGGATAATTCGCGCGTAACCTATCCGGACTCCATGCCGTTTTCACGTACCGGATTTTTCGGAATATTTCCAAAACAAAACAAATCCGAATTTCCCGCAGCAAAACAAAACTGTAAAAGGAGGCTGCATCTGCGCAAGGGTGAGGAGCCAATTTTGCGGACCGTTCGACACGTAACGTCGTGCACGCGCGCCGCCTGCCCCTGCCAGGCCAAGCAAGCACGCGCGTGTGTTTCCCCTCTTCTCTCCACTACACATGTTTCAAGTGGCTAGGAGGACATCATCCTTTTAAGGAGGTCCCCCTCTCCTAGAATAAGCAAAGTGGTACTAAACTCCATATACATGCCATCCCATGAGGTGGGCTTTTTTGATTTTCCAAAGAATTAATCTTCGAATGGGCCTTAGCTCATCTATTAATTCCAACAACATTTTCTAGCTTAAAAATTTGATACTTTCAGTAGTAAGTATCTCGAGGTACCAAAGTGTAAAATTTTAGGTACCTCGAGGTATTTCTCACGAACCGTAAAATTTCTCATTATATTGCCTGCATGAATAATTTTCAGTTTCTAAACTACAACCATTAATTGTCTAGTGTTCCAAAAATCAGTACAAGTAGTACTAGGTAGAGCACCCGTTGTAATCAACAAAGACATTCAGGTTAACAAGTACATTGTAATTACAGCTATCAATTTGGCAGCGGAAATCATTTGTTTGGTGAAGTTAGCTTCTACCTGGATTACTAATTTCAGGCTGGTATACTATTGTGGTGTTTCCTTTAGGTGAACAAATGGACCATGTCGCTGAACGACCGGGTGTCAGCAGCAACAAACCTGCTGGAAGAGCTGAGGGCAATGAAAGCAGAACGGAGCAAACAGTTCACTGCCATCCGATCAGAAATCGACAAGATATCAACAGAAATCTCAGGGAGGAGCTACGGCTATGACAATTCCCCAAGAGCCAGTGAGTTCGATGAACATGATCTGACCATCAGGAGGCTCAACGAGTACAGAGCACGCCTGTCGAGTCTTCAGAAAGAGAAGGTACTGTAGCTCATCCTATTTTTTACAACACACGCCTCTGAAACTTCAGAATTTCAGTACTCTTTTCTTTTTATTTGGTTGTAACTGATCTGAGGTATTTAGATGCAAAGAAACCATAACCAATGTCCTTTTCAAAAAGGCCATCAGGTTGATTTTCAGGAGTAGGACAGGTACTAATTGAAATAATGCGTTTTAATCATGTTTCATCCATATATGAGTATGACAGACCTGCCAACAACTAGTTAGTAGGAAATCAGTTTAGGCCTTGTTCTGTATTTTCATGCCGTTGTGTTGGTTCACTTGTCCATTCAAATCTAGCCATTATTGCAGTGATTTGAAAAGCTAGCGAACATTCCGGGAGGATCTTATGATTCTGGAGTATGGACTGCCACGATTAAACCCAGATATCCACGAGCCATTCTCAAACTTAGCTGACATTAATTAATTAATCATTAATATGTATGAGAAGTACTAGTATACTGATCACTGTCAGCATCAATCATCTTCGGCATCCCCTTTCACAATTAAAAGGAAAATCATCTGCGACATCTGCATTCGATAGTGACAATCTGACGGCATGATTCTGTCTGTGGCTGTGGCTGCAGTCTGACCGGCTTCACAGGGTTCTTGAGCACGTCACCGAGGTGCACTCCCTGTGCGACGTGCTCGGCGAGGACTTCATCGCCATCGTCAACGAGGTCCACCCGGGGCTGCACGAGACGGCGGATCCCGGCAAGCCCACCAGCATCAGCGACAGCACGCTGGCCAGCCTCTCCCAGGTCGTCGCGATGCTCACGTCGGAGAAGACCAAGCGAGCAGCCATGGTAGCTACTCCAGCTAGTAGCATCAGCCACTCTCATCCATGCTTTCTTGCTGCGATTTGGTTGATTTGCCAGACGGCCTGACACTGATCGGCACTTGTTCGTCGCAGCTGCGAGAGGCCGTGGTGCCACTGGTCGAGCTCTGGGACCTGATGGACTTGCCGGAGGAGGAGCGGCGGAGCTTCAGGAAGGCGACGGCCGTTCTGAGGCCGGCGAGGGAGGAGGCTCTGTCCTCCGGCGTGCTGTCCATCGCAACCATCAAGAAGGTACATTGCCATTGCTTGATTGACGCAGTATTTGCAGATTTGTATCTGCAGCGTCAGTACTGATCAGCTCACTGTCTCGCCTGCATTGTTCAGACGGAGGAGGAGGTCGAGAGGTTGACGAGGCTCAAGGCTGGCCGGATGAAGGAGCTCGTGCTCAAGAGGAGGTTGGAGCTGGAGAGCATCTGCAGGAGCATGCACGTCGAGCCTGACACCAGCACTGTGCCGGAGAAGTCCATCGCGTTGATTGATTCTGGTAAGAAGTTCAGAGTTCAGACCAGCTAGCTCTTTGTTCACTTACTGACGAGATGTATGTCAGATGGGAGATGATTTTTAACCATGTTTCTGTTGTTAATGTCATCTTGTTAGGCCTTGTGAATCCTTCTGAGCTCATGGCCAGCATCGACGAGCAGATCGCGAAGGCGAAGGAGGAGCAGCAGTCCAGGAAAGAAATCATGGACAAGATCAACAAGTGGCTGCTGGCGTGTGAGGAAGAGAAATGGCTCGAGGAGTACAATTTGGTAAGGCCAATTGCTACAAATGTGAATTGAATGCATTGACCAATATCTTCTTCGACCTGAAGATAGCTGAAAACAAGTGATCTGTGGTCTCAGGAAGAGAACAGATTCAATACTGGAAGAATAGCGCGTCTGAACCTGAAACGCGCCGAAAAGGCAAGGCTTATCATCAACAAGATTCCAGGTACATTTAAAAAAAACATCTCAATTAACCCCTTTCTTGAATCAGATATTTAACTGAGAAGATGTTTGGGGGTTGAAATAGTCCATTGATGATTATTAATCCACAGCAATGATCGACAACCTGATGAGTCGAACACTAGTCTGGGAGACCGAAAGAAACAAGCCTTTTCTGTATGACGGGGTAAGCTTTTCTCTCCACCCTAGTACACAAACATCAGGATTGACATATCATAGGCATAGGCACGTAGCAGCTGATGAAATTGTTTCATTTCTTGTCATGTGAAGGCTCGCTTGGTCGCCGTGTTGGAAGAGCACAAGCAAGCCAGGCTGAGGCAGGAAGAAGAGAGGAGGCGCCTCCGGGTAATTACAATCTTACTGGGCCTCTTTTCAATGGGCCAAATTCAGGCCCATACCCCTGTATAGGCTGAGAATTTGGACTATGAACTCCTTTCGATCTTTTATGAGCATTTAACAGTTTCGCGTGAATTTTTACCAAACAATTCTGCGTTTTATACGAACTCACTGGAATTAAAATTGCATTGATGCAGGAGCAGAAGAAGCTGCGCACTCTGTTCAGCGAGAAAGAGGCGATGCCTCACCTGAAAAGGCCCGGCAGCAGCTTCGGCAGGGCGACGGAGCCGTGCAACATGAGCCGGAAGAGGGTCGACGCCGCGCCGCCGTCGGTGCGCAGCAGCAGCGGGTCCAGCGGGAGCAGCGGCGGCGGCGCGGCTGATCCCTTCAGGCCGCGGTCGTCGGCGGCGGCCGGATCGGGCGCGGGGCACTGCGGCGAGTTCTTCAGGAGCGGCGGTGCGAGGCGGCTGTCGGCGGCGGCGCCGTTCAACTACGTCGCCGTGTCCAAGGGCGGCGGCGGCGGCGGCGGCTTGTCGTCGTCGATGATGTCATGAAGCGCGTAGCTAGGTGGGCCCGTGTAGATAACACGACACTAGCTAGCTGTCCTGAAACACATGCACTTTTATTCCCTTTTGTACCGCTCGGAAGCTTCTAGAAGGTTCGTTTGTGACGGCGGATTTGATTATTGGTTTATTTCAGAATGCTGTACCGGATACGGTTAGTACAACGTACGGTGTATATATATGCGCTATGTATAGTAATTGAAGTACTCTATGTGGGTAATGGAGAGAGGTGGTTATGTCCTTATCATATCTATCATAAAATGGGATCAATTAATTGCATCCTAGTTGGTGCGAAGGCCGGGGTTCCAATGGCCGTGATCACGGGCCACGGCACGCGCACCGCCCCATGGTGCTGAGGCGGATGGCATCCGCCTGCTTTGGACTCCCCTACGGCGAGGCATTTGGGTCATATGACCCCAATGATTTCTTACTAATCCTACTACTACTATACATTTGGTGTTGTAAATATGTTTTAATACCACTATATATAAAGAGCGGTATTATTTTTTGATATAATCTGCCGTGGCGATAGATTAGGATTTCCGTGGTAGGGTTATGGGGGAGAGGACTAGGCTTAGAGAGATGATCGTGGAAGTGACCTATCAGTGATGGGTAATATCGAGGAGGCAACGGTGCCATTGGCTGGGTCAGGAGACAGGGTTGACGATGGAGTAAACGTGCGTTGATCAATTAGGTTGGAGAAGGTCAAAGGCGGGAGGGGAGACTAGTGGAACCATCGGCCGCAAGAGGTGTGGGTGACACAAGGAGGTTGAGCTCACTAGTGTTGTTGAGAGATCACATAGAGTGGCAACATGGTCCTTTCATGCCTCATGTGCGGGCGGTGTTGTAATTGGGGACGACAAGGTGGAGAGGGAGATGGGTTGTCAGTAGTGGGCTAGTAGCATATTGTATGGTAGTCCGCATATACGACATGCATATTGTGAGTGTTTGTGAACTAGCATTTTTTGACGCGAAAAACACACACTGGCCTGGGAGATCTACTTAGCTCCAGTGCAGGTCCAAAGGTTGATGATATACGGACATTCCAGTCAGTTTGATCCTGCAACTGACAAGATATGTAAACAACAAATCAAATAGCCGATCCGCTGACAAGCCAATGGATTAATTAATTCCAGCCGATGCTGATACTAGTCGATTGCGATAGGGTTTTGAGCTATCGGCTATATGTCTAATGTAGATTCTGATACTTGAGTAAATAATGATATAAAGACAATCGACTGATGGTAATATAGTATCACAATAATATAATCCATTATAAACCAATCGATTGCGATAGTATTTTGAGCTATCGGCTATATGTCTAATGTAGATTCTGATACTTGAGTAAATAATGATATAAAGTCAATCGACTGATGGTAATATAGTATCACAGTAATATAATCCAGTATAAATCAATCGGCTAGCAGTATGATATAATAGAACAAGTATTGATCTGAAGGTTAAAGCGTACATCGACTGGAGATCCGATGTCATAAAATCCACAAGATTAGATAAATAATAAAGTCTTTGTTGTCATCGACTAAATCCAATCTATAAGCAATCCTTGTAAGCCGATGCAACCTCTAGATACCTCATCAGCTAAAACCCCGATGAAACCCTTATTGGCAGTTAAAAAGCATGCTAGGATTATGGTTCTAAGTACAACTTAGTAGATCAAATTTAACTGATGCAGCACTAAGTATGAAAAGAAACATAATATCTAGACAATCAAGCCATTAACTGATTTTCAAGATGGTAGATGTCTAAGCTAATCTAATCTAGCAAGGTAATTTAGCTGATACCGGCAGAAACTCTAAAGCGAGAAGCAACCGATAGAGCTAAATCGGTATGCTAAGACTAGATTAATAGAGACATATGATAAATTGGTAGGTAAAAATATCAACCGAACTAGAGCAATCCAAGAGGTCGAATGTACTGATGCAGCCTTAAACGACGCCAGTGTAGGACGCCAATGTACTGATGTAGCCAATACAATTACCAGGGCCGGCGGAACGTAGGACTTACCCCTTCGCCGGAGATTGAAAACCGATGCAGTCCCGCGTTGGGTGCCAAGTTCCGCCGTGATAAGTAAAACCTCAGTAAAGAGGGTGGCGATGCGCCGAGAGTATTTGTATTGATCGTGGAGATATCTTACAATAACCCCGGGTGTACATATTTATACCCATAGGGAGATAGTAGTCCTCGTAGGATAAGAAATTTTTTTTACTAAAGATAAAAGAAAAACATAACATTCTTATAGGACACTAAACACACTTTCCTAAAAATAAAAGGAAACTAACAAACTATTCCTAATTAATAGATAACTTGCCATGCTGCATTCTACTTAAACTCAGTTATTTCTGTATAAGTTTCCTTTAATAGATTAACTTTCTTAATCGAATATAGCATGAATCCGACTATTAGCAATGTGATAATCCGTTATTAATCCAGTTATCGAGCTCGAGTGGGCCAATAGTTGTAGCCAACTAGCCATCACGTGCGAAGGTGTTGGTCAGGGTCAACGTTTGCGCTGAAAACCGCAAAATTTGAACGTTTTGACCTGGACCCAGGGCATGTTCTGAGTCAGAATTCAAATTGTTTTCAGGAAATAAATTTTAAAGCAATCAAAATTTGATCGAATTTTGGCAAAAAACCGTCAGGCCAAATTTTGATGAAAACTGTCGCTCACAATGGCATGCGTCCTAACCCGACCCACAATGCCCACAAAAATAGATGTCATATGGGAGAAGCCACAACCAAAAAAATCTCATGGATAATATGATAAGAGTAGGCTTATAAATTCTATCATAATCAACATTCGACGTGTCGGACTTATATATAACCAACACGACGTCGTACTACTGCTCGGTGGCCATGTCGTGTGCGGAGCATGCGTGATGCTCCACATACGGAGGACGGGAGGAGGCCAGTGATTGCGGCTTTATTTGTTGCCACGCCAGGCACCAGTCCGCAGCCATATCGTATGTACACGGCGTGCGCGGGGGTGGTTGCCGGGGTGGTGGTACGCGTGACGGCTGCAAAAACAAACGCGACGATGACTGAGTGCGCGCGCTGGATTTTGCCCGCGCTCTCCCACGATATGATAAAGGGCGCGCGGCGGCCGCAGCAGCCGGCAGGGGCGTAGCGTAGGGCAGAACGCCCCGGGGAACACCGGAACGGCGCATTCGGGGGGTGCGGACTGCGGGGTCACTTGTGTGCGTTCAGAGACCTGGATGGCATAGCCAAACAAGTCCTCTACTACTAGCTATTTATAATTACGAGTAGTGTTGTAGCGGTCAAATATATACGTGTCGCCGTGTGTCATCCCCACCGAAATGGTGCGGCGCTGGCGCTGGTGGCCAGCCGGCGCGCGATCGATCGACATACACAGGCGGTGAGATGGTGGGTTTATTGGTGGTAAGCGCCTTTAGCTAGCTATCGTGTAGAATATCGATCGTGTGCTCTGCCGTGGCGAACGCTAGCTAGCGGAGTAGTAGTGAGCTGAGAGCCGCGATCGCAGGAGGCCACAGCCCACAAACCTGGCGCGCGATAATAATATTGGGCGCCGGCTGGGCGGCGCTTGCACTATGGAGCGTGCACGCGCATGGTGCTGTCGGCCACATATATTCTTCCATATTGTTTTTTTCTCTGGACAGGTAATGCACTAGCTAATGAGGGTGGAGGTACCTAATTTTAGGATATTTAATTTGGAGTTTAGACTGCTGCTAAATGTGGTGTATCATGCATGTATGCACTGAGAGATAAGGGCAAATGTAAAGTTGTAAACAGCATGCTGCAGGCAAAAATAACTTGGACAACAACTAAACGTAGTATTACACGATCGAGATATTATTCATTATTAGTGACCATTGACCCCCTGAAGCCGTGGAATGCATCCACGGCAAACTTACACACGTGCAAATGAAACGATCCGTGCATATAAGTACAAGACGACTAAAACCAACACTGCTAATTAATTACGCATGCCTGCTGTCTGCACGAGCTTTAGCATTTCTCCCGTACGTGTATATAAACGTATATGTGTATGCATGTCGATCTCTGGCTAATCGCGACGACGTCGACGGATGATCGAATTAATTAACTCAGGAGCAGTTGGCGCCGGCGGCGGAGGCGTTGCGGCCGCAGTAGTTGAGGACGAGGGGCACGTCGAGCGGCAGGTTGACGGGGATCCCCAGCACGCTGAGCCTGATGGCGGCGCAGAGGCACGCCGCGGCGTCGAGGTTCACGAGGCTCCCCAGCAGCGGGCAGCACTGCTGGCTCGCCGGCACGTTGATCTTCAGCTTCAGCAGCACCAGCACGTCGGCGCACACCTTCAGGTCGGCCAGCGCGCTCGTCGGGCACGGGTTCCCGCGCGTCGACGACGGCGGGCTCTGCTGCCCGCGCGCCACGCCGGCGTGCAGCGCCACCAGGTTCACGGCAAGGAAGATCGCGAGCAAACGACTCTTGGACGCCATCTTAATGTGTCGGATTGGATAGCTAGTGTGTGTGTGTAGCGATCTCTTCTCTTGTTGTGCGTTCTGTTGAGTGTGTATGTTTGTGTGCTTTGCCTGTCCTGTTTGTTGCTGGGATTATTGCGAGTATTTATAGATGCTTAACGATGCATGGTGGTGTGAGATTTTTTTGGGAACGTCTCATCGATCTCAGTTAGTGCGTGTGTGTACACAAAATTGGAGGCGACGGCAACGGTGTATGCAAACAACGATATCCATCCATCATACACCATGAGTTGCCCTTTTCATACAAGTCTATATCGATGTAGCTAGCGAGCCTTAAAAAAAAAATCAATCCAAAGCAAGAATCACGCGGCCCATGTATGTGTTGATTAGAAACCGGTCAAAAGCTTTACAACTCAACGAGCACTAAAATGTGCAGCCATGCATGCCAGAAGAGGGCCATGTATCTATATCCAATTTCATCCACAGCTTTATTTTCTGTTAGTGTTTGCAGGCATGCACGCCGCGTCGCTGCCACAGAAAACGTAACGCACGGTCCGTTCCGGAAGCAAAAACATTCTAGCCGACATCCTCCGGCCCGCGAGGCGCATGCAGCCGCGTAGTCGCCATTTGCTGGCTTGTCCGGGGGTTTCAAAAGGCGAATCGATTGCCACCCCACTCCACTGGTGGGATGGGATCGACCAAGCGCGACCAGGTAAAAACTCGCATGGAAAAGAAGTACGGAAAATTCGGCATGGGGTGATGGGGGCAATGAGAAATGGGAGCACCTTACACCTATACAACTTTTGAAAGTTAAGTTTTCTGAATAAAGAATTTTCAAATATAATATAGTGTAATTGTAGTGTAACTATATATACTTTATAACTTAGTATAGTTACATTTTAACTGGTATATAACACATATATAGGAAGTTAAAAGTAGGTACTAGCTTAGTTGATGTGGCACGTGCGTGTGAAGGTCAGTCAGGTCATGGGTTCATTCCCTCTAGCACTACACCACACCCCATCTGCATGAATTTTAAAGCAGATTCAACGATCCAAAATTTGAAAGTTTTGTCTCCAAAAGAAGATCCAAATATTCTTTTGCCCCCAAAAGACTGTTAGACAATTCAGTAGCAATTCCATGAGGCGGAAATTCGACAACACGTGGAATCGCCTTGCTTGGCCAAGTAATCCAGTGATCTAAAATTCAAAGTTTTCGTCCTAATAAATTATCGATAGTTCAATAGCAATTTCGTGAGGGCGAAATTTGAGAACCCGTAGAATCGCCTTGCCTGGCCGAGTCACCTGAGCTTATTTCTTTCCATGGCTTCGTGCTTAGATTTTGCAGCCAGAAATGCCCAGATGTATTAATATGGGCTATGGGCTGGGATAAGGTTTTGGTGTTTGAAACACGGGCTCGTCCTGGTAATATGACATTTGGGGCCCTTTCTATCGGATCAGAATGCTCTGCAATCGAAGTCACATGACTTTGTCACTGACATGTGGGCTCGATGATCCCTAGGCCGACATATCAGTGACAAAGGCACCGTGCATTTGACTGTAGAGGATCTCAATCCCTTTGTTTTTGGGCCTAGGCTTCGGTTAGAAAGAGATGGAGTGAACACGTCTCTTCATCTTCTTCGTCTCTTACGCCACCGGTGAATGCCCTCCTTTCCGCTGCCGCTGCCATCCTCAAGGTGCTGCCGCCGAGCTCGCCCGGGGATTGCTACAGCCGAGCTCCTTGGCCGCGCCGCCATTGAGCTCCCTCATAGCCTCATAGGCGGTGTGCCTCCGAGCTACCCTAGGCCGCCCTAGTCGGTCCCAAGCTTCTCCCGCTGCACGCATAGGCTCTTCTTTTCTCCAGGTTGGTCGATGCTATTGGATTTGGGTGCATTTCTCAAAAGCGTGCAACAAAACGTTATTTGGAATTGATTTGATCTGGTTTACTTTTTGATGATTCCTGTCTATCCAAACTCAGGCATCAATTTGGGGCCCTGTTTCATTTCCACATGGATTTGAATTCGAAACTGTTTATTGAGTTGTTTCCAATTTCCTACCTATTTTTACTTCTTGAGATCACTTGAAACTTTACTTTTTTTCATCCCAAAATAAATAAATCAAACCTAGTATACAACATATCTGAGTATAATGGATTTAGAATCCTTAGTTAATTTGTTTGCAAGCCCAATTAACTTGCTATTAAGTTTAAGAAAATCACTTGGAATTCAAGGTACAAGCCTTCATTACTTCCTATTTTTTGGAATACCAATCCATTGGCTTATGTATACACTGGCAGGCCCAGAGTCTAAGTTCGTGCGAGTAAAGAAAGAGAGGAAGATCACAACAAAACCACTCGATTGGACCCCCATGTCAGTGGGTGAAACACTCATTCCTCTGGAGGCGCAAGCATATGCTTCCAAAATTTTGAGCAGCTTTTGGGCCCCACGCTGGGTCCCACTGCCTCCACATCACCCTCCTCCGCTTCGCATTTCCTCTCCAAGTAGCAGTGAATCAGTCACTCGCAGCCGCGAACCCATTGCCTTCTTGAGAGCACCGCCATTGTCACACCCACACAGCTCCACCCATGGGAGAGAGCCGGCTCGAGAGGAAGGGAGGAGACTGTACATGGAGATGGCAGATCGTCTCACTGAGGAGCAGATCGAGCAGTTGAAGGAGGTGTTCACCTTCTTCGATAAGAACAACGACTTTTTGTGCTGCTGCTGTGTCGTTTCTCGAGAGCGCTATCGTGGTGGTCAGTTTCGAGTTCTTCTTCTTGGGGGGGTGGGGGGTGGGGAGCGGGGTGAGGAGGGGTGTTCTTGAGGTTGTTTCTGGAGCATTTTTCTTCGCTAGTACTAACCCTTTGCCTCATTGGAGCGTGTGCACTTGTTTTGTGTATGTTACGGTTGCTCTGTTTGATCGGTTAGCTTGTATTCGCTAGAATTGTTATGAGTGATGATGGTTGTTGCGTCTTCTTCCTGAATCAGTTTGTGATGTTTCTTTCCTCGAGATGGATGGAGTCATGTAAGTAGAGAATATCCGTCAAGTTTCTTTTTATGTATATACTGTTGATAGCTGTTAAATACCAAATCTACGCCGTCAATACCTACACAAATTTGAAAATATGAGACCTCCAACATAGTGGTAGGGTTCAATTCTAACAATTTCCACGAGTGTTAGTGTATATTTGGATGCAGGTGACAAACTACCAAACTTGAGATGATATATATAAAGAAGGGGAAGAATTACATTCATATCCAATACAATGGAGTCTTGGGCCCACAAACCCCCCAAAAATACATGTATTGGGCTCAACCGCCTTGCCAATGGACTAAGGACCCACATGTCAGGGCCCAAGAGTAAGAAGTGGGCCAGAGGGACCAACCAAGGGTCGCCCAACCCTAGGGGTCAGTCGACCTAGGCTTAGCCCAGCTGGTCCAAAAATTATACGGGTCAGTAATTACCGACCTCCTAAGACGGTTGTGACCATTTCTTGCGCTCCAACCGTCATTAGGACACATGGCAAGAAGAGGATGAAGATGCCCTTTGGATTACATTGAGCATCTCCACCCTTCCAAGCTTTCTCTCCCTATAAATACCCCTCTCCTCCTTCATTCACAATACACACCATGCTTGAGCTAAATTACAAGAGGCTCTTTATATCATTTATGTATACTTAGAATAGGGATAGAGTAAGGGAGAAATATTTAGAGTAAGGGAGAAATTTTAGAATTGTTAGTATTTTCCTCATCACTTTTGTAACTTGTCAATTACTTTGCTCTAATTGATATTATCTTGACCGAGTAATTGAAATTTACATTGTGAGGTATATTTCTTAGTTAGTTCCTATTTAGTATACTGGAATATTATTCACTAAAATAGTATTTACTTTAATGTTTGATCGGCATTAGAATAATATTTAATAGTGTAGACGTGGTGTCTATATTGTTGAATACCAGTATTTGCTGCGTATCTCATAGTTCGTTAGAGGTTGGTGTGGAGGTGGTGACAACCCTCGAGATCACTGTAGTCAACCTTGTCCGCGTACGGAGTAGAGCACGATCTCGTAGCAGCGAGCAGGCCAGTGCTGAAGTATTGCGATAGGATTAAAATTAATCTTTTTAAAGACCCTGTTCCTCACTAGAAAATCATCTCAACCCTTTGGCTATTTTAGCATGTGTCCTTGGATGATCATGTAGAAGAGTTAAGCACACATGTTCTTTGTGAAATTTGATACACTAAAATACTTCTAGGTGGAGTGCTACAATGATATATCCATGCGCTCAAGAATTTTATATGTGAAAGTAAGAAATACCAACATATGTTGAGCTAGCACTCAGATTAATCTTCTCAAGATCACCTATCCACCTCAACTAGAAGAATACATCCGATGTATTCAGATTATCTGGAAAGAAAATAATCTCAATTCTCACACAAGAATGTATAATGTGCTTCAGAACTTTTTGTACTAGTAAAGAACTAAGAGAAGTGTTGAGCTCGTTGGCCAAAGCCACACTGAAGCTAAACTGAAACTCTATTATTTAATAGATTATCTGAAAAGAAAATAACCTCAATTCTCACACAAGAATATGGTATAATGTGCTTTAGAACTTGTTATCTATTTATGTGTCATTACTAGTGAAGAACTGTTTAGCGCATTAGGCCAAAGCCACACTGAAGCTAAACTGAAGCTAGGAGGCTGATGCTGGGAACGAGGTTATTGATTTTCATGGCAGATAGTGGTTATTGATTTTCATGGCACACAGTTGGTTGAATGTATGGCTTATTCTTCTTCTCAAGTACTCCTCCTTGGCATAATCCTTTTTCCACAGTTTATATATATTATAGTAAATGCTTGCTTTTTGAATATGTTATGTATCACTTCTATCACGTGTGGTTTATATCAATTGCAAAATATCATTATGACAACATAGTTCTTTGTGTTGATGACATTTGTTGTAAAATTAAAAGTGCAATGCACACTAGCATATCAGATTCTTAATATGAAACGTTTGCATTTTCAGTTCAATATTCCACCCTCACAACCACAAGCATTATAGCAACATAGTATATGAACAATCAATTACTTTTCTTTGTATCCTCCTTCTAGCACTATGTTGCATTGTTATTCCTAAAATTGGAGAGTTAATCCGATGTGGTCCTTATATGCATTTTTGGCTAGTCCACATGTGGAAACTGTTGTTGTGTATAGTCTCTTTTAGGTAGCCTAATTTGCATATGTATCTGGTTTAAGAGGTTGTAGATTCTCTACTATGCTATATAAATATATGTTATATCAATAGTACTTAATTCCTTTGAGTTTAAAGAACATAAAATTTTATAATGGATACCTTGCTTAGTAATGGTTTTATTGCAACAAAATGCAATGTACTTGAATCAGTGGTAGGTTCTTTTTTTTTCTTTTTTGAAACTGCTCTGTGTTCTAAAATGCATAAACATTTAATGATTTCCTTTGCTTCCGAATAAGGTGTAACTTATAAGTTGGCATGACAAACTGCTATTACTTAGTCATGTCCTACACTAATTCCTTCTTGGCAATGTGGCAATGTTTCATTACTTGTGTTTGTGTGGTTTGAGTAATTCTTGGCAAACTGCTACTTATACCTATTCTAACTTCTAATTAATTTGATTTTTACACTTGACCCTGATTCAGAGGAACAACCGATGGAAGCATTCCAGCTGTTTGACGAGGATGGAGATGGGTACATTTCTGCCGCAGAGGTAGATTATGTTCTTATCAATTCTAATCACTCAAAGCACCTCTTCAATCGTTTGTGCTCTGTGCATCTCTTCAATGTTCTGCCCATCTTAGTCATCTTACTCCTCTCTAAACAAGAAACTCATGCAATTAGGACCATGTTTCTCTAAACACTGGTCACTATTTCCTTTTCAGCTCAGCTCCGAGAAGTGATGATCGGTCTTGACAAGGGGACAACAGATCAAGAAATCTGTGAGATGATCAAGGATATGACGACGGCCGTGCCAGCTACGAGGAGTTTAAGCGACTGATGACATGTGATTAGTGAAGAATTGATCATGTCTAGGATTCTTTTTTTTTTACTCTTCGCGACAAGATGATTCGAGAGGCAAGTTTTGGATGGTGATGGCCTCGTGAATTACAGTATGAGAAAATTCTTAGGATCACGCTAGGTAACTTGCCAATATTTGAAGTACAGTACCAAGGCCAAAATATCTTCGTTTAGTTAGCTTGCTTACATATCGTAGGTCTATTTGCTGATGCTAACTGCACATTCTGCTTGTAACTCTCTCTTCCGTCTTCGGTTCTACATGCACGGATGATGAATTATGACTATCGAGGAAGATAATATACACTCCCTCTATCTACTTTTGATAGTTATATTTCATCTTGACACACAGATCAAGGATAAATAATTCTACTTATCATTCATTTAAACATGCTACTAGTCATTCATCGTAAACAAGCAATTCATTAATATTTACATTTCTCGATGCTCATGTAGCCAATCTTGTGTGGAAGAATGGAGAGTCACACATTAAATCCGAAAAAGTTACTAAGATGATAGGTTGTTGGATTGAAATATAGCTATCAAAAATATTTTTTTTAGATTTAGAAATATGACTATCAAAAGTAGATAGAGGGAGTATTTAGCAACATAAATGGAAAATCATTACTTCGACTGAGATTTTGTAGTTGCTTCATGCTGGTTGTGTTGTATTCTGATGCAGAAACTGGGAATTGCAAATCTGACGCTACTAGGCTAGTGAAGGGTTGCTGGGAGTCGTCTGATGTGGATCGGACGGCTCATATCGCGGCAAACCAGCCATCAGATCCCCCGCATCGCTGCTGCTTGGTCGTAGCGTCGAACACCGTACAGCGAATCGCGGCGGCGGAATCACACATCGCCGCCTCTCGCACGCGCCGCCGCGATGCCGCCGCCGCCGCCGCCTTCGTTGGCCAGGCTCCACCAACGCCTCTCCCTCTCGCTCCTCCGGGGACGCTCCCCCCCCGCGGCGGCCGACGCCTTCCTCCGCCGCGGGCTCGCCTCGTCCGCCTCCTCCTCCTCTTCCGCCGCCGCCGCCGCGGCGGTGGCGGCGGCGGCGGCAGGCCGGGAGAAGAGCTCGAGGAGGACGCTAGCGTACCTGCTAGGCGTGGCCGCGGCGATGGTCGGCGCCTCCTACGCCGCCGTCCCGCTCTACCGCCGCTTCTGCCAGGCCACCGGCTATGGCGGCACCGTCCAGCGCCGCGAGGTCTGGTCTTCATTTCCCTAACTTGCCTCTATCTTTCTTGTTCTCAATCGTAATATGCTGAAATTAACACTGTGCTGGGACATCGATTAAGCTGTGCTTGATTTTGTGGATAGCGTCTGGTTCCATTATTGGCAGGTTTTAGTTTTACAATCTGCTGCTTGGCACTGTGATATGCTGAAATTGATGCGATTCATCAGCTATGTGGCCTTTGTCATGTGGAGACCGCCGTTCCAGTTCTTATAGATGCCATGGACACGAACGTGTTGTTGTATTGCCATGTGTAAATTATGAGTCTAGAAGATTGTAATCTATTGATAGATGGCACTTCCTCTCGCCGCCTCTCGCCTCTCGCACTCTGCATTCTATTAACAACTATGAATATCTGTGCTGGAATTTGTTAAAATGCCCATCAAAGGGTGATCTTACAAATGTGTTGGGAGTGGCATGAAATAGTTTTTGATTCATTTTTGGTGCTTGTATGGATAACTGGTCTAAGTAGACATTGCTGAAGCAGGGTTATTGTTGGACTCTATGAATTCTGTCAAAAAATAGTAATAAATTTTCTGGGTAGTGAATCATTCATTATTCATTACTGGTGCATTGAAAAAGTTCTGATAAATTTGGCATCTTTGTAACTACCTGATTCAAGTGAGTTTGAACCTGGAGTATTATTCCTTAACAATGTTTGGCTCTCTACAGAGTGTGGAGGAGAAGATCTCACGACATGCTCGAGACGGAACAACAACTTCAAGGTGACTCTTCCTATGCCCAGGGTCCAGTTTTTTCACTACTTGTCGTTTCCAGTTCCGAAAGGCAGTGCCATGGTGGTTTTTAAAATATACTTTCTATCTCTTGATAGAGCCTTGTTGCAATGTGAGCTCAAACTAGGCCTGTGTTGCCGATCTGTTGCCTGTTGTGTAAATTTTCCTTTACTGTTCTCTTACATGATCAGATGGCTTTTTGCCAATGTTTATGGTTCAGAAGTACCTTCATTTCAAATAGTGGGATGACATGAAACCACATGTGATGATAGATTTAGATGAAGTTTAACTTGGAATAGCCATACAGCCTTGCCAGCAATTGCATGTGTACAGCAAATTTGCTGTAATCATGGGCTAATATTTTGGAAAACCATTATCTTCATGTTTATATGATTGCAACTAATTACAAGAGTTTCGGGATAAATTTTTAAATGAATTTGTTGTTTCTTGTTTATCCAAATAATCTCGTGTGCTAAAATTTAGCTGTGATTCAGTTTTTTGATGACACTTTATTTTCTTTGCTGTTGAGACTAATGCAATTAATTTTATTTGCAGAGAGATAATTGTCCAATTTAATGCTGACGTTGCTGATGGAATGCCGTGGAAATTCATTCCAACACAGAGAGAAGTAAATGCTTTGCTTAAGAAACAATTTATAGCCCTTTCCGCAGCATGTTTATCCTCTACCTATTCCATTTGTAGGTGAAGGTTAAACCTGGTGAAAGTGCTCTTGCATTTTATACTGCTGAAAATCGTAGTTCAGCTCCAATAACTGGTGTATCCACATATAACGTAGCTCCTATGAAGGTATGTAATTCAGCACAACTTTTACACCCTTAAACTGCTGCCATGTCCTGGAAAGAAAGATTTGTGAGAGATGCAGAAGTGTCTCTGGATTCACAAAGCTACTGTAGGCCTTTAACTCTTAATCCTTTGTTAATTTTGTTAGCCTAAATTAGTGGAAATATGTTGGATGTAATCCTTTAACTTTTAATCCTATATTCTTTTTTGTTAAATATGTTAAGTTAAATAGCCCCAACTCTCAAGCATGATTTCTAGGAAGAAAATTTTTGAAACCATTAGCCATGATTAGACTTCCTCAACTGATAAGAGTTTGAAAACTGTGATCAGAAAATTGTAGAAAACATAACCTCTGCTGTGATATTCTTAGTCAAGGAGTGACTCAGGTGACTTCACAATATCATCCTATTTATGTTGCTAACTCAAATTATGCTGAGGTGTACAGCTAGGGCATTTAAGCTAACAGGAGGCAGACTCCTAATGTTTTGAGTTTACAACTCTTTTCTTTCATCCTGTAGGCTGCAATATATTTCAATAAGATACAATGTTTTTGCTTTGAGGAGCAAACACTTCTTCCAGGGGAGCAGATTGACATGCCGGTAAATTCAACTTGCATTCGATGAAATGCATGGCTAGTTAGTTATCTGGTGTTTGTCTACACTTATTCCAACTTTGTATGTGAACTTTTTTCTTCAGGTGTTCTTCTACATCGATCCTGAGTTTGAGACAGACCCCAAAATGGAAGGGGTGAACAATATTGTCCTTTCTTACACATTCTTTAAGGTGAACGACAGTTAATTGTATCGGTACCGTAAAGTAAGTGGTAACATTAGTTCTATTTAAACACCTTGCCAACGAGTAACACAAAAATTCCTTTCATGTAACACAAGTTAGGGTTTTGTTTAGTGTGTATTAATTGACATGTGTTTCTTGGAAATTTTGCAAATAAATATGTAAGAATTGTTCACAGAACAATCGAAATGGTGCATCTTGATTTGATTTGAAGTACCATGAGGATAAGAAATGGTCACCACAATCTGCTTGTGTGCGTGTTGACTATGGGCGAACAAAGGGAAATTATTAATTTTTTTACCGGATAAATTGGAGACGAGAACATACAAAAGGACGAGACCCAAAAAGTTAGTTAAGGCTGCGTTCGTTCACACGAGAAAGGGGAGATTGTATCTCGTTTTCCGCGTGCATGTTTTTTAAACTACTAAACAGTGTGTTTTTTAAAAAAAAATTCTATAGAAAAGTTGCTTTAAAAAATCATATTAGTCCATTTTTAAAGTTTAAAATAGTTAATACTCAATTAATCATGCGCTAATGGCTCACCTCGTTTTGCGTATCTTCCCAATCTTCTCAATTCCCTCTCCCTCAAACATAGCCTTAAGATGCCTGGAGAAAGAGTTTTGGACCGAAGCATGGCAAAGGCTAAACTGCGAGGAGTGTGGAACCAAGGCCTTGGGTTAAGCTATTGTATACCAAGCCTATAGCTAAAAAAGGTCATGAAGATCCTCTGAATTTTCTAGCAAAAATTAGATACAACCCAATAAGGATTGAGCCAGCTCGACGCTACCCTATCCTCTCTCTTTACTTCTACCTTCGTCTATTTGGACCTGATAAATAAACGCTTGTTTTTTATGCAACTTCATAAAAGAATATTTTGTCAAAAAAATCCTGCATTTGATTCTGGGTTTACCTAGGCAAACTTTGTGCGTTCTGGAGAGAGAAAGGGAAGAGATGAGCAAATTGTTTCGTATTGCTGGAACTGTTTTTAGATTGCTTTTTAGTCTCTCCTTTGTCTTCTCAGTTCTCACAGACTTCTGGGAACTACATGTAATGAGTTGAACACTGAGCTAGACTGGGTATACTTTCATCCAAAATCAACCATTTTTTTGTCCTATTTTGATAATAGAAAAAAGAGTGTAATCAGAACATTTGAATCGAACCGCATGAAAGAGCTCTTTCCCCCTATGAGAGTACAACGTGTTCTATGGTTCTCTATTTTTTTTCCTAGATAATATTTAAAATATTTAACATCTCCGGTGAGGATGGAGCCAAAAAATCTTCACACATAAGGCTAAGCTAATGAAGATTCCAATATTTTTCGCAAATTATGCACCATTCTTTATAAGATAATAGTGGGGATTATGGAGATAGGTATAAGGCTGTGTTCGTGCAAAACGGAACACGCATTATTACACGATTAATTAAGTATTAACTTTTTTTAAAAATAGATTAATATGATTTTTTAAAACAACTTTCATATAGGAATTTTTTGCAAAAAACATACCGTTTAGCAGTTTAAAAAAGCGTGCGCGCGGAAAACAAGATAGGCCTGTTTGGTTGTTGCCTAACATTGTCATAACTCAATTTGCCATAGGTGTGGCATGGCAAACAAAGTGTGGCCAACAATTTGTTGTCCACAAGTGTGGCAATGTTTGGCTAGAAAATGAGTATATGACATATAGGCCCATGAAACAAGAAAGTTGTGGCAACTGAAACAAGCAACTAAACGCTAAGCTAACAATTTGTGGCATGCCTAACATGTGGTGTGGCAATGTGTGGCACCAAACCAAACAGCCCCTTAAGCCAGGCCTAACTGCCCAATGCCTATTTCACACCTAATCTAGTCACATGACCAAAAAAAAAATTTGTGGTTCCAAAAAGGAGATGGCATAGAGTGATGGGACAAATCCTCAAATAAGATGACCGGCTGAATTAACATCTAAAAAACAAAGAATAGCTTATTTAATATATATTTCTGTACTATGTCATCCAAAGCAGGATAAAAGCAAAAATGGCTATTGGCTACCAGTTTCAAAAGTTAGCACCATTGTTGCACTCTTTGTTTTTTTTACCAACACAACCTTACTTTATCTGTGACAGCATCAAAGATCAACAGTGGAGTTAGCCGATAAAAAGATTAAAAGAATAAGGTTAAACATTTTTTTTGTACTCTGTGTGTATCACTGCCCTTTTTTTAGAAGGTATCTCTGAATTTTTGGAACACGTTTTGATGTTATATTTTAGACCACAGGGCGTAGGCCTCTACGCCCTCTAATACGCAGGGGATTTCAATTTTCAGCCCAGTATTGTCGTCTCCAACCATTTTATACTCTTCAATTATGGAACTATCATTTGCCATCTCTCGCCTACTACTTGTTCCACTCAAAATCGGATTGCAGAGGTAGGTCCCATCGTTTGGCTTATTTCCTAATAAGCCAAAACGGCTTATTAGGAAATAAAAATGAATTTGTACGTAAATTTTTTATAAATGTGTTCTTGTGACTTAAAAAGCCAATGTTGAAAAAGAAACTACGTTAAAAACATCTCAAAATTAAGCTTGAAAATTTAAATTTTTTCTTTTTCTTTAACTGATTAGGCCAACCAATGGGAGCAATAGAAAGAGAGAATTTGTGACGTGTGTCCGATCAAAAGCCGGTAGAAACCAGCTTTCAGTCAACAATATACGAAAACCAACTAAAACCGATCTGATTCCACGAACCACCGACGGTTTTAAACCGAGTAGTTTTCGCAAAACTTATCAGTTTTGTTAATCTTGCTTGTGAGTATGTCTGTATGGCACATACTCGATCGTGTAGGCTACAAATGCCAATCCTACATGTGAGGATAGATTATTTGTTGATAAAATAAGTCACAACAAAATAAATAATATTTAAAATAAAATAAATAATATTTATATAAATTTTATGAATAAGACGAATAGTAAAACGTTATGTGAATGGTCAACGGTATTATACATCTTGATTTTGAAATGGAGTGAGTACTTTAGTCCATTCAATCACAGCATGTATATATACATGTGAAATAAAGACTGAACTATGACTGACTTTATATATCCTCGATTATTCCTCCTTGCTCGTCCCTCTCCTCTCGTGACGGGGCTTGGCGCAACAGGCAGACGCATGTATGCTTGATTCTTGTACATTCTTAGGTAGACTTACAATTTTTGTATGTTATTAGTTGTTATCCATGTATTTATAATTTATAAGATAATGAAGCATATCTAATTGTGGCCCCCTTTTTAAATATCTATCTATGAACATAATCTCACTAGATATCCACCAAGTTGTCCGAGTCCAACGGGCATGGGCATGAATACTAATTTCTTCATATTAAAATTATGTGTGCCCAACGTAGAGGTAGTAATTTCCTTACTGGGTCATGGTCTTGGTGGGGAGCCACCCCTATATGGGCACAGGAAGAGGGAGAGACTGGGGGTAGGGGGAGGAGATTCTGGAATGCGGGTGAGCGGGGAGGGGGGTTCTAACTAACCCGCGGGTAACCTAGCGGGGTCTCGGTGTATGAGCTACATCTCTAAAAATAGCATATTCTAACAATATAAATTGGTAAATCCAATTAGCCCACTTAGGGAAGTAAGTAGCCCATATATAAACAAAACTCTGATTCCCAAATCCCTCACCCAACCCCACAAGCGTTGCAACGCCATACAGGAACGTAGCGCTAGCAAGGACAACGGCAACTGCTGCTCATCCGGGTCGTCTTGCCGCTTCTCATCACGCCACGACTCCTTGCTACTCATAAGTCATTAGCTCATAGCATAACTACCGAGCCGTCGTGCCTCGTTGTCTTCAGTCGTTGCCCCGCCACGTTGGTGTTCGTCGGTCGTGCCGCCTTCATCGTCGGATCTTCACACCCAACCATCGACCCATCTTCGTTTCCAGCTGTCGACGAGTCGTCGCCATCCTAAACCGTTGCCGCCTCTTCGTCGTACCCAAGCTGTTGTAGGCAACCGACTTTGTTAGTTCACCTTCACACTGTCGGGTCCCTGGCGGGGGCGGGGGCAGGTGCTGGTGACTAGTGATGAAAACGGACAGAAACCATCTTCATCATTTTCGTTTTTATTTTTTTTCAGAATCTGAATCAAAATCGAAAATCCCATATACGAAAACAAAATCAAATATTATCGAATACGGTTTCTGATGTATAGTAGCCATATCATATTCGTTTCCATTTCCAAGAATATGTTTGGAATCCAAAAACTTTCCGAACCGTTTTTATTCCTACTGGTGACATTTTCCACCTAGTTAACTCTACGGAACCGGGGCTAGGGGAGAATGGGATAGCAAAGACGTTCCTATCCAACCCGGTCTTCCCTCGCTCGGTTGCCACCCCTAGTAGGGCGAGAGATATCAGATTTTGGATTGAGTGAGAGATGCCGGATCTTGGCGTCGGGCGTGTCCTTTGTTCTTGCCCAAACTTGGATGATGTAGACCTTATTAAGAAAACAGGAATTAAAACTGTTTATGGGTGGTTCTAGTTCTAGATATGTCACTGTCACCCTAGACACGGCTTTATCGCGTTGCGTGGGATGCACTAGGCCATGGTTCTGCTCCCTGTTGGCTTGCGAGAAGTTGCACTCTAGGCGCTAGTCCGGCCAGGCGCGTCCATGTGCGAGGCCCATCATCCGCCATGTTCCTGGAGGAGGAAGTATCGACCAGCCTATCACCGTTCACCACCATCCATCCACAAGCCGACTACAGAAGTACAGAACGCGAGATCACCCCGAATCTTACGGTCCTCGCCGCTGCCGCTGCACGTGGACTCCGCAGCCGCACCCGCACCCGCACGTCGCGCCAAGCGCGGCCCGCGAGACCGAATCCGCCGTACCGATCGCGCGCGCTAGCTGCTGCACCCTGCCCGGATGCGTGGTGCGGAGGAGGAGCCGCGGTTTTTGTGAACGTTGGATGCGTTGGGGTTTTCCGCGATCCCACCGTGCCGCGCTCCACCACCGTTTCGCCCTACCCAGCGGGGACCGAGCCGTGCTGCGCCCCGCGGATCGGAGACACGGGCAACCAGAAGCAAAGCAAGCGCCGCCGCGAGGGCGAGGCGGGCGGGGCGGCAAAAGCAAGCGGCTCGGCGGCTTTTGCAGCCTTGCGCGACCTGCACGGTTTTGGAAGTTTGGACGATGCGCGTGTCGCGAGGTGGAAAACCGGGAGAGGTGTATTATTAGGGCAGTGCTAACCCATAATAATAGATATGGTTTTCATAAACTCTATATCATTAAGAAAATAGTACTAGACACTACTCTTCTAATGCAAACACCACTATTCCATACTTTAATTTAATGCTGCTTATCTCACATGATGTTTTAGATGTTGTGTAGAAACCATGTCTCATGCAAGACATGGTTTCCTTCTCTTTTCTCATTTATTCACTTACCACATCATTTTTTTTCTAGGTGGCAACTTATTTAATGCTATGGACACCATTCTAGTCATTGGATTAGAAATGCCCTTAACGAGCTATAAATATATTTTAATAAAATAAAAGATGAGAGAGATGAGCAGCGGGCTACAAATATGTAGCTAACTCTACGACACAAAATATATATATATATATGAGATAATATATTAATAATTGACTATTATATCGGCTATAAATGAATTGTAGCTGTACTGTTAAACTTGCTCTAAAGTTGAATTCGGGCGGTCAAGCTGCGGATTGCATGCGGATCTGTGTGAGCGAAGACAAAGACAAGTCGAAAAGGTTTGCGTACAGCGAGCGAGGTGCAGTGCACTGCGCTTCGCGACGGTTCGAGAGATAGAGAGAGAGAGAGTGAGCTGATGTAGTGATGTGACGCATAAGCATATTCGGGTGGTGACTAGCGAGCAGGAAGGGGGTCGACGTGTCCAGCTTTGAACGATTTGTTAGATTAGGGTGAGTTTAACTCACGTTAAAATTAAAAGTTTGGTTAAAATTAGAATAATGTGACGAAAAAATTAAAAGTTTGTGTGTGTAGGAAAATTTTAATAGAATAGAAAAATTAAAAGTTTGAAGAAAAATTTTACAACTAAACATGGCCTTAATGAGATGTTTATATAAAGATTAAAAATATCCGCAGAATATTGGACACTGTACGATAATGTTCGTGGGCATGTCGGCCATATTTCAGTCAAAACTGAACTTGCCTTGTATGGGTATGGGGGTGTTTAGATCCCATCCCAAAATGTTTCACCATACATATATATTAAAAATAACTAATTGTATAGATTGGGACTAATTTGTGAGACAAATCTTTTAAGTTTAATTACTTCATTATTTGACAATGTGGAGCTACAGTAAACATTTACTAATGATAGATTAATTAGGCTTAATAAATTAATCTCGCGGTTTATTTACGGATTTTATAATTAGTTCTTTTTATTAATACCCGAACAACCTATACGACAGCCTATATAATACTCGATGTCCCACGCTAAAACTTTATACCCTATATCTAAACACGTGCTATGTGCAACATTGCAGGTAATCATTAAGCGTTTAAATCAAAAGATCCACATGATGAAGTCAAATCTCTTAACAATGCTGCAATCTTGAGCTGAGTAGACAAATTTAACTTTCTTATTTGCAACAGTATATTGAGGATTCCAAGCTTCTTTGGTGTAATCTTTTAGTAGGGGATCTCTCGCGAAGATCCTTCAGTACAAATGTTTAATGTAAGCTAGTAGTAGCTATATAGTACTCCTGTATAGTGGTAAACCTAAACAAAATATAGGTAGCATCACCTCATATAAAGGGTTGTTGGGGATGAAAGGGACTAATCATAAAAACATAAGTTAGGGATTTATGTTTTTTGATCCTATCCCAAACACCATCTAAGTGCCACAGGACTGAATGAATAATAAGCCAATCATTACCATCCAATAATAATAATAATTCGTCATTATTTTAGGAAACAGTCTACTCTACATTTGAAAAAAAAATAATACCTTACAAATTTTAGGTTGTTGGATTGCCTTAAAAATTTATGTAAATCCTCGCAAACCTTGATACTCTTCTTTTATTTTTTTTCTTCCCAGCCACCGCACAATACGTACGCGCTCAACTTTCCAATGTCTTCGTGCCTCTGTCTCCTGCATCAGAGCACCATCTCAATGCACCGCCACCTAACCTCGACACTAACGCCGATAGCGAGGACCCTTAGCAGGCCTCCACCCCCTCCCCATTCATCCCTCCTTCCTCAAGATGGCAGCGACAACGGTGTCCCAGCCCCACCGTCAGATTCACCACCGCCTTTTAATCATAACATTAGTTTGCCCCGTTGCCGACATTGATCTATTGTCTCCTCTATCCCTGCGGCTCTACCGCCATCACTAATGTCTACCACCCATTGCCAAGCCTCCACCTTCCGCGATCATCCCTCTAAACCGGATGATATTTTTCCTCCTGCCTGTTCCCTTATCCTCACCTTAACCCAAGACTCTAAATGGTCGGAGTCGTCGTCGCTGATTATTGGAGTTCATCAAGACCGCTGGAGTTAGAGGAGAAGCATGTTGGCGTACAAATTGTGAAGCATATCTAAAGACTAAAAATTTGCCAAGATATTGTTTCTATTTTTCTGTGGAACGTTGTTTATCAATTCTGTTTTTTTTTCAAGGATTATCCTCGTGTACCGGTCGAGCCGCATGATTTCATATATAGTAAAATACATGATGTAATCATGCCTTTTACTGTCTTACAATAGCATCTAGACAAAGGTTTGAGTTTGCGATCCCGTTATAATTTAATAAAGCACATACTAATTACTCTATTCAACCAAGTAACTTCACTGCAGCAGCTTGCTGCAACTGATCACACGCCCGGTATATCGTATGCAGTTAGACTCAGATTAGCTCGTTTCATAATGGACCCACCATACATATATATAGCACAAATAATTGAGTCGTATAATATGCGATTACACAAATTAACTCGAGATATTCTGCTTCGATCAACTGTAAGTTAAATCCAGTGACCCAGCTGGTACTCTGCCTGACTGCTTTGTACATACAGTGTATAATCTGTAGGTGGGCCTGGTATCCGTAGTGCGCAATGAGATTTACACATTTTAGAACATAATTTTAGAATTGATTTAGAGATATTTTGCTTTAGCCAACTTAGTAAAATTCTATTTTTTTAATCACGTGTCTTCGGTTCATAACTAATATATATAATAAGCTGCAGCCGTAAAAATGCCATCCAAATCTACCTATGATTTATACACTGCTTATTCCATTCTATCAGTAAATTAAATACCAAACATATGCATGTATTATTGTATTGAGTAATGCATTGGTACTCAAGTAATTTTAGGTTGGTTATTTGTGCTCGCCAGCTGCTAATTTATCTGCACTTTACCGCTTGTTGTAGTGCACTGAACATTAATTGGAAAGAAGTTTGACTGCTTAATTACATATCTAATGCCTTAAATAATAGGATATAGAAAATAAAACACATATAAATATGAATATTCCCTCCGCTCAGATGATTATATATAAGATATGATTGGAATTTTAAAACTTTGACCATAAATTATGTTGCCTATCCCTTTTAGTATAGTCATAATGCAGTTTTTTTATAGGCACCAATCTCTGTTTATGGTGAAATCGTCAATCTCAAAATATATAAATCGGCCTTTCGAAGACATTCATGTGGGTGGCCTTTCCCTTTCGAAGGCATTCATGTGGGTTTCGAAGGTATTCATAGGGGTATGTTTATATGAGTGAATGTGTACGGGACGTGAGGTGTTTGTACCGTGGTTTTCTAAAAATGATACAGAATTATTGTCAAAAGTTTAAAAGTTTGACAAAAATGTTGTTCGAAAAATCGAGTATTGAGGAAGTATAACACATTCAATGCAAATGTGGAATGCGTCTTTATTTCCGATGCTACTTTCTAGAAACAGCCTTTTAATTTTCTTTAGTAGTAGAAAATCATAGTGAAACCCAAATAAAATTAATTTCTCTACGCGGGAATAGAGATAAAGTTCAGTGCTAGTACATCACAAACTTTGGTGGTTACAAAAAAATGAAAGCGCGAACTTCCAATAGAATTAACAGAAGCAGTTTTCCAAAACTTTATGCCCATCTTGATTCTTGGCGTGCTATAAATTCATGCTTGCTTGATGTCGAATAAAAGAATAACAAAAGAAGCATGCCCTTCGTATGTACTACGTACTTCCTCAGTACAATGCATCTCTTTTGAGTAGTGAGCTTATGCAAGATATACAGGGAAATAAGAGGAGAAATTATGAAGCATCTCCTTTGAGTGTTACAACAAAATCGATTGACCAATGAATGATCATAATAACACACAATTAATTAGTGGCACCGTTAAAACAATCAATCTCATCAGCAAGAATCAACTCAGGGAAGCAAAAAATAAAAGAAATTAGCAAAAAAAAAGAGAGAGTTAATTAAATTGTGAATTATCCCACCCTAGCAATGCAATTGCAAATTTGCAATGCTGCCTGCATTACGTAAGTACGTGGCTCCTACATGCACATCTCGCTCCCCCTCACCTCCTCGTCGTCCTCGCCGTCGCCGCCCATCGCCGGCGACAAGCCCACCCCGACGTCGCCGCCGCCCCTGGTCGTCGACGACGACGTCTGGGCGCCTCCACCGGCGCCGGGGCCGCCGCTGCCGCCGCCGCCGCCGCCGCCGCCGGCCTTGTGGTTGTGCATCCACACCTTGAAGACCTGCCGGTTGACGCCGATCTCCCGGCAGAAGCGCGCCACCTCGTCGTCCCCGGGCGCGCGGCCGGGCTCCCGCTTCGGCATCCGCCACCCGAGCCGCTCCGCGAACCGCAGCATCCGCGCCTTCTGCTCCTCCGTGAACTTGGTCCGCGTCCGCCGCCTCCCCCCGGAGCCGCCGCCGCCGTCGACGCCGCCGCCGCCGCCCACCGCTCCTCCCATCGCCGCCATGTGCATGTATCCCGGCGGCCCGCCTCCACCGGGGGCCGGCAGCATTGGCGCGACGCCGACGCCGGCGCCTCCCGCCCCTCCGGCGGCGGCGGTGGCGCGGCCGTCGAGGAAGTCCTTCCGGTGGAAGTTGCGGTGGCAGCCGCACGCCGCGCAGAGCAGGCCCGCCGGGTGGCCGTCGTCGGGGGTGTACTCGCAGCAGCCGTCGTTCGCGTAGGTCCCCAGCTTCGCCGCGTGGTTGCGCATGCACTCCCTGTACACCTCCCGCGGCCGCTCCTGCTGCTGCTCCATTGCTGCTTCTTCCTCCTCCTCTAGTCCTCTCTATCTCGATCTGTCTCCGCCTCTCTCTGATCTACTTCTACTGCAGCTGCGATGTGGCGCGGTGAGCAGCAGCAGCTGGGCGCATGCAACGCGGTGCTTCGCTTTGCTAGGGTCTATGTGAGCGAGACGCCGAGAGCTATCGATGGCTAGCTAGCTGTGACTTTTTTGTGGGAGCTGGGTTGCATTGCACTTGCACACATGCGCGTATGGCTATCAGCGCCATGAGTAGCGGCAGCACTAGTAGAGCTGTAGTATCAAATGTATCTCATGATGTGTGGGGATGAAACGGGAGAGGGTGTTTGTTGTGGCTGGCCAGTTGGGAGCACGTCGATAAAAAAAAAAAGTTTGCTTTGCTTGCGATCTTCGCAGTTCTGGATTTGCTACGGACAGCACAGGCAGGGGCAGCTCACTGTTTGACTTCTACGGGGCTCTAATTGTTTTGAACAGAATCTTTTGAAGGTTTGGGTAGTCCATCATGTTTTGTTTGTATTAGAGATCTAGTACACTCTTTATAAGTTTTGGTTTAATTGGATGGGACGACGACTTGTTAATATCGTTACAGACTTACAGTGACAGGGCTCATTTGGTAGCAGAAGATCAATATAACGATTCTAACATTAAAATTTCTAAGTGAACGAGGGATGTGTTGAATTTCTAATAGAGTATAAGTAGAAAAGCCTCATGGGTTGTCCTAATAAAAAAACACAATTTAAATTTTCAAATTTAATTTCGAAGTTTAGTTTAAGATATTTTCAACGTAGTTTCTTTTTAGCATTGAATTTTAAATCGTTAATAACACACATATAAAAGTTTTACCTGTAAATTAGTTTTTATTTTCTAATAAACCTCATTAGAATATGTGAGCAATCGATGAGGCTGTAAAACAACATGAAAGAATATTTGAACCTTAATCTTCTTATAGCATAGAATTATTTATTTTTTGTTACGTGCTTTTGGCTTTACGATAATTGGGCAAAAAAAAAATATGCCTTGAATCAAATCAAATATTACCAAACTAACCCTTTTACCAAGCACTCCCGATTATGTAAATATCAGTAGTTCTATAACAATTCGAACGTTCCACCGTTGTGTTACTATAATTTGTTTGTGGGGGAGTGGGGACCTTAACTTGCCGTTTCCGGATACATCCTTTCTGCCTTGGTCATACGCCCCCATGTACCCGGAATGGCTACAAAACGGTGTTCATTATGTTATCCTGCCCGAGCTCACCGATCGAGATGATACTGATTAGGAGGAAAATTAATCAACTAATCAGCATCGGAAATGGGGTTGTGAGACCATGGCATTCATGCAACTATGCAAAGAGATATAGTAAAATGGAGCCAGCTTGTTCCCGGTGACGTACTAACGTGATTTCTTTCGTCTTAACAAAGTACTATAGTCCATTATTGCATAGTAGAAAATAGGAGTATTCTAGTGTAGGGATACAGAAACATGTGGTACTTGTAGGCGCTAAATCCACTTGTCGACGTGGATGCTCTATGTTTCTCCCGCGTGCCAGTGAATAATTTAGCTACAAAAAAAACGCTAGCGATCCAATGAGACCCACTCCGTTTTGCCGTTGGGCTAGCTTAGCTTGTTTTTTTTTTCTTAATCTTTGGCTCTTTTGGTTTCTTCCCAAAAGGGTATCAACTAGGAGGAGGAGGAACTCGGTGGTCCTCGCTCTCGCTGCCGCTGCATGCTGCAATATACAAATAATAATGATTGTATTAACAAAGATATCTGGTGACAAAAATCTAGTCGAAAACCCAGACGATTAGCTCGTGGTTAACGAACTATGGCCGCGTTTAGTTGTTTTAGAAAAGAAAAACGTATAAAGACACACATTTGAAGTATTAAATGTAGACTTATAACAAAATAAATTACAGATTCCGCACGTGAACTGCGAGACGAATCTGTTAAGCCTAATTAATCCATCATTAGCAAATATTTACTGTAGCACCACATTGTCAAATTATGACGTAATTAGGCTCAAAAGATCCGTCTAACAATTTACATGCAAACTGTGCAATTGATTTTTTTATCCACATTTAATACTTTATGTATGTATCTAAATATTTGAAATATTTGGTGTGATGGAAAAGTTGAAAGTATTATGTTTTGGAACCTGAGAAATCTTGTGGTTTTCAACCGCGACGGTGTTTGCCGTATGGGTGGTATTCGTGAGCAGCGAATGCGTCCAAGGCGGAGGCGACAACGAGCAGCAAACAGCGCGCGGCCACCGTCGTCAAACTGATGACGCGCGCCCCCTGAAATCCCTGCGATGAAATCCCTTTTCGCTGCCCATATCTGAACCCCATGCCCGTGCCTGCTGCTGCAACCTTGCACGCGCGGTGCTCCCCTCCCTCCTCCCCTCTCCCATCTGCATGCGCGCGCGCGCGGCTGGAAGCTTGGATGGATTAGCGGTAGCACATGGTGTCGCGCCGGCGTGTCCCTGGCTGGCCCGCGGCGCGCGGTGCGTGCGACCAAACCCACACGCGCCCCCGGCCCGCGCGGCATGGGATGGGAGGAGCCAGCCAGCGCCCAGCGACACGCAACGTGCGGTGGGAGGAGGCAGATCTTCGCCTCGCCCGCTCGGGAGGGAGAACGGACTGATGCTCCGGAACTGATCAACCATTCACAACCGTCTCGCTCGTCGTGGGGATAAAGATTTGCAAAAGCTTACGGTTATCTTAGTTATCATGTATGATAATTTTCTTAATTATTAAGTATACTATGATAACTATATGATTTTCACGGTAACCAATCATATGGTTACTATGATAACCGTTAAACCGTGAAGGACGATAACCGTACCTAAAACGGATTAATAAACTATGCTATTATTATAGTAACTATTAAATCTTGGAGCGACGGTAACCATAACCGTACCTAAGACGGTTTAATAAACTATGGTATTATTATGGTAACTATTAAGTCAGTGACGGTAACAACACCTAAAACTATTTGGAAAACTCTCGTTGGAATCTAGGAGCAGCACGGTAAAATATTTTGCCACGAAGCGGCTTTGTCTGATCCGGATGGTGAATTGGTGGTGGTAAAAGCAGGCATCGGCAGCGGCAGCAGGTGAGCTTTTCGCGAGGTGGAAAGACGTGCTGCTGATTGATGAACCGGCCGGCGACCTGCAGCGGCAGCTGGTGAGCTAGTGCGACCGCCTTTCGCCGCGGATGCCCTTTGAGTTTTGACTCGGATGGGAAGGGAGGCAGGTACTAGTACTAGCTCGGTGTTGACCGCTGGTGACAAACATGAGCCACATGGGAAGTGGTTAGTACTAGCTCTAGCTCGGAGAAGTACAAAGGGCTTGTTTGGTGAGGCATCTATAAATCGGGTGCAGACTATTATTTCATCAAGTAAATCGAATATGTTTTACTAAGTAGATAAAAATATTTTAGTCTTTTAAAAAAACTGAAACACAACTAGATCACCTCATAGAACATTTTGCTACAACATATAAAACAAACAGTTTTCAAGAAATCAGATGTTGTTTTAATCTATATAAAAACAATGTTTTAGCAAATTGCGAAATAATGTTTCAATTCACTGTAACATTTGATTTTACATAGTGAAACATCACGAGTACACTAGCTAAAATATTGTCGGTGGAAAAAAATAAAAATGGATTCCCTTAATTAATAGAGTGTTTCCGTAATATACAGGTAATCTGTTGCAAAGGTGACTGTGGTGGGGGCGCTTGGTGGGGGGCGGCTCACGAGCATGGGAGACGCGGCAGAGCGCGGGAGGCGTGGGCACCCAACTTTCTCTGCTGCGATCGGGCACGGCGCGTAGGATTTTCCCTTGTTTGTTTGCATTGCAGCCATGTTAAACTATTGGCAATGTTAAATTATGGACAAGTTTTTGCCAATATTAATATTTTGATAATATTTGTGTGCTATTGATGAGTATCGATAGTAAATCAAACATTACTAAAATTACTGTTTAAAATACTAATATTTTTGGTATGGCAAGTTTTTTCTTCAAACCAAATCAGCCCAAAATGACTGCTACTGTTCTAGCGTGTCAAACTGTGAAGCGTTCACTATCAGTCACAGATTCCAGTACTAGAAGTACCAAGTACCAACAAGATGGATGGAAATGGGGTAGAAATCGTGGCCGACGGATCACGCATTCATGCACACGCAGCTGGAAGGTTGGAGGGTAATAGTTCTAAACAGGGCACCTTTTGGAAACGAAATTGTTGACGGTAGGGACTTTTGTCTGCTTGATCTAAAGCTTAAACCGCTAAGACGTGACTTTGCAACCATCTAAACAGGGCATTTCGCGTCCTTCAACTGTTCTACTAATTATCTATCTAGTGCCTTCTTTTCTTTCAGACTATGATAACACATGTTTTCTTCCCCTCTTAGTTTCTGGATAATATTGTTTTTTTAGAGCATAACTAATAAATATTGTTGTGATGTGGTACCTCTATATGTGGACAAATTATTCTATAGAATAGGTGGGATCACAACAGCACGTTACTACAGATGCTTGCTCAAATTTAAAAGGAATTAACAGACCCTGTGTCGTTTTAAGAGAACCTAATTAAGAGAGATAATTAAGGATCCTCTTCTAAAGAACATAATCAAGATTTAAGCGAGAATGCGAGATACACTGAACGTGTGTTGCTCCTTGGCCCATGCATCTCCTGTGTGTATCGCCAGGAGGAGGCAGCAAGACGTGACAAGGGAAGCACGTTCTTGCTTGCACGCACACACAGCCAGCCTTTAAAGTTAGTAGCTTCACGTGGTCCGATGTAAGAACGTACGTCGTTTTGGGCAGCGACACGTTCTTTAAAACACACTTTAACTTCTTTTTACTATAAAAATATTTATTGAAAAGTGATATATGTATACTTTTATGAAAATATTTTTCAAGACAAATTTATTCATATAATTTTTATATTTTCAAACTCAACAACTTGAGAGTCATTCATGATTTATATTTTTAAGGGTTGACTTAAACATTATCTTCCATGACTTCTCTACGAGTATAGGGGAGTACACGGGAGATCTCATCTCGATACGTTGCACCACCTCTGTGGCTTCTTCGGAATGTCATCGTGGTTAGCAGTTGCCGCATCCTGCACACACACGCATGCATGCATCTCGTATTAACCTGCAAAAACTCGGATTTGTCAACGTAAGATTGCTGACCAGAGAGAGGTCATGTCTGAGATTCAGAGATCTCAAAATTAATTAATTGGCCCCTTTGTTTGGCTCGAGTTGAGCTGGGATCGACATCATATGCGTCGATACTCTTATAAATACAGCTGCGTGTAGGATTACATGGTTAGATATTGTCGACATTGCTGGAGGAATTGAGCAATGCTTGTTTATACCGGTTTGATGTTCTTGTAGCCTCGCAAGGGCACAGTCCTTGTCACGAATATTTAGACTATTTTTAACCCAAAAACTATTTATTAGTTTCTACATTTATCCTGTCATACAGGTATTATGGTATTATGTATAGAAAGTATATATCCAATGGACTTCTCTATTTTTATTCACATATTTTTCTTATTTTCATTCCTGCTTCTGGTGTAGAAATGGGTTCTTACATAAGAAATGATTTTTCATCTTTTCATCTCTATGCTCCTTAACTCTCTTGTTACATTTGATTTTTCTTATGTAACAGTGGATTTAAAGCTATGGGTACTAGATGACATGTAGGGTCAGGGATGGCCTTAGAGGATGGACAAATTGTCAGTAATATTTCTATTATTTTCTCTATTTTAAAATATAAATACTTAATTGTAGAGTGTTCCACGTAATATTACTATAAAACTATGCCAATTATGTCGGTGGATAGGAGGTGAGGGTTGTGGAGATGCGATGTATTTAGGATCTTTGTCACCACGAAATGTTAGAAATATCTATCTTTTGGAATACAGGGAGTGTATCGTTTTTAAAATGTACTTCTACCACTCTACTTGGAATTTTTACAATTTGGTCATTTTTAAAAACTTATTTCACAATAGACCCTTGTAAAAACTTATCCTATAATTTTTTTTTTGCACGTCAGAGTCGCTAGTGCCGTGATCCAATGAGACGGCACCAACATTTCTGGTGTTGTCCCCTGCCATCGTGGTGGGCCGACGCTGACGTGGCAGGGGGAGCGTGCCAATAAAATACTTCTACCACTCTCTAATGTATTCTAATTTATTCATATAAACTATAGATATTTATACGACGATACATAGAATTGAATATTATCTGAAAGAGTTCTATAGTTTGTTGAGGAAAAATCTCGTAAATTCTAAAAATTAGTTAAACAACTTGATGTCATAGTAATTACTAGTGACTAATGTAAAAAAAATTACTAAATAATAATATTAATATGTCACGATTACTACTACTTCCTCCATTTCATATTATAAGTCATTTTAATTTTTTACAAAGTCAAACTTAGTTAAGTTCGACCAAGTTTATATAAAAATTATTAACATCTACAACATTAAATTAGTTTCATTAAAATAAACATTTAATATATTATGATAGTATGTTAATTTTTATTTAAAAATATTTATCTATTTGATTAAAAATATTAGTTTAAATAACATTTATGTAAAAAGGAGTAAAACGATTTAAAAAGGTTAGAAAAGATATAAATATCTCATATTTCCAGGTGGCCAAGTATCAGTGCTTAATTATGCCTAAGAATCGTGATGGGTGCCTCAAGGATATTTCCCCGTCCACACCATGTCGAAATTTTGATGCCTATGTAAGAAATGAAATTACCCTCGCCATTTTGATGCCTATGTCGTGTGTGGTTTATCCTCAGTAGGGGTGAAAACAGTAATAAATATTCACGGCTGACCGACGTTCGTTTCCGACTTCTACCAGCCGAGCCATATAGAAATGGTAATCGATCGAAACGGAAATAGAAATGGTAAACAAATGGAAATCATTTTGCTATTATAACGATTGTTTCAGTATTCTTGTGAAAATTACTGTTTATTTATAATATAATAATTATCGTAATTCTAAATATGTTGATATTTATTAGGTATGTCTCTACTTTGACCCACAGTTTAGGGACTGATTAACTCTTCAATCAAATCCCTAACTTGAGTGTGTGGCTAAATGAAGTTAATTTATAATTGATATAGTATAAGTTCAAATTTATTTATACGTATCAAGTTAAAAATATGTTTATATAGTTTAACATTTTTATTGAGGACAGCTAGCGCACGGGATACCTGCAAGACTAAAGTCACGGGATAATTAACACTCGATAAATTAATATATCTTTCCAATCGTGTCACATGTTGTCCACACGATTCCTCGTTACTTTCCCCTACCGGATCCTCCTCGGTCTCACGCGCCTCCGCGCGCGATACCTCATCGGCGGAGCGCCGCCGCGGTTAGCCGGAGCAGCAATGCCCTCTTCCTCCAAGATCCTCTTTGGTATCGTGCTCCCCACGTCTTGAACCAATGCTTAGCGATGCCGAGAGTGACATCGGTTGCGGCAATAGTAGGGAACAAGGATCGAGTCGAGGGGAAGGGAGAAGAGTAGTAGGGAACAAGGATTGAGCCGAGGGGAAGGGAGAAGAGGAGAGAAGGCGTGTGGTGCGTGATACCTCGTAGCCAGCTATGATACCTGATATCTCGCAACCAATCATGATATCTGATACCTCGTAGCCAACCATGATACCTCGCAGCTAACCATGATACTTGATACCTCGCACCTCGCAGGTATCAGGTATCAGGTTTGATACTTATGGGCACCAGCCATGATACCATAGTTACTAAGTATGGTACCTATAGTTATTAAGTCTGATACCAGATGTACTAGATATGGTACCTACGAGGTACCGACTGTAAATAATACATCGCGCGACATACCTGCACACACTCTAGCAATGAGCATGATGGCTCACCATCACGTTGCCGCCAATGAAAGCTCCAAATCCAGAAGCTTCATTGGTCACTCCCCTCCATCACCACCAGCAACGCGCTTAGAATAAGGAGGCCGAGAAGCTCACGCTGGTTAGCATACTTCCCGACAACCTCCCTCCTTACTGGTTGTCTCCTTCTGCCATGGGAGCTAGATCTAATGGGTGCCTATGCCTCAAAAGCATGAGACGGAGGATGAGGCAATAGGACCTTGTAACCAACGTGCACTCGGGGTAGATCCAACAGTAAGGGTGAAGGGGAGTGGATCCGTTTTCGAGGGACTGCTTTGATGCCGCTATGCCTGCATAGATGAGCTCTCTACAACATAGAGGAGGAGGGAGAGAGAAAAAGGAGGACTACATAGGAGAAGCGGAGGAGAAAGACGCAAAATCAGAGAGAGAAGGCGAATAGATAAGAACGAAGCTTTACCCACTTATTCTATTTTCACGTGATACCGTTGACTATTTTTCTCTTTTTTATTTGTCGTCGGTTTCCGATTTGTACGGACATTCTTCAGTTTTCGGTCTCTGATTTTTGTTTTTATTTCCAGAATTTACCATTTTCGATTTCGCTTGGGGGAAAAATATGGATGTGAAAATGATTTTGGTTTCTTTCAGCCCGTTTTATCCGGTAGCCCTAAGTTAAGATATGAGTGACCCCCCTCCTCGTCAGTCGTCACTCTGCCCTTGCGCGCCGCCTCCGCCTCCGCCGACGCCGATCCCCATCTATCCCGCGAGCGAGCACGCCGCCGTCGTTCGTCCTGCCGCATCCTGGTGAGCGCATCCTCCGCCACCGCCGATCCCCATCCATCGCGCGAGCAGGGTCGCCGCCGTCGCTCGTCCTGCTGCTTCCGCCGCATCCGTCCTCTTTCCCATCTCTCTCTCTCGCACTCTACCCACGCCGGCCTTTTTCTCGAACTTGCGTTAACCCTAGCTTCTGTTCTAGAAATTTGCCTTAACCTTAATACTAATGACAGTTTGATGGCTCCCAAAAAGGTTTGGGGGTTCAACTGAACCCCCCCATGTCCTATGTTAGATCCGCCACTGGTAATTTGTAATCAGCAAGTCGCCGGTCAGTGGTCGGACTGATGGAGGAGGGAGTTGCATTTCTTGGAAACCATTTTCAGGGAAGGTTGAGATTGAGCTTGGATGTCTTGAAACTGTGTGCTTATAAAGAGAAAGACCGATATATCGCATATCATCATCAGACATTTCACATAAGTTACATATACACTTCTGATTTCTGTAACCTTCACCAAATTGAGGTCAATATATATACTACATATAGCTAGTGACTTGCCTTCAGGAAAAAAAAAAAGAGCTAGGCATGCTTACATATAGGTAGTACAGTATATATTTTAGTAATGAATATCGGCATATTGCTCCCAAAAGTATCTAACATTCAGACATCAATTCAGGCAGCAAAGCCTGCAGGAACTTAATCATGTGTAAATTATGTAAAACAGATTTTGTAGGAAGCTGGAAAAAGGATGCAAATTCGTTGAGCCTGAAATGTTATAATAAGTAGGGTAATTATATGCGCATCTACATTTTCTTCTCATTTCATTTCATTTCTTTCTGTGGGCATATTGGGGCAGGGCTTGGGTCGGCGGTGGTGACCCAGAGGCGAGGCGGAGGCTCGGAGGCGGCGTGCATCGGAGGCGAGGTCCACGACCAAGCGGTGGCGGCGTCTTGCTGCGTCCCCGCCCTCGGTGGCACGGTGCGGAGGTGCTGGCGTCCTGAGAAGAGGTGACATTCTTCCTGTTATGAATTTTGCACTTGAATTTGCGTGGGTTTGGTGATCACGCATGATAGTATGTACTGTGTTGAATAATGCTTTGTGAACTGGAGAGGGAAGTTATAATTAATTTTCTATATTTTTGGTTGATATGTAAATAGAAAGTATATGTAGATGTTGCTTACTATTATAAATAGAATTGTCTGTGGCGATTACTGCTTTTATAAATTGATAACTTGCATTGGTTTGCTTATTAGTGTGCTAAGTTTTGAATCCCTTGCTAATTTCTCATGTTGGGAAATCATGCTCTTCTGTTTAAACGCTACCGTTTCAGGATGGGGGTTACTCTTACTTTGATCTGGGCCTTCAGTAATACTATGTGCTTTCTCTATATTTTGTTATCATTTGTGTAAGGCATAATGCCAGTCTACGGGTTGATACACTAAGGCTTTATAACGCCATCCAACTGTTCTACAAAAATCATTGCATGCTGCTGTTTTTTTACTAGCATCTATTTACCTTCATTGGGTAACAGTTTGGTCTTGATATCATTATCGCGTGACTGATAGAAAAGCTAGGCTACCTTTGGCCTCTTAATCTACTCTCTCATATAGTTTACTTCTGATCAGGTCCAATCGCTGGTAACTAGACACGCTCCTGTTGGTCACCGGATCTTGTTGAGCAGGTGCATCCACTGCAATGATTGCCCTCAGCTCATACTCCTCTCTGGCCTCCTTGTGGTCATGGGTCCTGGAACATATTGCACCATGCAAGCTCCTCTGTTGAAGGACAATGGAAGAATAACTGGATCACTTTGCAGTTGAAGGGCTGTAACCACAGCACTTCAGTACTAAAACTCGCACTACTGAGCACCTGTAGCTCTGAGCTGGTTAGTCCATCTTTAATCCATAGCATATTTGGATAGTGTATACAATCTTTAGAAATTGTCCATGTTCACACCATACCTAGACTATTAATTTGCTATGTTAGTGGAGGCTCTAAATTATTTGGAGCTCAATGCCATACCACAATGGTAAGTGCTTTAACATGTATGAAATTGTTGTTTGAATGACAATTAGACACAAAATTTGCCAGACTTAAAAGCAGATGAGATATGTGGTTTTGCCTTTTCATAGTTTGATTCTACAATATGATGCCTTATTTCCATGCAATTAGAATCTGACTAACATCGTATGATTATTAACCACCTTGAGAAAACCTAGATCTGTGTATTCTTATCTTTGCCAATGTTATATTCTCAGACAGCAAAAGCCATTGGAGGTTTCCTTGATGACACCTAGTTGTTTCATAAATTTATTTAGTTGCACCCTGAAGCCTCCAATAGCTATGAGCAATAATTTAAAAGTAGTATCTCTTTTATTTATGCAATTAGCCAGTTCATCTTATTTTTCCAGTGAGCATTTTGCTTATTTTGGTTACCAAAGAGACTTCTGCTGTTCCATTTTTTTCCAGAGTATATGACCTCATTTTTGAAACAGACTTCCTGGTTAATGTGTGGGTCGGCACTGTTGAAAAGTTTTTGTGATGGACAATGCCTCGAGTGAAGATAATTTGTTGAGGGACAATCTTGTTGATCTTAATGATGATTATACTGAAAATCAGATGGCATTTGATGTCAACAGTGAACCAGTTGACATGAATAATACTTCCAGCAAAGCGAATCTGGAAAATAGTGAACCTTTTGTTGGGATGGAGTTTGAATCAGAAGAGGCTGCAAAGGTGTTCTACATGGCTTATGCTAGTCGAGTAGGTTTCTCTGTGCGCATTAGCAAGTCCCGACGCTCAAGGAATGATGAGTCTATTATCATGCGCCGTTTTGTGTGTTCAAAGGAAGGTTTCCACCACAAGAAGCAAACTGACACTGGCAAGAGAAAGAGAAAGCGTGCAATAATAAGGGAGGGTTGCCATGCGATGATCGAGGTTAGTCAGAAATATTATGGGCGGTGGGTTGTGATCAAGCTCATCAAGGAACACAATCATGCTGTTGCAGCTCCAAGCATAGTGAGATACGTTGCGCCTGAAGAATATGCACAACTAGAACCTTTTGCAGGAATGGAATTCCCTTCTTATGAATCTGCCCAAACATTCTACTATGCGTATGCTAGCCGTATGGGCTTTGATGTACGTATCAGATTATCCCGCCGTTCACCAAAGGATGAGACATTTGTAATGCGGCGCTTTGTTTGCACAAGGGAGGGGGCTACACCGTGCGAAGAAAATGAGAACAGGAGAAAGAGAAACCGGGGTGTTCCAAGGGAAGGTTGCCAAGCGATGTTTGAGATAGTGAAGAAGGATCAAGATAAATGGGTTGTTTCGAAGCTTTTCTTGGCACATACACATGAGCTGGCCAATGTACCAAACAAGGTGCACTACATTCAGTCAAACAGTGAGGTAGTTGTTCTTGCAAAAAGTAGTGTTCTTCGAGAGAATTCAATTGCTCCAACCTTGAATTCACCTCTAGCAGACCTAGGGAGGAATTTTGAAAAGCAGGCGACAAATGATCAAGAAATAAGAGAACCACGCCGTAATGCATTTGGGTTGGATGATACGCAAAAGCTTCTTGGATACTTCAAGCGGCTGAATGCCGAGAATCCCACATTTTCATATGCATTTCAAGTCGAGAAAAATGATTGCTTAACCCATGCCTTCTGGGCTGATGCCAAAGCAAGAACATCGTATTACTATTTTGGAGATGCCGTAACACTCGAGACATCTTTTGTTGAGAATAATGACCTTTTGCCATTAGTTATGTTTTCTGGTGTCAATCATCACTTGCAACGTGAAATGTTTGGTTGTGCATTATTAACTGATTTCACAGAGGCTTCCTACATTTGGCTCTTTCAGAACTGGATTGCAGCAATGGGTTCACACCATCCTACGTCACTAACAACGGTTTATAATGAAGCAATTGGTTCAGCAATAGCAAAAATATTTCCACAAACGCACCATCTGTATTTTACTGCAGACATATTAAAGAGATCCAAGGACATTTTGGCTGACATATATTTTAGGCATGTTTCTTTTGAAAGAGAATTTTATGTGTGCATCAATGAGCCTGAAACAATTGAAATGTTTGAGTTAAGTTGGAAGAAAGTCCTTGATAAGTATGACTTGCATGACAACTCATGGCTCCAGTCTCTGTACAGAATTCGGCAAAAATGGGTTCCTGTATATTTCAAAGGTGTATTTACTGCTGATCTTTCAGCATCTCAGAGACCTGAAAGCTTGAGAAACATCTTTGAGAAGTACTTCAACAGAAGAACAGCTTTACCAGTTTTCATTTCATTGTTTGAGCATCTGATGGCCGGTTGGTCAGAAAGAGAAGCTGTGGAGGATCTGGCCACATCTTTTACCAGACCTGTCCTAAGAACCCCCTCAAACATGATGAAACAAGTGTCAGAAATATACACAACAACTGTGTTCAACATTCTTGAGGAAGAATTCATTGGATCTTTAGGCTATTATATCTCTAGTCTTGACAATGATGGGTTGATTGCTGTGTATAGTGTCACAAAGGAGGATACTGAAGCCACATGCAGAGTCAGGTATGATACTTCTGGCAATATAGCTAAGTGCAGCTGCTGCAAGTTTGAGAGTTGTGGTATCTTGTGCCGGCATATACTAAGAGTATTCTTGGCCCTTGATGTACGCACCATACCAGATGTATACATATTGAAACGGTGGACAAAAGAAGCAAAGAATGGCTTTGTGTTGGACGAATGCTTGCGGTACAGTGAGCTTCACCGTGATGCCCTTAGATATGCAAGGGAAGGATCAACGTCTGGGGAAGTTTTTACCTTTGCACAACAAACTCTTCAGGTTGCTTTTGCTGAGGTGGTTCAAATGAAACAGGAAACTTTTAGCCAATGTACAATCCGATGAACTTTGATGCTATACAGATTGAGTAAAAGATAACTCTTCCAGTGCCGCCCTGGTTATCTTGTCGATGAAATTTTGCATGAACTTCCTGCTTCTAAGTAACATATGTGTTCTAGAAAAGGTTAAAATGTGCTTTTGTAGATGTAAAAATGATTTCAGAGAGAGCCTCGATTTGCTGCCGCTTCGTTCCTTAACCTCATATCTATACCCTTTTACCGCTCAAGTAGCAAGCAAGATTTCCAGATAATATGAACAGTTAGTATAGTATACTCTATATAGCCTGGTCTGATAATATATAAACAGCCAGCCTGGTGATTGGTGTAACAATTTGTGATGACATCTGCATAACTTGAAAGATGGAAATACATAAAGTAATTTTAAAACAAAGGTCATGTACAGATTTTAAAATCTTGTCAAGTCAAAACGTACAGAAGGCGAGGAAAAAGAGTGATTTACTATAAGCATGATCATCCTTTTTTTTCTTTCATTTTCTAACAAAATTGAAGTGCTGACACACAACGCGCACACAAACCATAGAAAGCTTGCACTCCTCTTCCACTGTGTTGTGTACACAAACCATAGAAAGCTTTACATTCCTCTTCCATTGAAACTTAAAAAATTGGCAGGATCATGTTCTTTAACAGAATGCCACATTTTACCTTGGAGATAAACAGAATTGTGCTCTTTCTACACGCTAACATGTTGAACTGAAAACACTTGGTTGAAGACAGGCAGCCAAGCCACGAACCCACGAACATAGGACCCCCACTGTACCAAATATTCTTGTGTAAAGAAACAAAAGCTTCTCTGATCCACATGGTTCCATTTCCCCTCTCAATTTGTTTAAGGAAAAGTGAAAAGATTATCACTTCTACAGGGGATGTCTAAGCTGCGCCGTACAACTTTTAAGCGGCAAAGCGTGCTCGTGTGCTGCTAAAGCCTGACGATGAGAATATATCTGATGCTGTGATGCATCTTGCATCATGCTGGCACAATAGCCAAGAAAGAAAAGTATCAGAAGTGTGTGTGACATGTCATTAAAATATCGAACAGCAAAGGCAAAGTGGAAGTTACGTGATGTCGAACATCACAATACAAACTCCCATGCACTAGATCACTGATGCACAAGACAGAAGAAAAGAACATTCATGCGAAAATACTGGGATGATAACTTCGATGTTATTCATTTCATAGAATAATCGCAACTCAAAAACAACCAGAACACGTATTTTTTCTGGTACCCTCATCAGGCATCTGATTAAATTTGAATAAACCGAACATATGTGTCCAAAATCACAAGTGAGAACCACAGGTAGCAATAGGTATTACAGTCTTTGAATAGAAGAAAATGATAACAGATAGGCCGGTTGAAAACTTTGTCCACGCTAATGAAGAAACAGCAACAAAAAGAGAGAAACAAGCAGGAGGACGGCGATAACAGCTCCTCTTGGCTTAGCATTCTTGGGTCCGAAGAATTAGAAGCATTTCCTGTGCACAATGGATGGGCCAGACTCGTCGTACTCAGCCTTGGCAATCCACATCTGCAACGGCAAGCAACATTGTAAGCAAATTGATCAAGTTCATGAGGTAAACACACTACATTGCTGCATTTGTATATTTACCTGCTGGAATGTGCTGAGAGATGCCAAGATGGATCCTCCAATCCAGACACTGTACTTCCTTTCAGGAGGGGCGACCACCTTGATCTTCATGCTGCTAGGAGCCAAGGCAGTGATCTCCTTGCTCATCCTGTCAGCAATGCCAGGGAACATAGTGGTACCACCACTGAGAACGATGTTGCCATATAGATCCTTCCTAATATCCACGTCGCACTTCATGATGGAGTTGTATGTAGTCTCATGGATACCCGCAGCTTCCATTCCTATGAAGGAAGGCTGGAAGAGGACCTCAGGGCAGCGGAAACGCTCAGCACCAATGGTGATAACCTGTCCATCAGGAAGCTCGTAGCTCTTCTCCACGGAGGAGCTGGTCTTGGCAGTCTCCATTTCCTGGTCATAGTCCAGGGCGATGTAGGAAAGCTTCTCCTTCATGTCCCTCACAATTTCCCGCTCGGCCGTTGTGGTGAATGAGTAACCACGCTCCGTCAGGATCTTCATGAGGTAATCAGTGAGATCACGCCCAGCAAGGTCGAGACGAAGGATAGCATGGGGGAGAGCATATCCTTCATAGATGGGGACAGTGTGGCTGACACCATCACCAGAGTCCAACACAATACCTGGGAAAAGGAAATTCAGTTATTCACAACTGTAGCACATCAAAATGTCAAAGCACTCCATGCCAACAGAATTAGGATGTTCAAACATGATTCCATTTATGAGAACTGCCTATGATTTTATTTTGAAAGCTATTATATAGTCTTGCTGTATGACAATTGAAGATTGCAGAACTAAATCTCATCTACATGTGAATGTCAAAATTAAAATTCATCCTCACAGCCTTTTAGTTCAGTGTCGAATGTGCTCACCTGTGGTACGACCACTGGCATACAGAGAGAGGACGGCCTGGATGGCGACGTACATAGCAGGGGTGTTGAAGGTCTCAAACATGATCTGGGTCATCTTCTCACGATTGGCCTTGGGGTTGAGAGGAGCCTCGGTGAGGAGGACGGGGTGCTCCTCCGGGGCCACACGGAGCTCGTTGTAGAAGGTGTGATGCCAGATCTTCTCCATATCATCCCAGTTGCTGACGATACCATGCTCGATGGGGTACTTGAGGGTCAAGATACCCCTCTTGGACTGCGCCTCGTCGCCGACGTAGGCGTCCTTCTGGCCCATTCCGACCATGACACCGGTGTGGCGAGGGCGGCCGACAATGCTGGGGAAGACAGCCCTGGGCGCATCATCTCCGGCGAACCCAGCCTGACACAAACCACCTCAGTTTTGCTACCAAGAAATGCAGCATTTCGGTAAACGGAAACCACCCTGAGATCCAAACAGCTTACCTTGACCATACCAGTTCCATTATCGCAGACGAGGGGCTGGATATCCTCGGCGTCAGCCATCTTCTACCTACAAAAAAGCTCCGCACGAGGCTGCATTTGTCACAAATCATGAAAAGAAAAACTACCGATGAACAATGCTGAGGGATTCAAATTCTACCCACAAAAAGAAGAAAGAAAGATCTAGCACATCTAAGCCTGACGAAGCAGCAGAAATATATAAAAATATAAACCATAGTGCCCTTTTCCCCTCTTCCTGATCTTGTTTAGCATGGCGGAAATTTTAAACCCCCCATCATCTCCCCCAACAACGGCGGATCGCAGATCTACATCCGAGAGCCCCATTCCCCGCGAGATCCGGGCCGGATCCACGCCGGCGAGAGCCCCAGCCGCGAGATCCCGCCCCTCCCGCGCACCGATCTGGGCGCGCACGAAGCCGCCTCTCGCCCACCCAAACTACCAAGGCCAAAGATCGAGACCGAGACGGAAAAAAAAAACGGAGAAAGAAAGAGGAGAGGGGCGGGGTGGTTACCGGCGCGGCGGCGGCGGAGGGGGAGGGGGGAGGAGCTCGTCGTCCGGCAGCGAGGGGGGAGGAGGTGGAGGTGGTGGTGGTGGTGGTGGTAGGGTTGGGGGGATGGGAGGAGAGGGGGGGGTATGTATATAGTGGCGATGGGGGGCGTTTCTTTGGAAGCGGAGGGAGGGCCGGCCTCGTCGCTGGCTCGCGATCCTCCTCGCGTTTCCGGCCCCCACGACCCGGACCCACCTGCTGTTTTTTCTTTTTCTTTTTTTTCTTTCTTTTTTTTTTTTTGGCTGCGAGACGTGCGGTGCGTGCGGACAACTCACGGTGATAGTGGGGGGGTGTGGAGACTATTGTCCAGTTGGCTGGACTGGGGTGGGTTGGGTTGGGTTGGGTTGGGCTGGGCTTGCTATGGATCGTGGATAGCACTTTGGGCTTTAGGAACTTTAGGGGTTGTTTTTGTAAATGTTTTGAGTCTAAGTTTATCTTTTATTTTTACTAGAAAAAATACCCATGCGCTGCAACGGGGGAAAGCTATTTTAATCTTATTATTGTTCATTGTGAGAATTCGCCTGAATATATATTTTTCTCAAAAATTATGTCAAATTAGCATATGGGTTTTTTTAAAGATATTTCTTATACAAATCCCTCTGTATTTACAAAAGCAAACGAACTTAAAACCCGACTCAAATACAGATATGCATTTCCAAAAGCGAATAAACTTAAAAACCAATTCATACAAAAATGACGTATCAAAGTACCGACAAAAACATCCTCAATTTTTATAATAGTAGAAAAGAGTAAATTTCACTTTGGGCCACCTTTTATTACCGATATTTTACTTTATACCACCTTTTAACTGATGTTTTCACTTTTGACCAGGTAATCTTACCTTTGTTTTATTTTGGACTATCCCGACTCTCTTCTCAAGCATATGAATGACCTCGAGTATGCTAGCTACTATTCGTCGATAAATCTCCTTAGCTGTATGTAGACCATTTCTTTGACATGATAAATTGGATGTAGATGGAAAAAAGATTTGAGGGTGGTCCAAAGTGACAATAATAAAATTACTCGTTCTAAAGTGAAACATTGGTTGAAGGGTGGTCCAAAGTAAAATTTACTCTTTATTTTTTAAAGCGAACTTTGTGTAAGGCGATGTTTTTTACTCCCTAAACTTCGCTGGTTATGTACACCATTGTTGACATAGAGGCTAGGTTTTAATCGCTTATTTAAAAAAAATATTGTGTCAATATGATGTGTAGTTCAAATTTAAGACGTGAATAACATCTGTGGTGATGTGGCGAGAGGTGAGTGCACAATAAGTGAAGACTTGAATAGTTTACTATAGTTCCTACAAACCAGAATTTAGTAACTGCACACCGTTGACGATCCTTAAATATTGAATCAGGAAGTCAATTTTCGTTTAAAAGCAAATAAAATGAAACACCAGACATAGTGATAGGGTTTATTACTGACCATTTCTATAAAGTGTAATGAAATATTTGTATGCATATGATTATGTATGAAAATACATCCAACAAGGAAGAAACATATCTCTAGCCAATCAGACGCGATCACACGGATTCATTGGCCCACCTATAAGAGGAAAATCGACGCAATTCACCGATTATACATGCCAAGGTTCACATGACAATGACTCGGGCAAAAAAGATAGTGAAAGGCGGCTGAGGGATATCGGCCGAACCACTCTTACACGCTATCATCTCTACTTTTCACGTGGAGGATGCTCATTAAATGTTTAAGACGATGTGGTGAATCGACCTCAGTAACCATTATTAACCGTCTATAAATAGTGTGATCTTTCACTCTCTCAAGGTACACAACTCAAATGGAGATCTCTCACATTCATTCGAGGTATCTCTCTCCCGTAGCAACACACGAGCTTTCATATAGTTTTTTAAACACATTACAACCACATTAACCCTAAGACTCAAGAGGCACACATAACACATGATCAAAGGTGACATAGGAAAATTTTGATGCGATAACTATTCTACAAAATCTGCTGTAATAACTGTGCTCAAGAAGAATAAGACATATGATACGACAAGGGAACTTATATGGAGATGGTAAGTATGTGAGGAGTAAGTAGGAGGAAAAATTCTCCATGGTGGAGTAGTTGTTTTCTAAGACGTGACATGCTTTAGCAGCTAAGCACAACATTACATTGAGTGCTTTCAGTTATGTGTCATCTGTGAGGAAACGAAATTTGCTGAGCTGCAAACAAACTGTTAAACTATTACTAGCAACCTTACCATTGAGTATTTTTTTTTACTTGAAAATTGTTTCGAATAAACAGCAATGTCCCACTGCCACAAACAGAAATCGTGAAAGAATATCACAGTCGCCCGGCTCAGTTCGTTTCAGCAAATCGGGTGAGATTTTTTACAGCACGAAAAGTGATTGATTAATTAATTAATTATTAATAACTACTAAAACTTGAAATATAAATTTATTTTATTTATTAAAATTTTGTTTTTTCGAACGGTCAAGCATTTTCTGACGATTTATATATAAAAAAAGTACCCCATTTTAAAGAGTAAACGGGACCAAACCTTACAACTCATTGTGAATTAGAGAAAACCAGACGAAAACCACAACTATCACACAACACCATCAGCTAATCTAAGTTACCACAATAACTAGAACAGGACATCCGACCTCAACACCCTTACAACCAATAAAAGCCGCTAACAAGTCACAAGCTGGACGAATATATAGCTCCCACACACTAACATAATTGAAAACTTGTATCTTACCCAAACCGTTGTTTAATAGTTTTAAAAAATATCTACTTGAAAAATAAGAAAGTAAGGGGTTATTTAGATTAATATCATTTTAAATCATAGCTTTTTTGTAAAATTGTTAAGTATGTGTATCTATGTAGTTTTTTTTACCAAATCCTGGTAGTAAATGCATAAGAAATCATGCTAAAACTTGTAATATTGCATCGCCCTATGGTTTATTTTGGCTAGCACTAAGTATATTTATATGTACGCACTAGTAGACTATGGCCTTATTTAGTTTTCAAAAACATCACATCGAATCTTTGGACACATACATGGAGTATTAAATATAGATAAATTAAAAAAATAATTGTATAGTTAGGGGGGAAATCGCAAGACGAATCTTTTGAGCCTAATTAGTCTATGATTAGTCATAAGTGTTACAGTAACCCACATGTGCTAATGACGGATTAATTAGACTCAAAAGATTCATCTCATGGTTTCCAGACGAGTTATAAAATTAATTTTTTATTCGTATCTGAAAACCACTTTCGACATCCAATCAAACGTCCGATGTTACATCTAAAAATTTCTTTTTTGCGAACTTAAACAGGCCTATAATAGGTAGGTAACCGATCGCAACGTTTCATGACGGAGACAGGAATCGTGAGAAAGAATTCCAAAGCGATCGAAGTTTGCAGACTTGCCGTTCAGTCACAGCAAAAGAAGCCAAAAACTTGATCAAATTTCTGAGCAACTCCGCCACTCTTCTCCTCCGATGGCCACCGCCGCGCGGCTCCTCCCCAAGATCCAGTCCCCCGCCTCCCCGGCCGTCGCGGAGGCGCGGAGGCGCCGCCCCTCCAGTCTCCGATTAGGTGAGTGGGTGGGTTCGCGCTTAAGCTGATCTTTCTTGTCCTGATCGGCCGCCGGCGGCCGGCCAGGCATCCTCATAGATTATCTTGCTCGCGCCCGCAATGAATGGGATCGGCGGATCGCATGCAGGGGAACTGCTTGGGCGGGCATCCCATCCTACCTACCGAAAAATTCTACTACTCGGTAGTGATGGTGAAAGATTGATTTTGTGTGTGTTTCCTGTTTAATACAGTAGACTAGGAACTTGTACAGTTGTACTGTTGCCCTAACCATCTATTCGTCCAAGATAGCCATGTGCAGATTCTTATGTAGGGAGCTGTAATTGTTAAGTATGTTGAATGGTGTATCAGGAATGGAAATGAGCCTAGAATGTGCAGTGTTGCTTTCATGTTTGTTCTGTATATTTCAGAAACTTCAGAGGCTATTTTAACTGTCTTTTCTCCTTTGCAGGAGTTACTAGTGGACCCGCAAGAACTCTGAAGCAAAAGCTTGTTGCTAAGAGTGCTGTTTCTGTGGTGGAAGGTGAAAACGCATTTGATGGAGTAAAGCAAGATACTAGACCAATCATAGTTATAGATAACTACGATAGCTTCACGTATAATTTATGCCAGGTAAAGGGAACTTACTCATTGCATTACCACTAAATGAGCCTTTCTCTCAAAAGTATGATAACTCTGCCAATAGACCATTTTATTGTTCTTGCCATGTTCCTCGTAAAGACCGTTTTATCTTCAGTGAGTTTATTTAGAAATGACTTAATTGGGTATCTTTGACTTCTTCAGTTATAATCCTTGGTAACACCTTTATTTAGTGTTTGAACCATGCAAATGATTAACAAAACGAGAATATCCTGTTTGATGTTTCATAAAATCCAAAGTGCTTGATGGATAATTGTAGCTTCACAGAGAAATATATCTAATTGGCTTTTCTAGCAGAATAAACCATTGTCTTTGTTGATTAATCACATCAACAAACAAAGGACACGTTGTAAATCAATTTGTAGTATGGCATAGCATACATCAATCTTAGTTCTATGGCGCATCAAACAAACTCGGTTTCATGGAAATCAGAAAACAACTCTAGACCATGCTAAAAGGATAAATTACTGACTGAATGATACGAACCTGGAGTTTATTCCTCAAGCAAATATTCATCTATAATTTCCAAGTCAGTTCTATAACTTTAATACATGTCCTAATTAAGTTCCTTTTGAGCGGTCAGAAACCAAGTGTATTATCTTTATTGCTAATGCAGGTCTTTTGCATTTCATTACTTCTTTCTAATAAATTAGAATGGAAAAATTTAGGATTCCAGATTCAGAACGGAAGATATTGTAGAAGAAAATAAAAATAAATTAGGATTGAAGATCTTGACCTGCCTAAATCAACAGAAACTAAGGATCACAAACCTGCCATCAATTAATAATGTTATATGTGAATGTAAAAATGATATCCGACTTGCAAAATATGCAAAAAGAAACTCATTAGAATCTAAATGAATAGGCTGTTACATATTAGCATAATAAATGACTTCAGCTGGATTGCAGTGAACATTATAGAATTTCTCTGTTTGCAGTACATGGGTGAGGTGGGAGCTAACTTTGAGGTGTACCGCAATGATGATATCACCGTGGAAGAAATTAAGAAGTTAGTAAACATCCTTGTTACTTGTTAGTCCAAATTCGCACACTAATTTTCTGATTTCTATCAAGAAAATCACCTGCAGCATTTTGCTTGTTCCACAGGATTTCTCCTAGAGGAATACTCATCTCCCCTGGCCCTGGTCAGCATTTCTATTTGCTGTTTGCAATTCCATTCATAGCATATGAGATAATATAGTGCTCAATGTAATTACACTCTGTTGCATGGCAAGCCTAAGATTTTCCTCCTTTTTCTTTTGAAAGTGCAGGCACACCTCAAGATTCAGGAATATCATTGCAAACAGTTCAAGATCTTGGACCTTCTACACCTTTGTTTGGGGTTTGCATGGGTTTGCAGTGTATTGGGGAGGCATTTGGAGGTTCGTACATGCAGAAGTTCTTCATTTAAGTACTGCATTTAGACTTAACCCTTTCTTCCTGTTGCTTCATGAAAATCTGCTGCACATTTGTAGGGAAGGTTGTTCGTTCTCCTTATGGAGTTGTGCATGGGAAAGGATCCCTTGTTCACTATGAGGAGAAACTTGATGGAACACTGTTTTCTGGTCTCCCAAAGTAAGAACCCCTATGATACAGTTGACATCTGTTTGGGTTTAATTGTCAGATTGTGCTGTCCATATAACCTTAATCATCTTGAACCCTGTTCATAACTAATGCTGAGCCATGTTTATTTCCAGAGTGTTATGCAAAACTCAAGAAATACTTAGTCTACTTAGCTGATTCATGTGACCAATTTATATTCTTATGTTAATGTTGAGTAGTAGTAGCTACTATCTTGAAAAAGTAAATTTTCGTTTTGTAACTTCAACTAATTGTCCTGTAGCCCATTCCAAGCGGGAAGATACCACAGCCTTGTAATTGAGAAGGATAGCTTCCCACATGATGCCCTGGAAATTACTGCTTGGACAGACGATGGGCTGATCATGGCTGCTCGCCACAGGAAGTACAAACATATACAGGTTCACTTCCACGCGATATACTTTTAACAATTTCATTCAAATCATCACCTCAATTGGGATGTAATCCGGTCAAACATATTATATGAATAAATGCAAAATATTTCTTCTGACGTCATGTATTTCATTTCCATTATAGTCTCCTACAATAGCAAAAAATGGCTGTTAAATGGGAGTCTTTAGCGCCTTGAATCATGTCATGCTAGGAACTTGTGTTCTTGATATCTTGATTTTCTTTTCATGTTCATAAGCATTCCTGCATATGTTTCTTTGGTGTTCATTTTTTGGGTGGTATTCAATATGCAAAATATGTTGGTAGCCAAGGGAAACAAATTAGATGTCCTTGAGCACTGGCTTAAATAGGGATGAATTTATATAAGCTGATTGAATTTAGCATGTAAGCAGGCAAAAACAAGCAGACTACTGCTTACAGACTTTTATCATTATCATTAACTAAAACTGCATAAACTCCAAGATGGTTACCATTGATCATAATTTGCTTGTTCACATTTTTGCCGATGCTTTTGCATACATTCTCAGGTCGAAAATCAAGCAATATGTTTGTTTTTGATACGTTGCATCTTTGCCTCCTAAACTTGTAATGCAGGGTGTGCAGTTCCATCCAGAGAGCATCATAACAACAGAAGGGAGGCTCATGGTCAAGAATTTCATCAAGATTATTGAAGGCTACGAGGCCTTGAATTGCTTACCGTGATCCATTTGAGTCGAGGTTCTGGTACATGTATTGATTGATACGGCTATCACAGGATGTAAATCATATTAAATAGTCCTAAAAAACATCTTCAATGAAAATTACACTGCAAAGCTGTACGATCAACTCTGTATACGTCTTGGTTTTCTGTCGGACATGCAAACTTCTACGTCCTATATTATCAGTTGTTCAGTTTGTATCTCAGGCTCACATTTTTATTCAAGTTGAAATTTATTTGTAGTTACCATGGAATAATAACTCTCACAAAAATCAGGCTGCTCGTCCAAGATCTGCAGCAGACTTGCATTGTTCAGCGTGGCAGGAATATGAAATTGGCATCAGCCTAGCTACTAATCATCCACTTTATCATATTTTTACTGCTTATTGAACAAAAGAAAGCAGTATGACAGGGCCAAACAAATCTTGGTAAAGTTTGAACTAGAGCTAGCTAGGATTCCTCATTCAATTTCCAGACATCAAGTCATAAAACATTATACATCACCCAAGGCCCAAGCAGCCCAAGTGTTACCAGGAACTAACAGCTGCACATTAGGCTAAAAAAATATCCATTTTACATTGAAGCTATATGCCCGAAAACTGTGTAAAAATCATAGATCTCTGCGATCTGCATAGAGCCAGGAGAAATTCGTTTTGCAAAGAGTCTTCATTGAAACCCATACACTTCGGACCAAATATACACACTAATCTCCACTATCTGGGATGAAACTTTGTAGGATCAACTAGTTGGCCACAAAATGGTACCTGGTGTCCACAAAGCTCTCAACATCCCAAAGGAAGGATCCAAAAGTAACAGCCTCTAAGATCAGCCTTCTCAACCCTGCGAAACTTATCCTGACATGTTCATCCTTGGAAGAATCGACTGTGCCTTCAGGTGTGATTACAATCTCTGGTTTACCAAATAGTGCCTCAGTGTGCTTCTCGATGATGCCAAATGCCTCCTTGGACCTGATTGTTGCGTAACTTTGTAGGGTCTCTGAATCAAATGACATGACATACGATCTAAGACGGCATGGCTTAACAGATTGGCTAGGTCCGCCTGCACTGAAGTTAGGGGAAGTCCATGATGCCATCTCTGGATGTGAAGTAGAAGTCTGGGGTGAGGGCCTTGAGTCCGTTGTCATAACTTGGTTGAGCTTGTCTTCCTCTTCTGATCCCCAAGGGAGGGTCTTCATTGACTTCTCGAGCTGAAATCTCTGATCGACTCTCTTAAGGAAGTAACCATACATCACAGAAGCAGCATACACCTGACCAACTCGGAGTTTACTTATGGCCGCAACAGTGGCATCAGCTTGCCGCTGCCCCAGGATGAGAGCGAGGTGGTTCTCGATCATTTCATATGCCTCCTGTGAATGCATCTTCTCAAGTTTCCCTTCCACAGATTCTGCCCACTGATCAACTCTTCCAGAAGAACTGATAGAGTGGGAAAGAGCTGGAACCAAAGAAACACCAGCTTCAACAAACTTCTGGACAACAAGTGCATAGAGTATCTCCTCCAAAGCCCTCTTGCGCTCCTTTTCCTTGACCTCAGCAATCCGCCTATATTCCAGAAAAGAAAAGGGGGAAATTTTAGCCAAAATTGCAGGATATTATAAGAACAACTTGAGATATAACTCTCACAGTCCCGTCGCACTATGACAAAGCTCAGATTTCCTATCTAACTCAAGCCCTCCTTTTCCTTTTGAAATGAACCCAGTAAACTCCAACCATGAAAACTAGGAATATTGTTACTCCGAAAGCAATTTTAAACTGCAGTATATGGACTTTGATAGCTCCATCCTAATAAAAAAAGCCAGTACAGTTTAACCCTCAATCTATGTTCTTAATTCTTTATATGCTATTTAAACCTGCTTATGTTTAAACACACCGTTAAGTGTCCATGAGCTACAATATTTATCACTGCTGGAGGCAGCATATCGGCTGGCCTAGACAGCTTGATAGTTGTACAATTACTATGTAACAGTCTGTATAACTCGGGCACTTAATATGCAAGGGGATAGCTTAGAATAATCAATTTTACCAAATCTTATCTTGATTACGGCTAGACCTACAGGAAATGACAAGGAAGCCACCATTGCAAAGGAACAAACAAACAAACAAAAGAAAGAAGTGTATACCTGTACAGCACGATGTCGCCGTCCGACGGCGCGGGCTTGTCGCCGCCGTTGTCCTTGGCGGCGTCGCGGTCGGTCTGGAGCTGCTCGAGCTGCTGCTCGGCGGCGGCGGGAAGCAGGTGCGGGTGCGTGGCCAGGATCTGCGAGAGGAACTGCCCCACCGGCGACTCCATCTGGAGCGGCGCGATCGACGACGACGGCGGCGGCGGCAGCGACTCCGGCCCCGACGGCGACCACGACGCCGCCCTCACGACGACGCCTCGCCTTCTGCAGGTGAGCTGCTGCCGTCCAAGACCCTGAAGAAATCAATCCATGTCAAACATATCCAAAAACGAGCAACCCATGTCAAGAAATCAATCCATTTCTGCCTTCAAACACCCCCCAGAATTGAACTCCACAAAACACGGCAAAAAAAAAGAAAAAAAAAGAAATCGAGTCAACAACCCAACACATCAAGATCTGATTTCTCAACTAGAACAGCGCACAAGAATTCGTCGCCACCAAGAACCCAAAGCAATTAACCACAAACCACTACCCACACAGCGCCACACCTCACCGGGATTCACTCCTTACCTTGACGGCGGCGACACCGCGCCTCCGGGCGAAGGGGAGCGAGGTAGCACCGGGAGTCCCAGGCCGCCGCGAGGGCGCGGCGGCGGCGGGCGGCGACAAGAGCGCCGCGGCGGCTGCTGCTGCTGCCTCCATCGGGGAACAACCGACGCGCCGGGATGCCGGGTCGAATTCGAGGGTTTTTCGCGGAAATTGGGGATCCTTCTGCTGCCGCGGCGGTGGTTGGTTGGTTGGGTTGGGCAATCGAGGTCTCTGATGCATATATAGCGAAGCCGCCGCGCTCGCTCGCGGCGGTCAGACTGGCCCAAGTACGCAACACGAGTCGCCGTGCTCTCCACTTCTTTCTTTCTCGTGGTAGAAACGGGAGGCCGAACTAAAAAAAATGTTTTTTTCTTCTTTCTCATTATTTTTTTTCATTAGAAAAAAATAGTTGCTTGCTGGTCTTCTGTGGAAAGAGATGGATTTTTTTTCTTTTCGGATGAGAGGAGAAGGATGGTTTTTTTTTTAAAAAAAATCTTGGGTGGTGAGAGATGAATTGCAACGGAGTCTGGAAAGGTCTAGAAGACGCAGTTGTCACGGGAGGTTTTCTTCTTCTCTTCTTTTTCGTTAGAACCAGCTGGTTGATAAAGAAATGGAGCTGCAGGCCTGCAGCTACTAACATTCTTTAATGTGAAACTGGGAATAATCAGTTAGTAGTTTACGGGTATATGCTAGCTCTCGGCATTAACATAGTCAACATTGCTGAAGAAGTAAATTATTAAAAAATGTTTATAATTGATGAATAAATTATAGGGACTCATGCTTAGTACACATCATGCTATTACAACCAAATAGAAAACCGTGAAGTCAGGAATTTGTTGTGTTGACATTAAGCAACTCGTGAACAAGACTTTAGGATGGAACTATGGTGGTAACGGCATAGGGCGGGTAGGGATGGTAGATTTATTTATTCAGAGAAAAAAATATATGTTTGTATTTATTTTAAGGATTCGTTAGACTTCCGCCCAATAATCAATTGTCTAAAACTAAAAGTGCACATTGTTAAGTCTAAAATTACATTGCTATGCAACATGTATTTTTAAGTTCATTCTACTGTAAGGTTTTACTTTATTTTTATTTATGATTTAAAATTTTCATGTAATTTGTATATTTTTATGAGCTATAAGTTTGCTTCGATCATGCAATTTTGTAAAATTTGCATATCAAAATAACTTATTGTTTTATCTTTTATATATAGAAGAGACTTTGTTTAGACAAGTATAACAAAGGAGCGATAAGAGAGTCGCTAGATTATTACTATCATCTAAGGAATAAGAAAAGTACGTACCTAGAATTTTTGAAAAATTCATATGCCTGAAATCCATGCACTCCTTTTATTCTACTCTACTATAAAGGTACTCAAACACTTCTATCATCGAATGTATTTTTGATAGTCATATGTTCAAATTTGTAAAATCTATTTTTGATAGGCATATTTTAATCCAACAACATATCCTTTTAATGACTTTCTCGAATTTAATGCGTGACTCTCTATTCTTCCGCACATAATTAGCTACATGGGCATTGAGAAATGTAAATATTAATGAATCGTTTGTTTACGAGGAATGACTAGTAGCATGTTTAAATTGATAATAAGTATAATTATTTATCCTTATTCTGTGTGCCAAGATGAAATATGACTATCAAAAGTAGATGGAGTGAGTATACAAATATACTTAAATCTATATCGCGAAAAATCTCTAATTAGTAGCTAATACGTGGGATTTTTTTTCTTATTTCACACTCATCCTACACGTCCAGGCCGGCCAAGACAAAAAAAGGATGCGCGCCTCTCGAGTCCGTCCGAAGAGATCTCCACCACCCGGAGTGACGCCCGCCTCCACGTCGCCTCCGATCTCCACCCAACTCGATTTGCCTTCCTCCGGCGGCGACGCGACCTGGCCGCTCCACAGCCTCACAAAACTAGCTCCCCACCGATCCCCATCCCCCGCACCCGCCTCTCGATCTCTCTCTATCTCCATCCGGCAACGACAGGATCGCCGAACTGGAATGAAAGATCTTTTTCCACCGCGCTCGCTCGTGCGCCGTGTCGTGTCCCCGTCTCCTCCCTGTACGTGGCTGGCGTTGGTGAGCTCGATCGGCCGGCCCGGTGATTCCTCTCTTGACGTAGTACGCTGCCGGCGGTACGATTGCATGCAGGAGGCTGTGAGCTGTGGCCGGTCGTGCGGCCGGGGGCATCGTGAGGCAGGCATCGCGGCACGAGCGCGGCGTGCGCTCGTGTGCGCATGTCCGCCGGCCGGCCGGCCGCTGGGAAGTTGGGCTGTTGCCGGAAGAGATTAGTGGTGATCCGTCGTTAATTTGGGCGATTTTTCATGCGTTTGAGCTTTTCTTTTCCTTTTTCGCTTGCATCTGAATGTGGACGGATCGTGTACTCACATGACCGCGCGAGTGGCGCGACCGACCGACCTCATCTATCTGGGATAGTCAAGAAATACAAGCATATATATAGTTTTTTTAAGAAAAATAAAAGAGAGCGTAGAACAAAGTAGTCTGAGCCATACTTTATATTTATAAGTTTTTCGAGAAACGTAATTTTATATGTGTGAAGCGAATAAAGGTGTGTTTAGTTCACGCTAAAATTGGAAGTTTCATTGAAATTGGAACGATGTGACGGAAAAATTGGAAGTATGTGTGTAAAAAAATTTTGATGTGATGAAAAAGTTGAAAGTTTAAAGAAAAAGTTAGGAACTAAACCAGGCCTAATTGGTGATAATAATTAGCTAAAAAAACAATGATAAGATGGTATCAGTTTGCTGGAGGACTGGAATTTGATTGGATGGATGGGTGGGCCTAGTTCATCTTGACTGAAGGATCCCATATTCCCATTGGCCATTCTATCCTAATGGAATCACGGGTTATAATTTGTGGCGGATGGATTGCACGTTTGCACGTATTATAGTCTTGACCGATAGAAACGACACCTCTTTCAGGGCTTATTCATTTCATAGAATTTCAAGTCAAATGAATAGAAAAAATAAAGAATTAGGATGTCACATACACTCCATTTCTTAAAGATTTTTTTTCAAAAGGTCTCACCTGATGGTAAGAATCATATGGAATTAGCTTGTAATACTACAACCCTTATGAATTTGGTAGGATTTCTATGAAACGAATGATGCATACAGGAAAAAAAATTCTAAGGATTCAATTCCTACAATAATCCTATGAAAATTCTCTAAACTGAATGAGTCCTTAGTAGCAAGGCGACTCATGTTGGGTACGCCAATGCGCGATTAATCGCTAGAAGTCATAGATGCGCGGTCGGGAAAAAGCCCACTTGCATGTCACAATTGCGCGAGCGCTCAGCTCACGTGCGGGTGAAGCCACGGGCAAGGATATAATAAGTAGCTAACCAGCAAGATCAAAATAAGTCACCTAACAAATGAGTTCACAATTTAACCACTTACACCCTTTGGGTGTGTTTGGGTAATGGGAAATGAGGGTGGGATTGGGATTGGTAAATGATTGAAATGTTATGATTAAATGAAAGAGGGAGAATGAATGGTTAGAATTTAAAAATGTCTTTTGGTGGGTGGAAAATCATTTCCATGTTCCATTAGCCAAACATTGCCTTTGTCCGGTCTTGTTGAGCCTTGAGGCTAGCTTGGTTGGGTAAGCTTGGCATGGCTTCACTGTGCCCATCACAAGAAAAATAAAATACCAACTAAAAGGAAAAAAATCTCTAAAAAATTATGTGCATAAACTTTATACATAGAAATATATATATATATATATATGGTAAGACTATTCTACACTCAGGGTATAGAATTGGAGCGCTCGCTCCCCCTCCCAGGAGGGGGCTCGCTCCTCCTCTCCCCTTTTTTTCTCCCGATCCCACCTCCACCCCTTCCCTTTTTTGAGAGAGAAAAAAATAAAGGAAACATTTGCCTTCAATGGGAATAGAACTCAAGACCTTCAACTCAAATTACCACATGGCACTAACCAATAGACTATTTCTCAGTTGTGATAGAGTTTTCTTAGTAAAAACTTATCTTCTTATATATCACGAAATATAGTAGCGCGTCCGGTTACTACAAATATATAGGTTCTTATTACGGCCAAGTGACTAGTATTGCTGGGTTAAAGCCTCACATACTAACCATATACTTGTTACTGCACAAAACTAGAAGTGTTACTACACGGTAGGTGCATGTTACCACTTTCAAGTAGCTATGTTACTGCACGACAATTGTAGTTTTACTATGTTATTTTGACGAGATGAAGATCGAATAGGTGGGCTATATGTAAAGTCTGTAGGTGGCTTTGAGCGATGTCTGATTGATGTAGGAGCGTTTTGAATAATTTTATACATTTGGTAAAAACCATGTTACTGCATGTATATGCCCCTTCTACTGCAAGGTACACATTCTGTTACTGCACGTGGAGGGTTAAAGTTCAAAGTGCCAATCTTTGAAAAGCAATATCTCACAAGATATATATTATTTTTTAAAATCGTTCCCACCATGATGCTATAGTGTTACTGTATGTAGAGGGTTAAACTTCAAAATGCATCTACGTACTCCCCTCTTCAAGAAACCGTTCTTCCTCCCTCTTCTCAAGAAAACCGGTTTCCTCCCACCAATATAGCGTTACTGTATGTGTAAGATGTGACAGTAATATTGTGGTGAATTACAGTAAATCAGGAACTGAAACAAAAATATATAGGTTAAAAGTCTTAGATGCTAACCATATACTTGTTACTGCACAAAAGTAAAAGTGTTACTGCACGGAAGGTACACGTTACCACGTGTTTATGCAGTAACACTACCCAAAAAATACAGTAAAACGCAGTGTAGTAACATCGTGATGTGATTGTAGTAACGTACAACAGATAAGTAGTAACAAGTAATAGTATAGTATTACTATTTGTGGAGAGACAAATTGAAAAAAAGTCAAGCTTTGAAGAACAATATCTCCCAAGTGATGTAAGTTTTTTTAAAACCATTTTCACCATAATGCTAGAAAAAAAGAGCTTATCAAAAGTAGATCCGTCATGACTATATTTCAACTATATTTTAACGTTGTTACTGCACGTAAGACACAGCGTTACTGCACAGTGGTCGTCGTGTTACTGCACCGTCCTGGGACGAGAGCTGAGAAGAGATGGGTGGTGGGGGGAGTTAGTAGGCGGGTTTGACCGGTGGGAGGGGCCTTTGACCGAGGTGGGAGGTGGTATAGAATAGTTTATATATATATATATATATATATATATATATATATATACGTATATATATATATATACGTATATATATATATATACGTATATATATATATATATACGTATATATATATATACGTATATATATATATACGTATATATATATATATACGTATATATATATATATACGTATATATATATATATACGTATATATATATATATACGTATATATATATATATACGTATATATATATATATACGTATATATATATATATACGTATATATATATATATACGTATATATATATATATATATATATATATATATATACACGTATATATATATATATATATATATACACGTATATATATATATATATATATATATATATATATATACACGTATATATATATATATATATATATATATATATATATATATATATATATATATATATATATATATATATATATATATATATATATATATATATATATATATATATATATATATATATATATATATATATATATATATATATATATATATATATATATATATACGTATATCTATATATATATATATATACATATATATATATATATACGTATATCTATATATATATACGTATATATATATATATATACGTATATATATATATATACGTATATATATATATATATATATATATATATATATATATATATATATATATATATATATACGTATATATATATATATATACGTATATATATATATATATATATATATATATATATATATATATATACGTATATATATATATATATATATATATATATATATATACGTATATATATATATATATATATATATATATATATGTATATATATATACGTATATGTATATATATATATACGTATATATATATATATACGTATATATATATATATATATACGTATATATATATATATATACGTATATATATATATATATACGTATATATATATATATATACGTATATATATATATATACATATACGTATATATATATACACGTATGTATCTATATATATAGATATATATACGTATGTATAGATATATATATATATATATATGTATATATATATATGTATATATATATGTATATATATATATGTATATATATATATATATATATATGTATACTTTGTCCACATTATATATAAACTTACGTATACAAAGTTTATTGTCTAATTCATATTAGGTACGTGATAAATGAAAAAGGGGATGAGCCATTTGTCGTGTGGCCCGCGAGGAATGTGCCAAGCCCATGAAAAAAACCCAATCTCGAAAGGAACTGCCTATCTATTTATCGATAAATTTACTTTTAATAATTTAGCAAATATAAATATAGTGTAATTGTGATGTAACTTTATCGTAACCTACATATAACTATAGTATAAACTTGTATGTAAATTTTAGAAGTCTCATATTAGCACAGTGGCAGCCCTTCATCAAATCCCCCACCCAGCGAATGCAGTATTGCAGTGCGATTTTTTTTCCATCCTCACATGCCCCAAAAAAAAAATCTCGGAGCAAATCCTAATGGACAAAATTATGTAACATAGGGCTGGTTTGGTTTGAGGCCTAAATTGGCCTTACCAATATTTGGCAATTTCAATAGTGTTGGCCATTTTGGATTGGAGCCAAAATGTGACCTTACCAATTTGTTGGTATCTTGAATAGTGATAGTGTATGTTTGGATTGTAGCTAAATCATTGGTAATGCCTATTAACAATTTGACACTAATCTAGAACTTTCTTCTCTCTATCATCAATATTTGGCTTTAAATTGGTAGCAATTCAAATATGTACCATACATCTCTACCCTACCAAAAAAATTGGTAGTGCCAAAATAGACCAAAAATTTGGCACTACCAAAGATTTGGTAGGGTAAAGAACTTAAACAGCCCCTTAGTATCTATTTAGTTTGAAGCCAAATTTTGACATGCCTAAGAAAATAGGCCATTTTAATAGTTAACTTAAGCTATTTTGGTTTCAATCCAAACACAACTTTGCCTTGCCAAAATTTGCCAAGCCAAAATTTGCCATTGATAAAAATTGGTAAGGTCAATTTAGGTCACAAACCAAACCAACCCATAGTTACATGTAAGTTATAATTTAATTAATCTATATTTGTATTTGATAATTTTTTAGAAGAAAATTTATTGATAAATATATAGCAAAAAAGCCAAAAATGTCGATGGCCAAAAAAAAAATCCGATCCCCCAGGCAGGCCCAAAACGGAATGAAGGCTGGTCGCACGCTCTGCCGCCAATTAGTGATTTCGGCCCATGTTAGCCACGATGCCTCTGCGCGGCGGTGGTTATGTAAGCAGCCCGTGTTAGGCCCAAAATTTGGCCCAGCCTACCAGCCTACAGCATAGTACTCCCTAGTATTGTACTAATATGCCAATGTTGAGGGACCTTCGGTATACTTTTCCGTAGTACTGTACTAATATGCCAATGTTTCAGTGAATGCCCTTTGCCCGTCGGCCGAGTTTGAGCAGAAGCTGTGGCTTCCCAAAATTCCAACGAGCGCTCTCTCATCATTTCCGCTTCATGGCAAAGTATTCTGCATATAAATGCACTGCTTGATACATATTCTGTACGGGATGGAAAAAACGAGTGCAAGTTTTAATCAGTGTCCTAATCACAGGTTTCGCCTTCCTTGTTCACATCCATACACCGATGGTACATTGATATACAATACTGCTCAAATTCTAATATACTGCACACAGAATGACACAACAAAAAATTCTCAGGTTATCAGGTTTTTCCAAGATGCTGCACCCTGCAAACATGTCTTCTGTCAACAGTGGGCTGGAGCCGAAAAATCGTGGGAGCTGTACAGGAAAAAAAAATTGCTCAAGATTCCAATAGCCCAGCAACACACCTGTGGCTCCGATAACAGGAGGCCGGACATGTCACCCTAAAACTTATGCTTCTCCTAGCTTAAAACTATAGCTCTTGGTCTCTGCCGATAAAAATACATGTACACAATGAAGGCTCCGATCCTTTCTGTGCAATGTCGCCTTGAGTGCAGGCTCTCATTCAGATCGCATCCTCTGTTGAAGAGCAACAAAATGGAGAAGAATTTTAGCCGCCTCAGTTCACAGTCAGTGCTCATTCTTTACTCTCTTGGTGTACAGCAGAATGCATCGGTTGGTGTCAGCTGGAAACGCATGGGCCCAAGAACTTCTGTACTGCCTGGAAGAGCTGCTTCTCCTCAAAGGGCTTCGAGACGTAGCCATCCATCCCGCACTTTGTGCATTCCTCGTGGGTGGCCTGGATGACATCAGCGGTCATTGCCAGGATTGGCAAGTGCCATTTGGCCGTCTTTGCTGCGATTTCTGAACCCGATTCGCTGTCGTCTGCCTGCTCATTTGCCTTCCCTTCCATTGCTCGTATTTGCCGAGTTGCCTCAAATCTAGCACATGAAGCAAAACTATGTTGATTAAACGAAGACAAAATAATGACATGGTTTGACATTACTTGGTTACTATTCAGAAAATATAGGAACAGAGATGTCAATATGCAGCAAGTGTTCAAGAGACATAAGTTAATTGGTCATGAGGGTGTTAGCACACCATTATGTTCATTAGCCCAAGAACTGCATATTGCAGTATGATGGTTAAAACTACAATGAACAAATGGTAACTGCACGGATTTTAGACCTTCTGATATTAATATTTAAAGTACTGTTTGGCATAATGCAGGACGATATCAGGGCTAATGTCTTTGAAAATTTTCACATAATGAATTAGACACGGCATTTTTCGCACATAAAAAACTAACACAAGACTGACATTTTTACTAGTTATAATCAGTATTTGGCGTCAGCAATGTATATGCTTGTTTCCATTAACCACGAAGTGTGAATAACATTTTTTTTTTCTTCAAAAAGAGGCAGAAAGCCTGATTCATTGCGTGAATAAATTGATAGTCAACGAGGTGGCACTTATCCAGATGACATGTCACGCTTTGGATCATATGAAATAAAAGGCTCAAATTCAAAAGAAATAAATCTTGAACGGGACATAAGCTTACCCATCCATCTCCGGCATCTGAATGTCCATGAGACACAGATCAAACTTGTGCGGCACTTGTAGAAGGGAAAGAGCATCTTTTCCACTCTCCACACACTCCACCTTTGCCCCATATTTCTTCAATGTACCAGCGGCCACTCTGAGGTTTACCTTGTTGTCATCAACTACCAATATGTTCTTGCCAAGAAGCAACCCATGAAGAGAACCTGAACCATCACGCCCATGAAGAGAACCTGAATCGTCACGTTTCTCATGGCTCGGCTGTGTGATACCAAGTGCTTGGAACAGACAGGCCGCAAGTGCACTTGCTTTCAGAGGCTTTGGTATCACAGAATCAACTGCATGTATCTTCTTTACTTTGTCTGATTCTGCAGCAGAAAGAAGGAAAACCTTGGGCAATACATGTATGCGATCACTCTGTTTCATCTCCTGAAGTCTAGCATGTAAGGAGACATCCATCTGTGGTCCCCAGGAATCACTCTCGATTAGCAACATGCATGGCTGCTTCTTACCAATGCTGACAACAAATTTGGAACAAAACGAGTTAGATTAAAAAAAAAAACTGGGTGTCAAGATAGTTCAAATATCATCTGCAATCAGCTTACTAGTTATTTGAGAATTGTGGGGCCTTAAAAAAATGTTCTTTTCACAGATTAAAATAAAATCAATTTTCAATTAAATATATCACATTCGGTAGCGTAAAGAGAACTGCCGCAGAAGTAGCAATATACCGAAGTGATACAAAATAAAGGCAAGAACTATGATGGCCAAGTATTACCCAGTAATACTTACCAAAAAACAATCATTATCGTGTAATCATTTATACATAGAACAGTGATATTTGCATAAGAAGTTAGTATGCAAGCATGCTCCGTTTATTCTAATTTCCAGAGAAAAGTAGCCTATTAACTCCAGGATTTCAATTTTTTGAAAGGAATGTAGAAGATAGAAGTACCTGGTTAGAGAACTGCCATTTCTCCCAGACAACACACCAAATGTCGGATCAATGGTACCAACAACTTCAGAAGTGATTCCAAGCCTTTGCAAATGATACTTAGTCACAGTTGCTCTTACAGGTCTTTTATCAACCAATAGCGCAGATAAGCCTTTAAAACTGGACGGTAATGGGTGCAAAGCAACAGTCTTACTGTCACTAATAGCATTTTTGTCACACCTTCTCAGAACAGCAGTGAATGTGAATGTGCTCCCAACAAGAGGTCGGCTGACAAAGTTTATCTGACCACCCATTATTTCAACAAGACATTTGCTGATGCTCAATCCAATGCCAGTTCCACCATAGTTCCTAGAAGTTGAGCTGTCAGCTTGCATGAAAGGCGTGAAGACCCGGCCTTGGGCATGCAGTGGTATGCCTATCCCAGTATCTTCCACACTAACAACAAGAGTTACTTTATCAGAATCACTTTCATATGGCATTTCATTTTTCTCGTAAGAGAGCAAAAGCTTGAAGTTTTCCCAGTTATTTCGGCTATCAGCTGCTTCAAAACCACTTAAAGTGTTATGAGACCCACTGGTGGGTATAGCAATAGCCTCGTCTTTATGTCCATTCATCCCATTGACTACTGGTTCAATTTTTGCTTCTGTTGCAAGATTTGAGTGATCTGCCAGGTGAACTTGTACAAAAATGTGCCCCCGTTCTGTGAACTGCGACAAGGTAAATATTGTTATCTTGTGTTCACATTGAACAATAGTATACTAAGAAACAAGTTGCCTGATGTCATTGGTGAGAACTATTGGTATCGTTAAAGAAAATCATGAATGGATACAAAGGTTATGCGCATTTACCTTGATCGAGTTTCCCACCAAGTTTGTAATTATCTGACGAAACCTTCCAGGGTCGCCCAACAGGATTTCAGGAACTCTTTCAGAAACATATACAGCAAGCTGGAAGTTACAACATAGAAGAAAATCAACTGGGATTAAACAAAGTTAAACGTGCATGGTGCATGACGGTAATGCAGAGAAGTTCATGGAAAGAGTATCAAGCTAAGAGACTAAAAGATGTCGGTGGAACTAGTGCATGATATTTTCCTAAAAGAAATAATTGATGGCTGGCAGAAACTTAATACGTTTAGTGATCTTTGTCCAACCATGACCGAAATCAGTTTAACTAACCTCAATTCCTTTCTCTCTTGATTTTGAAGAAAATAACGAGATGACATCATCAAGGATGGACCTCAGGTCAAATGGTACTGACTCGAGATCTATCTTGCCAGCCTCGATTTTGGCCCTGTCAAGCACTTCGTTAATCAGGGATATTAATGCCTTTCCACAGACTTGGGCTGTTTGTGCATAATCCCTCTGGGTTGACTTCAGCTCTGTGTCTAATAACATATCAAGCATTCCTAGGGAAAAGAAACAAAGAGATGATTCCATTTTTTCAAAAGAAATGAGTTGCATAACATTAAACTGAATGTGTTGTAAGATCAAAGAAAATACCCAGCACGCCATTCATGGGTGTTCTGATCTCATGAGAAACAGTTGCAAGGAACTGTCATAAATGAATAAGAACCTTTTAGATATAACAATAAGCTTGCAATAGAAATAGAGAAGCAAACAACATCCAACTATACCTGAGATTTAGCAATATCAGCCGCTTCTGCCCGTTTTTTCAGCGCTTCCATTTTCCGGCAATCTTCCTTAACATTATCGTAGCGACTCCAAGCAGCATATATTATGTAGCCCACCAGCATACATATAACAAAGACCCCTGATGGTGTAGTAATTGCAGACCATGAAACATGAAGCTTGTTTCTGTATCTGCTCAGATTTATGGCCAATGGATGTTAAAAAAACCGATCGTTCTATAATATAAAATGGGAAAACCAACGATCAATTCACACAAATTTACCTGCAAACCATCTGATGCTTTCTCAATGGATCACCAAAATCCAACGTATAGGTGTGTGATGGTGAGGGAATACCAAGAGGAACCTCAGATCCATACATCACAAGAGGGTTTGAGTGGTTTGTGACATCATAAACATTGACCACCAATTCCTGGTTACCAGCTAACTGTCTCAACAAATTTTCTACTAGTGACTCCACATCAAATGCTCCTCCAAGGTATCTGCCGAACAAAAAGAAAAAGTTAAATGGAGCCATTCGTTGCACATGTTGTACTTAAAATACCACTGCAATTGCTTATCCATCTAGACATTTCAGCTCTATTAATGCAAAACTTTTTCAGCCAGTTATGAGTGAAAATGTTGCATGTGATCAAATATCCCTGAAACGCACACATTTCCACTACTAAAAGCATCCAACAACGACTGCAACAAAACGAAGAGCTGAAGGCAGTGGATTCCAGACAGAAGAGGAATCAGTTGGAGAGAATAATCTTCATTCAGAAAAGTAAAGTAATCCCTCACCCTGCAGTAGCAGCAACACGATCCTCCACCGCGGTATCATTTGGGAGATCGACGAGGTAGACAGGAAACGTCAAGACAACACCCAAGTGATTCGACATCAGCCGGAACGGCCTCGTGAGGACGGCCTTCCCTGTCGCCCTCGCCCTCAAGATGTTCTCCCTGTCCTCCTGCAGGCCGAAGCACACCCAGCAGCACAGTTCAGAGCAGCGGACATGGCGATAACCGCAGCAGCAGCTGCGAAGCTGTAACCCAAGAAACGCACCTCGCCGGACATGACGTCGAGGCCCTCGATGTAGGAGATGGTCTCCTGGGAGTAGATCACCGGGGCGTACTCGTCCTGCGCCGGGGACGGCTCGTGCTTCATGGTCTTGATGATCCACCCCTGCTGCCGCTCGAAGCTCTCCCTGTCGGCGTGCACCACCCGCTGCGCGTACGCCACGCCGCTCAGCAGCGGCCGCTCGAAGGACGTCCTCGCGGCGTACACGGCGAACGTGTCCTGCACACACGCGCACGCACGCACAACACATCGAAGAAGATTCATCAGCCACACAGCCAAAGAAATCACTAGTACTACTACCAACAGAAGCAAGCAAGCACAATCAATTCACTCCCTCCCAACAAAAAGTGCGCTCCATATAATAGCAAGAGACAGCAACAGTAATCCATGGCTTCCATGGCTGACACGGAAGGTCACGGTAGAATTAAATGAAGCCGAAGAAGCAGCAGAGCGAAGTACACGGGCAAGATGTGGAGTAAAAATCGAGGCATTATCGCAATTAACCGCGGGGGGCAAAAAAACAACAGATGCAACAGGATCATCGCGGCGGCGGCGGAAGAGCTCGTCGGAGTTCGGGCCGACCTGGTCGAGGGCGGGAGGGTGCTTGTCGTAGTGGAAGGTGGCGACGAGGATGGCGAGGGCGTGGACGTGGTTGACGGAGACGGCGAACTGGTCCTGCAGCATGCGGGCGCGCTCCTCGCACATGCAGACGAGGGCCTCCTCGGCCTTGTGCAGCGCCGCGCGGCGGAAGCGCCAGTGCAGCCCCGCCCAGAGCGCCGCCGACGCCAGCACCCACGCCACCACCGCCACCGTGCTCAGCTTCACCTTCACCCTCCACCACCTCCTCCCCTTCCCCGCCTCATCCCCCTCCACCGCCACCGCCGCCGCCGCCTCCCCTCCTCCTCCTCCTCCGCCTCCTCCCACACCCATCCCACCCCAATTCACATGCGCCGCCGCCGCAGCAGAGAAGAGAAGGCCTCTCTCCCTCCCCTCTCTCTCTCTCTCTCTCTCTCTCTCTCTCTCTTTCTCTTGTGCTTGTGCCGTTCGTGTTCGTCGCAGCTTTGGTGGTGGTGGTGGTGGAGGTATTTGGGAGCTTTTTTTCTCTTGCGAGCAGCGTCGCGTCGACGAGTGAATCGAATTTCCTGGATTTCCCGAGATACGCCGCGCCTTAAAATAACCGGGATTTATTTTTATCTTTTTTTTCCTCTTTCGCCCCCACCTCGCCGGCGGGGCCCACGGGCCTCCCGCCTTTTTGCGGCTCCGCCCCGCCCCCTGACGCCGCCGCTGCTGGTCAGCTGGTGCCCCGTTGCTTTCCTCCCCTATCCCACCACCACCGCGGCGACACCGCCGCTGGCGCCCAGGCGCGCCGCGCGGCCAGCCAGCCGGGCCGACCGCCTCCGGGGAGGTGGTTCGGCTGGGGGATCGGATCGCGCGGTCGCGACCGGGCGGGCAGTGGTTGAGCGAGCTGTGGTTCGGTTTGCTTGGATCGCCGTGCCTTGTGCCTTTGGCGGCTTGCCTGGCACTGGCACCCGGCTGTGTGGGTCGGGGCAAATCCTGGCAGGTGGGGGCCCACGTGGTCCCGTCTTGTTTTTAACTATTTCCGTTTTCTTAGCTTTTTATTTCGTATGACACCGTTGACTTTTTTATTAACGTTTAATCATTTATTTTATTTAACGTTTGATCATTCATATTTTTATGTCATGCTTAAAGGACATTTGATGACGAATCAAGTCATAATAAAATAAATGATAATTACATAAATTTTTTGAATAATACGAATGGTTAAACGTTTAATTAAAAGTTAACAGCGTTATACATTAAAATATGGTGTAGTAAAATTTAGCTTAAAATATAATAATTTCTCCACCAGTATTTTTTTACTAATCAATCATGAGTCACGTATCTTCACTTATCAACTAATCACAATCTCTCTCAGTTTAATTCTACCTATTTTTAATAATTATTTCCAACTCTAAACTTTTCCTATTTACATTGCAATTAGATCGTTTGGTTATTACTGTTTGTTAAATTTGTTTATTCAAGTATTGATTGTATGTGTTATAACTGTCTAGATAAACTATTATAACAATCTGTTTATAATTGGATAGAAGACACTGATGCATCAATACATTTTTTTGGAGAAAAACAATTATGGGCTATGTATCTGGATACATAATCAGTAGTTGTTTTTTTTTCAATAGAGAGTGTGGTCAACAATGCTGTCTCCATCTGTCACAGGCATCGGACAAATCTCGCCCGATTTACTTTTCTGCTACGATAGCACTGAGGCCGTTTTTAGATTTAATTTTTTTTTAAAAAATATCACATTAAATATTTGACACATGTATGAAGTATTAGATATGAACGAAAAAACCAATTACATAGTTTACATATAAATTATGAGACGAATCTTTTAAGCTTAATTACGCAATGATTTGATAATGTGATGCTACAGTAAACATTTACTAATGACGAATTAATTAGGCTTAATAAATTCGTCTCACAGTTTACAGACGGAATCTGTAATTTGTTTTGTTATTAGTCTACGTTTAATACTTTAAATGTGTGCTAGTATACTTAAAAAAATTGGCTAAGGATCTAACCACAGCCTAAACCTTTTTACAGGAAAGGAAAAAAAGTGAGATAAACACGATGCCTTTTTGCTCGTTGTTGCGATCACTGATCTTTCTTACGGGAAAAAGGATAAACACAATTGCCTTTTTTTTCTCGTTGTTTGTTATCTTGTCTCTGCGAGCACATGGGTTTCATTAGCGGCTATTCTTGTTTTTCAAATTTTTCTTTTGAGGTTTGTGAATAGTTGCAACGTAATGGAGCAGCAGTCAGTGACTACGTGTCACAGCTTTCGGAGGCGTAAGCTCGTTTTGATGGCGATTCGAGACGATCTCATCAGCCACCAACTGTGTGTTATAGTAGTAACCAATTTTTAAGCTATTTTTAAGCTGATCCAAATCATTAGTTCCAGCAGCATAAATAGGTGTAAGGTCAATCATTAATTAGCTGGAGAATTATTTATCACTTTCTGCTCCGAAAACACGGCAGAACTGATCATCAGGCAGCACGAGCACTGTTTTTTAAATTTTTTTATAGCGAAAAAGGTGAAGAAAATAAAAAATAATAAATGGCACATTAGCACGCACTACACAGTACAAGCATCTGTTCACATTATTTTTGACGCGGCGCATGCATGCGTGTGTCTGGTTTAGGCCACATGCCTAAGTAACCGATTAAACAACGGATCACTGTGGGTTAAGGCTGTATTAATATAGCTAACCACAGCCAACGTACTGTTCGGTCCGACCGGATCGGATCCCATTGTTTAGTTCCTTTTTTTTTTTTGTACACATTGACTTTGCCAACTTGCGTACTGTCTCACGTACTATGTATATCAGAATCGTATCAAGGTCGTTGGCCCTCCTACGTAGACATTGTTCACGTATGCGCTATTACGCTACATTGTTTACTCTTCACTTGTGCATACATAACTTGTGAAAAAAAAACATTTCTAACTTGTCACAACGCTAAACAATGTAAAGTTCAAGGTTTACATTGAGGTTTACAATGAAAGTTTAAGTTAAAAAGTAGTATTAAGTTTGGTATAAAAAATGGCTGGTATTTTTCGTATAACCGGTATTAATTTAGAGCTGTTCGTATATAATATACTCCAATGTTTTGTGTGTCATCATTTATATCAGCTCATAGCTTCTGTTCACACACGCAGCATTGAGTGATAAAACCTCGTATCCGCCTGCAAATGTTGCAGCGTAGTACAGCAGCAGCTGCTGTTCTCTTTTCATGTGGCCTTCGTTATGGGTAGGCTGGTGGTGGAGTAATAATTTTTGTGTGCGGGAGTGAGTCATTATTAATTACTGCCGTGTTTAGTTATAAAATAATTTTTTAAACTTCTAACTTTTCCATCACATCAAAACTTTGCTACACACAAACTTCAAACTTTTCCGTCACATCGTTCCAATTTCAACCAAACTTTCAATTTTAGTGTGAACTAAACACAGCCTATAGTGAGCACTCCCGCCCTAATAAAAGGCCAGTCTAGATGATAATTTAACACCATATAGAACAATAAATCTGAATAACTTGGTTCTTTCTTTTTTGGACGAAGGGATTATGTCAGTTGGTTCTTTGCTAGTGCTGTAGTAGAATGGCAACAAATAATTTATAGAGTAAATTAATTTGCTTCATCAAAATGGATGGGCAGCCTAGCATGGCGGATGATACTAGTACCATTCTTTCAATAGCTTGAACTGACATGTGTGACACATTTATAGGCTTGTTCACGTGCTTTTGGAACGAGCTATAGTATTATTTTTCAAAAAAAAAAAAGAGTGAAAACAACTTATAGTAGTATGATATTATAGATTATACTTCCTCCGTCCCAAAATATAGCTACCTGTCCAGATTCGTAGTACTATGTGATGTCACATCCTGTATTAGGTAGTTATATTTTGGGACGATGGTAGTATTGTTCCAATCTTTCTACTGTTTTTTTTTAATTATGTATGTTGTCATCGTTTCACCAAAATCATGTTTCTTTGATATATCGTGGTTGCATGATTATGAGACGGCTATAATAAAACATGAACATAAGTACATAATTCCTAATTTGTGCCACCTCCATGTTTTCTTTTCTCAGGGCAGTCCTTACTTCAAGGACCTTAGGCCATCTTCAACGCAAGGAAACCCCCACCATCCACATGGACAAAAGTGACTAGAGACCCAGCTAGGGATATGTCTCACACAATGCAAGTCATATACCCATCTTATTTTTTTTGCACTGCAGCACCTATTAGTCGGTCACATTTTACATTTAAACCCTTAGATTATTTTTATTTGTATATACATCCATTATTTACAGTATACCTCCTAAAAATCACAGACATATATAAACATCAACCCCTCTCTCCTCCCCATCTCTCCCAGCACCTCCTCTCTCTCTCTCTCCAGCTCTCCTTCCCCAGTGCCGCCACTCTCCCCGGCCCTAGGCGGCAGTGGTGGCGACAGATCGAGCTCCTGCGGCAGCGGATCAAGGCGCGGCGGCGGCGCATCAAGGCGCTACGACGGCGGATCAAGCTGCTGCGGTGGCAGATCGAGCAGCGACGGCGGTGGATCGAGCAGCGGCGGCAGCGGATCGAGGCTGTGACATCCCGGTCCAGGGCTTAATAGGATTAATAGAAAAATCATATCAACAAGTTGCAACTTCTTTTCCGGAAGCCGATCTCTAAAGAACTCTGAGGTTAAGTGTGCTTGGTCTAGAGCAATTTAGGGATGGGTGCACACGAGTGAGGACAAAGTGTGCAGAAAAGAATTGTGTTGGTCTGTGAGGGTAGTCTATGACCTATAAAAGCTGTCAGATGTAAGTGGGCCTGGCCTGGGGGTGGCAGATCGAGCGGTGGCGGTCACGGGCGAGGAAAAGCTGCCAGATGTAAGTGGGCCTAGCCTGGGGGTGGCAGATCGAGCGGTGGCGGTCGCGGCTCCTCGCCCGTGCCTCGCCCTAAAGCTGCCCAAACTATGCGGCCCTCTGCTGGGGGTCGCGGCGCTCTGCCGGGGTGCAGTTCCAGCCGAGCTGGCGGGAATATTCCCCTCGGGTGCTTTGGCGGGGTGCAGTTATGGCCGAGCTGGCGGGAATATTCCCCTCGGGTGTGGTGAGACCACGCTCCACGCTGGAGCGTTGAACATGGCCTTAGGATAATGAGTTGGGAGTGGAGAAAGAAATGCCGTGACATTTGGATGGCATCGTAGCATCTAATTGTCATTTTTTTATATACTAGGAATTCTACGCGCCTATTGGTGCTTGGGAAAAATTTTAGCCCTCGAATCATATTAAGTGATGTTATTTTAGACATATGCTGTGAATTCTTTAGAACTTAGTTTAATTATTATATAGAGGTTGAAATTAATAAGTGTCAGTCCTAACACGAGAACTTCCAAGGTTCTGTTTATAAAAATTCAGCAGTGTCGGAGTTAACTCTTATAACTGAAAGAAATAACTTATGATTTTAAAAATAAAATTGGAAAAAATGCCTGCAGCTAATAAGCTAAAGAGCAGAATAATGGAGGTAGTCTTGAATGGACCAGCTAATGGTGTTTTTTTAGTATTATTTATCTGGTGAAACTCACAGGGGTGAAAGTGCAAACATGGGCATTTGGGAGATATTGGAGATGGTCTTGAGCCTCGGCCTTGTGCGCCGTTACCCATGGGGCAGAAGCTTTTCGAGAAGCCTCGGGCTTTATGCGGATTGTGTTTTTTTGGATGGTTTCTTTTCTTCTCTGTATTTTCTTCTTGTAGATATTTTAGATTTATCTTCAAATATTAGGGTGACACGTGGACCAATAGGATGGTTAAGAATCGACCAACTTGAGAATAATTGATGGTACTTGTAATAAATACCTACATATGTGATTGTCATTGGCTTTGACTTCAAACTACTACTTCCATAGAAGAATATAAACACATCTTGATTTTTGCACAATTCCAACTACTTGTTCATATGAACCATCCACTTTCTCATATCAACTAATCACAGCATTAATTAAAAAAAATTACAGACACGCTTATATCTCTAGACGGAGGGGGAGTATGTTACACGAAATTAGAGATGAAGTGCTAAAAAACAGTCCAAACAACTACTCCGATAGCTATCGATATACTGTACATCAACCATATAACTGTTATCGTGATACACGTTGACGGCAAGAGGACTTGAAGAGCAAGGCCTTGTCATGTTAAGATTACAAGAGGAACAACCATTTCCATCAGCAAAGAAGTTGTAACTATCATTGTCGATTTCGATGGCAATTGAAGTGTTAATAGTTTTCCTAGGCCATCATTATATCGACTTCCTTGCAATGTGTGTTTCCATGTGGAAAATAAGTATATTGGGTCCCATGATTTGTTGAGAATAAGAAGATGCGGGGATAACTATGGAGTAGTAACCAATGGATGAGCAACATGTTTTGGGATTACACGCGAGAACATAGAGAAAAGGGAGAAGTTATTAACTATATAATTTGCCCTAACACAAAACTACCATAATACAGATTTCTTTTCTTCTAATTAGTAGTATTATTATACATGTGGTCAGCAATTTTCATGCTCCTTGCCCTTTTCAATCTTCATAGATCCTATCTACCATGGAACACACCACCAATCGTAATATCACATCTCCTGATGGCCTGCAATTTTTTTTACAATTAACCCAATCCAATACATGAAAAATCCTTGCATAGCCTGCCAAACACAACCTCACTCACCAGACAGTGATTTTATATTTTAGATTTTGATGTAGGATTACTTCTAATAAAAAGACACCTAAACTTATTATTAGTTAGCTATTCCTTTTTCTCAGTTCTAACTACTAATGAAAAAAATTCAAATAAAAAAAACTTAAACTCACTGTTAAAATTAGAGCTAAAAAATTCAAAATGTGTGAGTAGATTCTAGCCAAAACTATACATAACAAGCACACAGAGAAAGAAAAGCCAATAATAAAATGCCATATAAGGTTTATTTGGGGATCTTCCTACGGCTGAAGATTCTTCTAGAAACTGCAACTAATTTTGAGAAGCTATAGTTATATAGTTATAGAATAAAAAAATAAACTAAAAATCAGAATAACCTTTATAAACTCTTATTAACTAATTTATCACAATTGTTAAGCTCCCAAAAAGAGAGCGGATCACGAGGTTTGGAACCTTGGATTCTCAACCCCTTTATATCATATTTCACGCGTACATTTTTCAAACTGTTAAACGGTACATTTTTAAAAAAATATATATAAAAATTGCTTAAAAAATCATATTATAAACATAACACAGCCGACTGGCCGAACGGCCAAGAGCCTCCCCTTTCCCATCTTAACGCGCCGCGTCCACCCGAGCCGGTTTCTGTAGCCTCCTACACTTACCGTCACCGACCGCGAAAAAATTCCCCCAAAACCCTAGCGGCGGCGGCGCGCGCTCCCCTCCCCACCTCCGCCGCCGCGGCGTCGAGGCAGCACCGGAGGGCGATGGCGTCGACGGTGCTGGAGGCGACGCGGGCGAAGCACGAGGACATGGAGAGGCTGGAGCGGCTGGCGGTGCGGGAGCTGCAGCGGGAGCCCGCCAACGCGCGCGACCGCCTCTACCAGTCCCACCGCGTGCGCCACATGCTCGACCTCGTCATCTCCACCTCCGGCAAGCTCGTAAGCAACCCCCCTCCTCCCTCCCCCCTTCCCTCAGCCTAGGGTTTTCCCGGTTGACTCATGGATGCACTAGATTTTGTTTCGTTCTGAGCTATGTTGCAGCTAGGGTTTGATGATTTCGCATGTCGGTGCATCTGTGATGCTTAGGTTTTGCGATATACTCTGAATCGGGGCTACTTAAGGTGGACTCGGGGCTGCAGAGTTGTTCTAAGATAATATTCTCCTTTTGTTGGTTTGGCTATGCTTATACGTATTAATTCATTGGAGATGGGAATTCTAGCTAGGCACATGGATTTTTGGGCCTTTTGCCTGCCAAAGTCTAAGGCAAATGTCATGGTGATCTTAGATGATTGTTTCCCTGCTTGTTTTGCCTCAGTTTATGTTGTCTGACTGTCCGACTGAGAGATGCATAATGGCATAATTAGTCATTTTTATGCGGTTACATTTTGCTTTTGCTAATGTGACTACATTTTACATAGGTGGAAATCTACGAGGACAAGGATAATGCTAGGAAGGATGAGATCTCCAACCATCTTAGTTCCACAGTGCAAGCTGAAATCTTTCCAAAGTTCTATGACAGGCTCAAAGAGGTAATGATCTATCATATTAGCCTGACTGTATCACATAAATGCATATAATTTGGGGGTATGCCATCGAATTAGGACAGCTGAAAATGATAAACCACTTATGGTGCACTTCACATGCTAAAAGAGCATCACACGCCTTCTCTTCTATTTTTTTTGTCCCTTTTAGTCTGTTTTGTGTACCAAAATCTGGCTAACCGATAACTGAAATGATTTTACAAGCTAAACTTTGTTTTCCAAACATTTAAATGGTCAACAAGCAAAACAATTAGTAGAACAGAATTTCGCTCACCAAGAGTCGTCTTTATTGAACTGTCTGCAACTCTGCATATTGGCTATATTTCCTGTTATGCACACCTTGTTGGTCCTGCTTGTTTCCTAATTGTTGCCCTGTGACCATCTATCCTCTGTGGTAAACACATGCCATCCAAACCAAAACCATGTTTGTGGAGGGCTATTCTTGGTGCATTTGTTCCGTTTTAACTTCTAATCTGTTTACTTGTTTCATGTTTGCAGATCCGTGATTACCATAGGCGTAATCCTTCTGCCCGTTTCGTTAGTGCAACTGATGATTTCGAAGAGCTACTAAAGGAGGAACCGGCTATTGAATTCACTGGAGAGGTATTTAACTTGTAACATTTTTTTCCTTGTAATCTTGCCTTTGTTTATCTTCGTACTGGTACATCATAATGTATACCATGTTTAAACTGAGTACCTGTGAACTTATGTTGACTATGTGTGCTCTGTACACTTCAATAAAGCAGTTTGCTCTGAGTATTTAGAAATGATTGGGGGCATACAAAGCATGTTTATATATAATTCTCTTAACAGAAGTTGGTAACTCCGTTACATAGGTTTGTTTTTAACCTTGATTGAATAGTCATACATATCCAAGATATTTAAATGATCGATAGAGTCCTTGTACTTCATTAAGTCCATCAGCACCTTCCACCCCTTTTAACTGCAGTAGTCTTGAACTCGAAGGTATCTCCATTGTGATACGTGTATTTTAATTTCTGCAGGATTGTTTGATTCCTCTTGTAGGATCTCGGTGGTATACATGGTAAGATTTAGGCAATGATACCATTATGGCGCAAGAACCATAACTTGAGAAATATTCTTTGCTATTCATGTTAAAATCTTTACTGACCTGGTTCTATGCACACAATGTACTTCTAATCCAACCAGAGTCGCATCGCATGTCCACCACTGTGGTTGTCATTGCTATGTACTATTTTATCATTGCTGAATTCAAGTATGCTAATGGTTTGGTTCTGCAATTTAATAGGAAGCTTTTGGCCGATACCTGGACTTGCATGAGCTTTACAATGAGTTCATAAATTCCAAGTTTGGAACTCCAATGGAATACTCAGCATATGTTGGCACCTTTTCTCATGTGGAGAAGATGGCACAAAATCTGAAAACCTCCAGGTATGCTGTATGCATTTTTTGCTTAGACCAAAAACATGTCCCCTGACCTGAATTTTGAATTAAGAATGTGCATGTCATGCTGCTTAGGTCTGTTTGCTTTCTTTTTTTTTTCTTCTGGTGGAGGTTTAGGGTAGAAAGGACCTTACGTAATTTTGGAATAATAGGACTATATGTGCTCAAGTATTTGCGTAATTAATCGTAGTTTACTTCTTTATCCTGTCTAGTATTTGTTTCATGCGTTCTGCATTGTTTTGGATGTAGTACTCTTTTTTTAGATATGCAATAATATGAGTTATGTAAAGGTTGTTTATTTATAATTTTCTTAAATATGACAGGCAATACAGAGAATACCTGGAGCATATTTTGGAGTATCTGACATCATTTCTGTATCACACAGAACCATTGCAAGACATTGAGAAGATTTTTGCAAAGGTTCCTATTCCCTTTACTTTCAATTTTGAGCATCATATGTTTTAGTTTTATTATCCTACTGACTTCTATGTAATGACAATGTATTCTATTTAAGAGTTCAAGCAACTATTTCTAGTGTTTTTAGCTAGGGTTCCTCACTGTTATTTTCACTTTTATGTTCACGTAGACACTTCATTCCTATGTAAGTTAGGCATTTCACACAATAACAAGACAACAAGTAAAAACTAACAAGCAGTACACTTTGTTCAGTTGGAAAGCGAGTTTGAAGAACAGTGGATCAATGGTGAAGTGCCTGGATGGGAGAGCAAGGACCCAGAGAAAGAATCTGCACAAGAGTCAGTAATAGACCTTGATTACTATACCACTGTTGAAGAGCTTGTTGAGCTGGGCCCAGAAAAGTTGAAAGAGGTATGACTTGCAATACGTTGTTATTATTACCTTTTTTTTCCTGTCCTATTATTCAACTTTCGTTGGGCTTTTGTACCCTATTGATTGGTTTTGGTTTTTGCCAGGCTTTAGCTGCTCGTGGATTAAAAAGTGGTGGTACTGTTCAACAGCGTGCTGAGCGACTTTTCTTGTTGAAGGTAATTAATGTACTTTTAAACCTGGATATTCAGCTCATCTTTTTTTAAATATTTACCAAATATTCTGAACTTGTCGATGATTATATCTTGCAGCATACACCCTTGGAACAATTGGATCGTAAGCATTTTGCCAAAGGTTCACACAGTTCTGTCTCCAATGCTACTTCTAATGGTAACAATTTCAAGGATAATTTGAAGAAGGAAATTGCTTTAATGGAAGTAAAGATGAGGCGCCTTTGTGAGCTACTAGATGAGGTCAGCTTTGCCTTGCTCTATGTGTGGCTGTATATATCTTTCCTTTGATATGGACTTGTATAGCTGCATTATCTAATGACATGCTTCTCTTTTACTCCCTCTGTCCCACAAAATATCAACCTAGTACCTGACTTTGACATATCCTAGTACTATGAATCTGGACATATATCTGTCCAGATTCGTAGTACTAGGATGTGTCAACATCATCAGGTACTAGGTTGGTTTTTTATGGGACGGAGGGAGTACTTGTGTAGTCAATCTTTATATATTCTACTTCGGCTTTGATAAGTGTAACCTACTGGGATTTATTAATCCATGCTGTATAGTATGATCCTTTGAATTTGTTAGATCTTCAGGATGCTTTCTTATCTTGATTGGCTAGAAGTCTAGTAGTCTGATATAGGGTGTGTTCGCTATTCCTGGATCCCAACCGGATCCCTCTGCATGGAAAACGGAGCGGTCCATTAGCGTGTGATTAATTAAGTATTAGCTATTTTTTTTTAAAAAAATGGATTAATTTGATTTTTTTTAAAGCAACTTTCATATAGAAACTTTTTGCAAAAAACACACCGTTTAGCCGTTTGAAAAGCGTGCGCGCGGAAAACGAGGGAGAGGATTTGGGAAAAGGGGCATCCGAACACACCCATAGCATGGTATTTCACTCTCATGTGTGGTGTACTGCATAACCAGTGCTGTAAAAGGCACAAAAACGGTTATCTAGGCACTTAAGCATGGAATACACGAATAGCAAAGCAAAACCACCTGAGTATGCATCAGGAGCATCAACTTTTCACAAGATGCTTGTTCTGCTAGGCAGTCATGAAAACCTTAGATTTTGTGCACAAGATAATTAACAAACATATTAAATTACATGTAGGAGAAGTTAAAAAGTACTCTGTTTTGTTCCTTACTACCAAGAATATATAGCAAGGTTAACACTTGTAATTGCTGTGTTTGCTGATATCATGATATCCCATATTTAATGTGTGCCTATATTTTTAATACACCATTTTTATGTCCATAATGAAGTTAACCTGTGCTCATGTTTTGATATATCTTATGCTATTTATGCAGATCATTGTACGGACAAAGGAAAATGCAGAGAAGAAGCTGACTCTCACATATGAAGAAATGGAAGCAGAACGAGAAGAGGTAATCTGCATGCAGCCCTCTTAAATTCTGTTTTCTGATCTGCAAAAGGCCCTGATAGTAGAATAAAGGTCAAAGGTCATGTTGGGTCATACATTTTTTAACAGAGGGAGTAAAGATATGTTTAGTTAGAATTTTAGTTATTAGTGTGATACTTCGCTTCTAATTTTGTCCAAGAGTTCACAACTTGGTTCTACTTTTCCTCTATTTTCTTCTCCGTACTTCACAGAAGTAAAATAATAATATTCTACTCAAAGTACTGAACCTTTTGTCCTTTGTATTTTTTTCTATAGGAAGAAGTGCAAGCTGATAGTGAAAGTGATGATGAAGACCAACAAATCTACAATCCTCTTAAGTTGCCGATGGGTTGGGACGGCAAACCTATACCCTATTGGCTATATAAGCTCCATGGTCTTGGTCAGGTAAATATCTCATTGGTTTATATCTAAAGATTATTTAGTTCATGGCTGTTTTGCTAAATCATATCTTAGTATTACCAATGTTTAGAGCTGCAAAATTCCTGTTTTGCCAAAACAGAATGCTAATTTCTATAGACTACAAATGGTATTTGCATTCTCACATGCTCCATTTATTTTTTGTATTTTTATTCATTTTTCAATAATACCCTGAGCTTCAGCATTGGTGGCATCATTTTCCCATACAGTTCTAGATATTTACATATGATTTTAAATTGTTAACATATCTTAATTGCTATGATTTTTTTGTCAGGAATTCAAATGTGAGATATGTGGAAACCACAGCTACTGGGGGCGACGGGCTTATGAGCGGCATTTCAAGGAGTGGCGCCATCAGCACGGGATGCGCTGTCTTGGAATTCCTAATACTAAGAACTTCAATGAAATCACATCCATCCAGGTAAATCATCACTTTATGCTACCTGTACATCCACTGAATAGCTTAATTTGTTCTCTCAGAAATTTGAGAGAAATGAGTACTTTGCTTAATCTTCCCATATTGGCTGTTTTTATACATGTTCTCAGAAATTACTGTTGCTGCGAATGTGGTAAATTGGTAATGGAAGGGGCAATTGACACCTCTTATTTCTGTTTTCAGGAGGCAAAAGAACTCTGGGAGAAAATTCAACAACGACAAGGGCTGAACAAGTGGCGGCCAGACCTAGAAGAAGAGTACGAAGATCAGGAGGGAAATATCTACAACAAGAAGACCTACACTGATCTGCAGCGCCAGGGCCTGATTTAGAATCCCTGATGCGATCCTAACATTTTGGCCCCTATGGGCTGCTGCTGAAGTGGTTGGCCATTTGTTCTATTGAACTTCGTTGACCTCTGGGTAGTTGTAGCACTCGATACTTGTAGCACCATGGGTACTCCATTGCTCAAATGTTTCTTTTCTACTACATGGTATATTGCACTATATCCCTGTACCCTGTTTGACCATCTGGTATACTGTTTGCACAATCCAGGGTTAAATCGCCATTGTGTCGGAGATGTCGGAGTCAAACTTTATATCCAGAACACTAGAATGGATACTTCTAGAGGCATGCGTCCTATACATCTAATTTTGATAGGTTTAAACATGATCTAGAATGCGCACACAAAGATTATAAAAAAGCATAAAAGGCCAAAGAGAAAAAAGAGAGGAAGGAACGAGGGTGTAGTTTTCAATGTCTCGATGTTTGGTCTCCAAGACTAAAATGTCGCTTTAGTGCCAGCCATCAACGCTGATAGGAATTGGGATAAAAACACAACAAATATGTCGCAAATCAGCAGGCCTAACCTATCCCTGCCAATTGCTTCCAACTACCTATTTATAGTTTTAGAGAACGCCCAATTGGCAGTAAAATACAGCTACTACTGATTGGCCTCTCTAGGGTAATTTTCGCATGGAGTCACAACCCGAATCTATTAAAAACTCAAAACGACAAAATCCAGAGTTTATAAGAAGAATACTTAAATCGTGTGGGCAGGGGGGGAACCCTGCAAGCAACACAGCATATTCACAAGCAAATGAAAGTAGGCAGAGACAAGAGTTCTTGTGCAAGGTTCAATGCTCCCATGATGAGATCGAGATGTCACTTTTGCAAGATGATGAGAAGATCTCATGGCCCACCACTAATTGGGCAAGCTTTGAATTTTCGCTCCTGTTCTGTGTGCTCCATGTTGCATTTTTTTCCCTTTAGGGAAAAGCTAGAGAGGGACCCAATTTGATATGGCTTGTTTCCTGTCTGCCATCAGAAGAGGCAATTTTTTGGATGGGTCAAAATCACCTCGGAAGGTTATCCGGGCTAAATCGGACGGCTGCACACAGATAATAGGGAGCAGGTAACATTGTTTTGTTCTTCAATTCTGCTAGAAGCCTTAACTTCTACTACATGCCAGTTAAGTACTACATCCATGCATAAATATATGACGTTGGTTAGTTTAATTTTGAGCTAATCAACGTCAAACAAAAAATATGGAGGGAGTAGTAAGTGTGGCGGTAGAGTTATGGATGTATAAATTTTACTTATCAGATTAAATTTGTGAACACATGTGGTGATTTGTGTGCGTGTACGGTCTTCCGTGTAATTTAAAAAGGGATTGCCATTCTTCATCTTCAAATTAGGTATACTTATAACTAACTGCCCATGTCAAAGTAGCATTTACATCAGCGAGAAAACACTGCCATGACACTAGAATGGAGTAACATGTCCAAAACTAGGGGTAAAAAGAACGGTTTACACCATCATGACAACTACAATTGAGTAATATGTCCAAAACTAGGGGTAAAAAAAAGGGTTTTTTCAACCCATGGTAAGAAAATAGAATCCAAGTAGTTTTGGAGGCTACCAATGGCAGAGAGGTCAGTCAAAACGAATGAAAAACAAGAAAAATGCGCAGATATACCGTCAGAAAAGGAACGTGACCTTCGTGCTCAATGCTAAGGACCTGTAGAAAGTTTTTTCCAAAAACATCACATCGAATCTTTGAACATATGCATAAAACATTAAATATAGATAAAAATAAAAACTAATTGCACAGTTAGGGGAAATTGCGAGACGAATCTTTTGAGCCTAATTAGTTCATGATTAGCCATAAATGCTACAGTAACCCACACGTGCTAATGACGGATTAATTAGGCTCAAAAGATTCGTCTCGCGGTTTCCATACAAGTTATGAAATTAGTTTTTTTCATTCGTGTCCGAAAACCCCTTCCGACATCCGGTTAAACGTCCGATGTGACACCAAAGAATTTTCATTTCGCGAACTAAACGGGGCCTAAGCCAAACTATCTATCGATCGGCACCGACTTACAATTTTTTTCTTTAATCTTTACTTACAAACAGAAGCTATTCTGCAAATGATTTCATTAGCAAAAAGAAAAATCTTAATTCTTTGTTAATTGTTAGTCATATCAGTACAAGGATGTCGGGATTCTTGCCATGTGAAGAGAAGTACTCCCACTGCAGGACTGGCTGATTGTTGGCAGGTGGTAGTACAATTATTGGCCCATTGCCAGCACTATCATCAGACCAGATAGTCCTGGCTAGATCATAGATCACCGGTGCTGTGCATGCATTGCACGAATCTCTGTTGCTGCTGCTGCCACTCAGCTTAAAATTTTCTCCCCAAATAATTATGATCTACTAGGAGTAGTAGCAGTAGTGCTCCTTAACAGGACCCACAAGACTAGTGCTACTGGTATCAATTATACTACAGGAATGAGTTGAATTGGATCAGATTGTGGCTATCTTTGGGGGAACTTCTCCCAGCTGAAAAAAGCTGCTTCTGCTAGAAGCTGCTCTAAACAGTCCACAGCTTCTGAGAATCTGTAGTTACAGATTCTGAGAAATGAACTAAGAAGCCAGAAATTGGAGAAGCTGGGTTTCAGAGCTTTTCCATATTCTTAGCAGTTGGCTATCAAATAGGGATGAAAACGGAGCGGATAGTTTCCGTCCGCTCCGGACAAAAGCGGATACGGATACCTTTCGGATCGGATAATTCTCGGATAGTTCGGATACGGATACGAATACGGATATTTTCTCCCGGATACGAATACGAATATGGTACTAGGGTTTCCGTCGGATACAGATAATAATTCGGATATCCGGTGAACAGTGCTATTCGGATATCCGCAGGACCCACGAGACATACCCCATTTCTTTCTAACTCTATAACCTTCAATATAACTTTATATAACTTTATAGATTTTAATAGTAGTTTATTTCTTAACACTAGTCCATACTATTAATATTATTTAAATTTTAAAAAATATTTATAAATTATACCTCATTTTATATAAAATGAGCTAATTATATATGTTGATATTTGTTTCCATTAGAAGTTGAGTTGGTTTTCGTGTTCCGAGAAAAATTTGTTTCCGTATTCGTGTCCGATCATATTCGATTCTTATTCGTATTCGAGATAATCCGTATTTGTTTCCGCATTCGAGCTATCCGTATTCGTTTTCGTATCCGGTAAAAAATATGAAAACGAATATGGTATGAGCATTATCCGTCCGTATCCGCTCCGTTTTTATCCCTACTATCAAACAGCTGTTTCTTAGAATATAAAGCTCCCCAAACAGGCTATGTATCCCTTTCAACATGGCTAGAACTGCTGATTGCAGAGAGTGATCAATCTCAGGCACTCTCATGTCTGTCAAAAAAAAAAATCACAAGTCACTGGAGAATACAAGTGTTTCTTCACAGTGTTGAAAGATTTGCTGATCTAGTGACTGGCTGGCTGGCTGTTGAATTGTTGATGTAGCGTACTACGGATTGGTAATTTTTCATGAGGGAATTGTGAACTTCTGGTTACACGCAGTAGCAGCCGCTGAAAATGCTCTGCCACTGATGAATGCTTCAGGAGTGTAGCCATTCGAGAGCGGTTTCTCGTCGGTGCCAACTGTTCCAGACTTCCAGTCTTGCAGAGTGAGTATGCTTTCTCAAACCTTTTTTGTTCGAAAGGTCCGTGGCATCCAGAATAAATTCTATTTACCAAGTATTTGCTATGAAAACTTTGTTCCGATTTAACGAAAAATACATTAAAAATCTATTGTGCGCCGAGCAACTAAAAATTTACTTGGATGTATGAAGTTTCACTTTTAAACCCTAAAAGAATAAAATTTAGTTCATTTCATTGAACTGGACTAACTATCAATGACGTTCATATGTTTTTTTTCACAAGACCCCAAGTAAAATATCCGATTCTAACTAATTTCTATCATGTTAATTGAGTGCATCATTCGATAATTAGATAACTAGTATGTATTGTACCCTCGGTAATTTTGTTCTGGGTTTGTCACTGCCAACTATTATTTGTGGGCCGACCTAAGCCCCCTCCCTATCTATCTATTATATTATTAAAGAAATAGAAAAAGGAGCCTCCACGTTCACTCTCATGGCCTAGAAATTCTCACAATTAATCAGAGAAAAAGAAAGGCAGAGTCCATATAGAAATACAATTTAGAAATAGCTAAAATTCGGAATTAAAAAATAAGGAATATTAGAAGAGGAGACTAGAGTCCATATAGAAATACAATTTAGAAATAGTTGAAATTCGGAGTTAAAGAAAAGAAATATTAGAATAGGAGACTAGAGTCCATATAGAAATATAATTAGAAAATAATTGAAATTCGGAATTAAAAATAAGGAATATTAGAAGTAGAGTATAGAGTTCATATAGAAATACAATTAGGAAATAATAGAAATTCGGAATTAAAAATAAGGAATATTAGAAGTAGAGTATAGAACCCATATAGAAATACAATTAAGAAAAAAAAAGAAATTCGGAATTAAAAAATAAGGAATATTAGAAGTAGAGTTCAGAGTCCGTATAAAAATACAATTTATAAATAACTAAAATTCAAAATTAAGAAAAACATGGGAAGAAGAGTTTAAAGTCAATATAGAAATACAATTTAGAAGTAATTGAAATTTGAAATTAAAATTTAAAGAATATTGAAATATGAGTTTATATAGAAATACAATTTACAAATAGATGAAATTCAGAATTAAAAAATAAGGAATATTAGAAGAGGAGATTAGAGTCCATATAGAAATACAATTAAGAAATAGTTGAAATTCGGAATTAAAAAATAAGGAATAATAGAAGAGGAGACTAGAGTCCATATAGAAATACAATTAGGAAATAACTGAAATTAGAACTAAAAAAATAAGGAATATTAGAAGTAGAGTATAAAGCAAATACGATTAGGAAATAATAGAAATTCGGAATTAAAAATAAGGAATATTAGAAGTAGAGTATAGAGTCCATATAGAAATACAATTAAGAAAAAAAAGAGAAATTTGAAATTAAAAAATAAAGAATATTAGAAGTAGAGTATAGAGTCCATATAGAAATTTAAAACTAACTAAAATTCGGAATAAACATAATAAAATGAAAATAGTGTTTAGAGTCCGTATAAAAATATAATTTACAAATAACTAAAATTTGCAATTAAGAAAAACGTGGGAAGAAGAGTTTAAAGTCAATATAGGAATACAATTTAGAAGTAACTGAAATTTGAAATTTAAAATTAAAGAATATTGAAAGATGACTTTAGAGTCCACATAGAAATACAATTAGAAATAATAAAAATTCAGAATTAAAAAAAGAAATATTAAAAGACGAGTCTAGAGTCCATATAGGAATATATATAATTTACAAAACTAAAATTTGATATTAAAAATAATTAATAACTAATACGTATATAAAATACAATATAAATATTACACATTAGTAGTTTTGTAGAGTTATTGCAAAATTTAAAATTATGTTGTCATTGTAATATATTTTAATAATATAATGAGAAAACAGATATATATATATATATATATATATATATATATATATATATATATATATATATATATATATATATATATATATATATATATATATGAGAATAATATAATGATGCTAGCCGCGCAATCTGCGCGGGCCACCATGCTAGTTTATAATAATGAAAAATGTTAGTATTGAGTTTGCAAAGTGTTGCCGTAGATTCCGCTCTACCTGACCTCTTCATTTCTTGGTGTTCCTGTCAAAAAAAATTTCCATGTCGATAAGTCAATTGTCATCGCATAAATTGCTAGTATTGTTCTGATGCTACTGATTCTTGCAACATGGCACTGATTCTACTGCTTGGCCGGGACAAGATAATCTGGTGATGTCTGTCTAACGTTCTAGAAGGGCACTCTCTTCTTTTAACCGCCCTTTGGAGAACAGGATTAGCCAGCATTATCTCACTGTCAGTCAAAAACGGCGAGATTATGCACTCCCGATTGGATGGAATCATGCTTAGCATTTGTTCCTTTTTTTTTACTTTACTTGAGAGAGAATCATGCCGTCAATTTCAGGAAAAGAGAAAATTGACATTGCCTTTTTTGTGTGGTGAGAGTAGGACAGGAGGAGCACAAGAATTCTGTGAACTTGAACCGGTTTAGGTTTTGAGTTCTGGCCTTCTGGGCGTCCAAACTTTGGGCCTTTTCAATTTGGGCTTTTGAGCAATTTTTGGGCCCTTCTAGCGAGTCCTTATGGGCTTTATTTTGCAAAGTAAAAGGCCTAATCTTCTCAATTTTGGGTTTCTCTCTATTTTTTGGAAAAAGTTTACTTGAGGTCCCTTAACTTGTCAACGAATTCGATTTTCATCCTTCAACCGGAAAACCAGATACAGCGGGTCCCTCAACTATCAAAACCGGTGCAAATCAGGTCCCTCAGCGGTTTTGATGGTGGTTTTGGCTGATGTGGCGCCTACGTAGCCGGTTTGACTTATTCCTCATCCTATGTGGCGATGACGTGGCATTGGAAGCAAAATACAAAAATAAAAAATAAAAAAATGTGGGGCCCACATGTCAGCCAAACAAAATGAAAAAAGAGTGGGACCCACCATCCTCTCTATCCACGGACGAGTGGACGACGGGAAAGGGAGCGACCGACGCCTCCTCTGATCCTCTCTCTCCCTCCTGACATCCTTCCTCGCTGGCCGGCGAACGTGCACGGAGAGGGAAAAAGGCGTTGGCCGGCGAGGGGGGCGGAGACGGCCGTTGGCCGCCTGCCCTCTGCACGCGGATCAGCCCGCCCTGGATGATCCTCCGTTGCAGCGTCTTGCCGCCGTGCGGCCAGTCGAAGGAGTTGACGGCGTTCAGCGTCGCCGCGTCGATGTAGCTGTCCATGCTAAAGCTGATCGGCGTCCGGTGAGACCTCCTCAAAGCACACGTAGCAGGTCACGCTACTTCCGGGGCACGGTGGTGGCGGCACCATGGCCGTGCCGCCGCTGCTGTTCTTCTCCTCCGCCTGCTGCTGCTGGATCACGACGCCGGCCTCCCTGAGCATGTGGTCCAGGATGGATTCCATCTTCCAGCTGTGGTGGATGAGGAGAGGGCGCAAGCCTGGTGTTGCTTTATGTAGAGCAGGTTCATCACCATGGACATGTCTTGTTGCTGTGTACATATATACAAGGGGTAGAGCATGTCAAGAAACACAATGTAATTTGTTACCAGTACTAATTGCTATAGCACAAGCTGCAGAGAACAATGTCAGGTAAATTATAAACCTCAACTTTGAGCAATGTCAGTCAGGTGGAGTGAATCACATTAGTACTGGTTCAGCGTCGAAAGAGTTGACGGCGTTCAGCGTCGCCGCGTCGACGCGGCTGTCCATGTTGAAGCTAATCGGCACCACCTCATCGCCGACGTAGCATGCGTTCCGCAGCGACGCAAGCAGCCGCCGCAGCGACTTGGCGCGGTTCTGCGTGATAATGTTCACCGAGATCCGCATCCTGTTCCAGTCTGCGTGAAATCTATAGATCGGTTAGAGCTTTGATGCAGTTTTTGGTTGCAACAATGGCGGATGAGAACTTTAAGGTAGAAGAAGCTTACTGGGCAGCGAGGTGGGGTGGAGGGTGGCCATCCAGAGAACCTTGGAGATGGAGTTGCCGACTGCGACACCAAGCTCAAGGCCAACGGCGCCGACCTCCCGGACTAGTTCGTCTGCACCCTCCTCACTGTCATCCACGCCATCCTCCTGCCGCCCTCCGACTTCCGCAACCCTAGTACTGCGCAGTGGGCGGCGGCCAGCGGCTGTCTCCGCCCCTCTCGCTGGCCGATGCCTTTTTCCCTCTCCGTGCGCGCTCGCCGGCCAACAAGGAAGGATGCCGGGAGGGAGAGAGAGGAGGCGTCGGTCGCTCCCTCTCCCGTCGTCCAGTCGTCCGTGGATAAAGAGGATGGTGGGTCCCACTCTTTTTTCCTTTTGTCTGACTGACATGTGGGCCCCACATTTTGTTTTTATTTTTTATTTTTATATTTTGCTTCCAATGCCAAGTCACCGCCACGTAGTACGAGGACCAAGTCAAACCGGCCACATAGGTGCCACATCAGCCAAAACCATCATCAAAACCGCTGAGGGACATGCTTTGCACCGGTTTTAATAGTTGAGGGACCCATTATATCTTGTTTTTTGGTTGAAGGACGAAAATCGGATTTGTTGATAAGTTAAGGGACCTCAAGTGAACTTATTCCCTATTTTTTGGGGGGCGAGGATTCTATCTCGGTTTTTATCGTTGAGCAGTGCTATGCCTACTAAGAGCAAGTAGCCAAGTACAATAGCAGGCTAAGTCAGCTATAAGCATATATGAAAGAGAGAAGAGAGGATAGAGAGGAAATCGGACTACAAATTTGTAGCCAGCTGCAACACGACTATTATATGAATAAGCTATTAGATTGATTATAAATGATTTCGAACCAGTAATTGGTTATATTATTAAACTTGCTCTAACATAATCTTAACTTTTTCTTACTAACAGAGCTATCAACCATTTGATTCAATCCCACATCGGAGTTAGTAATTAAGAAGTTAGTTACAATTTTTTTTACACGTACCCTTTTCCTTTATTCATCACAGTAAAAATTATGTCACTTTTTTATATACACTCGGTGAACATACGTTCACTGTATAAATGTAACAGAAAAAAAATTCACTCACACCACATAAAAATCACCAACGCCATCAAATCGGGATCAGATCAAACAACATCTAGCCGCACAAGCCATCCAACGGCTCTCACGCACGCCACGCCTCAGTAGAAGAAGGCCTTGCGGAGCGCGACGGCGACGGCGACGGCGACGGCGTAGAGCAGGATGAAGATGCCGGTGACGTTGATGAGCTTGGCCTCGCCGGCGGACGCGGCGGCGGCGCTCTTCTGGACGAGTCCCGTCTCGGCGGCGCAGACGGCGAGCATGAAGATGGCGAGGCCGGCGGCGACGTGGGCGGGGGCGGCGGCGGCGCGCGTGCGCTCGTGGGTGCCCGGGAGCCAGAAGGCGAAGAAGCCGAAGAGCCACTGGAGGCCGAAGAGGGCGACGGCGAGGATGCCGAGCCAGGAGTGGAGGGAGACGAGGTCGGGCGCCACGGCGGCGTCGTGGAACTTGAACGCGGCGTAGACGCCGAAGATGGCGAGGATGAGCGCCACCAGGTGCACCAGCATGTGCACCATCTTCTGCGTCCGGTGATCCATCGGGATCGTCGTGTACGCCAGTATAGCTGCATTTTTTTTTTGTTTTTTAGGCCCTCTTTGCACACAACTCTGGATCCAAGATTTTCTGAAACAGGGTATTTCTAGTTTCACGAATCCATAAATCTGGTTCTTTGATTACGTCATATTTTATATGAAATTTAAAATTTTAAATTACTATAATTTAACATACAAACTTCAAATTTACCATATCTAAGATAAAAGAGTCGTGCCAAACATAGCCTTATGGCCTGTTCACTTTGATGCCATTTTTAATCTTACCAAATTTTGGTAAAGTTACTAAAAAAAATGGCTACATTTAGTTTGCTGTCAAATTTTGATAACTATACAAGAAATCCTGCCAAAATTTGGCAACCAAAATTTGGTAAAGTTTTTTTTTTTTGACATCAAAGAGAACATGCCCTTAGATTAATGTGAGAATATCTAAAATTTCAGATTAATATTAATCTATAGTTTCTTTCGTTTCCTCCAAGCTATAGTTACCTGTTGTTTAGTAGTACAGGATTTTATCGAAGACTTAAAGTTCTTACCATCAGATTTGAATTATAATAGAACTATAAAATATAATAAGTGGCATTATGATTGTACTTTGCAAAAATGTTATTAACTTTTTGAAAAGTTCTCTCAGTGCTTATGTGGCTTCAACTTTATCCTTGTTCTTGAAAAAAAAAACTTTTTGTGCTACCTGGCAAAATAGTATTGCATGGAAAAATAACTAGGACATCGATCAGTTGGACTGAACTTGGCAGGAAAACGTAGCGATCGCAGGGGTTCATTATCGCGAAAATCAGAGGTGACCCTTGGTAAGGACAACCACCCAACACACTGATTTGCACTGATCAAATGAGCTAGGCACAGGTCGAATGCCTTTTGCAGCCACCAAACCTCTACAGAAGCCCATATCCTACTAAATAAAGTGCAGTGCAGTAGTGCTGATTACTGAACAAATTATTGTAATCTTCTCACTAAAAGCCAGTGGCCGATGATGGCCCATGTTGACAACAACACTACTACTACTACATCGATCCATCTTCAGGGGGCTTTTGTAAGGGCGGAGCTAGAGCGAAATGGATGGTGGTACCACTTGCATAATTTACTCTACTTTTGATCGAGTTTAACCTTATGCGAGTACCTAAGTTTGTATTGAGGGGATGCATACATGATGAAAATAGATGAGTTATAGCTAAAAAAATTTCTTAACCAGGTTCCTGGGCACCCCTAATATATACTAGCTCCGCCCCTTTTGGCATTGGTTAATTTAATTTGTTGCAACGTTTTGTCAGAGCAGCGCTTAGTTACTGGACCTTAATTATTTACTAGACACTAATTCACATCGATTCAGAGTGTGTTAGGTTGGTACTGGGCAGTATTTGTTTTACCAGATCAACAACACATGATCGAACCGTACATTGAACTTTCAAACAACGTATGTATGTACGTGATCGATGTCACATGAGCGAAATGATACGAATCCACTTTAAAATTCTGAGTTTCAAATCTTCATAGTAGCGAATTTCATATTGTGATATTTGAGGGGCTAAATTCTCAATGTAAAAACATATATCCTGAAGCGAATTTCGGATAAAACATGATCGATGTCACATACCTTCTCCTATTAGAAGAATGAACCCCCAGCACATCACGAATGGATGGACCTGCATTGTTGGAGAAACAATAGTGTTATCAGAAGCGCGAATGAAACGAGCTTTAATTAATCAACAAACGTTTTACTATTTGCCAAGGAAATCATGAAATCAATCAGGGCAGATTAATTAATTAATATGATAAAGATCGAAGAATTGAAGTGTTAAGTATGCATACGTTGAAGATCTGCTCGGGGTCGTCGGACTGGATGTTGATGCCGCCGCGGAAGTGCAGCAGCCACACCAGCATGAGCACCGCGGTGGTCAGGAACAGCACGTGCGCCGCCGCCGCCACCCGCGCCGCCACCGCCGAGTGGTGCCCCCCGCCGCCGATGATCCCTCCCCCGATCGCCATGCCGCTAGTTGCTTCGCTAACCGATGATCTCTCTCGGGAAGCGCTCGCGCTAGTAGCTTCGTTCGATCACCCGCTTCTTCTTCTTCTTCTTCTTCCTCCTGCTGCTGCTGCTGCTTCAAGAACGCGAGGTTTTTAACGCGGGCGAACGCGGCGGCCGCGCGCGAGCGCGGCGGGGCCGGGAGGGGGGGTGGGAGGAATCTGGGGTTACACCGGCGAGGGGGTTTTGGGTTTGGTATAATCAGCAGCGCGCGAGTCTCCGGTGTTCAAGCAAGGCATCTCTCTCTCGCTCTCAAACACACCACACACACATGGTGATCTCCCACCATTTTAAGGTAGCGAACGAAGCACTTACGTGCACATACGCATGCGTGCCGGCTAGCTAGCGTTGCAAGGGAGCAAGTAATCTCCATCACGCGCGGAGAAAAACCATTATATTTCTCCGGGTTTAACGTTTTAGGGCTTTGTTCACCCTTCTTTTTTTTTTCTTTACTATTCACGTGCACGCTCACACCACTAGCTGCGTTCCTATCCAGGGGATCCCAACTCTCGCCTCTTATTTTCCACACGCGTACGTTTTCCAAACTGCTAAACGGTGTGTTTTTTTTTAAAAAAGTTCCTATACGAAAGTCGCTTAAAAAATCATATTGATCCATTTTTTTCAAAAAAATAGCTAATACTTAATTAATCACGTGCTAATGGATCGCTCCATTTTCTGTGCGGGAGGGATTACTTCCCATCCCTTGAAACCGAACACAGCTAAGGCTGTGTTCGCTGGAATGGGTTGGGAACCATCTCTTGCGCACGGAAAACGGAGCGGTCCATTAGCACATGATTAATTAAGTATTAGCTAATATTTTTTTTCAAAAATGGATCAATATGATTTTTTAAGCAACTTATGTATAAACTTTTTACAGAAAACATACCATTTAACAGTTTGGGAAGCGTGCGCGTGGAAAACAAGGCGGATGGGGTTGGGAACTAGGACTTACGAACAGAGCTAGTATATGCAACACCACACTCATACTCCTATAAATACGTCCCCGAACACATGGTCTAAGAAATAAAAACTAGCAGCACACATCCCTGATCTTACCGAATCTTGTTGAAAATCTACCTACATATGCGGAATATTCATGAGCACCAGAATTTGAATTATGCACACACTACTACACCACAACAATGGTGCTTTCCCAAAATTGGTTCGCTTTATTGCCGTTTTAAACCATACTAAATTTTAGCATTATCAAATTTTTTAAGGCAACAAACTAATGTGGTAATTCTATATTTTTCGCTCTTCAAAAGTTTGCCATATTTTCGCAAGGCATTGAACTAAACACAACCAACGTGTTGGGTGATGCCAAAATCTACCACTAGGACTAGTAGAGAAATCATCTTTAACACCAGTTGAGAACCCCATTAATCCCGGTTATAGCAACCGTGAGTAGCAAATCGAGACAAAATACATACCATTAATCCCAGTTATAGCAACCTGATCAATAAATCGAGATAAGATGCATACCAAATAAAAAAAATATGTAGGATGTAGGATTCGAACTCAAGATCTCGCATTTCAACCCTCACACGTGTTACCATTCCACCTACTACAAACATCTAATTTGGATAGAGTTGTTTCCTTTTTGAACTAATCCTGGATACATCTTTAGTACTCTCTCATTCCCTAAATGTTTGACGTTGTTGACTTTTTTAAACATGTTTGACCGTTCGTCTTATTCAAAAACTTTTATAAAATGTGAAAAACTATATGTATACATAAAAGTATATTTAACAATAAATCAAATGATAGGAAAAGAATTAATAATTACTTAATTTTTTTGAATAAGACGAATGGTCAAACATTTTTTAAAAAGTCAACGGCGTCAAACATTTTGGGATGGAGGGAGTACTAGTTAGTAACACGAACCGGTACTAAAAATGCATTTTTAGTTCCGGTTGGTAACATCAACTGGATGCTAAAGATGTTTTTAGGGACTTGTGTTTTTAGAATCGGTACTAAAGAGATTAAGTATCGGTTCTTAGTCCATCCAAGATACTTTCTCCATCTACTTTTAATAGTTATATTTGATCTTAACACATAGACCATGGGTAAGTAATTCTACTTACCATCTATTTAAACATGTTACTAGTCATTTCTCGTAAACAAGCGATTCATTAATATTTACATTTCTCGATACCTATGTAGCCAATCTTGCGTGAAAGAATAAAGAGTCACGCATTAAATTCGAGAAAGTCATTAAGTTGATAGGCTGTTGGATTGAAATATGCCTATCAAAAATAATTTTTTTCAGATTTGAAAATATGTCTATCAAAAATAGATGGAGGGAGTAGTATTTATGTGTTTGGAGCATTGGATAAAAGATGAGTTCTCTAGCAGTGTACCCCTCCGTCCCAAAAAAATCAAACTCTAGATTTGAATCTAGACACATATGTGTCCAGATTCAAGCCCAGGGTTTGATTCTTTCTGGGACAGAGTAGTAGAGTTGAAAGTGGCTATGTGTACAATCTAAACAAGTCATTATTGTCGCGTAAATGCGGTAAACTATGTACAACGTATACACCCTTCATCTCGTAAAAAAAAATTCTGGAGATGAATATGGAAATCAATTTCTAAGAAATGAATCTCAATAAGCATCCTTTAAAGTTGGTTTTTTATGATTACCGAGAGAGGGTAGGTAGTACGTACACAGCGTGGATAGGGTAATTAAAGGCGTGCAAACCGCAGTAAATATGACGAGAGATTAGTTACACGCCTGAATGATGCATTACGCCCTGTCTGTGCAGACAGTACGTACGGTCCATTAACTGAGGGTGATTAATTAGCAGTACCGGCTTTTGTAACAGTGTAACACCCCACATATATGTCTTTTACTGCGATCCCCTGTGCTAAACTGTTTAAGGAGCCAAGGACTGTTTGTTATAATTTCTTAAACTGGCCTGCACACTCGTAAGCTTTGCGAGCCACTTTCTAAAAGGGAGATGGAAAGGAAAGATTAATAACCTACTCTATATATGGTCATCTCGTTGTTTTTGGATAGATTGGTACGTGCTATCTTCAGAAATAAAATTGGAGGTGTAGCCGGGTCCTCTCAGTTTACAAACAGCAATTCAGATTCAGGCCCAAACTAGTTCACAAAAACTAGCTAGGCAGTTAGCACGAACCGCCAAATCTGGGCCAAAAGTATAGGTACCTCCAATTCTCCAAATAAACACACTGGGCCGATAGTCCTTCAGTCCTTCTGTTCCAAACTACTAGTAGGATAATACTACAAGGAATTTTATTTCGTGACGGAGAAAGTACTTCATCCGTTTTAAAAAAAACTAATTTAAAATAAAATGAGAAGTTAACTAGTATAGCGAACCTGGATAAGTGGTTATCCAGACTTATCAGACGCGTATCTAGATTCATTGTAATATTAATTAATGCTCTAACATATTCAGCGCTTGCTTATTTTGGAATGTGCTACTATATATTCTAGTAGCACAGTAATAAACAGACGCTCTGGCTACACAAGAAAAAGGAAAAAAAATTCTTTCGTGGAGTACAAATCAAAAGGAAAAATCCAGTGAAGCTCTGGCTACCAAACAGCCGGAGCTGCACCGGCTTCGCAGTTCGCGCACGTGTCAGTAGCATATCGAGACAATTTTTCATTTGTTTTGACGCAGTACACAAGCCACCACACATCGCGTAGTAAAAAACAAAGGCGCGTGGCTATGCATCCAGGATGCTTGCTGCTGCATGCTCAGGTAGCCCTGATTGATCGGTTCGTTTCGTTGTTAATTTCATTTTACGTGAAAAAGGAATGGAAGAAACAAAGCCTACACTGTGGATAAGCTAAGCTACAAGTGCACTGCATCCATCTCAACACACAGCTGCCACAGCTGGTACTACTACAACTCTACACAAGCCATCACGCGCAAAGCTGGATACAGGGAATCCAAAAAAGAGAAACTGTTCTCTTCTCATCCAGTAGTACTACACGAGCTGTTCATCACAGCAAAAACAATAAAGGCTGCGAAAACACTGAAACGCCTGCACCTCTGCAGCCTTTTGCCTCAACAATCGCATGTAGGAGTTAAAAAAAAAAGACACTCTAGCAATCATTTGATCGCTAGGATTCTTTTTGGAACGAAATAGTATTTGGTAATGATGAATTAATTAGATTTAATAAATTTATTTCATAGTTTTAAGGTGGAATCTATAATTTGTTTTGTTATTATTATACGTTTAATACTTTGAATGTGAGTCCGTATATCTGATATGACATACTACGCGAACTAAACGTACCCATATCTATCTATTATCTACCTATCTATTATATACTAAAAGTCCATTAAACTTCCTACAAACGCTCTCATGCCGCTACATGGGACTTCTACAAACGCTTCTAAGCCGCCACGTGGTAATCTAATAAACCGGTAGACCCGCTATTTCAGATTTTCAGTTATTTGATTTACACTTATTTGGTGGACCCAACATTATATGGAATTAGATATATTTTTGGAAAAAAAATCCATATCCCGCTTGGTGCCGTGCGTACGGGAGATCAGATATGTACGCTCTCCCCTCTATCCCTTTAATTCTCTCCAATTTCTATGCTATATGATAACTCCTATTTCCATGCTATATTAGTCAGATGTAAATCACTATTTATCATAATAGTTTTCAAAAAAAACTTAATCAGCCGGTGTCCACCCTTTTCTCCTATATTGATTAAGTAAAAAACAAAAAACCTAAAAAAATTATAACATATAAATCAAGCTGCTAATTTAAATTATCACGACTAAATTTATGGTGCGAGAAAAAAAATCTACTTCGTAGGTATTCTTGAAAATAAAATACGTTGTGTTGGCTCATGTTCTAAAATTTTACCGGTCGCTCAAATAATCATAAAAATGTAAATGAAAAATAGAGAAGAAAATACTCCTGCTACTATGGAATCATGATACTATATGATTTATAAGGAAAACTATAAGAAAAGTAAATTCATGTATTTATATTTTAAATATATATATTACGAATACATATCTTGACGTCAAATCTTAACCATCATAAAATTCTAAAAACATGGTAATGGTGATTATATTATTGTATAGAAGTCAACAGATACAGATAACTAAATTATATCTACGACGCCATAAGAAATAAAAGAACCTAACTATGAGTGATCGATGTTCCTTAAAAAATACTCATTTTATTTTGAATTGATAATAATTTTATTAAATCTGTTATGAAAACTATTTTTCATGTATACAGATTTTTTTATTGTGAAACGGAAGTAGAAAAGATAAATATAAAGCTCTTAGCAGGGTTCAATCTGGTCAGGTTATACGCGAATAAATTAAAGGTCAAGCATATATATGTTCCACTAATCTCTAATGTGTCACTTTCATGGAGAAATACATATCCACCAATCGTCGAGTTACAAATGGTAGCGAAGCATCCGTCCATCACATCGGCTACTATGAGTGTGCGTAACATCATATCATAAAGATAAAGTGACATTATATTGTAGATTATATTATCTTATATCACTTTATAAATATACGTAGTTGAATACAAACATTATTTAATTTAAAGCTAACGCAAAAACATACATGTCCACGATAATGAGAAAGAGATTCTATAAGAATTTAAACAATAGAAAAACTCAAGAGAATTGATCCTAATAGTAAACAAAAAATATCAATGGCTAATCTATAGAATATATAGAATTGTAAACCATTTTAAGGACCATTAAACGTCCTATAGAACCATCCTACATCATCTATTAAAGCTTCTAAGAAATAAGAAAATAAACTTCAAAAATTCTCTATAAAAGGCAAAACATTCAACGCTTAATCCTCCATTAATTTCATGGTTCCTTTTATCTTGGCCATTGGATGATTTCAATCGCTTTACATATGTATACGCACATGATAGCTAGGCCACCATATTGAAGAAAAAAAATCAAAGCATGTTATCTTGTAGAAAATCAAATCACTTAAGGTGTCAAGTGGGGTTATAGTGATTGTTGCAAGGTGTACGGTGTTATAGCAAGGATTATTAGCACCGAGTCGTACGAGATTGCCAACCATCCAATCACAACACTAAAAGAACCTAGTAGGAGTTACAAAGAGCCACAACAACAAGCCAACAAGGAAAGGCCATGATAATTAAATTATAATGATAAAACGTTCTTTCAACTGCCATATATGTGCATTATTATTTATATCACATCATTTAAAATTAACATGCACAAAATGATAGCATAGTAAATCTTTGCGGTAAAGAGGCTACATATGAAATCATTGAATTAATCCCCTTAACCTTGGAATAATAATACCAAACAAGAACTCAAGTGGGTAACAAACAATTTTGATATTGAATTTTAATCCCTGGAAAGAGAGAAACAAAGAGAAGGGTTCAAGCATTTAGTGAATATTACCCATTTTATAAGATGAGTGTTTTATTTAAAAATATGAGACGGTTCGGCAAACTACTTATTCCGAAGTATTAACATACTATTTAAGAGTAGAGCAGGTAGGACATTCTATCAAAATCATTTTATTTGAGGTTTTTATAATAGAACTATCTAATGATGAACTTGATGAAACTTTTCTACAGTACTATTTGATGAAAACATATTTAAATGATTTTTTTTCATGTCATGTTTGGAGATCAAAGACTAACAAAAAAAACCTTAATGAGGCACTACATATTTATTACCACGCTATAAATTTATAGTACAATGAATAATATTACATATCATCATTGGAGTAGGGAAACTAGAACAAAGCCATGTCATACCCTAACTCCAAAATCTATATTACCCTAAATTTTATGTGGATTATGTATACATATGCATACATAGTACTTCACTTAGACATTCATTCTCACTTAGTGTAAAATGGTTAACATACTATTATCATATTTAAAGTGCCAAAACTGATTTATAAGCTAATCTAATTATCCATGTAAACTTTTAAACTTTTATGGTGGTACCAAACCACCACTTAATTATAATAACTTTTTGCATAGATGAGTCTCTATTACACCGTTTTATAGGCTACAAACACGCTAGGGAATCATGGATCGTAGGTCGCTTGAAGAATGGATATGTACCATAGGAACTTCTAAATTTCATATTTAGAAGTCATATTTGTGGATGCCCAATTTGATATCACTATAAATCATGAGAAAATTAAATGCTCATGAGTCATTAAGAAAAAAAATACAGATATCAAAAAGAATAATTAGTTCGGTATTATCAAAGATCTCAGCTATAGTTAAAGTTTATACGTGCAAAGGTGTGAAACTCTTAACCATCAGAAATTTGAATGACTAACAACTACATGATGTGGGTGACTGCTATATATATAAATATGAACTTTTTACGGAAACTTTATATATGTATAAAAAAATAATCATCATAAAAAGATTTAAATACTTAGAGAAAAAGAGAAGTCCGCGCAATCGCGCGGGCTACCTCAAAAAACTAAAAAAAAAGTACTAATATACTTTCATTTTGTCAAATCTTGATGTTATTGTTTTTCATTTTATCTACTTTAAATATATTTAGCCTTTTACTTTTATAAATCTTGATGCAATTTTTTATAAATCCTGATGCAATGAATATTCAAAACTAAACTTATTTTAGAACAAATCAGATGGCTAAAAATAATTTTATTCGGGAATGGAGAGAGTACTCGCGATCACAGGGACGGTCACACGGATTCGAGCCGCCGAGAATCTGAATCCCTCGCGGTCCGTCCATTCAATTCTCGGACGCGGCACCACTCCGGGTCACTGACTCGTGGGGCCCACCCCCACCGCCTCCCTCGGACGGATGGGAGAGCCGTCTTGGATTCCCCTTCGCCTCCTCTCTCCTCCCCTAATCCCCGCCGCGCGGGCGCGGGAGACACCTGTGACGCTGCCGCGTGGGCCCACACGGACGGGGCCCCACCTGCCAGCTCCGCTCCAGCGCGAAATCGCCCCCCCGCCTTTTCACTCCCGGAGAAAATACCCGGGTTGCCCCTCCTATCCAGCGCCATCCCCACGTGGGCCCCACGTGTCGGTGACCGCGCGGGCCGGCTGAACCGGGTCCGGACCGCACCGGCCGGTAGGGGTAGAACGGTCATTTCGTGCGCGGGGAGGGAGGGGAAAAAAACCCTAAAACCCGTGGGTCCCACGCATGTGCCCATGTGCCCGGTGCGGTGTGCTCTCGTCTCTCTCCTCGCTTAAATCCTCGCCACCCCAACACTTACTCCTGTTTCTCTCTCTAGTTCTCTCTCTCTTTCTCTCTCCTTGTTTCTCTCTCTAGAGCGGCGCAAATGTGGCGGCGGCGGAGGGGGGGTGGTGGTGGCGGAGGAGGAGGGGGTGTGGCGGTGGCGGTGGCGCTGGCGGTGATGCTGGTGGTGGGGGCGGCGGCGGGGGAGACGGCGGCGTCGGACGCGGCGGCGATGCGGGCGGTGGCGAGGGCTCTGGGCGCGGACAAGGCGCTGGGGTGGAGCACTGGCGACCCCTGCTCGTCGCCCAGGGCGTGGGCCGGCGTGACGTGCGACTCGGCGGGGAGGGTCACCGCCGTGCAGGTCGGGAACCGCAGCCTGACGGGGAGGCTGGCGCCCGAGGTCCGCAACCTCACCGCGCTCGCCCGCCTCGAGCTCTTCGACAACTCGATCTCCGGCGAGCTCCCGTCGCTCGCGGGGCTCTCGTCGCTGCAGTACCTGCTCGTCCACAACAACGGCTTCACCCGCATCCCGCCGGACTTCTTCAAGGGGCTCACCGCGCTCGCCGCCGTCTCGCTCGACAACAACCCGTTCGACCCGTGGCCGCTCCCCGCCGACCTCGCCGACTGCACGTCGCTCACCAACTTCTCCGCCAACACCGCCAACGTCACCGGCGCGCTCCCGGATTTCTTCGGGACCGCGCTGCCGTCGCTGCAGCGGCTCAGCCTGGCGTTCAACAAGATGTCCGGGCCTGTGCCGGCGTCTCTGGCCACCGCGCCGCTGCAGGCGCTCTGGCTCAACAACCAGATTGGGGAGAACCAGTTCAACGGGTCGATTAGCTTCATCTCCAACATGACCTCGCTCCAAGAGCTTTGGCTTCACTCCAATGACTTCACTGGCCCCTTGCCTGACTTCTCGGGGCTTGCAAGTCTCTCCGATTTGGAGCTCCGTGACAACCAGCTCACCGGTCCGGTGCCGGACAGTCTTCTGAAGCTCGGATCTCTGACCAAGGTGACCCTGACGAACAATTTGCTGCAGGGGCCGACGCCCAAATTTGCCGATAAGGTGAAAGCAGATGTGGTGCCGACTACGGAGCGGTTCTGCTTGAGCACCCCTGGACAACCTTGTGATCCCCGTGTAAACCTGCTGCTGGAGGTGGCGGCTGAGTTCCAGTACCCGGCGAAGCTCGCAGATAATTGGAAAGGGAATGATCCGTGTGATGGTTACATTGGTGTTGGATGCGATGCAGGGAACATTACAGTGCTGAATTTTGCCAGGATGGGGTTCAGTGGGAGCATCTCCCCAGCTATCGGGAAGATTACAACACTTCAGAAGCTTATTCTTGCAGACAACAATATTACTGGCACGGTGCCGAAGGAGGTTGCTGCTTTGCCTGCTCTGACGGAGGTTGATCTGTCGAATAACAATCTTTATGGGAAACTCCCTACCTTTGCAGCGAAGAATGTGCTGGTGAAAGCTAATGGCAACCCGAACATTGGCAAGGATGCTCCTGCACCGTCTGGATCAGGTGGTAGTGGCGGCAGCAATGCGCCAGATGGTGGGAATGGCGGTGATGGAAGCAATGGGAGTCCCTCTTCGTCTTCTGCTGGAATCATTGCTGGCTCAGTGGTTGGTGCTATTGCTGGAGTAGGCCTTCTTGCTGCATTAGGTTTCTATTGCTATAAAAGAAAACAGAAGCCTTTTGGAAGGGTTCAAAGTCCACACGCTATGGTTGTTCATCCTCGGCACTCAGGGTCAGATCCTGATATGGTTAAAATCACAGTTGCTGGTGGCAATGTCAATGGCGGTGCAGCTGCAAGTGAGACATACAGTCAAGCGAGCAGTGGTCCAAGGGATATTCATGTTGTTGAAACTGGAAATATGGTAATTTCAATTCAAGTCCTCCGCAATGTGACCAACAACTTCAGTGATGAGAATGTCCTTGGCCGTGGTGGCTTTGGCACTGTGTACAAGGGTGAGCTTCATGATGGCACAAAAATTGCTGTGAAGCGAATGGAGGCTGGTGTGATGGGTAACAAGGGGCTAAATGAGTTTAAATCAGAGATTGCTGTGCTGACCAAGGTTCGCCATCGGAACCTGGTGTCACTGCTTGGCTACTGTCTCGATGGCAATGAGAGGATTCTAGTGTATGAGTACATGCCACAGGGGACACTGAGTCAACACCTGTTTGAGTGGAAAGAACACAATCTGCGGCCGTTGGAATGGAAGAAGAGACTTAGCATTGCGCTTGATGTTGCAAGGGGTGTTGAGTATCTTCACAGCCTTGCACAGCAGACCTTCATCCACAGAGACTTGAAACCATCAAACATACTCCTCGGTGATGACATGAAGGCAAAGGTGGCAGACTTTGGATTGGTCCGGCTTGCACCGGCTGATGGGAAGTGCGTGTCAGTAGAGACAAGGCTTGCTGGCACTTTTGGATACCTTGCTCCGGAATATGCAGGTGATCATCCTTTTCTTTTTGCTTCAGTATTCAGATGTTTTGTGTTCAGTATAACAAACAAGTGCAATATATTAGAACTGAGGGATGTCTAAAGTAGCAACACCGACCAAATGCCAAAACTAGAGGCTTAGTGCTCAAGTTTGAAATGATCATTTAACTCTCATTTAGTTATGAGCTTACTCATTCTATAGATGTGGTAGTTGCTTATTAATAAAATTTGATCTCATCTATAGGAGATGTGGTAGTTGCTTATTAATAAAATTTGATTATTCCGAAGGAAAAGTTGTAGGGCAGTATGTGATATCTGAAAACTAACGAAATGTATTTACTCAATCATATATGAAGTCTTGGGTAATCATTTCTGTGATAAACTAGGATGAGTTCAGTGTCCTGAGTAGGTTCATGTAATCAGAATTTGATATTTCACTTGAATTATTATTTTTAGCCTATGGTTGAGCTAACCGTTCTGATTACATGAAGCACAAATGTTAATGTAAGAAATGCTGATTTCTAATTATGTACACAAGCATTGACAAACATTTTTATAAGAGGTTTCTTTTGCATGCTATACCAGCTCTTCGATGATTTGAGCAACAATGCAATTTTTAAAATCATTATTTCTTATGCCCGGGACTGTCACTTCTGGTATTTGTATCACTTGCACTAACCTTACAAGTTATGTTCTATTTGCAGTTACTGGACGAGTAACAACAAAAGCAGATGTCTTCAGCTTTGGTGTCATCTTGATGGAGCTGATCACTGGACGCAAGGCGCTTGATGAGACTCAGCCTGAAGACAGCATGCACCTGGTAACATGGTTCCGAAGAATGCAACTTAGCAAAGACACATTCCAGAAAGCAATTGACCCAACAATTGACCTCACCGAGGAGACACTTGCAAGCGTTAGCACTGTCGCTGAGCTTGCTGGTCACTGCTGTGCTAGGGAACCACACCAGAGGCCTGATATGGGTCATGCTGTCAATGTGCTCTCTACTCTTTCGGATGTTTGGAAACCGTCTGATCCAGATTCAGATGACAGCTATGGTATCGATCTAGACATGACACTGCCGCAAGCATTGAAGAAATGGCAGGCCTTTGAGGATAGCAGCCATTTTGATGGCGCGACGTCTTCATTCCTTGCTAGCTTGGATAATACTCAGACAAGCATACCGACGAGGCCTCCAGGATTTGCAGAATCATTCACCTCTGCTGATGGAAGATAGGGTAGCTTGTGTGAAATCTCAAGCTTGACGGAAGCAGAACATCCAAGTGATCCTTTTTGTTCATTCCTTTAGTCTCCTCACTCCCCTGCTTTTTAATGTTTCTTGGTTTGGCTATGTGCTGCCTTGTAGCTGTCCTTTGATCATGTATCTTGTGATCTTGACTCAAAGAATTGCCTGGAAGTTTGCAAATTTGCTAACTGTTCTGTTCTGCCATAATTCTGAGCTTAAAACAGGAGCGGTGAAGGGCTGCTGGGCTGTATCAACACTACTCCCTGCTCCTTAACATCATCTCAGTTGTAGTCATTGTTGCTACTGTATTCTTTTAGTTCTATGATGATCATGATTGTACCAGAACCATCTCAATTATTGGAGACCGTGGTCAGGGCGTCAGGCCGTCTCCTAACTGTCAAAATTATTGAACCGATAGATACCTTGTCATGTGATTGCTAACCAGGTTGGAAGAAGTAGTTATAAAACTAATCCGTTTGGTACCTGGAGCCTGAAGAGGCATCGGGTGCGGCTCCAATCTTCAAAGCTGCAGCTGCTCCAACACGCTAACCCTGATTGCACTGTTGTACCTAAGATCATGTGACACACAGCTTCAGTTTGGTGCCTGCCAAAAAAAAAAAAAAAGCTTCAGGTTTCAGGCAGCTGTGCGACGCATCGACAGCACAGCGTACTATGCTCCCATGTTAGAGAAACCTAACTGCAATAGGAGCTGGGACAACGGACAGTGACGCTGATGCTTTGCTGAATTAATGCGTCATCAGGTAGCCTTAAAACCGAAATAAGACAATAATAGACACAAGAGGCGACTGTGACGCTGGTTTCTGGACGGTGATTGAGACCTGGAATGCGATCCAGTTTTCTCTGATCGCGACCCACAGGTGCGCGTGTTCATCTGCATGGCACTGTTGTTTGAATGCAGATTTTTCCATACATCATATCTGGCGATTTCCCGGTTCTTGTGGACACTCGTTTTGCCTGGTTGGATGGACGGACAATGGACAAAAACACTGCGTATGTATCTTCTTCCAGCTGCTCACTTCCAAGCCATGTCACTCTCGGCTCCAGGGTGTCACAGTGTGGCAGTTAGCAGCTCAAATTGGAGGATTTCCAGGGAAAATGGGGCCAGTAGACGCTGTAGCCTGTAGGCATAATTGGGGGATACTACTTCATGACCTGCTTTATGAGCTGCCATTGGTCTGCCGGCTCAAAAACAGGAGAAAGCAAGGCTGTTTTTATTTTGTGTGTGTGTGTGATCACGACTACTCCATTTGAGCATCTGTGGCTGGATGAGGGGGTGAGTAGGATTTGGACAGCGTCCTTGATTTGTGGGAAAGTTTTCTGGTTTGGTTGGCAGTTGGAGTTGGCGTTGGACGCGCCGGTCCGGGGGACCATGCGCTTTCCCGCGTTGGTGTTGCAAAGAAAAGCCGATTTTCTGTGAGTGGTCGTTGGCTTGCTATTTGGGACTCCTGCGATGCGAGGCCGACGACCTCCGGATATATGGGCATATGGCTAGTTGCTAGTTGGAGGAGCAGCTGAAAGATTTAAGGCTTATTTGGTTCACAGAATTTCTAAATCACAGGAATATTAAAAACGTAGGAATAGTGTAGAAATGCATGTGCAAAACAAAGGACTGCAAGATAGGAATTTTTCATACACTGAGCTAAACAAAAGAGGATAGAGTATATGTTTTCATTCCTATGGAATTAGAACATTTTGGAGGATTTTTGGAGGATTGGCATAGTGTTCCTATGAAAATTTTTTCTTTGAATCCTACAAACTGAATGCATGAATAGTGCTTATTTCAAAGGATTTGAGATTTCCTTTAGGAATCTTTCAAAACGAATAAAGCCTTAGTTACCAGGGATGAAAATGGTATGGATGTTAGCAACAATGTCGGCTACCAGTTTTCTATATTTTGTGTATTGAAATTGTCTGGAACTGAGGAGGAACTGATCTACTGAGCAATGTATGCCCAGATCACCCGAGTTTAAGTTCTCAACGAGGCGAATTTGAGTGCATGTTTTCTCCTAGGTTGGCTGAGTTTTAAATATATTGTTTGGAACGAAAATATAAACGGTAGTGTCTTGGTTGGTTGGACATAAGTCATATGTAATGTTTGGTTGGATTTTTGGCTTCGATTTAAAATAACGGAATTGCTAACCTCCATTCAACAAATAAACAAAGCCCTCATCTTGCAGATTTTAGTCCATCCACTCCGAAGATTCGTACGCGTGATCTTGTCCAACTCTGTTGATCGGTGATGACCCAACGAGTTAGAGCATATCCAAGAGAGTGGCTATTTTTTACTCCAAATATCCTATTTGAAAACTTAACAAAAATTTAGAGAGCCAAATCTACGTTTTACTCCAACAGCATCTCCATTTACACTCTCCAATTTAATAGTAGGTCCCATATGTCAATCTCCGTGTTGTTCTTCACCCACCTCTCCTTCTCCCCTCTTCTTTGCAGCGCGGCACGGGGATGGAGGCGGCGCCGGCGGGAGCAGCACGGGTGGCGGAGGACGACGGGGGCGGCGCGGGGATGGAGGCGACGCCGGCAGGAGAGGCGCGGGCGACGAAGGCCGGTGGGAGCGGCGGCTATGGCGACGTCGAATCCATGCGCGTAAGGCGACGGTGACGGCGGATCCACTCCTCACCAGCCCTGTATTCCTCGATAGCCATCCGCCGTCGAGCCTCCTTCCTTTGCTACTCCCTCCCTCACCGTTGCGCCGCCGCCTCCACTCTGCTCGCTGCACCGGTCAGCCACAGCGGTTGACCCGGCAGCGGCGGCGAAGGAGGAGGATGCAAGCGAGCGGCCGCGGAGGCGCTTGACCCGGCGGTGACGGCTAGCAGGGGTGGAGGATGCGAGCGAGCCAGCGACGGCAGATAACGATGAGGTAGCGTACGGCGGCGGCCTCGGCAGCGGTCGACGGCGCGGTGGACAAGGGGCAGCGTCGGCAGAGGGGCGGCGCTGGCGTCATCAATCTGGGAGGAGGGGGAGGGAGAGGGGAAAAGCCATGGGGCCCATGTTTGGCAAGGCAATTTTGGCTGGCCAAAGTTTGCCAGTGTGAGAAGAAGTTTGGCTAGCCGGATGGCTTGCCCATTCAGTTAGCTAGTCTGTTGGAGTATGTTTTTGGTTTAAAATTATCAAATTGTAATTTGGAGAGGGAGATAGAGAGGCTGTTGGAGATGCTCTTAGCGCTGATGAGGGGATCGTCGAGGTGGGGGCCACCGGCTTGAGGAGTACTCCCTCCATCCCATAAAAACCAACCTAGTATCGAATATGACACATCCTAGTACTAGTAAAAGAATATGTTACATTCGGTCTTAGATTCGTTTTTTATAGAACGGATGGTATAGACCGAGCGGAGCGTGCCCCAAGGCCGAGTGCCTTCCTTGGGTATAGTGGCATCAAAGGAAGCGCGGGGAAATCAACCTTGCATCCGAGTAAGGAAGGAGGAGGGGGTAGTTGCACAAATTTCAAAGCAAATAGAATAGTCCAAAATTCACATAATGTGATATACTCCATCCGTTTCTAAATACTGAAAAACTTTTTAGCACATTTTTTATCATTCGTCCTATCAAAAACTTTTGTGAAATATGTAAAACTATATGTATATAGAAAAGTATATTTAACAATGAATCAAATGATAGGAAAAGAATTAATAAGTGCTTAATTTTTTTAGTAAGACGAACGGTTAAACATGTTTAAAAAAATCAACGACGTCAAATATTTAGAAACGGAGGGAGTAACATTTTTTGTCACATGATATATAGACAATCACAATAATATACTACTTCCATTTGAGTTGCACAAATCTTGAAGCAAATACAATATATAGCACAAAATTCACACAACGTGATACTGTATAAGCCTTTTTTTTTCACATATTGCATAGACAATCGCTTAAAATAATATACTAATTCCATTCCAAAGCAAATGGAATTAATCTAAGAAGTGTTCACAGGCAACACACGTTGCTACGCGAACACACGCTCCACAGACTCTATCGAGCAGCCGCGCGCGCGAGCTCCGAAACGATTATGCGTCATGATGGTACAGGCACCACACGTTGCTTCTACGAGGGGGAGGACGTTACGTTACGACAGCCAGCGCCCAGCTGGGGCGCTTGGACGTACGCCCGCGGCCCGCCCGCCCGCCACCCCCCTGCTGCATTGCGTGAAGAGACACGCGAGTGTACGGTGCGCGGCAGCGGGCCACGGCGGCGTGCGCACGAAAGAGCGCGCTCGACGGCGACCCCGACCTCCCCCCACCCCCACCCCCCTCCCCCGCGCGCGCTGTGCGTTCGTTCGTACGCATCATCATACATGGGCGGCCACGACACGAGAGACGCGCCCCCCGTGACCCGTGGTGACCGCGCGCGCGCGAGCGGCGAGCCGCGAGATCGATCCAATCCAATCCATCCACCGAGCCGCGCGCCGTGCGTTGCGCGCGCCTCGGGCTCGGGAGACGGGAGGAGGCGCGGGTCGCGTCGCTTCGCGTCTCTCGCTCCCGCGTTGGAGTGAAAACAGTACGAAACGGACTTTTTATCGCTTTCGTTTTTATATTTTTTTCGGAATTGGAAACCCTAGATATAAAAACGGAATTGAATATTATCGAAATAAAAAACGGAGCGAAAACGAACCGGCGCAAATACGGTAACGAAAATTTATCGGAATAAAAAACCCCTCAAACTGATAAATACAATTGAATAAATTATCTATGTTTAAAAGAGTAATGTTGTTGATAAATCAATGTAGCACAAAATATATATATTATTATGTAATTTTAGATTTGCATAACAAATATTTTTTAAAAAAATAACAGCAAAACACCATGGTATCCACTATTTATTACTTAAAAAAGAATCAAGGGTATTTCAGTCACAAAATTTCTGGTAATTCCGAGGAAATTTCCGGAAATTCCAATAAAATTTCCGAAAAGTTTCCGACCGATTCCGAGTTCCGACGAAAACTGCCCTTATCATTTCCGATTCTGTTTCCGAGAAAATATTTCCGAATTCGTTTCCGTTTCTGAAAAATTCCGAAAAAATTCCGACCGACAGATTCCGTTTTCGAAAATAGATTCGAAATCCGAAAAGTTTCCATACCGTTTTCACCCCTGCTCCCGCGGCGTGCGTGTGGTGTGGTGCGGTGGAGCGTGAGGACGGAAAGGGACCAAGCAAACCGATCAGCGTCCAGGCCTGGCCGGAGTCGCGACTCTCGTCCGCCGTCCGAACGCTAGCTGTTTGCTCGCTGTCACACAGCCGGGCAAAAACATCGCGTGCCGCTGCCACGGTGTCGCCTTGCTCCTTTCCACATGATATATACTAAAAGTATGGCAACTATTTCCACTTTGTATTATGTTGAAATCTGCTCATGGTTGGATGCAAAGGTTTGACTCGATCTGATCCATGTACTGATTTCTACCGCGGGGATTAGTAGCCATAGTAATTAAGAACTGTGTAGGATTATGTCGATAAGGGCTGGACCGAACCGGTTTGTGCTTGGCTAATTGGCTTGGCGATAATTGCGCCGGCCGGAAAAGTGGGTTATCTTGCTAGCTAAAGTAGGAGTACTCCAGCTCGCATTGCATGCGTGACCACTGCGTAGAATGGATGCCCATAGCTGGTCCGGGACTAGCTAGAAGAGAGGCCTCGATCCAGTAGGGCCCCTATGCCTCCAAGTGGATCGAAATATGGTATGGAATGTTCCTCACCTTCTTGGGACTAGTTGACCTGCTAGCTGTTTCTAATTCTAGGTACGTTCTTATCCATTGATGATTTTTCAGGGAAGTAATTAACTTGTCTTACGAAATTAAGGATGGAAAATAGGATGGCCGATGGAGCTAGCTACTAATATAGCACATGATGTTTGTTGTTCAGGGTTTGCGTGGTAATTTGTTTTCTTGTACCTTAGACATGATGAACACATACGTCATAACGTCACTCTGTTTCGTCAGTATCACTATAAGCCGTAATACTTATTAGCGTAAAAGAACAATATACATGGTGAAAAATAAACCACAATAAACAAGTTCTTAAAATAGTTTTAAAATTTAAATTTTAGCTACGGAGCATAAGCTAGAGTAATCTCCTCCTAACAGCTCGATAAATGGAACAGGAAGGTCCAGGTTTCAGTGGACGCCATGGGGATAACTTCAGGGCTTCAGGCCCAATGCTACGTACGTTCGCCAGGGAAATTCTTCACATCCAAACAATGTTGCCATGGCACTGGCACCACTCTGCATCTGAAAAGGAAAAAGTTCACTGCAGGTCCCTCATCTTGTCGTCGAGTTTCAAAATAGTCTCAAAACCGGAATACCAAATATATCGCATCCCTAATCCTTCAAAACCATGTCACATTGAATCCTAAGACAAAATTGAGAGCGGTTTTCACGGCCGTGGCGACTGATCAGCGTGGGACCCACATCTCATAAGAAAATCATCACCGCCCCTCTCTTCCCTCCGCTCCCGACGCGGCGCCCGTGTCCGCGCCCACCTCCACGGTGCTCGCCTCCGCCTCCGTCTCTGCGCCCGCCGCCACAGCGTCTACCTCCAACTCTGTGCGGGCATGCCTACTGCCGGGAAGCTCGCCTCCCCCTTTGTGTGGGCACGCCCATTGCCGCGGCGCTAGTCCCCGTCTCTGAGTCCATCGCTGTGACACCCGCCTCCGTCTCTACATCCACCACCTCGATGTGCGCATCCGCCTCTGCGCCCACCGCCGCGGTGGTAGAGCGGTCCAGATGCGGTGCCGCGGCGATCGATCGACTTTCCTCCGGTGATGTTGCCATATAGGTAATAGATGCTGGGGCCAGCGACCACCACGGCGATGATGTCGGGGGCGAGGGATGCCGAGGCCAGAGAGGAAGGCGAGGACGGCATCAGGATTCTAGAGCGGACCTAAGGTGGGAGAGCTTCTCCAAAATCTTGGCTGCTTGGGCTCAAGTAAGGCCGTAGGTGATGACGAGGTACTCCTCGAAAATGAAGGGTTTGGAGGAGACAAGCACGGTGGCGTAGGGGAGGCGGCAAAGAGAGAAGGACCTAGAAATTTCCACCAAGGAAGGATGCGCCGTTGGAGGTGAATCATGGCGACGGCGATGTAAGGATAGTGATCAAGTGAAATTGCTGGCCGCCGCGGTCGTTGGCAGTATGGAGGCCAGGAGAGGCACCGGCCGTGTAGCCACGTGTCAGACGGCCTCCATGTAGCCGGTGCCTCTCATGTTCAGCCGCTGCTCGTCACCGGCTACATGGAGGCCAGGAGAGACATGTAGAAAGAGGGGGAGAGAGGTAGAATAAGATATAGCCACTGACACGTGGGTCTCATGCTGACTTAGCCGTCATGTCAGCCAAAACTGCTCTCAATACTGTCCTGGGACTTAATGTGGTCCGGTTTTAAAAGATTAGGATTGCATTATATCTGGTATTCTGGTTCAAGGATAATTTCGAAACTCGACGTCAAGATGAGGGACTTTATGTGAACTTTTTCCCATCAGAAAAAGTTACGTGTACATGGGCTGGGCTCATGAGATAACTGGGCCTAATCCTCTTAGTCAGGACGGTTATCTTGTCTAGGAATTCCTCTTGTCTACGGGCTGGGTTCTATGCATCGAAGCGATGTCAATGCAGCGTGTCGGCCCTGAACGTTTTCAGCGGCAGCCCAGGTTTCACCGTGCTAGGCGGTTGAGCCGTTTTCCCTCTTGTCGGAATAAGTTCACTTGGTGATCCTCAAAAGTGATCGAAATCTAATATATGACTTTCAATTATAAAACTGGATATCTGGACCTTCAAACTTTTAAAACTGGTGCAATTTGACTCCTTGATGGTTTTGGAGGGCGGTTTCGCTGACGTGGCGGTATTGACCGGGTCTCCTTTACACGTGACATTGACGTGGCGTTTAGGTGGCATTTAGAATAAAAAATATGTGTGGGATCCATTTGTCATTGACACAGAAAACAAATTATGGGACCCATGTGTCCCTTGTCTCTCTCCCCTCCCTCTAGTTCCTTCTCCCTCCTCGCCACTCCCGCTTTCTCTCTCCCGTGGCAGGCAGCGAGGGCCGGAGCGGCGGCAGGCGGAGACGGCGGCGAGCGGCGGAGACGTGGGAGTGGCGGCGGCAGGCATTGGATCGGCGACGGCGGCCTCGGGAACCGCATCCTTGCTGCCGCGTCGGCCTTCCTCTACGCTGTGCTCACCGCCCGTGTCCTCCTCGTCGACACGAGCAATGAGATGGACGAGCTCTTCAGCGAGCCATTTCCCGGCACGGCGTGGCTGCTCCTGCGCGACTTCCCACTGGTGTTGATGCGAAAAACACACACTGGTCTGGAAGGTCTGCTTAACTTCAGTGCATGTCCAAAATCTTGTTTTTAGGTTCATGAGCGTGCCAGTTGATTTGATCCTGCAATCAACAAGAATAAAGACAAGAAAAACCGCGGTTAAATCCATAAACGATAGCCGATCGGCTAGTCGCCGATGATATATTATTTATCTTCAAGCCGATGTCATATTGAAATCGATCGGCAGTCATAAGTAAATAAGATAAGACTAAATCTACTCGATCGGCTGTAGATATTAACGACATATAATCTCTTCGTCGATGTATATTTAAACTAAGTAATTGGGATAGATCGGTCGCCATGCCGAGACGGTATAAATCACTTAAGTAGAAATATACAATAACATAAGTATTATAAACATTTATAGCATAGCCGATCAGATAGATCTAGCATGTATCGGCTAATACTCCGATACCACTCTATACCAGGATACTAAAACAAGCAGAATATATCAAACAAGAAGCCTAATATACCTTAATGCAGTAAGATCTTAATATAAAGGACAGATTTAGCATATCAATCAAGCATATGAAATACAAAATAGCTAAATCAGGTAGGATCGGCTGAAACCCCGATGCTATCTCCCTGATGATCATAAAACAAGCTGGATATCATAATTATAGATATTACTTAATAGATCGAACTCAACCGATGCAGCATTAGGCATAAAGATAAGTATAAGATCTAAGCAAGATGATGAAAATTTCTAAGAGATGGTAGATATACAATATAATCTAACTAATAACAAGATATAACTCTACCGATTGCTTCCTAACAGTAAGAATCAGCCGATGATAAGTTATATAGAGCAACTAACAAAGGTTACAAAGTGTATATGATAACAAGACGAATTACATAAACAAAATTAGAGTGTCATAAAGATAGAAGCACTAATCCTGAGAACGCAAGCCACCATGACAAGTTTACCTTTAGTTGAAGATCGAATCGATGCAGCTCAACCTAAAAGCAAGAACTCGTCGAAATAGAACGAAAGTAAAAAGGATGGCGATGCGTCAAAAGTGTATCGAACTGATGTTAGTTGATTACATGGATTCGGATCATATTTATACCCGAGATACAAAATATGTCCTTGCCGGACACGACTCTTATCTCTAACAAACTCCAAGATAACATAAGTCTTTGCGGTAGACTTTTGCCTAAACATATCTCTAAGGAAATTACATAATATCCTGATTAATAGATACAATTGTCTTATTCAGAGCTTTATCTCTATCGTGGCAATCCCTGTGAAGCACGTCAATCGATTTTAGAAACAGCCCCGAAGCCATCTTTGTTAGAATCGGCTATACCAACTCCATCGGCTGTATCGGCTGTCCTCTGTCCGATTCATCTTAGCCGATGCAACTGATGCCACCACCGCCGATGCATACTCTGTTCTTCGAATTCAGCCTGAGATGTGCCCGTCAATCCACTCGATGGCGGCGACTAGATATGTTACACATTCAGAAGACTTGACAAAAATAGCTAAAGATCTACAATATCTCAAATATTCTTAACTTAACTCATACTCATTCTCAAGGAAGTGCACTAGATTCACACTTTCATCTTAAGCATGAATATACATAGCAAGATACATTTAAAGCAAATAAAATTTAGATTACAACTACTAAATAGATACATGGGCCGACCGGCCAAATATAACTATATTAGAGAACAACGAAAGCTTAACTACCCAATCCTCAAGCACACCGACTAGAGGTTTACCCCATAAAATTCAAATCCTAGAAGAAATAGACGAAACCCACATCACTCAAATCTAACTAAGCCTATTCCTGCAAAACAAAACTAGACAACATATGACAAGACTCAGTACATTAATCAAATTAATATACTGGCAAGAAGCACTATCAAACCTACATATATGAAAACCTACATACATGAAAGCTCTAATTCAACGGAAGGCTATTTGTGGTCTCAATTTTCTTTCAGCATAAAGCAAGTTTTAGTTCACAATCCATTTGCAACATAATTTAAGCAAATCATTTAAGCAATATGTAAAGCATAATAATCATGGCATGATATCAACATAAATAGATAGACATCATTCCCTTACAACACAACGGTAAATAAGGCAATCATATAACATATACCAATCTCAACATCATCTCAAAACATTTAGTTTCAAAAGCATTTAGAAATCACACGATTATACCCATAGCACATCATCATGTCGCTCATGACCGTGAGCACGGCTAAACGATTAATTTAAAGAACTCTGCAGAGTTTGTACAGCTTTACCCACATGATATGAACACTCTAGTTTGTTTTGTGCTCACGACGCACCACGACACTCTACACGTTGAGTGCGGTCTAGAGGTCATAACGAAGCCTTTGTACTACTTAGAATCTAGCCTTGCACCAGCGCGATATGTGTTCCTCCATCCTAGGCATACTTGGAGATATGTCTAGAACCGTTAAGTGGCGGGCCCACGCCTTAAATTTAACGTCGTGGTGGCGGACACGATGGGAACCCACCACGTGGCACAATACCGTTGTATTGGACAGACTTAGTCACCTAAACTACCACGTCGAGGTAAATAGGAAGTTCCTGTAAATCATCGACTAATCCCTCAGGATTATCGACTAACTCATACACACCGGCCTACCAGAATGGCTAGTCCTAAATAGATTAATCAGCTTAGGCCATCCCATACTAGCACATGTGGATGTACGGTAAACATAATGGGTGGTATGATGTTCGGTCCTTAATCGACTCAGGCGAACACTCCCCCTATCGGTATGCAACTACTACCATATGCATACCACTTGCCGCCCAAGTATAAAATCACATTTTATTTCACAGATAATCATAGAATTACCCCTGAACATAATGTTTAAAAAGAGTTCCAAATAGTATATCAAGTGACTCATTGCCATGTTTTATTTATCACTAAGCAAGGCTAAGCATTTGCACTTTATAAAAGCATAGTATAGTCATATGAGCACAATCAAAGTACTCTTATTAATCCTAAGGTTCAAAACAGGAAGTGATTTTCAAAAGGGGAGTTATGCATCTTTTTAAGGGACATCTACAATTTATAGTTTGGAAGTACCGATAGTTATAAATACGCATGCAAATTTACAATCAAAACATTTAGCCCGAAAATATGGGATTCAATGTGTTCAAAGGAAGGGCAACACTTGCCTTGGTTGATATAACACCTTCTTGAGATCAGCTATAAGACCAATCACCTCACCGATAACGAATTCACCGTCTAAATGCCAAAATATGTAAAAAATCTAAAATGCTCTGAAATGCATGATTTTACTGGTGTGGTTAGGTGCTGGTCTAAGATGAATTTAGGTGAAAGAATTTATATTTTATCACTTTGCATTAGAGAGTTATAAATTTTCAAGGTTTAATTCTAGCACTAGATTAATTAAGCTCTAATAGCCCTTAGGTGCATTTTAGGTCCATGATTTATGAATTGTTGGCTTGCTGAAGTGAAGGGGATGTTCTCAGGTGTTCAACAAAATTGGTTTCACAATTTTTAGAATTGGGATGATTTTACTATGAATTTTACAAGCTAAGTGATTTATTATAGTAGTTGTTAACTATTTCAAATTTTAGACAAGTTTTGGGTACTGTGTCATATTTTATTTGATAAAAACTAAGTTCATGGTTCTTAGAATCTAGCAAACCTGAGATCACTTCATTTAGACTTGTATTAAATTTTATATGAATTCTAGAAGTTTCTATACCGTTCTTTAATATTAACTCATTATTCAAATTTTAGTGATGTTTCTAGATATGGTTTCTTCTACAGATTTATCTACAGAACAAATGCACATGATTTTATCAAACTAAAAATTTTTTAGTTTGCCTCATTTGGAGTTAAAATGAATTACTTATGGATTTTATAGTTTCTAGTTTACACTATACTAGTTATTTTACTAATTAAATAATTGGTGATGATTTTAATACAGAAAGTATCAAGTTTTAGTTCATTTAAATCAAGAGTATGGTTTTGTGAGAACACTGAAACTTTGTTCACTCCAAAATGAGTTAAAATGAAGTTTATATGAATTTTCTAAGTTGGAGATTGCTCTATGTTGATCATTTATTATGTGAATTATTAGAGCTATTTCTTCTACTATAAGTGCCAATTTTTATGTTTCTAAATTAAATTTCATAAGTTGGTGAGTTCACAGATATTTTATTCATATCAAATGAGCTAAAATGGATTTTACATGTATTTTACAAGTTTGATCATTTTTCTGTTGAACACATATTGGTTTGAGTATTTTTCTTATTATTTTCCAGATTTTAAAAGGATTGGGTCCACAGGTCAGTGAGAGAACTTTTGCAGAAAAGTCTCTGGAAATTCTAGGAATAAGTCCCGTAGTCCTTAGCACATGTTTAAATGAAATTTTATTAAGAGGGCTCCATGTTTTAGGTATTTATAATTAGATCCAGGTCCCACATGTCATTCTAAGTATTTTTACAGGATAAACCGTACAAGATTTTAAACTCATACTAATCAAATCCTTAGCATCTAATGAAGTGGGGCCCTTATGTCAGTGGGACAGTGGCAAGGAGAGGCAGAGCAGCGGCTGGCGCGGCAACCCGGCGAACTTGTCGCCGTCGCCGGCGGCGATTGGTGCTAGATCTCGCGAGGCGGTCAAAAGATAAAGTGTATAGTGGGAGATGATGAAGCTAAGGATGGTGTTCTCACGGGCTGCGGTGGTCGGTGTCAGAGATGGCGGCAGCGCGAGCGGCGGTGAGCTTCGGCATGCATGTGCATGTCGAGCTCCGGCTTGTTTCGGTGTGAAAGAGTGTATGCATGTGCTTCTACGGAGTGCCTGGGTGCTCACTTGAGGTCGTGTGTGCGCCGGCGGAGCTTGAACGACGACGGCAAGCCGAGGAACTCTCCGGCGGCGATGGATGGCGTCGGCTCGCTCCGGTCTTCGGGCTGCCAAGGAAAGGAGGGAGACAACTCAAAACCTATCTGAGGATGCCACACGTGCGAATAATTGCGCCGAAGCTCACCCGAGAGCGAGGAATCGAAGGAATAAGCCGGCAGCCGGAGATGAGGAAGGCGAGCTCGATCTTTAAGACGGCAGTGCATAGGCCTCGATCTTCTTGAGCGTCTTTCTCCCTGGACCTAGGCGACGTCGCTGGCGCAGTGGCTCGGCCAGAGATCCACCGGATGGATGGGAACGGCGATGCGACGCAAGGCGGCGCTCTGGACGCCGGGAGCGACGACGAGCTCGACGCAGGGTGTTCGACCTGTGCCATATTGAAACACAAGAACATGAATAGATCAGGCATAGGAAGATGATCGCAATCCAATCCTTGAGATGCGGCGAAGCCCACCAGAGAAGACATGCAATGGATCAAACACTGGCCACTGAGAAAGATGGGGTTTTCTAGGTTTCTCCGAGAGAGTTCTTAGTGTTTTGCTTAGTGGAACACGATGAGGGATGAGAGAAAATTACTATGGCGAAGTGATTCTTTTAATGGTGAAAGTTGAGGTGGCATGGTGAGAGCTAGGTGTCCATATGTGGTGTTGACACTATTTTGGAGAGAGGATTGAGTTTAGGGCTGAGATTCAGCTTGTACTTCAGCTAATCTAGTATGAGTGGCTGTCTAGTGGCCCCATATAGTGATTTCCTAGGAGAAGATGTGAGGTATGGTGAGGTTTTGGGTGAAAATTGTTTTTTAATTCTCCCTCTCTCTTTCTTTGTCTTTGACTAAAAGAAGGATAGATCAAAGGAGTATTTTAACTAAGGTGTTTAGCTGATGTGTAAATGATAAGTGAGTCCATGTAGATACATTCTAGGTCCATGTGAGAGGTAGAGTAGTAGTTTAGGTAGGAATTGATTTTCATCTTATCCTCTTACTTTTGAATTAACAAAAGATTAATTTGATGAGAGGTGATGAAAAGGGGTGTTGCTGTGGTGAGGATGACACATGGGTCCCACCATGGCTAGGTCCCATTTGTAAGAGAGATGTAGAAGAAGAGGCCTAAAAGCTCTAAATTTTTTAAGTGTTGAATTTATTCTAACATGTAGTTTTAATCCCTCTCCTTTCTACCATTTAATTTAGAATTTTGGGATACAAGGTTGCTGTAAGGTAGACAAGGATTTGATGGTTCAATGTGCCAAGTTCCAAGATTTAATTACTTTTTGAGTTACCATGGTAATTTAGTAAAGAGGCCTAAGTTACTATGTTGGCTGCAGTCTAAATATTGTTTAAGCAATTTGTGGCTCTCATTTTCTGTGGTTACATTTCGAATTTAATTAATCAATTACAGCAGGTGGTAGAGTACACTATAGTTAACATTTTGACCAAGTGGTTTAGCTAGATAAATGATGGTTAAATTTTGATAAAGGTGCAAAGTAGGCTAAATGATATGTTGTTTTTCAGATTTCTAGATGTGTTGTTGGAATTATTTGAGATACCATTTGATGTGATAAATTAAAAATAAAATTACTACAAACTCAGGATGTTATGTAATATTTATGAGAATTTTGGTGTAATTTATTGTTGCATTATTTTCTTTTAGGAGTTTCCTTTAGACATGACATGCATATGAAACCTATTATGAGATGCACCAAGAATATCCAAAAACAAACCTAAAATAATAAAATGCACATACAACCAAGTATATTTATTTCCATTTAGGTTTTGCTTATTTTAAATCTTATGTTTTCATTTGTTTTTCTTTTAGTTCAAATATTTTGCTTAGTGAAATGCAAAACCAAAAGAATTAAATTCCTATTTTATGGTTAAACCAACTTATTTGAATTGAGATTTGTTAACTCAAGATTTTATAAAATCTAATTTTAGATTAGCTCTAATCTTGTTTCAGCAAAACTTTGTGTTTTATCTTATTTACAGGATTTTAACTCTAAGCTCAACTATTATGCTCTCAAATGTCTTAGCTTTCAAAAAGTTTTAAATTTTTCTGGTATGTTACACACTCCTGCGTCTCCGCCGCTCGCCGCGCCACGCCCGCGCCTCCGCCGTTCGCCGCCGTCTCCGCGCGCCACCGATCCGACCCTCGCCGCCCGCCATAGGAGAGAAAGAGGGAGCGGTGAGGAGGGAGAAGGAACTGGAAGGAGGGAGAGAGAGAGAAGGGACACATGGGTCCCACAATTTGTTTTCTGTGTCAATGACAAATAGGTCCCACACTTATTTTTTAATTCTAAATGCCACCTAAACGTCACGTCAATGCCACGTGTAAAGGAGACCCGGTCAATACCGTCACGTCAGCGAAACCGCCCTCCAAAATCGTCAGTCAAATTACACCGGTTTTAAAAGTTTAGGGATCGAGATATCCGGTTTTGTGGTTTAAAGGTTATGGATTAGATTTCGATCACTTTTAAGGATCATCAAGTGAACTTATTCCCCCTCTTGTTCCCTTTGCCGGCCCAGCCAGCAAGGCCAGCGGCCCATCAAGCTAGGACAAGTGGGTTCGCGAGCGTTCGCTTGTCGCGAACGGGCTCCGAGCCTCCGACATTTCTCGCTTCTCGGCTGCATATGCATGCACGTGATTAGCATCTAGCAGCAATTAGCATTGCTTGTTTCAGCGCCCAGCAGGACAATTGCTCTTCGCGTTCTGGCCCAACATACTCTAACAAACACAAACCAGAGAGTGCTCTTGCATGCATGCGTGATTACAGTTTAAGGGTGTAAAAATTGGATATTCCGCTTGATTACTAGTAAATATTAAAAAAAATTATATTGAAATACATATAGAGAGAAAATATAATTATCTAGTATTTGGTATCAAAATTTTAATTATTCTCACACATTTTTTCTTAAATTATTAACACTTCTCTTTTCAAATAAAACCCTACTTAAAGTATTTATGTATGAATATAAATTGGTATTCAGAAAATTTATGCATAAATAAAAAATTCTATTGATAAACTTTATACATAACATATATCCATTCATAAAGTTTATGCATAATAAAAAAAATTTCATTCATAGACTTTATACATAAAATATTTCCATTCATAAATTTTATACATAAATAAAAATTTACATTCATAAACTTTGCACATAAAAAATTTTCATTCATAAACTTTATACAAAATTTAAAAATTTCCATTCATAAACTTTGTACATAAAAAAATTATATTTAGAAAGTTTCATAATACTACCAACTTTGTACAAGAATAAGAAATTTAAACCCTAAAATTATAAAAGGTTATCTTGACAATTTATGTACTCCCTCGATAAAAAAATCAATTCTAGCTATAAATCTGAACACACACGTGTCCAGATTTATAGTTAGAATTGTTTTTTTATAGAAGAGAGGATGTAGTTGAAAAAAATTTGGGAATAAAATTTGCAATCTACTACTGTTTGATGTAATTAACGATATAAAAAATAAATATACATCCTATCAATTTGGGATTAATATTTAAAGTTTCATAAATAAATGAGCTAATCAAGGGCACTGCCGCTAATGACACATGGTCACATGCACAGGAAAATCGCTACTACTTCGTTAGTGACATGGGCTAATCAAGGGCACTGCCACTAATCACGCATGCACAGGGGAGTTGGAACTGGACGTGTTCGTGGCTCGAAAGCAATAAGCCCGGCCCAGTGAAAAAAAAAAGGCCTCCGCCCACACAAAAACGGAAAGGGAACGGATCAGAAAAGGAAAGAAATCTGTCCCGCGACACGTTCGCCGTATCGAAAATCAACGAACGTTCGCTAACTAGCTATTTCGGTCGCGATGTCGTACGTGCCGTGCCCGTGCCACCCTGGTCGCGCTGGCTGACCCGCACGACGTTGCCGCGCGCACTGCCCGCCTCGCCGACCGGCCACCAATGCCAGGCTAGTGTGCCGCGCGCCTCCCGTGCGCCCCGCGCATCGTCCAGGCGGATCGGAACCCCTGCACTGCGACCAGCAGCACCGCGCCTCCGCTTGCGCCGCGAATCCCGTCCGGCTCGGTCCTGCACCGCACCAGCGCCCAACCTCATGCCACGCACCAGCGCCCAACCTCGCGCGGTCCGCAACGCTATATAAATCTCCAGCCCAGCTGCCTTCCTCTCCCTCTCCGTCTTGCCTCCCTCGTCCCGCAGAAACCTCTCGCGCGAAGGAGATGGCCGATACTACCTTGCGGCCATCCGGTGATGCGGCGAAGAAGATCGCTGACGCGCTGAGGAAAACGCGTGGGTGAGTTGCTGCTTAATCTCTCGCTTTCTCGCCTTCTCGATCGGTTTCTTCGCTTTCTCGACTTCTCTCGCCGCGGCGCTGTGTGTTCGTTCGTTCTTCTTCCAATCAGTTCATCCCCAAATCTAAGCGTGGTTTTCCCACTTCACAGGGTCTTCTCCAATGCGTATCGTACTGTCAGAATAAGAGTGAAAGGGACAAAGGTCGAGGAGATCCTCGATAAACTCGAGAAGCTGTTAAATCTCTACAAAATCGTTCACTCTGACACATCTGATAGTACTAGGACTCAGAATCGCGCTGGTCACCCCCGCCTTCCTGCCCGTCACCCAAGCGTCAGGCCCAAACTCGTCTTCGTCTTCAATGGACGAGCTCTGAAGCTTTGGATCGAGCGGTTGCGCCTGAAGTTAGCATCATACGCTACACCGTCCAAGAGGATGTTCCTGATCGTATCTGCAGGGGTCGCGGTTTCGGTATTTGCTCTGTATGCGGTGCATTGCAACTACAGGGGCAGGTTGGGTGGAGGTGGAGGTGGAGGGGGAGGGGGAGGAGGAGGCGATGTTGGTGGAGATGGAGGAGGGGGAGGAGATGGTAATGTCGGTGGAGGTGGAGGAGGTGGAGGGGGAGGAGGAGGCGGCGGAGGTGGAGGAGGAGGAGGCGATGGCGTCGCAAGGGACGATGACGCCCCAAAGGTTAGTTAACTTGGTGTCTGCTTTGCACGGTGAAATTGGATGTGTTGTTTAACATTTTGTTTGCACGGTGCAGGGTCTTAGGTTAATTCTTGTCGCCGCACCTTCTTCCATGCCGTGGCCGCGTTACCTCGCCGTGAAAAACTCTGGGGAAAAGCTCGTGCCTCGACAAGACGGAGGCGGCGGAGGGGGAGGCGACCAAGTCAAGATCGACAAGCTCCGCACCGCCGCCGGCGAGTTCGTCTCACAGAAGAGCAGCTCGGTAACGTCCCCCTTTCCCCCCGAGCGCACCCGTCTCCTCTGATCCTCCCCTCCATCCTCTGCAAACTTTGCTTGGTTGTAACCTGTGATGGTGTTTCGCTTCTGAGTTTCTCAGCCGCGCGTGTAGTCGTAGTGCTTCCTGTAAGTGATTCGCTTCTGGGTTGAGTTTCTTCTTTTTTTGCCCCCCGTGCGTACTACTAGTTCTTCTTCTAGCAGTTTAATTTATCTTGGTGGTTGGTTACAGTGTTGGATCGGTTGGGATGCAGCGTGGTCGTCGTTTTGTAATGGATCATGTCGAAGACGCGATTAGCATGCGAGTTCATGCTGTTTTGCATCGAGCCTTGTGTGTGTTTAGGGGGGAAAGGTTTTGTTTGCGAATAGGTTCTTGTTTCACCATTTTAATCATTGGTGGGTTCAATGTTGTATTGCGGAGTCTCTGTTTCTGTACAAACTCTACTAGTGCTTTGAGGTTTAACAAGCGTTGTGAGTTCGATTCTTGGCTTTCATTGTGTTTAAGGGAAAACCTGTGAGTAGGTTCTTGTGTTTTCGATTTGAATCGTCATTTGTGGTCAGGTTCAATGTTACTCGATTTGTGCCGTAGAGAAGCAGAGGCGTTCGGTTTTTTCCTTGTGGATTTGTGACGCTATTTTTGTTGTGTAATGATTTTTGTTGCTAGCAATCATGTTAGAAGTAGTGGCAAATAAAAGATTATGTTGAAGATGATTTGCAAATGACATGGAACCTGTCCTGCTTTCAGTTACTACTAAATCTGCTTATCAAGTCTCTATTTCTGCATATACTTCTACCAGCGATGACATTTCTGCACTGTTTTGTCTTGGTGCTGAAATATTTGCAAATGATTCATGGTTCTCTATCTTGGTATGCAAGGTTTAGCTGTATCTGCTTGTGTGATCTCTCCTAAACATTTGCCATGGACAATTACTTACCTGCAGCAGCGTATCCTAGGCTCCTAGCATTTGCATTTCAAATTAGCAACGCACTCTAAATTGCAATCGGGTTCTACAGTTGCAACGAATGGCATTTGTCATGTTCTCTGTTCTTGGCAGACTTGGCAGACTGAAGTTAACTGGACTTCTTATTATGCTGTTATTTTGATAGCTAATTACAAGATGCTGTTGCCTCTGATGGTTCTCGAGGGCTAATCTGTGGTTTCCTGTCATGTAATTCAGGTGTTTGGCAAGAAGAAGGTCGAGCCCGTGGTCAAGGATGCTGCAGTTCCAGGGGAGACGAGTTCGGTGACAGTCGAGTCTCTGTGAGGGGGGCCTCGCTTCTGATCGGTACCAACTTTGATGAGACAAGTGTAAATCCTCTTAGGAGTTCAGGTCTTTATCTCTTACCGACAACGACATGCTGTTCTTTTTATGCTGTTAATTGACAGCTAATTAACAACATGCTGTTGCCTCTGATAGATCTCGACTCTGTTTGCAAAGAAGAATGTCGGGGCCGTCTTGATGGATAAAGAAGCTCCATGGAAGGCGAGTCCGGTGGCAATCGAGTCTCAGTACAGCCGTACAGGGGATCCTGATTGTTTCTAACTTTGATGAGACAAGTCTGCAGAGAACTTGGTGTTGTGAGGTCTTATCGATCGTAGAGTAGTTTTTTACCATGTCATCTTTTCCGTAGTTCTAGTGGGAAGAGTAGTTTGGACATGGTTGGCTAAGTGATACTACTACTATGACCTCGACATGTTTCTAGTTTCTACCTGAAAAATATGTGTGCCTCAAATCTTCTTGGTAGGAGTAGCATATATGATTTGATATCTTCAGTGGAGCTGGTTAAATTTGCGCCGCTACTATTCTGTGCGTTCTTGTGTTGAGCATGGGTGATATTCTCACTGGATTCCTCTTGTTTTTCTGAATGCAAAGATCAATTAGCAGTTTAGCACTAGTTCATGGTGATACTGTAATATCATTGAGTCCCGGAGTCTACCGCTTTCTCCGCTTTCTGTTTCATTATACTCCTATTTGCATTGGTTCTTTGAGCATGCGGATGATAAGCAGTCACACGAGATCAGAATACTGGCCTTGTTTTAATTGGATCTGTACCATTGTAAATTGTTATTACTATTTATCTATTTGGATCTATACTATTATAATCTGGCACATATTTAAAATATATGACACTACTCACCTCTTCAATGTGTTTATTAATTTTTTTTTATCAAATTGCCCTCTTTTGTTTTTCTTTTTTTCTTTTTGACCAAGCTGTTGCTGGCCTGCTGCTTTGCCTCCGCCGTCGCTAGCAGGCCGCGCTCCAGCCCAGTGGCGCGAGCCACCAGGCCGTAGCCCGCCTCGCTGCCCTGCATGCGCGGGGCTCGCTCGCTCGCGGTTCCGGCGCGACGTCGTGGCCGACCGGCTAGGACGCCGGCGTCACCCACCCAGCCTGCAACGGCGACCGCCGTGTCCCCGCTAGCCGCCAATTTCGTGTAGGCAGAGGCGCCCGCTCCGCTGGCCCACTCCGATCCCCACCAAAGCAGATTTCTTATTTTGTTACTAAAATTTGACAGGAAACAATATAGCTATTTTTTTATAACTTTATCAAAATTTAGTAAGGTTGAAAATGATATTAAAGTGAACATGGCTTAAGGAGCCCGTGATTGTAAAAGAAAAGCGGTTGGGATGAGTCCGGTCCAAATTGGGACTAGAAAAAAAGAAGTGCTACTCAGATGACGGGCCTGATCCAAACTCATCGAAGAAGCTTGGTTTCCGACACGGATTAAAATTAGAAATAGGATTCATTACTTACCCCGGCTCGTGATGAGATATCCACCGCGTATGCCGCCTCTCCACGTCGACTTCGCGATACAGCCTCATTGGATTACCGCTACTTCTCCCTCTTTTTTACGCCAAGGGCACCGGCCGGTAAGCACGTATTACTCAATTATTTTATTTCTTTCTTTCCTTTTTAGATACTCACAGCGTTCAGAGGGATTAGACGGATCGAGTACTATGTTCTATCACCGGCTAACCGCTTCCTCTCAATCAACAATTTTTTTTTCGAAATAAAAACAATACGTAGATCCTATCAGTTTTGAAGAAAAGAATTTGGCACCATATTATTTTTATTTTTATTTTAGTCACTTTTTCATATGGAGTAGTAGTTGATACATCACCTTAATTTAACCTCTTATTCACAAGAATAATATTTATTTTAGTAATTTTCTCCTATGTAGCTGATATATCTATTTTAACCTCTTATTCGGAAAAAGAAATACCTCCCTCTTGATATAAGTATATATATTTCTATCCTCTTGTCTCCTCTTTCAAGTCTAGTACCTAATGGACTATTTTGCAAATATGTGATACAACAAATCAACAATTATATGCCTTTAATTTAGTGGGCTCTAAATACAGGACTTGTGTAAACACGAGCGATAATACCAGATCAAAGTGGCAAGCACGGCTAGTGGGCTGGGCCACTAGCCCGATTGCCCAAAAGCACAAGTTTTGGTATGAAAACTTGATCCATAAAAATAACTAGCCTAAAGTGTAATTTACACAATTTTGAGTAAACTTATTTTGTTGGTTTCACTCCATTGTTTCGCTTATATATATACTTATGTGAATTGTTTATTAGTAAATAAAAGATTATTTGTGAGTAAAACTTTTATATATGTGTCCTTAGCGACTCAAAAGCAAACTTTATAAAATAAACTATGATGAAAAAACCAAAAATAATAAATTCAAAATCAAAATTTTAAAGCTTAAATTTTAGTTTATAAGTATAAGCATAAGCTAAATAATAAGATCCTTCAACTTTACGATTGGTTCCTTTTTCAGCTTGGAGAGTTGGAGATGCCTCGAGCCGGGGATCGGACAGCTAATTCGATGCCAAAAGTAAAATACGAGCTCCTATACGTGTCTTGCATCATTGGGACATGCTACATGCAACGGAATTATGTCAGACAAGGAATAAACTGTGTCCTTCCTAATCTGATAGCATGCGGAGCGTGGTTTACAGGAGTGGTCGGTATGGTGCAGACGGTTAAGTTTTTCATTCTGGATGCAATCGACTCACCTTATGCACGGGAAGATTCAAGGGATGAGAGGCTCTAAAGACCAACTTAGTGCTGGATAAAACATTTATTTGTACAATAAATTTGAACAAGCTTGTATCCTTGTGGTGCTATAAAATGTCCCATCTAAATCTATATTTGCTTTTTGCGTGACGGAGGGAGTACCTACATACATCGGTCAACACTGGGCACACCCAAAGATGCGACTTTTTACTGTGATATTATCATTTGGATTAACTGTTAATGACTTTACTCTAGCATTTGTGCATTTTATGATATATAACTATATTGAAATGACAACCAAAGCCAAAACTACGACGTACTCCCTCCGTCCAAAAAAAAAATCTAATCCTAAAGATATATATTTAGACATACACTGTCTAGATATATCTCTAGCATTGTTTTTTGTTTTTTTGCTTGTTTTTTTTACAGAGGAGTAGACACTGAAGCTTATATAACAATTGAAAGCTGGCCAAAATGCGACAAATTAGTGGGGGCAGAACATGCAGGCTGATCTTCAAAGCAAAAGCATGAAGTTCACACTCCACAGCAGCCAAAACAATTTGAGTAGCCTATATTTAGCTTCATGGACGAATCAACGAAACACAAGTAAGTTTATTTTTTTCCAAACCAACAACACATTCATGATACCAAGTAACTAGTCAGCTGGTAAAACACACTGTTAACATATGAGAAGTGCTTCTATGCTCCTCAATAAAAAATCCTTTACAAAAATTAAAGCACATCAATGGTCTGGATTAAAAAGCGATTAACAAGGTAAACCTCATTAGCGAGGGGCAATTTTGTCCAGGAAGCAAAAGTTCATATTGAGAAATATAAAATTCCCACCATCAAGATCTTGCGGCCACCACTATGTAAGGCTGTGTTTAGATCCAAAATTTGGATCCAAACTTTAGTCCTTTTCCATCACATCAACCTGTCATACATACACAATTTTTCAGTCACATCATCTCCAATTTCAATCAAAATTCAAACTTTGCGCTGAACTAAACACAGCCTAAATCATGCATAAAACTACACATCTTACGTACTGGTCAGTATTCAAATAGTTTTATGACAACGTTTCACATCGGTCGACCGATTGAAAAAAATATATCAGGCGCTCTAAGCCTTCCACTAAGGCCATGTTTAGTTTCCAAATAAAAATTTTTCACCCTTTCACATCGAATGTTTGGACACATGCATAAAAAAACTAATTACCTAGATTGTGTGTAAATTGCGAGACGAATATTTTAAGCCTAATTGTGTCATGATTTGACAATATGTTGCTACGGTAAATAAATACTAATGACGGTAAACTGTACAATTAGTTTTATTTTCAACTATATTTAATGCTACATACATCTATTCAAAGGTTTAATGGGATGGTTTTAGAAACTAATCAGGGCCTAATACTAGGAGCACGCGATACCCAGTGATAGCATCAGAGCGCGAAGAAGGCATACTCCGGCGTCATGCAACGGTGAAGCACGAGAACATGTTGGTTTGACCGGCACAGCTGAAATCTTTAGACAAAATTATTTAGCTTGACCGCACCAAACGAAACAGGAAACAGACAAACCGGTCAGGTTCAACGTATCTGAACCCTGGGCCCAAGAACCCAACCGCCAATGATCACACGCCACGTCGCCCCCTTCCCCTTCCTCTCGCCAACGTCTCCTCTCCTCTCCGCCCCTATCCCTTTCTCCGCCACCTTTGTCATCGCACAGTCCACATAACTTATCCCCACGCAACGCCCACCTACCACACTCCCACCGACACCCATGGCCCACCGGAGTGGGCCCCACATGTCATCGCGAGGCATCCTCCGTGGGTAGGATACCGTCGGTGCACTAGGCATGCGCGAAGTGTAGGCCCCACCGGTCAGTGCTGTGCGCGCGGGCCACGGTGTGTTTTGTTTTCGGGGAGCTCGGCGACGCGCACCGCACCGCGCAAGCACACGACACCTCGCGGCGGTGCAAAATTACGGAAACGCCCCTGCCGCCGCGGCCCAAAACCCAGAACCCCCCCACGCGGCCACGCCACGCCTCGCCAAGGAGAGCCCAGGGCAATGCCGTCCATGCGCGCGCTCGAGCGGCTCGCCTCGTGGCCGACGCCCCCGCCGCCACCTCCGCCGCCGCCGCCGCCGGCGAAGGCGGCGGCGGCGGAGGCGGAGAGGCCGTGTCCGCCGTCGTCCGCCGCCACCACCTCGTCGTCGTCTTCTTCCTCGGCCTCGGCCGCGCCCGCGGCGGCGGGGGCGCCGCGCGTCTACCCGCTGCGGGACTTCCCGGGGAGGGAGGCGGCGGGGCTGGGCGGCGCGTTCCGGGACAACGTGCGGTGGCTGCTGAGGCAGTGGGGCGGCGCCTCCCCCGCCTCCCCCGCCGCCGGGGGTCCTGGGTCGGCGTCGGCGGCGGTGGCGGTGGCGTGGCGGGTGCTCCTCTCCGACGACCGCACCGGCGTCGTCGTCCCCATCTTCGCCGTCGAGGAGCCCGTCGCGTCCTCGCCCAAGCCGCTCTGCGATTACTGCCGCTGGGCGGGTGAGTTTCCCTCCTCCTCCATATGGCTCCTCGCGTGCTTGGCCGTGCGCGCCGCGCCTTCCCCTTTCGAAATGGGTGGGAGTTGACGGGTGCGGAGATTAGGTTTTCCCCCCAATCCTTTTCTTGTTGATTAGAGTTGATTTGGGCGAATTGATGAGTAGTACTCCGTATTGTTCTTGCAAATGATATTTTCATCGTGGTTTGAGGAAATGCGCGGGTTTGTGATCCTAGAGATTTCTTTGGACGACTTTGAGACGGTCATCTTCTTCCAAATTGCAAATTTCTTGGTGAATAACGTTCCAGAATCGCGCCCTCGATTGAGCACTTACTAGTTAGCAACTTTTGATTCCGTTGATGAAATGGATCGTAATAACTGAATTCTGTTACTGTACTTGAATCGATGATCATTGGAACTTTTTTTTTCTGTACTCCTTTACCTGGATTTGGTGTGTCTATTTCAATTATTTTTTGAATCCGTTTCCTAAAACAGCAATGCTAGTTGTAATGATGGCCTCTGGCCTCTTAAAGTTTATTGCTTCTATTGGAAAATTGGTAGTTTGGGCATTGATTTGGGTTGGTTCCTGGTTCTTTGAACCAGTACTAACAAATACGTGCTATACTAATGGTGTCAGGTTGGAGCCACCATTGGGTGTCAAAGCGGAAGTACCATTTCATTATTCCGGCGCCCGCTGACTGGGACCGCCAGCTTGCTGCTGATGTGATCCTTGGACGCACCGACCACCTCCTCCATGGCCTGATCCACAGCAATGGTTTTGGTCACCTTGTCATGCTCCGTGGTCGCGATGGCGGCTCCACTGCACTATCTGGCCGTGACATCATGGACATCTGGGATTGCCTCTGCTCCGCTCTTCGTGCCAGGTAGCTTCAGATTGTTTTCTGCCTGATCGTTAGTTCTCTGCACATGCTTCTGTTATCATGACTGAAGAATTAGTTAGCTCATGTTATGTAAACGCCTGTACGGAAAGGGGCTTAGTGTAAAACTTCCATGGCACAACTTAGGAGGTAAGGAGGATAAGTTATAGAAGTTCATAACTTTTGCATGTATTCTTGGTGATCCTAAATTATGATAAGCACGCAAAGGTTATTATATCATGATGATTACTACTTCATCTATTGAGCTTGAGAACCTTCTGTGCAGGGCTGTGTCTGTGGTGGACTTTTCCCAGAAACGCTCTCTGGATCTTCGTCTCCTGCTCAGCGTGGCACATGGTGACACATGGTTCACCCGATGGGGATACTGCCTTGCAAGGGGTTGCTTCTGTGTGTCTACCTCGACCTATGCAGCTTCCGTGGAAGCGTTGGCTGCCCTGCCTGTGGACTATCTTCGCAGCCGTCACGTCCGCCGTGTGGTAACCATTTACCGCCGCCTATCCAACAAACCTCTGGTTACAGTCCGTGAGTTCCTCCGCTGCCTCCTTGATTGGAAGCACCTTGAGCCACCCCTTCAATTACCTCCTGTGAAGACATGCACACGGCTGCAATTCATGCTGCCAAAGCCATCTGTGATGAAGAGACACAGGCAGCAGCCATGCCAGCGCTTTGAGGATGTGATTGACCTGCTCCAGTGTCGCTGGTCCAAGAAGCGGCTTCTTGATGCTGCAGAGGTTGTTGTTGACAGGCTGCTAGAGCATGGCAGCGGGGCAGAGATGACACGGCAGGCGGTGCGAGATGCTGCAAGGGGCGCCATTGGTGATACTGGTCTCCTTGACTTTGTCATCAAGTCCCTTGGTGATACCATTGTTGGCAACTATATTGTGCGACGTGTGCCTGATGCTGAAACACGTGTGCTTCACTTTAGCCTTGAGGAATATGAAGAGCCAACACCAGCACTGTTGGATGTTGAGGTAGAGTGCACACCATTGCCACCTGTGGTACGGTGGCCTAGCACAGTGGAAGTAGAGCGAGATCTGCGTGCTGTCTACCGAGCAATGGTCGAGGTGCGCAGTGAGGCAGCACAGGCTGTGCTGGACTGCAAGCACTGGGTGAAGTGGTGGGGCCTTGGGGATGAGTCCGATGACCAGCTGAGGTTTTTCGTTGAGTGGCAACCCCAGCCATGGGAAGCTGCTGAGCTTATACGGCCAATGCCACTGGGGGAGATTGTGGTGGTACCACTCCATGCATCCATGGGTGAGCTTCTTGTCGAGTCAGAGCATGCGCTGCGGGACACTTACTACTTCTTTGAGGAATTCCAGGCTGAAGGGCTGCATGGCATTGCTGGGGAGAAATGGGATCCAGTGATGCTTGGTGGGGCAGAGAATGGTGACACAATCAGCGTGTATGGCAATGGGGCAGACATGGAAACTGAGCTGCGGTGCCATGGTGGACTTGACTTGTGGGAGGTGCGGTGCGTGTGTGGTGCGCAGGATGATGATGGTGAGCGCATGATAGCATGCGATGCTTGCGATGTATGGCACCACACACGTTGCGTGGGCATTGCAGACAGCGAGCCTGTGCCACCATTATTTCTTTGTGTGCTCTGCGGTGGTGCGCTCATGGCGGCTGGACCGATCAATTCTTGAAGAGGCACTAACGCTACCTGAAAGCCAAGTGACTATTCTATTCTTTTCCCCTTTCTTACTTCCCTTCGGTTCATATTTCCAGTGACGATAGTCTGACGAGGTAAACTTAGTTCTGAAACTGCAACTTATGGTGTAAAGTGCGTTGTTTTGGCAGTATGTAGTAACTTCTAATGCTGTGTAGTAAGTAGTAGATGGGAAGCGGGTTTAGACAGTAGACTTGGGGAAGCCCTATCCATGTCGTTAGCAATTCGACTGGAAATTTTGTACCTGATACACTACAGAAGATGATATAGCTAGATGTAAATACATGTTCTGTGATTGTATCTTTTACGGCCTCCCAGTCCCAATTGGTGAAGCTATACAGTGTAATTTTTTGTGCTAGGTATACAATGTAATTTAGCATCAGCAATGACAAAACTGTATCTTTCTTCTGTGCTGGTGTTTGCTTTCTTGTTAGCCATTTTTCTAACTGTCCTTTTTGTTAGCCACTGGCATCGCTTGGAGTTCTTCTACAGTCGTCAGGATGTTTTCTTCCAATTGGGTGTTGATGCTTGTCTTAGTATTAATGAACAAGTATCGAGGTACCCAGATCAAGATTAGAAAGTAATTCTGCAACTGCGAAAGTTATTGTCATTCGTTCCGTTGCTCATGAATTACCACTGATTAGCATCACGGGTTCTATGTTAAAACATAAAAGCTATATTCTGATGTAAAAATGTTACTACATACATTTATTCATATCAGCTACACAACATATACACTCAATAAAAAAAATGTAATACCTGGTTTTGGTGAAATAAAGTATTGACGTAAATATGTGTACGAGAATTATACGTAAGATACACCATATTTTAATACATGATATTGTTAACTTTATTTGGTTAAGCTTTTAAATTTTTTTCCCATCAATAGCTTTTAAAATATTTAATTTAAAAACATAAAAACCATACGGTAGATTTTTTAATAAGTACTTGTACAATACTATAGTCTTGTTAAATATCATTGTTATATTTTAATAGGAAAATGGTGGTCGAAATTTAAGAGCCTTAATATTTTTTAGGTAAGAAAGAAAGCATGTTAGCATTTGTTTAAGAGTCTTAATCTCCAAAAAAAAACATGGAGTCTCCCTCTTCTTTCTTTATTATTAGGGCACGCATAGGGGCTCTTAACTTTACATATTAGGAATACTTACTGACATCAAGTAAAAAAAATTACGGACAGGAAGAGAGAGAAAGTGAAGAATGGAACATTAGAGCATGTAGAAAGGTGAGTCTAATAAAAGCTCTCTATATATTAGTTAATGTCACTAGAGACTATCTTGCTTTTATGTTTTAACTTTCTTATTTTTCATTAGCATGTAAATTTTATATAGAAGTTTCTTTATGAAATGAAATATGATTTTTTTTTTCTAAAAGCAACTTTTCTATAGATAACTTTTGCAAAAAAAAAATATTTAGCAGTTTAAGAAGCGCACATGCGCACATGAAAGAAAAGTGGAAAGTGAGTTGAGAAAATAAAGAGGGAAGAACACAGTTTACATGTTACTCCTAAATTTGCCATAGAGAAATGATGAGGTGGAGGAGAGGAATTAGAAAGCGAGAATGAGTCACCGGATGCAAGGGACAAACCTTCATACAACTTCTCAAGAAAAAGTAAGATGGTTGAGACTTGAGAGTGAACTGATGTGATATGTTGTATTTGTTACCTCGTAATTAATGAGTAGATGACATGATTTAAATTATAGGTGGCATTCACCTGTTTTATCTTTAATAGATACTCCATACATTCCAAAATACAAGATGCAACTAGCACTAACACAGGTACCAAGAAAAATTTTTTTTATCATCTCCTCGTTTGGATCGCTTCAATAAATACAATACACGCACCCAATATGATTTGAGATCTTGAGGGCAGAGGATTTTTAAAAAAAGAAATTATGGAGAGAAAGAAATGCTAGTTAATTGCATGTGCACGCACGCCTTATATTATGAAATATGGGGAAAATAAATATAGTTGTCCCTTATATTTGGGATACGGTGAGTTATCTGAGTGCATTTATCATGTATGTGGTCTTAATACGAATTTGTTAACACTAGTATATATATAAATGACTGGACTACTGGAGGGAGTAATTTTTCCCAAACTCAGTCAAAAACTCACAATGCCAAAGTAGTTAACAGATAAATCAACCACAATGCCACAGTACAGTCATTAAGGGGAAAAACAAAATCAGAATGCAAGAGTATAATCACTAATGTTGTGCATGTAAATCTTATCTAGAACTACAATCAGCCGGTCATCAACCACGCCGTGCATTCGATCGTCTCGAATATCGCCGTGCATTGGGTGAATTGGTTGCATCAAGGAAAAAGAATCTAGCAGTCTCCACCATGCCTACCAGTCCTGCCACGTACAATCCGAATTCCACTAAATTAAGAAGAATGCCATCTCCGTTTCCCCGTCTCACGTACTCTCGTTCTATGTAACATGTCGCCATGATGCAAGAGAGATAGAGGAGCTCATTTGCCACTTTAGGTAGCGAGCATGCTGTCCGGTCGCCGACTCGAGGCATTATATGGTCAAATTAATCAATGCCAACTCGATACGACTGGCTTGAATGGAAGATATATAGAGACTAAAAAAGAAAAAAGCGAGTGAATTAGCACGGTGAAGAAGAAAAATTAACAAAATGAAACTCGGAATTGACCGAAAAGCGATTATTTAAACATATATGAGGGAGCTACATATAAGAGATAAATAGCCTTGTATGAGTTGAAACTAATTTCTTTTAGAACTTGTTCGATTAATCCTTATGATAGAAAGAAATTAATTAAGAGGGATTAATTCTATAACTCAATAGCCATTGCCAATCCCTCCTATGAGAGAGTAGATTTTAAACTCTCGAGTGGACCTTCCCTCGTTATTTGCATGTCATATAAATAGTTACAAAAAAAATTAAAAAATTGAATATATTTATTAACATGTGATATATCACCCATGTAAACATGCAAGTTAAAATTCAGCCTCTAATATCACAACAAATTAAACTAAATGTAGTTAATGTATATTCACCGTTAATTTTGTTTTTTTTCTATTGCAATGTGCAGAAGTGCATGTGGGTGGAGTGATTTATCACATATTAAAATGTCTTATTGATTTTTTTTTCATAACTATTTGAGAGTTTAGAATAGTTTCTTCTCCTACGAGCGGGTTAATCACAGAGCCTTACCGATCGGTAGATTATCCGATCCCGTGTAAACTCTATATTGGGACATCGGATATATATACGATGGGTGTTAAAAGGCGTAAGGAGAGAGAAGGGGGAAAAACGAATGAAAGGGACTTAATAATACCTTCTGGGCTAGCTTGGCGCTAAATCAACCACGCGTAAGATCTCGAAGAGGAGCCCGGACGAAAGCACGGTGTGGGCATCAAATACGTGCGGCAAGTCGTAGACTCGTAGTGGAGAGGCGGCGCAACGCAAGGGGCGCAGAAAAAATATACATCGATCTATATTTGATTTGTGGTGCTACAGTACCACGGTAACGGATCCTGTCTCTAATTAATAATAGTCTAATTAGTACTAACCGAAATAGTTGTCCGACAAGATTCTGTATTAGTTTCCGTCTCTAATATAGAAAGGCGAAACTTGACCGATTCTGTCTCTTGAATACTAACTTCATCCCAAAATAAATACAGCCATGAGTTTTCACACCTAACTTTAACCATCCGTTTTATTTGAATTTTTTTATAATTAACATTTTTGTTGTTATGAAATGATAAAATATAAATAGTACTTTGCTCGTGACTTATGTTTTAAATTTTTTTAAGAAAAATTTAAATAAGACGAACGATCAAAATTGAACGTGAAAAATTATGGCTGTATTTATTTTGAGACGGAGAGAGTACTGTATAGCTCAGGTTGAACCGTAACCGTGCCGAGCGTTGTTATTGGTTGGCACGTACTTTGGCAATGCGGGTTGCACTTGCAACGATCAATCGATCATGCCTCATGCATGTGACGTTCGCCGGCAGCGACGTGTCTTCACTTTGCCGTCGTCCCTGTCGGGCGGTTGCAGCGACGAGAGCGCACTGAAAATATATTTTTACAGGGGGTGAAAATAAATTTCTCAAGATGAACATTCATCTCATCTGTACTTCTTCAAGGCGCCTGCAAAAATATATCATTTTCACATGCGAATTTCGGTCCCGCCTACGTCTACACTACATCTTCACAGGTGTTAGATCTATGAAATATTTTCAGCGAACAAAATAAAAATCCGTCGCCATCAACCCTACCCACCACCCCCTTCTCCCCTCCTGCCAGATCTGGGAGGGAGGGGAGGGGATCGCCGCTATCGATTGGATCTCAGAAGGACGAAGAGAGCTAGGGGAGGAGAGTGACACCACCGTCACTCCCTCCTCGTCGCCTCCATTGCTGCTGTCGCTCCCCCTCCTCCGACCGAATCTAGGAGCGGGGAGGGAGGGAGGGGAGCGGAGCGCCACCACTATTGCCGTGCTGCCTCTGTCGCCACATGCGGTGGCCGCCGCCGCCGCCGTCACTCCCCCTATCTCCAGCCAGATCTAGGAGGAGGGAGGGAGGGAGAGGAGGGGAGTGCCACCTCCGCACCGTCTTCATGCCACCGGCCTCCCTTCTTCCGCTCGGACTTGGGAGGGAGGGAGGGGAAGGGAGGGGGTCGCGCTAAGAAGGGTGGAGGGTGAGGTGAGGGAGAGGGAAGGGGAGGTGGGACTGTGGGAGGGGAGACCAGGAGAGGACTCGGTGGAAATGGGGCTGGGTAGATGGTGATTTTTATAAGGTATAATGAGATTAATATCTTTAACTATTTTTATAAAGAGAAAATTCGATACATAGCTCAGGAAAAAAACTCGGTACCAAAAAATAGCACAACACATTTTTCACTTCGACCAAAGGCACAGGGCACCAATTTTCTTGCGATTCATAGCACTCCTGTCACATTTGCCATCCAAACATGTGAGTTGACATGAAAAAAGACTCATTTGCCCTTCTTCCCCGAGCCTGCCGTGCAATTAGGAGGATGGCCTCGCATTGTGATTAATCTGGGGAGTACTGCACTTGCAAAAAGCTAATTAGGATTTAATTAATTAGTTGATTAATTAGGTAATTAATGACCATCTCGGCGAGGCTATGGCTATCGGTGGCTTGTCCCATCCTCGCCCTCACATGGATGTAGTCTTTGGCTGGCTCTGGCTTCTCCTCAGCCGCCGCCGCGTCGCCATCGCCATCATCTCCAACGCCAGCGACCTTGGACCGCTTCGGGCTCGCGTTTGCGGCATGCTATAGCACGAGTTGTTGGCGCTAGTGCCACCATGGTTTGCAGATGCTCCCGAGCCGGCCGATAAGGCGCCGATGGCCGCCATCTCATCAGTCATCACCACCGCCCTACGGAGACGACACGAGCGAGCTGAGCGCGGAGTCGAAGTGCGCCACGGACTCCGCCGCCGCCGGCGTCATCATCATCATCATCTGTTCAACTGCCACCGCCCACGATGGCATCATAGTTATCGTCCCGTACGCCGCCGCCCCGCGGGCAGCAACGCGCCCGCACTCGTGTCGGCGTCGGACGAGGAGATGGAGGAGGAGAAGTAGTCGGCCATCATCGTCGTCGTCAGCGGCGGCGGCGGCGTACAGCGGCCACATCCATCCACGCCGACGCTAGGGCCGCCCGCGTCATCGTCGTCGTCCTCGTCGTCAAGCGGCCGCCAGCGCTGGAGGCTCGCCCTGGATCAGCAGTGCCAAGCGCTAGACGGGGTCCACCTCTCCGACGGCGAGCCACGCGTCCACGTCGTTGAAGAGCGCGCGCCGCAGCTCGCTCGGCGGTGACGGAGAGACAAGGCAGTCGCCCGGCACGCCGATGGCCGCCGCGCCGCCGACCATGAGAGAGCGGAAGAGGAGACCTGGTGGGGAATGTGGGGAACGAAGGGCAAATGTGTCCGATGAAAATTTTCTCCACACCGATCTAACGCCGTTACTTCAAAATGCGACAGAAGTGCTACGGGGCGAAGAAAAATCGGTGGCCTATGCTATAGATCAAAAGTGGAAACTTTTTGTGCTATTTTTTGGTGCCGCTTTCTTTCCTGTGCAATGGATCGAATTATCTCTTTTATAAACGGTGATTTTATAATTTGTCAGGAAAAATAAATCATAATGTTGAAAAAAAATCATTTTTCTAGTAATTGACGGTGGAGTGAAGTACCTCCTTTCGAATTTTATATAACTCTGGTTGTTTTGAATGAAGACATGGTATTTAAAAGAACAATTTTGATCATTATTTTATTATATATATATATATATATATATTAATAAGCATATGATTTTATTAAAAATTTAAGTACTAATATATGAATATCTCTACTATTATAAAAATTGAAGATGTTTTTGCCAGTATTTTGGTGTCATCCGTGTTTGAGTTTTTAATTTCATTCGCTTTTGAAAATACAGATCCATATTTGAGTAGGTTTTTAAGTTGTTTGTTTTTAAAAATACAGGAGTCGTATAAGAAATTTCTTTATTAAAAAAATACACATGCTAACTTGAGACGATCGCACTCCTAACTGAACCTCATGGTTTTCTAATAATATATTATCCAAGCAAATTCCCATATTGAATTTTATCTTAACTAAATCATATAACAATAATAATAATAAGATTAAATAACCTTCATCAGTTGCAACGCACGGGCATTTTTTTCTAGTAGTCTTTATTAAATATTTTAGATGTTATTTATAAGTTAAAGTTTTAAATATTTTATTAATTTTAAGGGACTTTCGATCGTGGAGCGCGTCGATGACCTGCTCAGACGGATGAGGCTGGCGTAGAGGTGGAGGAGATCGGCCAGTTGTCTGGCAGATAGAGCGTGCCAACGGGACGCATATCCTCTGCCTTTGGCCACGTGACTTTACTTAACGGTTTTGCCTCGTATTTTCTCACCCAACCCACACCCCCTCGTCGGTGAGCTCGGCAACAAGGAGCACCGGGAGATTGCAGGTATAGTTGCTCGTGATCTTGCTCAAGAACGGCAAGGCCAGGCAGGCAGGAGCCGCGGTGCTGCCGCTGTCCTAGAAGGCCAGCAAGATCCCCGATCGTCGCCGGCAGCCACGCGCACAGCCTCGGCTTCCTATGCGTCGGGCTGGACCAAGCGGTGGCAGGGCGAGGGCGTCACCAACGTCACCGCCTGTAAGTGCACGTCCGATCTCAAGAACGTCACGACGCGTCTCGTCGGTGTTTACAGTGGCGTATCTAGAAATCTTTTAGAGCTTGTGCAAACACATATCCCTAAGACCCAAAGCTGCCTCCTCGATTTGCCCCATCATCAACATTATATCAGCCGTTCGATCAATATGTACATCAGATATACACCATTGGATCCCTCATCCTCTTGCCCAGCATGCATAGTAATCACCTTGCTCCTTCCCATTCCCCTCCCTTAATCACGTGCATTTCCAGTGGAAACCGCCAAATCAATTGAGGCATGAGGTGCGATGGTTTGATTGGGTCGGATGACAGGTAGGTCCCACGTGAAGAATTGCAAGATTGTTGATGAACTCGCACTTTTTATATTAATATAGATATTTGAACAGCGCCTTTTCAATGGGGGTATTTTAACAAATTCCAGGATAGATAATTAGAGCTGTCAATAGAATGCATAGTGCAAGAGTGGAAGTGCCATTTGTTGACAGATTTCAAAATTCTGTACTCATAATTTTTAGGTGTCAATACAACAACACTGAAAGCTTAAGCAGGCAACCCGTTGTCAACCTACAAATAGAGGACTGCACATGCAAAGGCAACCATGAATTTGATATATCTCGGCTATTAAAATCCACATAGCTGACCAATCGCATCAAATTCCGTATGTAACAGTGCCAAGCAGCAGATTGTAAAACTACAAAACAGTAGTATCAATGATGGAGCCATGCTATCGACAAAATCAAGGCCACCTTAATCGAGGTTCGATCGGTTCCCGAACACCGATTATTACGATAGGGAAATGGTGCCGCCGCCGTAGCCGGTGGCCTGGCAGAAGCGGCGGTAGAGCGGGACGGCGCGTAGGAGGCGCCGACCATCGCCGCCGCAACGCCTAGCAGGTACGCTACGCCAACGTCCTCCTCGAGCTCTTCTCCCGGCCCGCCGTGGCGGCGGCGGAAGAGGAGGACGACGAGGAAGACGTCGGCCGCCGCGGGAGGCCACGGGTGGCGCGGGGAGCGGCCGCGTAAGAGCAAGAGGGAGAGGCGGTGGTGGAGCCTGGCCAACGGAGGCAGCGATGTGTGATTCCGCCGCCGCGATTCGCTGTATATGAGCCGTCCGATCCACATCAGGCAACTCCCAGCAACCCTTCACTAGCCTAGTAGCATACTACTAGTCAGATTTGCAATTCCCCGTTTCTGAATTGAGAACAGAGAGGATCAGAACACAACACACATCAACAGGAAGCAACTAAAAATCTCAGCCGAAGTAATGATGTCCCATTTATGCTAATAACCATATATCTTCCTCAGTAACCAAAACTGTTAATTCATCATTCGTGGGTGAAGAGCGACCGGAGAGTTACAGGATATGCAGTTAGCATCAGCAAACACGCCAATGTGTCTAAACAAGCTAACTAAACAAAGAGCAAGAACACAAGTTACCAGTGTGATCCTAAGAATTTCCTCGTACTCGCCATCCAAAACTTGTCTCTCGAATATCTTGTCGCGAAGAGCCAAAAAAAAAAAGATAAGTCCTAGACATGATCTATGCTTCACTAATCAAAAGTCGAGGCATCAGTATATCAATTCCCTGTCAAATAGCTGGAAAGCTTCTATCGATTCTTCCTCTGCATCATGGTAGTCCTTCAAGTGTACAAATCAGACTAATTAGATTTTACAACAAGTATAATGCTGTACATGATTAAAAACGAACAGAGGTAGTATGTGAGTGATGACTTATGCTAATGTTCGTGACTTATGCTAATATTAAAGGAAATCGAGATCATGTCAAATGCCACCATGATACTGAAAGCAATCAGTGTATACTTCAAGCAGTGCACATGTTTGAATGACTCACTGCTCATCACTAAAGTATTGTTGCATGGACTAAAGAACATTCAATCTGAAACATGCAAATTACATAAATACAATAGTGGTATTAGTTCTCTTTAGATCTAGTCTCAATCAAAACTCTAGTTATACAATGTAACTAACATCAAATGTCAATCACGTTGTACTCAAAGCACACAAACACAAAGAAACATTGCGAAGGAATGAGTGTAGGGTATGACTAATCAATGGCAGCTTGTCTGGTCAACTAATGCAAAGAACTTTAAATTGTTGAATTGCAATTGACTAGATGTACTTAGAAGTTACACATTATTCATAATCAAAGGAAAGCACTACATGTTATGCAAATTACAGAACACAAAGCGTTTTTTAAAATAAGAAGGGATTATGCCAAGGAGGAATAAATAAAAAGGAGAGCAAGCCATACCCTAATAACCCAATTATGTGCAATCGTCAAGAACTCATGAAAATCAATTGCCCCATTTCCATCGGGAGCAGCCTCTTCAATCATGGCCTGTAGTTCAGCTTCAGTGTGGTTTAGCCCTAAGCAGCTCAACAGTTCTCCAAGCTCTTCACTGGTAATGAAGCCTGTATAGACAAAAAGTTAAGCACATTATACCCTCTTGCATGTGTGAAGCAGGTACCATGAGAACTAATTCTTGCAAATGAAAAAAAAACACATAGAGAGAAGAATACAACAGTACTACTCTAGTTGCGGCGGATGGGTCATTTTGACAATATCACAATATCAGATTAAACAGAGTGCTAGCGGAGCCTGTACAAAAAAAAGTCGGTAGATATTCTCACTTCCACGATTCCATCCTTATCTAGGGAAGAATGAAACGGAAGAAATTGTGCAAACTAATCCAAGCAAGGAAGAAGCCGCAACAATCATCATCACCCAGAACAATTGCGGCCAATGGAGGGTCACCGAGATGCTAGATACCGCAGCTACACAGAACAGGCGCACACTCCAACAACGAGGCAACGAGTGCAAACACAAATGCTCCATAAAGAGCTCAAGAATTCCCAATACCAACTCAAAACCGACGCCATGATAGAGTGTGTTGTTGAGAAGGACATGGCAGGGGCACATACCATCGTCGTTGCGGTCGAACCTGTCGAACTCTCCCTTGAGATAGGCAGTGGTGTAAAGATCAGCGACGAGTCTTCTCTTTGCCTCTTCCCCGTAGTACCTCACGAGCAAAGTAGCACCTACTACAGCCGCGGCCAATCCCAATCCGATGGCGAGCTCCTTCCAGGATGGAGACGCCCGCCTCACCTGACAGAGAACTCGGTAGAGGCTGCAATTCTGAAAGAGCGGCCTTCTGGGGATGAAGTAGCGCGGACGGAGCAGGCAATCGAGGGTATCTCCCGTAGGGAAGGCGCCGTGGCCGGCGATGGCGGGGCGGCGGCTGCTCCCTGTCAGGCGGTGGTACAGATTCCAGGCGTCGTTCGAGCGGTTGATGACCTGCTCATCGGAGGTGTCCCTGAGGCGGTTCAGGAGGAAGCGCAGGTAGGAGATGATCCTGTGACGAAGTGGAAACACTTTCTCGTTGATCAGTAGGCATTGAGAACCAATGAGCCCGCGAGATTTAGAGGCAAGCGAACTTACGGCCTTGTGCTTCTCCTCGCCGCGGCCACCACCGCCGCCGCCACCGCCCTCGGTCCCGTCTCGGGCGCCTCCATGATGATGACCTTCGTCACCGTCGCCGTCGCCGACGCCGCCGCCGTCCGACGATCTACAAGAAAGCAACGTTACATGTAGGTATTCTCCACTTTCACGAATCCAGTGCAAACTGATCTAGCAAGCGCAGCAATCATGATCACCCAGAACAAATTGCAGCAAAATGCAGCCTCGTCTTGACCGATCAAGCATGATCACCGCGCAGCATACACAGAAACAGCCGCAGCACGATCCAACGAAGCAACGGGTTACTAGAGAAGTAGCGGAAGGAAGAACTCGCAACCGATTCGACGCCGTGATGGTGCTCGCTCTCGAGAACGACGACGACACAGCACGTACCGTTCCGGCCGAAGAGCGCGAGCACGTCCTCGATCTGCTCATCGGTGAGACGATCCGCCATCTCCAGCACCAAACCACCTCCCTCCCGAGCCGGGTACTCGCCTGCGGGCGGTGGAGCTGTGCGGCAATGGCGGTGCGCTCTCCGCTCTCGCTCTGGAAATGGGTTCGCGGCTGCGCGTGACGAGTCGATGACTACTAGTAGTACTACTTGTACTCGAAGAGGAAATGCGAAGCGGAGGAGGAGGACGATGAGGTGGAGGCGGTGGGGCCCGGGACGTGGGCCCCAAAAGCTTCTCAAAGTTTTTTTTTTTTTGACACCAAAGCTTCTCAAATTTTTTGGAAGCATTTGCATGCGCCTCGGGAGAGGAGAGAAATGGTTGTTTCTCTCACTGCCTTGTGGGTCCATCAGGTGGTTTCGTTGTGATATTTATCTCCCGATTGTATTGGCTCACACGAACTTGGACAGTTGGACTACGGGTCCACGAGGCCATGGGAGGCTGGAGGCGTCAGCGAGCTACTTGTGCAGCTGTGCTTGTGGAGTTGTGGTCGTGGACCGAGAGAGAGAGAGAGAGAGGGAGAGAGAGAGCGCGCGAGCGAGGAAGAAATGAGAAAGTAACCAGGTCGTGACAGTTCGCTGCAGCAAGTGCACTCAGCCGGTCTGGAGACCAAGTAAGACTCGGGTCGTGCCGGTTCGAACGAAGGCACGACAGCCTATCGTGCTTTTTTTTTAAAAAAAAGGTCTATTTTTCCTATCTAAACTCTCTGGACTGTGTCCATATAGCTGCAAAAGAAGTCTATTTGTATTCCTCTTGTCTTTGAGCATTTGTCTTATATGGTTAACTAAGTCTAATTTACGTCTCTCTACTATTTTTTTCCGATCATGCTGTACCGGGCCGGCACGAGCACAACCCCAGTCGGGCTGTGCCCTGCTTGGGCTGGGCCAAATTGGCGTGCCTTGGGGCGGGCTGCGGGCCTTGTGCCATATGGCCATCTATACCTCTAGCCCGAGACGACATGGAACTCTAGAAAGTCGGCAGCAGTAACCATCTTTAGGGCTTAGGCCGATGACTTCTCATCAAGTTCAGATCTCTAGAGGCCACGACAACTATGTTGAGTGTCAACATCAGCAGCGACCACCTCGTCCCTAACAAACTACGGTGGCTGAAGCTGGCAGCGGGACTTCTTCTAGCTGGGATCCAAAGCCTAGTTGCGACTACCTCGGCAATGGCGGCGCATCTAGCTGGCGGTCATAGTGCGCCTCCGTGTCGTTCGGCCCAAACACCCGACGCAGAATATTCGCCTCCACATCGATCACCCGCGGAGCCAAACGAAGCACATGAAGTCAAAATTGGGCACACGGACTTCGTCTCCATTGAGGGAGTGCGGCGTGGGGAGAAAGGCGGGGCGCCGCGTTGTGGAGGTCATCATCTCATCACTCCGTGGCTTCGTGTATTCCCCTCCCACGCTCTCCTTCTCTCGCACCAACAACTAGTGCCCTAGCGCAAAGGCAACAGAAGGGAGAGAGAAGCGATGACAAGAAGGCGGCGGAAGGGAGAACGAGAGTGGCGGGCAGAAGTGGAGCCTACCAGCGACCTATGAGCATCATCGTTGGGATCCATCGCATCACCACCAAAGCAACTCCACCGTGCCGCCTCCTGATCCGCATCAGCCGGAGCTCGCCGGCCACGGCGTCTCCCAATCCGTGTCAGCCACATCGCCCCTTAATCCACGCCGCCAGGAGCTCGCTGGGCGCACCACCCCTGGGTCCGTGCCGGCCGGAGCTCGACGGCCACGCCGCCCCCCTAAGCGAGACGGGAGAGGTAGTGGTGGCCACTTGCATCAGCCGGCCATGAGTGGAGGGGTAAGGTGGCATCGATGTCGACGTCACTGAAGAGAGGAGGGGAGGGGGAGAGGGGCACCGGCGGTGGGTGGTAAGGAGAACGACGGAGGGGGAGGGGCTCCAATAGCGGGGTATTCGAAGGAGGAGACCGGAACGAGGAGAGTATAATGGAGAGAGGGAGAGGGAAAGGGGTTATATCCCTATTTTTTTTTCTAGACTAGCAAAAATGCATGTGCATTGCAACATGTGAAGATAATTTTTACGATTGATAAAAACTATATTATTTTAAAGTACAAACAAAACAACAGCAAAACAAAGTCAGAAAGCATATATAACATGTGTGCTTCATGCGCCATCACACGATGAATCAAACTCCTATTTACCGACAAGATTATTAGCACGGATTATATCTATTTCATTAACAAAATAAATTAATATTTTAATAAATAAGTTTTACAAATTTAGAACGAACAGGTGATCTAAGTAACGTATCAGAAGAGGTTTTTCTTTAAGAAAATAATTGTTTTTATTGAAGGTCGAGCAATGCCAATAATAATCCAATATGTGTTTGTATCCCGTATACCTATACAGCTATACTATACCCCCCATTCCGTATACCATCATGGCCTAGCCGAGCCAGAGTCCTCGACGCAACGATCTCGCTCTTCCCCCTTTTCGTTCTCGCCTCGCCGCACGCGACGATCGCCGCCGCGGCCGACTCGCCTCGCCGCCGCCGGGGCGGGAGACCGCCGCCCGATCGGGGGGGGGGGGCCCGCGGCAGCCATGGTGCACAGCGCGTACGACGCCGTCGAGCTGGTCTCCGGCGTGCCGGGCGACATCGTGGCCGTGGCCGCCTACGCCGGGAGGCTCCTCGTCGCGGGGAAGGACGGCTCCCTCCGCATCTACGCCTCCCCGGGCCACGCCGGCGGCGGGATCCCGCGGGACGGGCCGTACGCGCTGGAGCGGCAGCAGCCCTCGCTGTGGCGCCGCGGGACGCCCCTGGCGATGGAGGTCAGCGCCGGCCGCGAGCTCCTGCTCTCGCTCGCCGAGTGCGTCAACCTCCACCGCCTCCCCGGGCTCGAGACCGTCGCCGTCATCGGGAAGACCAAGGGCGCCAACCTCTTCGCCTGGGACGACCGCCGGGGCCTCCTCGCGGTCGGCCGCTGGAAGCGCCTGACCATCTTCCGCCTTGACAGTGAGAATTCGGCCGCATTGCCTATTCGTTTTCGTTGTGATTTGAGTGTTTGTGGCTATGATTTGACTGTTACATCATTTGGGTTTCGGTGGAAATGGAGATGGCCTGTTGGTACTGCTCAATTTGGAGAATGGGAAGTCTGGATTGAATTGGGGCCGTGTAGTCTGAATTGATGTTCTTAGCTGGGACTTGGGATCTGTTGGAGAAAGGGAAAAACACTCGAGTTAATTCCAGGCTTTAGTTAATCTATTTAAGTTGGCTAAATGTTTTAGTGGAAAAATACAGTTACTGTTCTAATGATGCGATATATTCTATGAACACCATGGGGGATTAATAAGTGAATTTCTTGTAGTTGGAAGCTATTTGTGTAGGATATTAAACTTTTGAATCATTAATTGGTATATTCACTCTTTGATTATTCTTTTTCTGGCAATAATTACTGATCCTTTTTGTTTTTCCACATGTTGGGCACAATGAAATATTTCAGTTAAAACATGTTCATACATTCCAGAATTATTCTGGTTCTAATGGTGTTAGATGAAGATGATATATAGACATTTTTGCTAAGGCACACGATTTCATTATTCCACTTAAAGAAAATGTGTTATTCTGCTAACTCTACATTGATACAGCATACCAAGGAAATCATGTGTTCATGAATTTTCTTGTCATTTGCTTGATCGTAGATTTTGTTTTTGGCACAAATTGCATGCACATGTAGGCATCATTAGAATTCAGAAGAAGTTTCTGAAGTAATAGAATTTTGTGTGCTGGAACCGGTAACAGGGTTTTCTTTTTGTAATTTATCTGTATCTTGAATTTGGGAAAAAGCTTACGAAACATTAGCCTTTTGTTTGCTGAAACTGGTAAAGGAAAAACGACCTGTAAAATTTTTTTAGTACTGTTGTAAGTGCAAGGTATATCAGAATAAATGTATTTAGCAGCATTTGGCATAACTTAAGACTAGAGTTTGTGTTGTGCCTTTAAAATTTTGATTATGGTAATCTTGAAAGAAATCAAATGGCTGAATGATCTTGTTCTGAATACGCGTTGCATGGTGACTTAATTTCTGTTTATCAGGTGGGAGGGAGTTTGTTGAGGTGAAGGAATTTGGAGTTCCGGATACCGTGAAATCAATGGCCTGGTGTGGCGACAACATTTGTCTTGGGATTAGAAAGGAGTATATGATCATAAATAGTATGACTGGTGCATTAACTGAAGTGTTTTCTTCTGGAAGGAATGCTCCACCTTTAGTTGTGGCTCTTCCTACTGGGGAGCTCCTCCTGGGAAAGGTATAACGTTAATTTTTTTTGTGATATTATATATGTTTTGTTGTCAATTTGCCATTTGATGAAATTGCTTGGTTAGATGAAATCATTTTGTGATATTTGTTTGGTTCAAAGATGAAAGTATTCTGCTTTAGAGGAATGATGGGGCAGTTGGTCTGAATGTAGTAACTTGTTTTCACTTGTAAGTTTCTTTAATCTTAGCTCAATCATGTACTATTTACTTTGTTTACTCAGGATAATATTGGAGTATTTGTTGACCAAAATGGGAAACTTATTCAAGATGGCAGGATAATTTGGTCAGACACGCCTGCCTCTGTTGCTATACATAGGCCATATGCGGTGGCACGCCTGCCACGGCATGTTGAGGTGAGTTTATTCATCTTGTATACTAAAGCTATAGTTACATCGTTCCACCTGACTACTTGGTTTTGTTTCAGATACGGTCCCTTAGAGCCCCCAATGCATTGGTTCAGACGGTTGTACTTCGTGATGTTCAAAAGCTTGTTGAAACTGAGAACTGTATACTTGCTGTGCTAGCCCGCTCTGTTTATGGCTTGTTGCCTGTTCCTATTGGTGCCCAGGTATGCTGTGCTGTGTCTGGTACTTTGGTTTATTAATTTCGATGAGCACATTTCTGTAGACATTATATGATATCTTTTGTTCCGTGTTCCTAAAATGTTACTGTTCACAGCCTTGCTCACCCACATCACCTCCAAATTGTGGCTGCCCGTCCTGACACAGTGCCACACATGCACCATCTAGCCATCCTTCCACTGCCTACGGGCTTCTAGTAGTTTATCTTGATATCACAAATCACAGCACTAAGCTGTTTCATGCTAACTTTTGGTATAGTTTCCCAAAATAACCATTGTTGGTGCCCTTTATAAGATCTTGTACTGTTATGGGCATGGGCTAGGCCCATGCAACAGTTTAGGCATGATAATTTAGGAATAAGTCACATAAATATAGGAGATTACCTAGTTAGGAAAGGGATGAGGTTTATTAGAAAGTTAGAGATAGAGATTGGATTGGTTTATATAATAGTAGAGACTAGTTCCTTATGTGTCTAGTCTATCCTCCCTATATATAAAGGGACACCATGTACTCTATTATCAATCAATCAATGAATCTCTAAAGTTAGCCCTAAGCCTCGGAGCCTCTTTTAGCTCAGCAGGGAGAAGCCCCGCCACTGCTATTAGAGGGTGAGTGCCCTATCCCCCGGTCTTCGGGCCCTTACCCTAGCCAATCCATAGCATGTACCAATTGTTATAAGGCTTCTTCTATGGATTTTATTTCTTTCATGTACATGCTAAATAATCAGCCTTGATCATTTTACAAGTTGTTTCTCAGGATTGATTCTTAGCTCTTACATTTGCATCGTTACATATGTTGGTCTACAGATAGTGCAGTTGACTGCATCTGGTGAATTTGAGGAGGCTCTGGCGTTGTGTAAGCTACTTCCTCCAGAGGATTCAAACCTACGAGCTGCAAAGGAAAGCTCAATACACATAAGGTATGTTTCAAGTTGTCCAATCTAAAGGTCACACCAGCACTCTATTTGCAGTCTGTATAGATTTCCTACTTCTATACGTTTATCATCCTGTAGCACAAATGGGTAGATTCTGCTCCTCTTTACTTAAGCTGTTTGAATCACTTTGCTCTCTGATTATGTTTTGCATCCATGATCTGCTGAGAAACAAATTCAATAAAAGAATATGAATAGCTTATGGGTTTTCCATACTTTTACTATCCTTTTTTTTGTTAGAAAATAAGCAGATTGAACAGTACAGATGATGTTTGCAAAATGAAAATATGGAGTGTAAGCAAAGCAACAATATTACCAGTTTTGAATCCATGCAGTTTCTAGTCTATAATTGAAGTAGGCGAACAGAGCCATCTACTACATTTCTAGTCAGTGAATCTTGTGTTTTCTTATATATTTTTTTTATTTGGTTCCTCACATATAACTAAATTGTGTGTTTCAAATTTGATTTCATGAATTAGATATGGACACTTTTTATTTGATAATGGGAGCTATGAGGAGGCAATGGAGCAGTTCTCTGATTCACATGTGGATATTACTTATGTCCTATCTCTATATCCATCTCTTGTTCTGCCTCAAACGCACATCATAGGTGAACATGACCGGCTGCAAGATCTGCCAGAATTAGCAAGAGAATCATCTGATGTGACAGATGATATGGAACCATACTCTCTACAACTTCATGAATCTGATGATAAATCTCCATTGGAGATAAAGAAAATGAGCCACAATGCTCTAATTGCCCTTGTGAAGTATTTGCACAAGAAAAGAAATGGAATAATTGAGAGAGCAACAGCTGAAGTCACCGAGGAGGTGGTCTCTGGAGCTGTGCACCACAGCTCAATCTTATCTGAGTCATATCGATCAAAGAAGCCAAATAAGGTACTACTGCTTCAAATGCCTAGGTTTCCTTGTTAAAACTCTTGTAAATAGTAGTGACAGGTGTGGAATTTCCTGTACCAAGAACTAATACAAAATAATTACCAATAAGTAATAAAAGTACACTACACAAATAAATGAACCCCTGGTTTTATCCAAACTATCAGTAAGTCAAAGTACAACTTGAATATCCCATATTATATTAGTTCTAGTTTTCGAGAATGATTCAGGTCTTGCTATAATTCTGAATCCTTATTGACTTCAACGCTATTTACATAATGATCATGGTGCATGTGGGATTTTAGACTATTTGCCATCCTATTGAATGGCGTATTCTCAAATGTCATCTTCTTCAATAACCTCGATTATTTACCATCTGGTTCCACCGATTTGTTTCTATTTTGCCACTTTCGTTTGCCAACTCAGCAACCTGAGTAACAGATGACCTTGCTACCCCTCATCTCTTCTCTTCAACTTCTTCCTCCTCTTCCTCTCTGTCGCTTGGAGTTGGCTCGCCACGGGCGAGCGTGCATGTTCTAGCTAACACTAACAACAAAGCTAATCGAGCTTTTCCATCCGTGAGTAGGAGGCAGCATTGATAGGTATTGCTGCTCGACGAGCTTGCCGGCGGCCGCGTGAGCAAGCATCAACGTGCTCGGTGCAGAAGCTGCGTGTTACTTGCTTGTTGCTGTTCATCGAGCTTGCTGGTGACCTCGTCTTCCTCCTTGGCCGCTGCCAGCTGCAGCAGCCGCCGGAGTCTTGCCTCTTGGAACTGCTGGTGCTGACCCTTCCTCATCGCCCCCACCTCGTCCTTGTGTGCTGTCCAATCGCCCCCTATCTCCGTGTCTCGCCTCTCAGAACTGTGGGTCCCGCGCCACCCCCACGGTGACCACGCTGTTGGACCCTTCCCCATCGCCCCAACCTCGTCCAACACCCTCCCGCCCCCCGCCCCCTGGATTGTCTGAATGCGGTGAATGGACCGAACAAGGTTCGTGAGGCGTCCAAGGTGAGACCGTAAGAGATACTCTCTTCTTCGACGGGGAGAAGAAGAAGATAAGGGGCAAGAGAGTCAATTTTTCTTCCGAAATGCTACCATGTAAGTAAAAGTGGTAAAATAGAAACAATTCGGTGGGTCCGAATGGTAAATAATCTAAGTTGCTAAAGAAGATGGTATTTAGGAATACGCCATTGAAGAGGATGGCAAATAGTCCAAAATCCCACCATAGCCTGCCTTTTGTTGAGCCAAATTCATTTTTCACTATGCCTGGACATAGTTAATTGTTTTTGTAAGGTAGTCCTGAAGTTCTATTCATTCAGCAGCTGACAGATTTATAGATTGATTTATTGATACATGGGTCTCGGATGTCAATAAAATATGAGAATTCAGACCTCCTGTCTACGTCCATGCTGTTCTCATTCCTTTAATGACGAAGCACATGTAATTACTTGAAAATTGATCAACATGAACATTCTAGTGCGGGAGTGGACATTGATTCAATTTGTTGCTAGGATAGCTCCTATCCAAAAGTTTTTGGGGTTTCATGTGTTTATGAGATTGTACAGTGCTACGTATATCGTACAGATGATTGCACATCCAATAATATGTCCGATAAGTATAAGTAAAAGATGATTCATAATATTTTTTACTGTCTTAATGTCAGAAGCGAGCTCAGACGCATACAAGCTCTATTGCTAGAGAAATGGCTACTGTACTGGACACATCTCTTCTTCAAGCTCTTATTCTTACTGGACAGTCTTCAGGGGCAATAGAATTGTTGAAGGGACTTAACTATTGTGATCTGAAGATATGCAAAGAATTTTTAGAGGAAAGGAGCGATTATATGGTGTTACTTGAGCTCTACAAAAGCAATGAGATGCACCGTGAAGCTCTCCAACTGCTTAATCAATTAGTTGAAGAATCAAAGGCTGAGATGGGAAAAAATGATTTTAACAAAAAGTTCAATCCACAAATGATCATTGAATATCTAAGGGTATTGTTATTCCTCCTCTCTTGACATTTACATGATACTGTTCTTCACTCACATAAATCAATGAGACCGAACCAGTTGTGTGGGATTTATATATATAATATCATGGTGTTTTAGGCTTTCAGCTGCCCTTAACTGAACTATATATGTAAATTTGATGCTTGCATGTTTAAGTGTCTATTAGAAAACAGTAGCATAACATACTAAAAGTGGAAGTATCAGTGAAATATTAAATATCAAGGTGTTATTCATGATGTTCAGAATGGTACTTTCTAAACCATGTTATGTGTGTTAGATTTTTTAATCTAAGTACCTTGTATTTGTGAGTTTTATTGGCATAATATTTGTTTTATATTTTATTGCCTGGTATGTTGATTAAGTTTCATTTGGACTTTTGCCTCTATTATAAGTCAGTATCACATTGTTCTAGTTTTCTCTGGCTGATTTGGCTCTGTGCTTTGTTGCAGCCCCTCTGTCGGTCTGACCCAATGCTGGTTTTGGAATCATCTTTATATGTCCTTGAACGCAACCCTTCAGACACTATTGAGCTCTTTTTATCAGAAAATGTTCCAGCAGATTTAGTAAATTCATATCTAAAACAGCATGCTCCAAATTTGCAGTCAACTTACTTGGAACTAATGCTTTCAATGAGTGTATCTGGGATCAACCCTAATCTGCAAAATGAGCTGGTGTGTACTCTTACTGCTGTTACTTTGTCAGTATGTTAATTTAATTTCATATCTATTGTCTATTGCTACACTGTAGGTATTGCAATTTCGTATCTAATAAATTTATTTGTGCTGTTTAGATGATCTTATCCCCGTACTGGGATCCAAATTTTGAATAAATGGATCACTTTTAATCTTAAGATGGTCATTTATTCTTGTCTGAAGGTACAACTATACCTTTCTGAGGTTCTTGACTGGCACAAGATTCTGAAGGAAGAGGGAAACTGGACTGAGAAAACATATTCCCCAACACGGAAGAAGCTGATAACTACATTAGAGAACAATTCAGGTTACAACACAGATATACTTCTTAAGCGTCTTCCGCAAGATGCTCTTTTTGAAGAGCGCGCTATATTGTATGGGAAAATAAATCAACATCTCCGTGCACTCTCTCTTTATGTGCATAAGGTATTATTGCTCTGTAACATTGTTTTTTAATATTCTCCATCATATTTGGGTAATGGTTAGTTCAGACTTTTTAAGGTTACCCAAAATAACGAGTGTGAGAAAGGCCTGGGGGTCTCCTGGCTAGCATCACAAGGTGTGGGCTAGCCGACCCGGGTTCGAGCCTCACCCTTCTCTTAATAAATTTTGATATGAGAACATTTCCTCTCATATCCAGCGGTTTTATTTTTCAATAACAAGTGTACGGTGTACCTATATTGCAGCTCCAGATGCCAGAGCGAGCAGTTGCATATTGTGACCGTGTTTACGAGGAAGGAGCACAACAACCTTCCAAATCAAATATCTATTTCAATCTCCTACAAATCTATCTGAACCCAAGAAAAGCTGAAAAGGAATTTGAGCAGAAAATTGTTCCAGTGGCATCACAGTACCCTGGAATTCAGAAGGTTACTAAGGTTAGAGGGGCGCGTATGGGTAAAAAGGTTGTTGAGATTGAAGGGGCTGATGATGTGCGCTTTAGCCCCAGTGGAACTGATAGTGGTCGAAGTGATGGTGATGGTGATGGTGATGATGTTAGTGATGGAGGCCCAATAATGTTGAATGAAGCACTTGAATTGTTAAGCCAACGGTGGGATAGAATAAATGGTGCCCAAGCTCTTCGTTTGTTACCTAGAGACACGAAACTCCAGGTAAATGCCTTTCTTTTTATATTGTGGTAGAGATATTTCCTTCTGGCCTGGATTTATACCAAGCCACACTCGTAATTTTGTTGTGTCATTTTCTCTGGAAAGCAACAAAATGATGTTCCTTTTTGTGTTGATATAATACTTTCCCCATTTTGTGTATAAGCCATTTAGCTGTTATTGGTAGTTTAATTGTTATTTAGGCTCTTGAAAAAAATGTAGTTATGCCCCTACAGAACACAGTTATGCAGCTTTTAGATACTTGTGTTCCAGAGTTGGTTGTTTCGGCTTTCTAGCCATTGAAGGTTCTAATGATATAGATATGTACACTTGCAGGATCTGGTGTTATTTCTTGAACCACTTCTGCGGAACTCTAGTGAACATCGACGCAATTATATGGTTATCAAGAACTTGATTTTTCGGGCAAATTTGCAGGTTAGCTTGGTGCTATGATATTCTGTTAGCCGTTCCCCTTTGTTTTCAATGTCTTTTCCATTTTTCCTAGCTTTACTCAATAAAAGATTATGATCTTTAGGATTCTCCTAGGGAAATATCACTGAGCCTTGAAATTGAATTCATGTACCATTGTAACTATGTTAGTAATCGCCCTGTGCTGTAAATGAAAAGTGTGCATTTTCTATGGTAAACTCTTAACTTGGGAATTGGGATAAGAACGTTGTTGAGATGGTCAAGGAAGGTTGATAATTGTGCTGTGAACATAAGAGAAGACAAAGGCAGATAAAATATGTTTGATTGGGATTTGAGACATACTCCTATGTAGTAGAGATAGAGATGGCGTACTAATTTCTTTATTGCATGAACAAATAAGTTTGGCTATGTTATTTTATATGTAGTCAACAAGGAAATTGACAAAACAGAATCGATTTCATAAAACTAAAAATCTCTTAACCATAAGCAGCCAATCTGCTAACCTCTTCTGTGTCACCATGCTCTCTTGTGTGCCCTGCACCTTCGGTAGCAGCCTGGTGTATCACAACATAAACTGTCACGGTGCACATTTGGCTATCTCATCAAGCATACTGTAGTGGTGTTATGGGCTAGTTATGATGGGCTCATTGACTTTATTAAATTTATATGGCCGCTGTTCTACAGTGTTATTATGACGGTATAGTGTTTATTCTTATAATTCTCACTTTTTATCAGGTAAAGGAGGATCTGTATAAACGGCGTCAAGCTGTTCTGAAGATTGATGGAGATAGCATGTGTTCTCTTTGTCATAAGCGGATTGCAAATAGTGCTTTTGCTATTTATCCAAATGGGCAGACGTTGGTGCATTTTGTCTGCTTTAGAGAATCACAGCAGATTAAAGCTGTTAGAGGAGTAAACTCTGTGAAACGTAGATAGCATGTACATTCACCAGGTATGCACTCAGAACTCCCAAGTTGACAAATTAATTTTTAAGTCTAGCATGCACTGATGTGATGGATGACTGACTTTTGGTGACTACTTGAGCTATGTTTCTGCTAACCATTAAAAAGATCTGAACACTCATTCTGATCCCATATGCTTTCATCCTTTTTCCATTTTCCCTTCCTTTTCCACTCATTCTGATGTGAACACTCATTCTGCTACAGTTATAAATTCACATTTGTCACTCTTCCACTGACCTCAGTACATCTACAAATTTGTAACTAACCGCATCGCTGTTTCACAGACTAATACTAACAGAATAAGAGGGAAGTGGCCTCAACGAGCTCATCCTGTGAGACCCAATTTGTTATATCCATACCCAGATCATGACTGGTTCCTAGGTAGATTGTTTTTCCTAGGATGTCATGTTATGAGCTTTGCTGCCATCATCATCTTTCATAGTATTAGATTACCACTTCACCACGACTTCTATCCGATACACATCAACTTCACTACTGGAGTCTGAATTTCCGTATTGTCTTGTTTTGTATTCTGTTTTTGATATCGCATCTGTTTGCTACTGTAGGTTACATAACTATAGTAGTTATTCAGATCTTGCATAGGCCATTATGTTTTACTCATCGAATAGCCTTTTCCGCCGGTCGAACTTTAGCAGTTAAAGCACTTGTGCGAACTTTGCATCACTCTAATAATATATACGTTTGACAGGTGTGAGTATCATCATAGAAAAAAGGATGCAACGTTCGCATTTTCTGCACATCTTTGGAACAGCAAGCCAACAAGCATGCAAGATTTGGGTCCTCAGCACTTGCTGATTCACGTTGCTTGATGTTTCTGATCGAGAGGCGTTGCTTGATTTCTGATCGAGATTTCTTTTGTTTCTGTTGCCTTTACGCGGCTTGGTTTGCTTCATGTATTTTTACTGGCGTTTTCTTCCGCTCTTCAGAGCGTTGGTGTATTCAGTCTGCGCGTGTCTGCCTATCAGTTCGCTTTCGCTTGTTTTTTATGCCCAGAAAGCGTACAAAAATGTAGATGAAAACGTTGTAAAGTTTAGATTAGGTGTGACCGTGATCAGTGTTGTGTTTAATCACCATGTAAACAGGGAAACATAATAGCTAAGTGCTTATGTTTTAATTGAAATATTAATCATAGTAAAGGAGCACTTCCTTTTTCATCCCAGGAATCGCTTAATACGGCCTAACCGTGGTGGGATTACATTGGACGCAATTACTTCAGAACCGGTAAAACCAGCTAAACTTTGGACGCAATTACTTCAGAACCGGTAAAACCAGCTAAACTACTTGCATAAGCCTGTAAAATACTGTGATCGGAACTTGGCAATCATTCTAAACATCCATGAAAATAATGCACACCACCATAGGCACATGCATTTGCACACATGAGATAAGCATGTCTTTTTTTTTTCTCAAAGGAAATGTACAAACATGTCTTGTGGACAGAAGAGCAGGCTTTGCAAACATCTTCTCTAGGTTGAGAATATACTTATATATGATGAAGCTATGAGCTATATGAACAATAGGTACTAGAAATAAAATAAACCGTGAACACCGCAAAATTGGACTTTACCCAGTTCCTCAGGATCAGAGAACCTCTAAGCTGTACTATACTATCATCAAGAATTTTGCCATATGGGCATATATGTATATCTGAACTCAAGCAGCAGCTGCAGCGGTTGCTGTACTTCACGAACCACAGCAAATGTCTGTCTTCCCGGGGATGTTATCTTTCACACCAAACTTTGGTGCCAAGTGCAAAATGCTCAGTCCACATGTTGTTTGTTTTTGAGACGAAGATTTACATACCAAGTTGCAAGGCAGCGCAATACCAATCCCACTAGTATCTTGAATACGGCGAGCATGAAGTAGGTCAGGACTGACCAAAGCAGGATCCAAAATACTCTCCAGATAAATGGGCCAGCAGGAAGGAGGGTGGCATATACTGGAGTCAATACACGAATCACCTACAGAAACAACGCATTGCTTGAATATAAGCAATCTATAAAATGCAGGGTGGTAGTATAAGAGGATGGGCTTTGATGACTTGTGAACTTACCACACACGCAGGGGCAAGGGGGATGAATGTTAGGTCCTTCTGACGGTCATCAGTTTTGTCATTCAAAATCTGCGAAATAATTTCAGCAAGATAAACAATGATAGCAATATTTGGAAGAATAAAGTTCAAGATCAAAGGCAATTGAAAAAAAGCGGTATATAAAATTCCATTATGCTCCACTATGAAAGCTAAAAAAATTGATGGTCCAGAGGATGAGAGGACAATCACGGTTCACAAGAAAAAGGAGCATGCCAAAGGTAAATTTTCAATGCAGGCCAATCATTTATCATAACGGCAAACTGAATCTGTCACTAACATATAGATGGAATTCTCTAAATGGTACTATCAGGGTAAAGACAGTCAATATACTGTTGAAAGATAAACTGTCCAAGAATAGCTGACAAAAAAAAGTTCTAAAACCAATGTCATTTCATATTTGGATTGTTTTGCAGGCATGTAGGTGTCTCGTAGAGTTGGACAGTTGGAATAACTTCAGAATTACAACTTCAAGTGTCAAAGTTGCATGAGTACTGTAGAATTCAAGTCAACAATTACAATGCTAATTAGAGTAAAAAGGATGTAACGTATGAAATCATTTATCAGCACATCACCTGCTTGCATAGGTCTTCCAAAAACTCTGAATAAGCAACTGGCTTTATCTCATTGAACTTTGCAAGGAAAGAGTGCTTGATAGCATCAATAAGTACTTCACACATAAATACCAAGGAGGCATTCTGCGGTAAAGAAAAAAAAAGGTGATATAGATTTACAAAGAAGAGTCTGTAGCTATGTGAAGTAAACATAGTGAAATATTGAACTTACAATAAGAAAACTGTCAAACCATGGTCCCTCTGCTTCTAAGATATTCTGAGCTAGTACAAACAATAGAAAGGATGTGATGTGAAACCTCTCAATGATGTCTGCAAATCAAATTGTTAAAACCACATGAGACTCATGTGCCACCACAGCAAGAATTATGAAGACTAAACATTGTAAAAAAATGGAAAAAAAAAAGTAACTGGGGCATGTGAAATGCACAATGCTTTCTTAACTAAAACTAGAAAAGTTAGGTATTTTGAAACTAAGGTTCACAATGTAGCACAAGCGGGTCCCTACAACATGAATGGTTATCGATCCAACATCTACGTAGATAACATACGTGCACAAAGTGCAACTCAGCACTATCCATTGATCAACCAAACATTGAAAGAATAGTGTACAATCATATGAAAGCAATACGCATACTGTTCAGAATTATGAAAATTAGAAAAATCATAAACATACTCACCATAGTATACCAAATTGTGAAGGTTCTCTTTGCTAACACGCTTAAATACATTGCTTTTTATCTCAGCAAAATTATTGGACACCAAAAGAGCCAATAGTGCATTGTTGTGGGCAATAATACATGTTGACAGGGTGATCGCCTGAGCTAACAGGACAAATGAATGGACAAGTATAACTTGTTAAGGAATCAAATCTAGAAAATATCAAATAACAACAGCAGCAATAGCACAAGTCAACCTACAGTGTAATTAGAAGATTGAAAAATAGATAAAATGAAACTACTGTAAATTCAATTGGGACTAATAGCCAAGGATATCAAAGGCAAGAACTGCAATAGCCTCATCCAAAATGAACCGCATCAGCTCAAATGTTGCATTATCTGTCGAGCATGTTGACAGTCCCTCAGCAGAGTTGAACAAAACTTGTAAGACATCCTCACCAAATGATTGACAGAGTTTGTCAAAGATCTAGAAAGCAAAATAAAGGTTTGGATGAGCTAAGTAATCGAGCAAATAAATTTCCAACAAACAGCCTTGCTCACCTCTAGCACGTTGTATACAACATATAATTTGATTGTGCCCTGGCCACGAATGACATGGTAAATCAAACTAATATCTGGCACACACAAAACCAACTGTGAGTGGATTATCGTATGCGTGTAGGATATCATTTGTATTTAGTAAAAGCCACACAAAAAAGACAAACCTATCATTTGCAAAGAAGCAACTCCTAAAGCTAGAACTACAAAGCATCCATAATCTGATAAATCAGCAGCATTAGGCCTCAGAAACTGCCTGTCACAAATACAATGGGTAAGTATGCAACTCAATATGGCTATAAATGAAGAACTAAACTGGAAAAAGTGGTTGATCCAACAAAATAGGACGCAAAAGTATATGGCAGAAAAAATGCTTAATGTTATAAGCACCAATAATTGGCTATCATAAAACTATGAGAATCATACATCAGCTTATCAATCTACTATCGAAAAAGAAAGGAACAACATATTAACTAAACTCATATTGGCAATGGATCATACAAAGTAAAAAATTAGCTGCCTAACTAAATTGGAATAGTAGCAAAATAAATAGCATCAGTTGCTGCAGATCCAGTTAACATTAGCAACAGCTACCCACCTGGTTTTAAGCACCCGCCAGACTGTAATGGCAATTCTTGCAGGCATAATGGTGAGTAGAGATAGAAATGAATCCAAGCAGACAAAGAATCCTGCGACAATCAGCTGCAGCATTTTATCACAATCAAACATCTCCTCATCAATTAACCAAATATATGAACTAATGACCTATTATACATATTGAAAGTTAGTGTTTCTAGATGAACCTGTTTCTAATCTCTATAATTGAGTTACTTGTTACTAGCATCATCATGCTTGGACTTTAAAAGATCTGTTTATGCATAACACATTTTGAAACCATTTAGGTAAAATATTGCAATTATGTAAACACAATTCAATTAGCAAATTGTTACTTCCTCCGTTTCACAATGTAAGTCATTCTAGCATTTTCCATATTCATATTAATGTAAATGAATCTAGATAGATATATATGTCTAGATTCATTATCATCAGTATGAATGTGAGAAATGCTAGAATAACTCACATTATGAAACGGAGGGAGTATTCTATTAACTTTGGCTAAATGTTATTTGTCTATGATCTGTACATTTTAAAGTTATTAACTCAAACCTAATCACTACATGGTTCAGAGGCATATATTTGTAAGTTTATTCAAATACTGCCCCAAAAAATATCTACTTGTAAGGTTACACATAGCAATATCCTAACCAGGATCTGAATCGATAAATACATACCTCCTATCAAGATAAGGGCGATTCACATGAATTCAGCAAATTATTTTCATTTCCACCATAAAATAGGATTGCTCTAAAAATTCCAAATACTCTAGTGTATGGGGAGGGTATCAGGGTGCAACTGGCATGATTACAAGTGCAGAAATATACCCGTTCACATCTCCACGGCACATGAAACATAGTGTTGTAGACCCGCTGTCGTTTCTTATCATTGCCCGCTGAAATTGTGCCTCTAAGTGAATTTCCACCATATAGTTCTCCAAGGAAGTATCTGAATGGTGAGTTGTCAAGGCGCTCAACTTCTGCAGCAGTATTTGAAAAGAGCGGTAAATGCATGGTTATAGACTTCTTAACTCAATACACAACAGGCTTATTATAGGGCACCCTAACCAGACTTGAAATATGACGAGGACTGACTGAAATTTGGCACTTGTTCAATTTTTTTTTCTTTTTTAAAGCCCTGCAATTGGAAGAAGAGTACAATATGTTTCTTTGAAGCTTCTCTGGTAACAGTTACAGATTTAACCACAAAAAGGCACGATACCAGCAATCTCTATAAGCCACATTGTTCTGTTTGTGGCCAGCTCTCCAAACTTGAGTTGGTCTAAAAATTTCTAAATAGAACACCTTCATTATACCCCAAAAAAAAGTGATTTGACGCCCCTAGGCTATCCTGAGACGACGTTCACATAAGACTCGTAGTATTTCAGAACAGATACATGTCTCAAGAACATCCCATCAATCTGACTAACCTAAGTTCAGCACTGATTAAATGACGTCACAAAACACAAAAATGGAACATCAACGAGAAGCACAAGAAACTTCGTTTGAATACGAGAAATCAGCGAGATCCATACCTCCAAGAACGTTGCCATTCTCCTTCATGTACCTCTCCCAGTCTAGCGAATCCTCCTTCTCCAGCTTCTTCCCGCCACCGTTCGCCTCAGGCCGCCACGCCGCGGGCGCCGCCTCCGGCACCGCGGCAGCCGCCGCGGCGCTCTCCCGCGCGCTGCTGCCGCAGCTGCTGGTCGCGTCCTCCCGGGACACCACCCTCCCGCTCCCGGAGACGCTCCTCTGCCGCAGCTCCACCCCGACGCCCACGTACGTCACGCAGCTCGCCGCGGACCTCTCCGCGTCGGAGCTCTCGCGCTCCACCACGGACACGGACACCAGATCCGACACCCCGACGACGCCGCCGCGGCGCGGCGTCCCCTCCTTCTCCTCCTCCTCGATCGGGGGGCTCCGGAGCCCGCGCTTGCGCTTGGAGCGCCGCCTCCGGCGCCGCTGCCCATCGGAGGTGGTGTCGGGGAAGGAGCGCGGGGAGAGGTCGTCGTCGGCGTCGTCGGCCGCGGCGAGGCCGCCCTCCCCCAGGAGCTCGAAGGAGAGCTGGCGGGTGGCAGATCGGAGTGGCATACCCGGCGGCGGGCGACCTGCGACGGCGACGAGGGCGGCGCCCTCCCCGGCGAACCCTAGGCGGCGGTGGACGTCGCCGCCGCGCCGCGGCGAGGAGGCGGAGGCGGGGGAAGGAGGGGAGCAACGGACGCGGAGGCGAAGAATATTTTTTCTTTTTTTTTTTCTTCAGATTCGCGTTTATTTGTGCGCTTAATCCGTTTCGTCGCTTAATTTCGGGATTATTTTGGGTTTTTCCGCGATGTGGCAGCTGGGTACTTGCACAGGGGAGAATGTGCGAGTGGAATTTTCAGCCGTTTTTCCTGATTCCTTGGGTACATTCAAGAATCAGAAAATTATAATTGTTTATTTTCTTTGAAAAGGGACCAGCGAATTTGGTAATGACACATTAATTGCCACGTCAACGCCGTGTGGCTACTCACAAGTAATATAGTAGTATTTTTTTTGTTTGATCTATTGTATTCAGGCCATGTTTCTTTCAGCTTGTAATTATTATAATCTAGATTATTGAGTCAGATTACTATAAGCTAGATTATTATAATCTGTAGTAGAATAAACAGTTAGTTGTTTCTTTCCTAGATTATTAGAGCCTAAATTATTGGGTTTGCAAGTTTAAAGAGGGAGTGGGGTGACATGGTGCGTAATTTTTCACCCAATAATTTAGAAAAAGCTCACCTAAGGCCTTGTTTGATTCAGCTTAGGATTATTATAATCTGGATTATTAGGAGTAAGCTGAAACAAACAAGTAGATTATTATGCTAGATTATTATAATCTATAAGCCAGATTACTATAATCCAATAATCTCCTCAAGAGAAGCTTTTTTCAGATTATTGAGTGGCTAAAGACCCACTACCCTTAGATGCCTCTAATAATCCAGAGAAACAAACAACTCGTAGCTTATTTTATGTTAGCTTATTATAATCCAGTTTAGAGTAATCTGATTTAATAATCTAGATTACAATAATCTTAAGCTGAAATAAACATGGCCTAAATGAGCTTACCAGATTATAATAAGCTGGGCTCCAGATTATAATAAGCTACTTCAATAAGTTATTCCAAGCTAAAAGAAACATGGCCTGAGATTAGAGATCACCTTGAAGAAAGAATAATGTGTCTTCTCTTCAATATCATAATTTAGATTAAAATTTATCAGTTTCAAATAATTCTATAGGGAACCGTGTTCTGAATGTGAATATTTTGTAGAAAGACTAATCTCAACCAAATTGAACTTGAAAACATATGTCACAATTTAGGCATGGCGGTACACATAACACAGGTATATGAGGGGAAAAAACGGCTCCTTTCGAGATAGTAACACATGATACATACACAAATTCCTTTGAATTCAAATGCTACACACACTAAAACAGAACACAAAAAAAATGAATGAACAAATGAACCGATGAACCCCCAAAAAAAAAGGGATTGACATACCGTCTGAATGAACGAATTGATGAATGAATGAATCGTCAAAAACCAAACAACTTTTGTACAGACGTACATCGACTACGGACATGTTGAGAGAGAGAGAGAGACGCGTCTTGGAGTGCCACCGCTGCTGCTTGCGTGCGTGCGTGCGTGTGGCTACGGACGCAGCTGCTGCTGCGGGCAACACGACGCGCCCACCGTGTTGCCATCATGCGTGCAGCACGACGCCCTCGACAGCAGCGACCTCGCCGCGCGCGTCACGGCATCACCGTTCGCGCCGGTGCCCGGCGCCGCCCTCGCCGCGTGCGCGGCTGTGGCGACCAAGGCGAGAATCAGCAGCAGCAGCTTGCGCACAGCACCGCCGCCCATCAATCAAGCCAAAAAAAAAACCAGCAGAGCGACTCACAAGCAACGATCGATTTGTTCACGCTTAATTTGGATGAAACAGGGGCGACGGGTACGGCCACGGGAGGGTGGCGTTTATATATACCACAGCTTACTACTACTAGGTGTTTTGTCATTGAAACGCGACGGCATTTTCCTTGGGAATTCTCTCCACTTCTCCTCCGCCAAGTTGTTTTTCACCGAGTTTTCCTGGGGCGTTTTGCCGTTTTGGACGCCGGCGTCCGTCACGTCGCCTCCCACGCTGCGTCCGCCGATTCGCGGAATATGCACCTGCTGGTGGGTGCTGGCTACTGTGTACTTGTGCGGCACTTTCACGGGATCATCTCGGAAAGGAAACCACGAAACGGGCCAATCCGGTGCATATGGTCCAAGGCCGACACGGCCCGGCAGAAGGGGCAAGACGGTGCATACGTGCCAATTCTTTGCCGATGGATATGCCGGGGATGTGATGGTTGGGCCGGTTCCTCCGTTTCACTCGCCGAGCGAATCACTGATGATCATCGGGCCACCGGAACCCGCCGACTGAACTGGGTACTGAAACGCATCGGTGTCGCTGCCATGGTGCTGCCGTGCTGCGCCGTTGAACTGATCACAGGCACACAGCTTTGCGGCGGTGTTGGGTTGAAGAAGGATCTCTGGCGGCGCATTCAGGTCTGCGACCTGCTTGATGAAACGCCGGCCCTGCGTGAGAGTGATCACTAGAGCTACTACCAAGATCCAGCTAGCTAGTGCCTTATTTGCCACCAAACATAGAGCCACCGGAATGTAAATATCTAGGACCTGTTTGGAGGAAAACTATTCTAATTAATCCTCGAAGGGATGTCCTCTCGTTATTTGCATGTCACTTAAATGATTATAAAAAAATATTTAAGAAGATGTATTAACATATGATATATCACTCCACAAACATGTATGTTCAAATTCAACATATACATGTTGCAACGAAAAAAACAAATTAAACTACAGCTAGTTAATATTTTTTCGTTGCGACTTATAGAAGTTGAATTTGAATTGCATGTTTGTGGAGTGATATATTACATCTTGATACATCTTCTCAATTTTTTTTAAAAAAATTCATAACCATTTGAGCGACGTGCAAAAAATGAGAGGACATCCCCTCGAGAGTTAAAATCCACTCCCCTATTTGGATGCATACTTTACATGGTCAATGTAAAGTATCTCCAACAAAATGTAAAGTACTATGCATCCACACTTCTATTAGCTAAAAGTATAGCCAACAAAATATGTATTTGATTACGCAAGCTAAAATTTGATCAACATAGAGAAAAAATGAGTTTCAATAGATTCTCCGTCCAGATGGCTAAGCAAAATGTTTCCAGCCTCCTCTGCTGACCAAAGGTGGGTCCCACCACCTCTTCCATCCCTCCTTTCGGTTCCTCCCCTCACTCTCTCTCTCTCTCTCTCTTTGTCAGCCACCCACTAGCAAGCAGTGACACCGTTAGTGGCAGATTAAGCGGCGACAACAGTGCTGATCGTGGAGTTAGGAGTAGCGACGCTTCAGAGTTAGGTGCTCTTATAACAAGGAGCAGCAAGCGATAGTGATAGAGCAAGCAGCGACCTTGAGCACGCCGGTGGCGCGCTCGGGGATTAGATCGGATGGCACGCCGGCCTCGAGCGCACCGCTCTCCACTACGGTTGACGTCGTCGTCGTCAGATCCGCCCACAACGGGGAAGATGTCGCCAAATGCGCTTGTCACCGCCGCCGTTGGTGGCTTCGGATCCACACACGGTATGGCCACGAGCCCCCTTGCCTCGAGCAACACCAGCCACCGCTGCCGCCTTTACCTCCTCATGATCTGCCGGTTGGGTGGGGGAAGGGAAAGATGTGGAAGGAAAGAGGTATGAAGAATAAGGATAGAGATTGACATGTACAATCCACTGTTAGACCAGAGAAGGTAATATATAGGTTATTAGAGTGAAAGTAAAATTTGACTCTCCAATTGTTTAGCAAACTTAGCTAAATGGGTATTTGGAGAGTTGGATTTGAAGATGTTGGAGACACTCTAAAGCATTTCCAAATCTAGCTATTCAAATGCCCGTCATCATGCAATAGTAGGCATGATGGTACACCAACTATCAGAAGAGTCAATTACTTCCCTTGTTTTAGGTTATAACATGTTTTGATTTTGGTTAAAGTCAAACTGCTTTAAGTTTAACTAACATTATGGACAAAAATAGTAATATTTACCTTACCAAATTAGTTTTATTAAATTAATAATTAAATATATTTTATAATAAACTTATATTGGATAAAAATATTACTATTTTTTTCTATAAACTTGGTCAAACTTGAAGCAGTTTGACTTTGACCAAAGTCAAAACATCTTATAAACTGAAACGGAGAGAATAATCCTTAAAAAAAAGTATCAGAGACAATTTCTCTGTAGGAGGGGAAAAGACTCCTTTTAAACTCGTAACACATTTCACAAAGGATTACACAATTAATTAATCTCTTTCGACTTGAAATCCTATCACATATGAAAAGAAAAGGAGAAAAAAATAAACATATGAATGAACCGATAAACCCAAGAAAAAAAAAGGATTTACCTCTAATGCCTGACCGGCCATATGAATGAAATTATCAAAAGCCAACACTAATGTACATACGGTCAATAGTAATACCGTGTTACATATGGGACTATGCATTCGTTGAGATCAGGGACGAGTCCACGTTTTGGAATGCCGCCTGCTGCCGCCGCCGCTGCGTGTGCGCGCGTGCTACCGATGCCGCTTCCCCGGGCAGCATCCCGTGCCCACCGTGTTGCCGTCGTGCGTGCAGCACGACGGCTGCGGCCTCGACAGCAGCGACCTCGCCCCGGCCCCGCCACCGCCTCGGCCAGCGCTAGCGCTGCCCGTGCCCGGCACCGCCCTCGCGGCGTCCGCGCCGTGCGCGGCCGCAGCAGAGACGACCAAGGCGAGAACCAGCAGCAGCTTCACCAGCTTGCCCACCGTGACGGCCGATCCAGCAGCGCGCGCCGCACCACCACAGGAGCCCATCGTCGTCGAGGAAGCTGCAGTATCAACGCAAGAAAAACCAGAAAAAAAATCAGAAGAAGAGCGATCTGTGTTCACGCTTACAAAAACGGAGGGAAGCACGTACGGGGGAAGGGATATATATAGCGATCGCGAGGAGTTTTTTCATGGAAAAGATACACGATTTTCCGGATTTTTCATGGAAAAGAGAGGCAATTTTCCATGGGTAAATTCGTTCGTTCTTCTCTGTTATCTCCACTCCTACTACCCCGCGGAAGTTTGCATGAAAGTTTTCCTGTGCGGAGACCGTGCCACTCGTGGGCGTGTGGCCTTTCGGCTTCTGCATGAAAAACGTCACCTCGCGCGTCAGCCGAACGCACGCGCTGCGCTGGTCGAAGTGTGTAGTTGGGTGGCAGTTTCACGGTGAAACTTTCACGGAATAATCCCAGTATAGTTTTCCTTTTTTTTTTTTCCCTCCACCTCAAACTGGGCCCGGTCAGATGAGCGGTCCAAAACGACGCGGCCCGGCAGAAAGGGAGAGACGGTGCATGTGCTGGGCCAAGAAACTGGGCTCGATGGCTGTAAGGATTCACCGATGGACTCTGGGCCTGAAATGCATTGGTTGCTGCTGCATCAAAGCCTCTTCGACTTCGAGGAAGCTGGTGTGTTTGGTTTAAGTATGGGATGTGATAAATTAAATGCATATATCTTTATTTTTTTTGAATCGCTAACCTTCCATCGACATAAAATCCATTCCAAATCTTGTAGATTTTGGTTACCAGATGTGTTTCACGATTCGTGCTCTAGATGCTTCTTCTCCAACTCAGGCAACCTCCTCTTTTTTTCTAGCGGGGAGGTGACAACCCAAACTTCAATGAAGAGCCGACGAAGGGGGATGGGGGGTGGGAGGGGGAGGTCACTAGCACCATTGATGCCTTCCAACCAGCTGGCGAGGTGGGGCAGCAGTACCGGAGGTGGCACGGATCGCGCTCGCACTAGTGAGCGGCGGTGGCATGAGGGGAGTCGGGAGAAAGGGGATGAGGAGGAGGTTTTTAGGGTTTGGTTACCCTGAACAAATCTTATTCAGGATACAATATAATCATGAGCCACCTAACTTTATTAAAATCAATCTTGATATATCAAACCAAACCGGAACAATATAATATTGAAGATAATAAATTAGCACCTAAACAATTATATGATCTTTGAATATAGGCCGATGTGACAGGTGAATTGAAATTTATCTTGACTTCTATGAAAGAAATAAATATTATCGGCTACAATAAGTGAAAGTATAATCAACAACAATCTTCAATTATTAACCACAATCCTGATAGATCGGATCTAACCAAGGAAGTATAATAAGATTGAAGATAATAGAAGTAGCAACTAAACGATTATATCAAACCTACAAATTAACCAATATGTAGCAATTTAATCAATGATAAATAGATACTCCATCGGCTTAAGATTCCAACAAAATGGTGAACAAAGCATTTCAGATTGTTTAAGTTCATATAACAAATTACAAACTAGCTAGAAGATCGGACTTAACCGAGACTTAACCGAGACAGTCTAGATTTATAAAAAGTTTGATGAATTTAACCAATCTGATAAACACCGCGCAAAGCGATTGATATATCAAATCCAACTAGACAACAAAGTATTGGATAGGCAACGTGGGTAAAAGCCTAACTAGTATATCGGACTTAACCGATAAAATACCAATTCCGCCGATGCAAGCGAAGTTGACGAAACTTACTTTCTCGCCGGAGATCAAAACCGATGGAGCCAAAACTTGAAAACAATAACTCGTCGAAACTGAACTAGGGTGACGACGCGTCGAAAAAATGATTATTCAACCGTTGTTATATTATAAGGACCTCGAGCGTACATATTTAGATCTGTGGGTTAGAACAAGTCTGACTCAGGTGCGACTAGATCAACTAACTACAAGGAAAAAAGAAACTTAATTCAGTTCAATTCCAATACAACATAACATATCTCTATCTCTACTACTTAAAAAATAAGAGGTGCTTCCATCGTCCGTTAAAAAATCGGGCGAAAAAAACCAAATTTGTCCGATCCAAAAAAACCAGGCGAAAAAAAGAAAAGAAAAACCAAATCCAGAAAAAAGAGGCGAAAAAAAAACCAAAATTGTCCAATAAAAAAAAAACCGGGCGAAAGAAAACGTGCGAAAAAAAGAAAAGAAAAACCAAATCTGCAAATCTGTTCGACCCAGAAAAAAAGGCGAAAAAAGACCGGGCGAAAAAAAACCAAAATTGTCCGATCCAAAAAAAACCGGGCGGAAGAAAACGCGCGAAAAAAAGAAAAGAAAAATCGGGGGAAAAATGAATTTGTCTGGTTCCCCAAAACTAATTGTCCGATAAAAAAAACTGGGCGAAAGAAAAAAAAGCGAAAAAAAAATAGTCCGACTCACATCCGATTCCCTATTAGAAACGGAAAAAAAATTCCGAGTATAGATCCGATTCTACCATTCCTCTCAGTTTCAATCTATACCGTGATATCTCATATATCTTGGTGAAACAAAATGATGTGCCGGATTGAGATTTGATTTACTTTTTATATGATTTTAATTTTTGGTTTGTACTTTTGCATTTAAGTCTCTATAATTTTTATATTTACATTTGAGTCCCTATAATCTTGCAATAAGGTACTTGAGGTCCTTTTTTGTTAAAAATAATAATAAAAGAGAGAGAACAAAAGCAGAAAGGTGCACAAAAATAAAAAGGAAAGCTGAAAAAAAAAGAAAAACAACAACAAAAGTTCTGTTTCCCCTGAGTGGCGAAAAAAAAAATGTACATCTGAACGGAAAAAAATCCGGTTCCTATAAAAGGCAAAAAAAAGTGGTGAAAAAAAATACTAGATTCGATTCCTTTAAAAATGGAAAAAAGTCTGATTCCTATAAAGGCAAAAAAAACCCAAAAAAACATCTAAAAAAGTTCGTCCGATTCCCTAAGAAAGTGACGAAAAAATAGTTCGTAAAAAATAAAAAACTGGTTAGTATAAAATAAATAATGCACACGAGAAAAAAATGGAAAGGGCGAAACAAAGTTTGATTTCTTATCAATATATATCTCTTCTCTATCTCTAATATAATGTAACTATTTAAAAAGAGAAAATACACGAGAAAATAAAAACGATTAAAAAAAAACGTGTGAGAAAAAAGTCAGAAAAAGCGCAAAAAAAACATGCTAAAAAGGCTTTCCATCTTCCATAAAAAAAATAAAAAAACACGTGAGAAAAATTATTTCCATCGTCGGTATTTTGTTTAAAAAAAACATGAGAGGAAAAAACTGTTAGAAAAAACGCGCCATTTAAAAAAATGGTTTTAGAAAACCGTGCAAGAAAAAAACACCTTCTATTAAAAAATCACTCTGAGTCGGATAGGATCCATCGATTTTTTTGCCACCTACTACACGGCTTTTATTTCGTCATATATTCTCTTGTATTGAAAAAAAATTAAAAAAAGAACATTTGAAAAAAAAACTAGCAAAAAAACACGCGAGAAAAGAAAAGAAAAAAAGGGAGAAAATTATGGTTTTCGTTGTAAATAAAAAAGAAAAAAAATACATGCTAGAAAAAAACTTTTAGAAAGAAATATGCCATTTCTTAATGGTTTGAGAAAATCGCGCAAGAAAAAAACACCGTTTATTAAAAATAAGGTGCTCATTAAAATACAAACATTGCCATTGGCATGATTATTCATGAAAAACGTATATTATCATTAGAATTTTTTTCACCCGTTGCAACGCACGGGCATTTTTGCTAGTAATCTAGAAAAAGAAACTAAAACAAATCTTCTCTATTACAAAAAATAATAAAAATAATAATTTTAAATTTGAATAAACTTTTCAACCAAATCAACTATAATCATAACATTAACTAGCATGGTGGCCCGCACAGATTGCGCGGCTAGCATCATTATTTTCTCTTATATAATAGCATATAGTATGTTTTCTCATTATATTATTCAAATATATTAAAATGACAACATAATTTTAAATTTTGCAATAACTTTACAAAACTACTAATGTGTAATATTCATATTGTATTTTATATACGTGTTAGTTATTAATTATTTTTAATATCAAATTTTAGTTATTTGTAAATTATACATATTGACTCTTTTTTAATATTTTTTAATTCTGAATTTTCTGTAAATTGTATTTCTATATAGACTCTGTGCTCTTCTTCCAATATTATTTATTTTTATTTCTGAATTTTTATTATTTCTAATTGTATTTCTATGTGGACTCTAAACTAATTTTTAATTTTGAATTTCAGTTACTTCTAAATTGTATTCCTATATTGACTTTAAACTCTTCTTCCCACGTTTTTCTTAATTTCGAATTTTAGTTATTTGTAAATTGTATTTTTATATGGACTATAAACTCTACTTTTAATTTTATTATGTTTATTCCAAATTTTAGTTAGTTTTAAATTCCTATATGGACTCTATACTCTACTTCTAATATTTCTTATTTTTAATTCCGAATTTCAGTTATTTCCTAATTGTACTTCTATATGGACTCTATACTATACTTCTAATATTCCTTATTTTTAATTCTGAATTTCAGTTATTTCCTAATTGTATTCCTATATGGACTCTATACTCTACTTCTAATATTCCTTATTTTTAATTCCGAATTTCAGTTATTTCCTAATTGTATTCCTATATGGACTCTATACTCTACTTCTAATATTCCTTATTTTTAATTCCGAATTTCAGTTATTTTCTAATTGTATTTCTATATGAACTTTAGTCCCCTCTTCTAATATTCCTTATTTTTTAATTCCGAATTTCAGTTATTTCCTAATTGTATTTCTATATGGACTCTGTTTTTTCTTTTTCTCCGATTAATGTGGGAATTTCTAGGCTATAAGAGCGAACGTGGAGGCTCCTTTTTCTATTCCTTTAATAATATAATAGATAGATTTCTTCTTTTAGGTCGACTAACGATAATTGTTAAATTTTACAATTAACACCATTCAACCAAACATATGTTGGGTTGAGGAAGAATATTGCCACGTTAGTGCCGAAAATAACAAATACCTGCATTGCGTAATCACAGCATTTTTTTAGTCGATCGACTCGATCGTCGGCAAGGCGCCGTCCCAAAATTAACTTGTAAAATAATTCAGACGATTTGTCGTAGCATGCATGCAAGCCCCCCACCGAATTAAAAGAGAGAGCCCTTTATGGAAAAGCTAATCTTCCTACTCTTGACTCTATATCGCGGATACTGATTCTGGGCACGTGCACGGGTATATCGCGGATACTTAGGTGCTAATCAATCTACAGAATAATACTGTAGAGAATACACACCATGCATGATCTCGCCTAGCTCATTACCTAATCAAAATTCGCGAGTTGATCAAAATATACGACAAATTAAATGAGCGGTTCCACCTGCTCTATAACAGCAGCTGGTCGCAGTGACCTTCAGGACTAAAAAAACTACAAAATCACTGTAAAATTCATTGTTTAGGCCATGCTTAGCCGCTACACTACTTCCTCCGTTTCATATTATAAAACCTTCTAGCATTGCACATATGTGTGTCTAGATTCATGAATATATATATATATATATATATATATATATATATATATATATATATATATATATATATATATATATATATATATATATATATATATATATATATATATATATATATATATATATGTGGGCAATATTAAAAAGTCTTATAATCTAAAATAGTGGTAGTAGCTTTCTTCCACTTTTTAACTTCTATTTTCTTATTTTTCACGCGCACGCTTTGCAAACTGTTAAATGTTGTGTCCTATTTAAAAATTATATATATTAATTATTTTTAAAAAGCTTTTAAGTTAATATTTAATTAATTACGTGCTAATGGGTAATATTAATTGTTTTTGATGCGGGGCTCCACCTCCCGACCGCAATCTTTATTAGGGTTGTGACTGTACGTACTGTGAGTACTCTCAGTGCTACAAGATCAAGGAAGTGGATGAACTTAAGAAATTTTGGTGAACTTGAATTATAGATTGAAAGACGGCAATCGAAGCCCCGGAGAACAACGACCCTAATTAACTTGCACCATATTATGATATTAATCAACGAATTATATATACTATCTGCTGTAGCTAGCACACGCCTACCGTATTTTCTGCATCGAAATTCTGTTTAATTTGTTTAGATATGATTGGATGCACATACATACATATACATGTGTAAGCTAGTATACCTACTTATTACTTGAGTCTCTGATCACTATAATCTGAAACTACTTTTAAATTTTATAATTTGATTTTTAGTTAACTTCGGGGATTTTCTTCATTCTCTTTTCACGATTGGTAAAAAGAAAAACTTTAACTTCAAATTTTGTTTATGTACAATCGGAGAACAAATATATAAAACCAAATAAGTATATGATAGCATAGAAAAGTTTTAGATCATGAAGATAAGATGGGGACATATAGTAGTTTTATTGGGAAAGTAATTACACATACTGAGTGCCGATGTTTACACACACACATACCTGAAAAAGGAAAGAGAAATTAAGACACTTGCGTGAATAAGAAAAAAAAAAAGATCGATCAGAAGTGCACCACTTCAGAGTAACTAGTTGCACAAGCCATACATTGCATGTACAATGAACTACTCTATATATAAGTATGCACGCATAGCTAGCTGCTAGTACCATGCATGCATGCGAGGCTGCGAGCTGCTACCTCCGTCCAAAATATAACAACTTTTAACTATGAATCTAGATATTGTGTTTAGATTTATAGCCAAAAATTACTATATTTTAGGACGGAGGGAGTAGCCAGTAGCTTTATTGAAATAACAAAGCAACATTGATCTATGAAATGACAAGCAAGAAGAGAGGAAGCTAGCACGGAGGACAAATGCCGGCGCCGCCGCCTCCGGGGTCATAGTTGGTGCATCCCGACGGCGACGAGCTCCTCTTCAAGCCCCCACCGCCCGTCGCCGCCGCCGCCGCCACCGGTGAGATGAGATGAGATCCGGCGTGGCGTTTGCGTCGTCGTCGTGGCTGCTACTAGGCATGAGATGAGATCCGGGCGTGGCCACCGGGCGCGCGTGGAGAGGGTGGAACTGGGATGCCGCCGACACCAAGAGCAGCATCGCCATAAGCGCTGCTGCTGCTGCAGACATCTCGTTGCCTTTACTCTTGCTTATCCCCTGCCATATATTATACTCCCTTAGTTTCGAAATGTTTGACGCCGTTGACTTTTTATCACATGTTTGACTGTTCGTCTTATTTAAAAAATTTAAGTAATTATTAATTCTTTTTTTATCATTTGATTCATTGTTAAATATATTTTTATGTAGGCATATAATTTTACATATCTCACAAAAGTTTTTAAATAAGACGAACGGTTAAACATGTGCTAAAAAGTTAATGGTGTCAAACATTTATAAATAGAAACGGAGGGAGTATATAGCTTGATGCTTAACTAGCACTTAATTAAGCTACTCTCTAGCTGCTAATCAAGAGATGCTTTTGGCCAATACTATTATTGTAGGTAGCTAGCTAAGTCACTCGACCTCACGTGTATATGTATACAGGGGTGGAGCTAGAATAAAATGGAGGGAGCTGCCACTTGATTAATTTACTCTACTTTATATCGAGTTTAATTAAACTGATGTGGGTATCTAAAAATTTTTATTGAGAGTGGTTATACATAGTGAAGATAGATGAGTTATAGCTATAAAATTTTTTTAACCGGGTTTCTGGGTACCCCTCAATACCCTAGCTCCGCCCGCTTATATATATAGGCATGGCGATTCTACTAGTATTCATAGTGGTATTAATTTACAAATTAATATAATTAAGTACGAAAGCAGATGTCCTAACGCGCGTACGTGTCATGTTTCTTCGAGGAAAAAAAATGAATGAGTGATTCATGGGGCTGCATATAAGTATGCATTTTTTTTGGCGGGACCGCTGATAAGTGTATATGAGGTTTTTTTAATATTGTTGAGAGGTCCCTCAAGTACCTCCTCCTTCAGTAAACATGCACCGTTGATTCATTAAGGATATCTTGGAAATAAAAAAAATGCAAACATGGGTAATATAGTATTAGCTAGTTCTTAGCCCTAACTGTCTATCTACTTTCTAGGCTATGCTGCTTATCTAATTAATTAACCTGCTTTCTAGGCTATATATGTTGCTTATCTATTGTACACACTTGCTAGGCATGCAGCTGGTGGAAGGTCCATGGTCGATCATGCATATACGCTCTAACGTACAATCAGTGGCGAATCTTAATTAGAATGTAAATGGTGGGGCTTATGTACAAATATAGTAGTGAGATTGAAACAAACCCTTTTCGATGACAAGCAACAACCTATTACTTATCTATTTTAGTTTACAGCAATACTAATATATCCACACAAATATGTGAATAAATTGGTATAGACTAGAGCACATTCTGACACTGCAACTCAATTTGGGCACTGGGCCCTTCAGCTAGCTTCTTTGCCTTACTGCTAGATTTATATTAGTCGTTAATTAGAGTCATTAGTATCTAATTGGAGGCCGGGATGGAGCTGGGGCTTGCGCACCAGCAAGGCTCAACAGTGGATTCGCCACTGCGCACAATATGCATGTGGAACGCACATTTCGCGATCTATAAAGGCTTAATGGCACGAAAAGGGAACACAAAATGACAAGAGTCGTAATGCATGCATTGCATTAGCTTGGAAGTACTGCTTAGCTCACAGATTCTGGGATATGATTAACTATATACATCAGAGAACACTTGGAAATTTACAAATTACAATGGCCGGCCGGCACTTCGATGAGTACCGACATTACGTTTTTGTTCTAAAAAATCCGTAGTTAATTTGCACTACTACAAAAACGTCCATAAGGAACGGCATTATAGGTGCCGGTTTTATTAGGCGCTTCCCGCCTTGACCTAGATGAAACATGAGTTTTTGTACCGGTCTTAATTCAAAACCGGCACCTATTCTCCTTCCGCCAACGCCCACCAACCAAAATTAATGACCATCGCTGGGTAAAACCGACACATATACTACAGGTGCCGGTTGTAATCAAGATACGGCACCTTTTCTTTGGTTAAAGGTGCCGGTTTTGGACCTAACCGGCACCTATTACCCTTTCCAGCTCAGCCTATATATACTCCCTGACGTGAGCTCGCCATTTGGGAGGTCTTCTTCTTCTTGCTCATACAAAGGGGGGAGGTTTTGCCCAAAAATTGAGAAGACACCCAGAGATCTATGTGTTTGCATGCCTAAAGGTTAGTTTATCTTGAATCTATATGTAATTTTTCTTCATTTTTGTGATTGTCGATGTAATTTTTCCTCAAAATCATTGATATGTAATGTAGATGGTATAGTGCACGATTTTTTGATAAGTAATTTTTGTAATTTGTCTTGTTGAATTTGACAAATAATTTCAATCTTAATTTGGCTTGAGATGATGATTTGAGACCAATGAGTTATTAATCTTGGAGTAATCTATGAGTAATGTACCTATGTTTGATAATTTGAAATATTGAGTAATGCAAAGAGTATTAAATCATCGAGTATTTTAGATATTAAGATTAGTAATTATGATTTTTGATTGATTTTCGGATTTAATTGATATATGTATGTGAGCGGTTAATTTAAGAATTTTCGTAGGACAGATGGATGAAGGAGGGATGAACGGTGCGAAGCGCGGTACCTTGGAGTATGCAAGGGAAGTAACAAACTTCGTGATCGCTACCACGAGTTCCGGATCGTTGAGCTTGACGGAATACTTGCATTGTCCATGTACTGATTGCAAGAACGAGAGCCGGTTTCCTTCAAAACAAGTTCACAAGCATCTAGTAACAAGGGGTTTTATGCGTAATGACACATGTCAGGACAATCACGGTGAAGATGAGAATGAAAGAGTGGACAATCAGGGTGATGTAATGGACGAAGACAATGTGGAGTTGACTGCTGATGGAGGTGGATATGACAGTGGCGAATCAGATGGTTTGGATCAGATGCTACGTGATGGGGAGACAACCTACGACAATGACAGACAATACGAGAAGTTCGAGACCATGGTGGAGGATTCAAAAACCCCGCTTTATCCAGGATGCAAAGAGCAGCACACCAAGTTGCACGTCATACTCTCGTTGCTGCAGATGAAAGCAAGTAATGGTTGGAGTGACAAGAGCTTCACGGAGCTTCTACAGCTGATTGGAGACCTACTTCCAGCGGGACATATACTACCAGAAACAACATACCAAGCGAAGAAGGTTTGGAATATAAGGTTTGGTCTGAGCACAGACGGGATGAATCCATTCGGTGACATGAGCAGTCGGCATAGCACGTGGCCAGTGGCACTTGTTATCTACAACCTTCCTTCGTGGTTGTGTATGAAGCGCAAGTATATCATGATGCCACTTCTAATCCAAGGGCCTAAGCAACCTGGCAACGATATCGACGTCTACTTCAGGCCATTAGTGGATGATCTTAAGTTACTATGGCATCGGGGTGTGCAGATGTGGGATGCGTACAAAAGAGAGTACTTCACCTTAAGGGCAATGTTGTTCGTTACCATCCAAGATTACCCCTGCGCTGGTAACACATCCGGGCAAATAGTGAAAGGTGGTTGTGCATGTTTGCAATGCATGCGAGACACAGCGAGCAGGTGGCTAAGGTACTCCGGAAAGACGGTGTACATGCGCCATCGGAGGTTTCTTCCAGCCGACCACCAGTATCGTAGCAATACAAGAGATTTTGATGGCACGGTGGAGCTCACTACAGGATGGTACACATTTGGAGGCGAGCTAATCATCCTAAAAATCCCAAAAAATCCGCCTCAGAATATGTATTGAGGCCAACATGCACTGCCTCGGATACTCCTGCCTCAAAATAGTATATTGAGGCAGGCATAAGAGTTGGCCTCTAAAAGGTGTATTTGAGGCTAACCATGTATGCCTCAGAATTTGATTGAGGCAGACCGCATGCCTCAATGCTAGGGTACGCTACCGAGGCTATTATTGCTGCCTCAAAACAAATTGAGGCAACTGTAACCTGCCTCAATGTAGGATGCATCAAATTAATTATATTTCCTAGATTATTGTTGTGGGAAATACACATTTTCATCATCATGAAAACTTGACAATTGAAACAATAAGAAATTAAATAGTATCCAAATCACTTCATTTCATATATTAGCAGTACATCTAATCATACATGTCCAATAAATAATACATAGCATCTCATCCGTCACTGTCACGCCCTGAACTAGCCCCGAGCGGGACTAGCCCGTGACGCTCCAAATTAACCTGTTAATCGATACCAGTCCCAGGAAACAGTGCTGGTATCACAGGAAGACAGAATATCACAGCAACAAAGGTCTCTTTATTATAGAGTAGGAGTACAGTCATGTTGGGCTGCGGACAGATCCCGAGCTCACAACTGCATTACAAAAGGGAAGCGGAAGCCAAGACTTGGACCACACATCACAGGCGCGACTTGGGAACTAGGCCGAAACCCTAAAACTCATCGTAGCCGACTTGCTCCTGGAAGAACTCCTCGTCAGCGGGATCCGCTTCATCTTCTTCAGCAACTGGGGGAGATTATTTATATAGAGCAAGGGTGAGTACAGGAGTACTCAGCAAGCCATGGGAAATAAGTGTTTAATGCAGGCTTCAACGGGAAGGCTGCTGTTTTTGCAATTGATTTTATTTAAACTCTTTTCTGAAACAACTAAGTGAGTGATTCTCAAACGACACGGATGAGACAGTGCGTCTCGTCCGGTCGGAGTATGTGCAATGTATCAGTCTTTTGAATTGATCAAGATTGGCACCCGGCCAACAGCTTTCAAACGGCCTCCCGGGCCTGGCTGATCCCATCAGCCGCAGATTTTCCAAACATCGAACCCAACCACATCAGCAAATTTCACAAGCAGTAGTCAAACAAAACTACGCTAGGAATCACCTCACATCCACCCATGACCGTGGGCACGGCTGTTCGAACAGTTTAATAACCTCTGCAGAGGGGGTACACTTTACCCACACGACATTACTAACCCGGATCATCCAGCCCGTGCAGAACGGCAATGACTAGAGACCTTAAGGCTTTCATGACAAGGCATTTCGAAAGCCGACACAGGTTCACCATATGCCAACGAGAGGGGTCCCAGACCAACACCAGATTAGGTCCCAGACCATACTGTGCCAGGAAACCCGGGGGTTCTCCCCGACACCACCCCGTTGAATCCACATGTCTCTTGGCATCATGGCTCCCCCGATTAGCTAGTTACTCAGCCAGGGGTGTCCCATTCCACCCATGTGGTCGTACTTGTCTTATGTTCGGATGAAATTCCAAGGAAACGGTCCTTAAGTGCAAGAGCGGGAGACCGTACACCCGGTACATTCCCCGGTCCGCGATTTTAGAAATTCATTTAGTTCGCAAGCACCGACCCAGGTGTCGGGTTTTCCAAGTCTTTTGTAAAACCCAAGTTTTACCCAAGATGTTTCTCAGATTTTAAGTTTGAAGGCGACCGTCGATACTCGTGCAGAGTGCACGATTACCGAGGCTCAACTAGGTGGTTACAAGGGAACATGGTATAACAATTACAATGTAAGGGTCAAATGCAACAAGTTAGGTAGGTCTGCCAATCTGCCTTGCAGACGGGACAAGCAGATTAAGTGCAATCCTATCAATGCATAATATTTTGCAAGCAAATTAATTAAGTTCAAATATAGGCTCAATATGTTCAAAGGTGGCTTGCCTTGCTCGAGATCTTGAGCTTGATCCTCGAAATCCTCGCACTGCGGGTCTTCGGGCTCCGAAACTACACGTGAAACGGGACAGCTCAACAACGGAGAAAATAAAGCCCTATTATTGACCTCTAGGCGTGCCATTAGATAGATCTCGAGATTTGAGGAGTTTTGGAAGTTGAACGGAGTCAAACGGACTTACGGTTGGGAAGATATTGAATTTCTAAGATTATTGGATTTTTGGTCTAAAGGAAAAGGATTTATTTAAATCCTTTTTGAAAAGAAAAGGAAAGAAAAGAAGGAGGGATGGCAATTAGACTTCCCTCGGGCGGCTAGGGCGCGGCCCGAGAGAAGGGGCGGCTCGGCCGAGCTTAATGGGCCGGCGGGCCCGAGAAGGCGGCCCAAAGCATGCGCGCGGGCGGGGAGGAGAGAGGAAGTCGGTGGGCCGGGTCCATCCCGCGTGGTCCCGAGTGGGACCCTCTTGTCGGCGGCTCGGCTTACCGTGAGCGAGGTGCACGTGGGGCGTGCTAGGGTTTGGGGAGGGGAGGCGCGGCGCATGCGCGCGGTTCGCGGAGGACGCGGTGCGGCGGGCCCACGCGCAGCCTCACGGCTCGCGGTGGACCGCGCGCGCGAGGGGGCGGAGGGAAGCGGTGGACCGGGGTCTGCTTGACCCGGTCGCGGCCGAGGTGGCGCCGACGCGGCGCCTACGTGGCTGCCACGCGGGCTGGCGAGAGGAAGACGAATGGGAGCAATGGCCATGGCAATGGCGGCAATGGCGCGGTGGAGCGAGGGCGAATGGGAGAGGAAAGGAAGGGGGGGAGCTTGGGTTTATATGGGCGACAATGTCGGTTTGGGAGGGGGGAACCGACATTGGACGGTCAAGCCAGCGAGCTGGCGCTCCGGCTAGCGGCCAAATCGGCGACAGGGAGGAGGGGAATGACGCCGGCGGAGGAAGAGAAAGAAAGAAAAAGGAAGGAAGAAATGGGGCTTGCCCCTTGCCACTTTGGGAAAAGGAGGGAACGGGGGCGACGCGGCAGAGGGAGGAGGAGCTCTGCCTCCGTCCCTTGGAGGCTAGCTAGCGCGCGGAGTGGCGGGGGCCGGGTCGATGACGACGGCGATGACTACGGGGGCGATTTGGAGCGGAGCGACGACACGGGCAGGCGCGGCAGGCGCTGACGGCGGCGGCAACTGGCCGGTCGGCCACCACGGCGCGCGCGCGCGGGCGGCGCGGCGATTTGGGCGGCATCGGCGGGAACGGCAGCGAGAGCGGAGAGGGAGGGCTCGGCGCGGCTCACGGGCAGAGCGGGGAGAGAGAGAGAGAGAAAGAGAGAGAGAGAGAGAGAGATGGGGAGGGAGGAAGAGATCGGCCGAGAGGAATTCGGCCCATCGAACCCGAGGGAGGCAAAATAGACTTTTGCGGAGGGATTTGATTTGGGAAGGATTTGGATTCGGGATTGAACTTGACGATAGATCGGGGCTTTGAGATCTGAGATGGCACGGACACTAGACAACAAGCAAAGAAACGAATTTCGCAATTAGGGTTTTTAAGAGATAGTTTTCCCGCTAGGCGCCACGACGGAACGGGCGCTACAGACCAACCCCCCTAACAAGAATCTCGACCCCGAGATTCAGCACCTAAGGGAGCAGCTCCGGGAACTCGGCGCGGAGAAGATCTTCTCGTTCCCAGGTTGCCTCATCTTCAGAATGATTGCTCCATTGGATCTTGTAGAACTTGATGGTCTTCCTTCGGGTCTGACGTTCTGCTTCTTCAAGAACCTTGATCGGTCTTTCCTTGTAGGTCAGATTCTTTTCCAGCTCGATATTACCCAGGGGAACTTGTTCTTCTGGAACTCGAAGACATTTCTTCAACTGGGATACATGGAACACGTTGTGCACATCTGCGAGACCTTCAGGTAACTCAAGCTGATAAGCCACTTCGCCACGTCTGGCGGTTATGAGGTAGGGGCCGATGTAGCGGGGCGCTAACTTGCCGGACATCCCAAACTTCCTCATACCACGGAGAGGTGATACCCGCAGGTACACATGGTCTCCTTTTTCGAACTCAAGATCTCGCCTCCGATTGTCAGCGTAATTCTTTTGACGGTTCTGAGCTGTCTTTAAACGTTCTCGTATCAGCTTAACTTGTTCTTCTGCTGCCTTGAGTATGTTAGGACCGAACACCAGTGCTTCGCCAACCTCATTCCAGCACAAGGGAGTGCGGCACTTTCTTCCAAACATTGCCTCATTCGGCGACATCTGAATGCTGGCCTGATAACTGTTGTTGTATGAGAACTCAGCGTACGGCAAACAACGATCCCAAGTGCCTTCAAAATCCAGGGCACACGCACGTAGCATGTCTTCTAGGATTTGTCCCAAGTGTTGAGACAATCAACTACTCAAAAGTGTAGATATATAATTACTGCTCATGTTTGAGCTATCTCTGCTAAGAAGTTCTCGCCAATTTTCTATAGTTGAACATGATCGACAATCATCACCGTTTGAGAGAAACTCGAGCACCTGGAGTGTAAATATGTTAAATTCAGTTAACACAAACAAACAATGTCACTATCTTTATTGAAATAAAGAACACAAAATATGATCATGATCATGAACAATCCAAAGTATAGCAGGAACTAATTATACACAGAAGGAAATGCTAGAGACCTGTGATTAAACATTTTGAACAGAAGTACATTTCTATGTAAAATAGACTGCACCTATTGAGGTTTTAAAGTATATGGCAATCCAAATTACAATAGCATTTCTATCTTTTGCATACTTATATTTTGCTCAATGAAATTTCCATAATAAAAATGATGTAAATACTCTATATATACCCAACATAAATGGCACATATACCTGTTTTTGTCACTTCCCCATTGCACTGAGGTGACACTTCTTCAACCTTTCAAATTGATATTTACCATCTTAGACTTGCTATGTAAACTAAGCAATAAAATAAAGAAGCCAAGAAAGGAACATACTAGTTGGGATGGCCATGCAATGCAATGACCAATAGCGTCTCTAATATAGTTCAAATTTCTGTGCGGCCGGAACAATTCAGCATCTCCACATATAAGACTGTCTATCACTACTTTGTAGCACTCCCTTCCCAGCATTGTTCCTCCGACCATTTCTAAGGGGTCTTGACTTTGAATAGTAGCTCTTGCAACACGGTTATATGGACGGACAATTCTCTTAAGAAAGACATCCCTTCCAACCTATTTCAAAATGTGGCCACATCAGATTTTATTACAGAGTAGAAAGTAGAATAGTTGCTACTGTTTTGTAGTAATAAAAAAGAACTAACCACATTTTCACAAGCTAATGCTGCCCTTTTGACATTAGCATGTTTAGTTGTTCCCACATTGGCCCCTTCAATTTCAGTAGGCTTGTTGTTATTGTACCTGGCCATATGCTTCTGTACCCCCTGTTACACAATAGAAGATGTTACTGTTGTCAACCTATTAGCATGCATTAAGCAACAGAAATGCATGGTGGTAATATAGTGCGTTCCAAATAAATACCATATATCCATATACAAACCTCAGCAGCAATTTGAGTGATCATAGTTGGAACTTTAGAGCGTTTACTTGTGGCATGATTGCTTGTTGTTTCTCCACAACGTTTTTTTTGTCATTTTTGGTTGCTTGGTACAATTGTGATTGTCCACATCTTTTTCTACCCCCTGTTGTACATTACATGTAGCATCAACCCTACTCAATGAATCCTACAAGACTTAAGATATGTTACAGTTTGACTTGAAAAATGAAGTAAAATCGATGTTATTCAGCTCACCTTCGTAACATGCATATTTTGATTAACTTGCGATTCTCTGGCAACTCCTGGTTGCACCTATATTCAACAAAAAAAATAAAGAAGTTTATACTAATTCCAAATAATACTAGTGCATTGACTTGAAAAATATGAAGCAAAGTCATTGTTATTCACTCACCATCCCATCATGTCTGTTATGATTAAGCTGAGATTCTTCAACAATTCTTGGTTGTACCTATATTTTAAAAAATAATTCTTAATGCTACAAACAATACTAGTGCATTGACTTGAACAAGATAAAGTAAAGTCGAAGTTATTGTTAGTGCATCGTACTAAGCACAACTACTATCTGTTCGAGAAGAGCTTGACCAGGGGACAAACAAAGAAGAATAAAGCAACCAACTAGCTATGAGAAGAATAAAGCAACTAGCAAGCTAGATGGCTACCTGCATTTCATTCACAAAAAATCATATTTCAAACTAACATGCACCAGCTTCTAGACTATTCTAGACCATGTCCTAACTTTAGGACTATTCTAGAAGTACTTCGGACGAAGGAAATGAATTAGTTTCCATTAGCTCACCTTCCTAGCATGTTTGTTCAGATTAAGCTGCAATTCTCTAGCAATTCTTGGTTGTACCTGTATTCAATAAAGGAAAAAAAACCATTAGATGAAACTAGACTAGCACATTCAGTTGAAAAATATGGAGAAAAGTAAATGTCATCCAAGTTACCTTCATAGCAGGCCTCTTCTGATTTAGTTGCAATGCTTCAACAATTCTTGGTTGTATCTAAAATCAAGGAAAAAAGATAGAAGTTTATAGTTCCTGAATAATAATACCAGTACAATTGAGGTTATGCAAAATGAACTATGATCTTTTACATTGTTTGAGGCGGATGAGCATGAGTGCTCCTCAGTTGGCTTATTCAAGGAATGCCTTTGTTCAGGAGAAGTATGCTTCATAGCTTTAAATTCTGCCATTTTCTCTACAAGTCGTCTCTCCATTTGTTCTTCCATTCTTTCTTCCAGTTGTTGCATCCCTTCTTTTAAAGCACGGACTTCTTCTTCTGCTCTATGTCTTGCTTCTCTCTCCAACTGTAAGCTTGTTCTTGCTGTTGATTTAGTTCCTGGCAAACCAAGACTTGCAGGAGTGGGACCCATACCTATTCCAATCACTCTACCTCTGTTTTTCCTTACCAAGCAAGTTTGAAAGATAGTCTCCTTCTTCTATGGGTTTGTCCACAAATTATGGCTCCTCGGTGAGTTTCTCATCAATTTTAGCCTGCATTAGTGAAGACATGGTTAATTTCAAAAAGAGATGCAATTTGGCATTTAATAAATTTTACTTACAATTGTTACTTCATGAGCTGGTTGTGGTCTACCATCTTTACGAGTGTATGCAACTTTGAAAACTTCTGCTCGACTAACTTTTCGACCTTTTTTTTTCTCCTATGGTTATGTGATTGCAGAAGGTATTAGTTCAATGGAAGAAAAATAAATGGATAGATCAATAAAATTTCTTAGCCTAACCATATCATGACGAACATTTGCTAAGCTCCTAGTTCCAATGGTGTGTACTGCAACCATTTTTGCACGATTTGCTTTTCCACGATTGCTGCGGGCCTAATTGCATATATGCAATGTATGTCAATATGTTTTGCAAATCAAGAAAAGAATACAGAACATTTGAACTATGGCACTTACTTTGCCTTTCTCACTTCTCCAAAAACAAACAAGCCACTTCCAGACTTTTAGTGATATTCTTGAATCATGTTTTTTTCCAAAGTTCTTTATTAGTCTTCTCAGGGTCAAAATACTTAGCTTTCAGCCTACTTTTGAAGTCTTTCCATTTCTTGTGAGCTGATCTCATGACATAATCCTTTAAGCATTCATCCAAGTCAAAATACCTCTGAAAGTAGAGTATACAATAAGTTTCAGAGCAAAACTTCTTGTAAAATACTAATATTTATGAAACACTTATAATGTTGAATAAAAAGAAGAGGATTGTACCTTCACGTTATCCCAGACATCATCCTTGTTAGGCACATCAGTCCAATCTTCATAAGCAAGTGATAGGAATTTACCTTTGGCAAGATTGCCAATCACATTTGCTAACTTTGATGCATAGGGACCAACTGGTTGAAAATGCTCATTGTAGTCAACTTTCAGTTTTACATTTTCTACAATTGGCCAGAATGTTTCCATCATTGTGATACCTCTACCTCATTTTGGCTTTGTAGTTTCTTTGATATCAGCATTAGAATCACCTAAAAATTTATTGCAACAGTTATCCAAAATGCACATGCAGAATAAATTCAGGAAATAAGATAGAATCACTTACTTCCATCATATGAATCCATGTTAGCTTCAAAGGATTGATCCATATCATCCGCTTCGCTCAATTCTCTTAGATCATTTTCTTCATATGATTGGTCTTGTACATCTTCCTCACTGAAGTAGGCATCATGGCATTGAAAATCAACAGATTTGCTTGGCATATTTGAAGTAATTTGTCTTGTCTTTTGGGCATTCATTTTGAACTTCCCTGCTAGGTGTGGTAGGTGTTGCACAAGGACTTCATTGTTTCTTTCTATTTGCATCATGCGCTGAAGCTCATACTTATTTATTTCTACCCTTCCTCCACTTACTTTTTCTTTTGCCATTATTCCCCCTGCAATACCAGAAATTATGGCTATAAGATATAAGACCTGTATGATTCAAAACTAAAACAATGATGACAAAGCAACCTCAATACAAAATAATGTTGGACCATGTTACATAAAGAGCACAACCATACCGTTGAGAGACAGCAGCCAAATCAATAGTTGTTCCATTTATATCATTTCTAGTGAGATAATCATTGCCACAATCAACATCAATGTTGACACTATTGTTCATCACATCAACTTGGTCTTTTTGCTGATATACATCCTTCTCACTTTCACATTCAAGAATACCCATGTCATAGAAGTCCCTTGATTTTGATTCGCGAACAGCATACCAATCTTGATCTATAGGATCTCGAACATAATACACCTGTGTAGCTTGTGATGCTAGGATAAAAGGTTCATCGGCCAAACTATTGGTATTATTAGACAAGTGGTTAAAATTCACAAGTGTAACCCCATATTTATCTTTCTTAACACCTTTGCCACGAGACAGCTTAATCCAATCACACTTGAATAGAACTACCTGACCTCTCCCACTATAATTTAACTCAATTATGTCAGTGATGTTGCCATAGTATGGCACTTTGCCAATGACAGGATTTATGTCTTTCACACTAGAGAAACTTGAAGTCTCAGCAAAAACAACTAGCCCACTACTTTGAGTTGATTTCCCTTCATCACAAGATTTTGTGCGGAAGTTATATCCATTTATAAGATAGCTGTTGTATGTTATAACATGCATATCAGGGCCTTTCGCCAAAATCTGAATTTCTTTTGATGGGTTTTCTCCTTTGGCCATTACATCCTGAACCTGTTGTTAAAATGGAACATCAATGCTATGCAAGCTATCAAATGGCTAGAAAGTAACTTTGGTGACAGTATCGCTTACATGTGTCCTAAACCAATCATGAAATGTCTCATGATGCACACGTTCAATATCTCTTGTTCTTTGAATTCCAGTTGATAAAATATACTCACGATGCTTTCTACATAGCATGCCAATTAGTACAAATGCATATTAGAAACACAACACATAAATATTCGAACATATGAAATTAATATATAGTGTAGAGCTTACTAAAGGTAGGGGCCAATTTGGTCAAAGTTGAATAGCACATATCTATGGGCTTGAATCCATGAGTTATAATCCAAGGTGTTATAACGTTTTCCAAGTAAATGCCGACCCATCTTACTCAAGTAAGACTTTTTATTTATGGTCTGGCAAGTCCCATCGTCATGTCGTCCTCGACGATTAAAACGAGTTGAACAACCATGTAAATAACGGGAACAAAAGGTAATACTTTCATCAAAAATATAATTTTCTGCAATTGAACCCTCTGGAAGGCTCTTAGCACGGACATATGATTTCAGCCTCATCCAGTACCTATACATGTTAGCAAGTGTCAATCAGAAGTACCTATGCACTAATATGGGTTAAGATAACAATTTTTTAAAAAACTTACCTCTCTATGGGAAACATGTTTCGGTATTGTACTGGGCCAGCCAACCTTGCTTCATGTGCAAGATGGATTGGTAAATGAAGCATTATATCAAAGAACGACAGAGGGAAGATTTTCTCAAGTTGACAAATTGTTTCAGCAATTTCATACTCCAACTCCTCCATCTCACTGATACGAATCACGGGAGAAAACATTTTCTGGAAGAAGTTACTTAGGCGAATTAGTGGTACACATACATTCTCAGGCAAAATTCTCCTAATGGCCAAAGGGAGCAGATACTGCAGAATCACATGGTTGTCATGGCTTTTTAGTCCAATCAATCTTTTCTCTTCCACACGAACCTTATTTGATATGTTGGATGCATAACCATCAGGAAATTTAACATCCTTTAGAACTTGATAGAACAGTTTCTTCTCATGAGCACTCAAAGAGAAGGCTGTTGGAGGCAAGAAAACTTTTGTCCCCTGCATAACTGGGTGCATATCTTGTTTTATCCCTAAACTTTGAAGATCCAAACGAGAATTGAGATTATCCTTGGACTTGCGGTCAACATTCAACAAAGTATTTACTATGTTGTCACAAACATTTTTCTCAATATGCATTATATCTAGATTGTGTCTAACTAAAAGATGTTCCCAATACGGCAATCTGAAAAAGCAACTTCTCTTTTTCCATATAACTGTGCTACCACCATCATTATTATCATCATCCTTACGTTTACGCTTCTTCTTCTCAGCTTTCCCAAAAACAACATTCAGATTCTCTGTCTCTTTCAAAATATCATGTCCAGAAGGTTGAACTGGAGCATCTCTAAGCTCTTTAGTTCCATCAAATGATTTTTCATCAAATCGGAAACTGTGATTTTGTGGCAAAAACCTACGATGTCCCAGATAACAGGTTTTCATACCCTTTTTCAGATATAGAGAACAAGTATTTAAGTGGCAATGCTGACAAGCAAATTTTCCTGAAGTAGGATGGCCTGACACATATCCAAGCCTTGGGAGATCAGTAATGGTGTAAAGAATAGCAGCTCGTAGTTGGAACCACTCATCACGTGAGACATCATATGTCTTTACACCTTGTTCGAAAAGATCCAAAAGCTCATCTACCAAAGGTTCAAAATACACATCCATATCATTTCCTGGTTGTGTTGGCCCGGGAATAAGCAAAGACAATATAAAATTGTGTTGTTTCATGCACAACCATGGTGGGGGATTGTATGGAATTAAAACAACAGGCCATGTACTGTGACTAACACTCATATTTCCAAAAGGATTGAAGCCATCTATCGCTAACGTGAGTCTAATATTACGACTCTCAGCACCAAATATCGGGCATTGCTGATCCAGATTCTTCCAAGCAGGAGAATCTGCGGGATGTCGTAATAAGCCATCTTTTGTCCTGCCCTCAGCATGCCAACGCATATCTGAGGCTGTCTTTTCTGACATAAAAAGCCTATGTAACCGTTTCTTCAAGGGAAAGTAACGAAGAACTTTTTGAGGAACCTTATGAACTCATTTTCCATCAATCCCTGTTTTTTCAACCTTCCACCTAGAGGTATTACATCTTGGACAAGTCTTCGCATTCTCATACTCTTTCCGAAACAGTATGCAATCATTTTTACATGCATCAATGTTGATGTATCCTAGACCCAGTGACTTGACGATCTTGCTAGCAGCATGAAAGTTGTCTGGCAACTATGCTTCCATAGGGAAAGCCTCCTTAAGAAGTACAAGGAGCTCATCAAAACTACTATTGCTCCACCCACCCAAAAATTTTACATGGAGAAGTTTTATGATAAACTGAAGTTTTGACATCTTGCTCCCTGGATATAAATCTTGGCTAGCATCAGCAGCTAACTTATAGAATTTTTCAGCATCTTCACTATGTTCACCCACATCCCCATCACCTTCTACAGCATTGAAATCATTAAATCCAAGTCCATTTCGTAGCATTGCATCCATATCATCAAATTGCTGACCTTCTGTCTCTGACTCCATGCAAACATTGGTTCTATCTAAGGTTGAGCCCTCCCCATGAAAGAACCATTTACTATAACCCCGCATAAATCCATCACATATTAGATGTTCGCGAACTAATTCAGTATTTAGCCAATGACAATTCATACATTTCTTGCAAGGACAAAGAATACTGTTGTCTTTTGCTGAATGAGTGAAAGCGAACTGCAAGAACTGTGCTAAGCCCTCTTCATATTCATCTGTCCACCTATTACAGTTGTCATGTTATTAATGTTATAACTTTTATATATGTAATTCCTCTAGCTAGTATAATAGTGCTTTAGTAAGTTATAGCCCTGTATTATCTAGGTTTTTTCAACCAGCTTTTGTCCGATAGGAATTTGTACAGAAAGTGCATTCAGTCCATACATGTACCAAAAGTTCTATGCATCCATTCCAACAGTGCAAAATCACATAAAGGAAATGCTAAGCTTTTAACAATCTGTACAAGAAAGAAAATATAGATGATTTGCCATATGTTCAGAAATTACCTCTGTAAAAATAATTGCTGAAGCTAGTTGGCAGCAGGGAGTGGGAAAGCAAATAGGTCACAGGTTGACATCAAATAGCTATGTTTCCTCTAGGTGCAGTAGAAACCTGAATAAATCAATTGCATACAAATTAATATGTCACATCCATGGTACTAAAAATAGCCCACATATCACAAAGAATCCTAACAAGATAACCAAATACAAGTACATGCAGTATAACGTAACCTAGAATAATACTCGGGATCGATTATCAACACAAAATCCAAAGAACCAATCATGAAGCATTCCAACTAACATGATCAGAGAATAGGAAAATAAACATAGCTATCTTAACCTGTTGCTATCTTTTTTTTTTTGAATAGATTGTTGCTATCTATTTAGGAGAACTATAAATTGTATTTGGTGGAGAAGTGGATTTGACAAGAAATAGCTACTTTTGGAAACAACAGTAATAAAAACTAGTACTGATTTGTTTTCTTCTTTGGTTCTTGATTGGTTTTCCATACTCTGAATCTACACAAATGAAAAGCACTCAAGCTCTTTAGGAAGGGCCTGATGTTCAAGGCCACAACAATGCCAAGCTTCTACCACAAAGCTCCTTTTCCCAAGCCTAAATACAAGACAAGAATACTTTCTTGACTTATCTACCTCATTGCATCTAATCTTCAGAAGGAAAAAATAGTAGAAGAAAATAATAGTTTCAACACCACTTTTCCCTGAACATATGGATTACTGATGAACAACCAAACGATGAATGGAAGGGAGCTACTCTAGATCACTGTATGTTGAGTTCTTAGTTCTAGGTCAAGGGCAGCTGCTCAGACACCGCAGCACTGCTGCCGCCGCAGCTGTCGCAAGACGATTAGGGAGGGAAAACCAGCACATATACTATAGGTGCCGGTTGTAATCAAGATGCGGCACCTTTTCTTTGGTTAAAGGACGTATACTACATATACTTCCTACTACATTACCCTTTCCAGCTCAGCCTATATATACTCCTTGACGTGAGCTCGCCATTTGGGAGGTCTTCTTCTTCTTGCTCATACAAAGGGGGGAGATTTTGCCCAAAAATTGAGAAGACACCCAGAGATCTATGTGTTTGCATGCCTAAAGGTTAGTTTATCTTGAATCTATATGTAATTTTTCTTCATTTTTGTGATTGTCGATGTAATTTTTCCTCAAAATCATTGATATGTAATGTAGATGGTATAGTGCACGATTTTTTGATAAGTAATTTTTGTAATTTGTCTTGTTGAATTTGACAAATAATTTCAATCTTAATTTGGCTTGAGATGATGATGAGACCAATGAGTTATTAATCTTGGAGTAATCTATGAGTAATGTACCTATGTTTGATAATTTGAAATATTGAGTAATGCAAAGAGTATTAAATCATCGAGTATTTTAGATATTAAGATTAGTAATTATGATTTTTGATTGATTTTCGGATTTAATTGATATATGTATGTGAGCGGTTAATTTAAGAATTTTCGTAGGACAGGTGGATGAAGGAGGGATGAACGGTGCGAAGCGCGGTACCTTGGAGTATGCAAGGGAAGTAACCAACTTCGTGATCGCTACCACGAGTTCCGGATCGTTGAGCTTGACGGAATACTTGCATTGTCCATGTGTTGATTGCAAGAACGAGAGCCGGTTTCCTTCAAAACAAGTTCACAAGCATCTAGTAACAAGGGGTTTTATGCGTAATGACACATGTCAGGACAATCACGGTGAAGATGAGAATGAAAGAGTGGACAATCAGGGTGATGTAATGGACGAAGACAATGTGGAGTTGACTGCTGATGGAGGTGGATATGACAGTGGCGAATCAGATGGTTTGGATCAGATGCTACGTGATGGGGAGACAACCTACGACAATGACAGACAATAAGAGAAGTTCGAGACCATGGTGGAGGATTCAAAAACCCCGCTTTATCCAGGATGCAAAGAGCAGCACACCAAGTTGCACGTCATACTCTCGTTGCTGCAGATGAAAGCAAGTAATGGTTGGAGTGGACAAGAGCTTCACGGAGCTTCTACAGCTGATTGGAGACCTACTTCCAGCGGGACATGTACTACCAGAAACAACATACCAAGTGAAGAAGGTTGTCTGCCCACTCGGTTTGGAAGTGCAGAAAATTCACGCATGTCGAAATGACTGTATCCTATATCGAGGTGACTATGCAGATTTGGAATCATGTCCAGTTTGCAAAGAACCGCGTTATAAGGGTGGAGATAACGATGTTGATGCTGATGATGACATTGGTGGCCCTATCGTGAAGAAGAGGAAAGTGCCCATTAAGGTTGCGTGGTATTTTCCTATAATCCCTCGGATTAAACGCATGTTTGCAAACAAAAAACATGCAAAGATGATGCGTTGGCACCACGAAGAGCGTAAGAAGGATGGGATGATAAGGCACCCTGCCGACGGATCCCAGTGGAGGAAGATAGATAGGAAGTACAAAAAGCATTTCTCACACAAGATTAGGAATATAAGGTTTGATCTGAGCACAGACGGGATGAATCCATTCGGTGACATGAGCAGTCGGCATAGCACGTGGCCAGTGGCACTTGTTATCTACAACCTTCCTTCGTGGTTGTGTATGAAGCGCAAGTATATCATGATGCCACTTCTAATCCAAGGGCCTAAGCAACCTGGCAACGATATCGACGTCTACTTCAGGCCATTAGTGGATGATCTTAAGTTACTATGGCATCGGGGTGTGCAGATGTGGGATGCGTACAAAAGAGAGTACTTCACCTTAAGGGCAATGTTGTTCTTTACCATCCAAGATTACCCCTGCGCTGGTAACACATCCGGGCAAACAGTGAAAGGTGGTTGTGCATGTTTGCAATGCATGCGAGACACGGCGAGCAGGTGGCTGAGGTACTCCGAAAAGACGGTGTACATGCGCCATCGGAGGTTTCTTCCAGCTGACCACCAGTACCATAGCAATACAAGAGAATTTGATGGCACGGTGGAGCTAGAGGACGGTACGTATAGCTCCAACACACCATACTGGCCGAGAGATTTTCGAAGAGGTCAAAGATATTGAATGTATATTTGGTAAGGGGCAAGACAATACAAGCGCGGTGAGCAAGGGGGGTGAGAAACCTCTCTGGAAGAAGAAATCTATCTTTTGGGAACTACCGTATTGGAAAGATCTAGATGTCCGCCACGCAATCGACGTGATGCACGTTGAGAAGAATGTGTGTGAGAGTTTGATTGGGATCCTTCTAAACATTCCTGGCAGGACAAAGGATACGTTGAAAGCTCGGAGAGATCTCGCAGACATGAACATCAGGTCTGAGCTACATCCTCAAGAATGTCCAAATGGTAGGTAGGACTAGACGATAATCGAACGAAATTTTATTAGATGGAGATTAGACAAGTTATGGATTACGATAGCTATACATAAGAGAGATTTTCTGGAGGCCATTTCGTGCGCTTCTTATGTGGGCTTTATTAATTGCTGAGTAGAGGTTCGTCACTGATGACACGTACTGTACGTACTAACGTACATATATATACCAAAATATATTAATTGGTACTTTCTCTATTTAACAATGTAAGTCATTTTAGCATTTCACACATTCATATTGATCTAGATTCATTACCATCAATATAAATGTGGGAAATGCTAAAATGACTTACATTGTGAAACGGAGGGAGTAGTAATTCAAAATACTAACGCACTCCTAGTAGAGATGAGAAAACTAAACATCGATCATACATATCAATTCTTCGATCTAGAGGGAAAATCTACCCAAGTGATCCATATGCATGCATGTGTGTCATGTGTGCACATGCCACATCGCACGTACGCTATCCGGTTGGTCAATATATATTGCATCGGAAAGGCTAACGGGCGATCGATCGCTGTTAGAGATCGTTTTTTTCCTTTTTTTTCTTTTTCTCTTTTAGTAAGTTTATACGTCTAAAGTTTATACATCTAAAATTTATTCACCTAAAATTTGTAAAGCAGATGTTTATAAGTCAAAAGTTTATATACCGATTCAAATTCAAATTCGAATTCAAATATTTTATATTTTCCTCTTTTAGTAAGTTTATACACTTAAAGTTTACACATCTAAAGTTTATCCACATAAAGTTTGTAGAGCGAATGTTTATAAGTCAAAAGTTTATATACCTGACTCAAATTCAAATTCGAATTCAAATATTTTATATTTTCTTCTTTTAGCAAGTTTACACATCGAAAGTTTATCCACTTAAAATTTGTAGAGCGAATATTTATAAGTCAAAAGTTTATATACCCGATTCAAATTCAAATTCGGATTCAAATATTTTGTATATAAAATATTTTTATACACAAAGTTTATGTGAGCAAAGTTTACTATATAAAGTCTATGCACGTGAATGAGAGTATTATTTTTTTTTTCCTAATTTTCTTTTACTAATTTTTTTTAACTTATGATGTAAAAGAAAAGTAAAAAAGAGAGATGAAAGAGGAGTATTATTAAAGGTGAGGGACGGGTGATCGCTAGGAGGAGGGAAGCAATTAATTTATGTGGGACGCACCATGCATATATATATGCACTCATGATATGCTGGTATATGGTAGTTAGAATATCAAGTTCTTCACAGTACTACATCCATTTCATATTATAAACCGTTTGATATATTTTTTCAGTCAAAATTTGTTAAGTTTGATTAAGTTTATAGAAAAAATCTAGCAGCATTTAAAATATCAATTTAGTTTCATTAAAACTAACATGTGATATATTTTGATAAAATATTTGTTTTATGTTCAAAATATTTTTTTCCATAAACTTAGACTATGTTCGGCAACAATTGTTACCACAAGTCTGCAACAACTGAATCAGCAATAAAAATATTGTTTAAGCTGTTGCAGCCAGCCGCAATAACCGGCTTCCTACAGAGCCTTGCTCAAACTAAAAGAGTTTTGATTAGGAAAAAAACAATGACTTAATATAAAACGTAATGACTTTTCCTTTCCTTTCCTTTCATTTGTGTTCCGATCGATAACACGAACTATACGTCGTACTTTTAATTGCATCCATGTTGCCGCTTTTGTCGATCAGCAAGTTAATTGGTGATCACCACTTTCCAGTTTCCACCTTCAATTCAATAAGTAGCTCAGATATTCCCAGATCTTTCTCTAACCATCGGATAACGAACACGATCGAAAGGGTTATAGTATTTAATTAGAGTCCATGCACGCATTAGAGCAAGACTAATAATACAGCCGATCTGTTGGCTATAAAATTTTTTGTAGCCTTCTCTCAGTCTACCCATATAATAGTTAGTTCTTTACAATTAATATAGGGTCCATTTGTCTCTTTCATAGAGTTTCTTGGTTCTTCTATCCAAGCCGGCTGTAAGTTTACAGCACGTTTCTCCTCTCTCTTCTATCTTCTCTCCTCTATCTTAGTATTTAACCGGCTTATAGCCTACTATTATACTTGCTCTTATTAGCCCGGTGCGTCGTCTAGAGCGCGCTTTTCATGCATGCCATTGTCCTAATTAAATATGCATATTTTGTGTCAACTGGATATCACATGCATGCAAGTAGTGCTGGCCGGCCTTAACCTGGGTCCAAATTAATGCGGCGTCTGGAGAGACGGCTTTCCAGTGGCCTGTGCGGCCGTGCCTCTCGATCAGCAATGCAACGAGATCCTAAGCCATGGCTTTCTGTGTAGCAATTAATCTGTAAGGTATCTTGTCTTCATTTTTTACGAAACCAAGCTAAGAGCTATCAATTTTTTTTTAACAAATACACAGCACAAATGCAGAGACGTCCACAACACGCATACACTTATCTTTATAAACACATATTTTAAGATTGATGAGAAGTCACTATAGTTACCTCGTTGTCGACGTGTACGTCTACCACTGAAAAGTAATTAACCGTAAATATAAAGTTATTTGGTAACACTTAATCTGTCAGGAAAAGTAGCTCAACGGATTAGGTTTTTTATTGTGGAATAAATTCATCCGGATTCAAGTTATAGACTTGGTACGTATAGCTCCTACAGACAACTGCCTCCTATTTGGTGTTGTGGTGTAGTATACACTCGCTTCGCTTAGAGCTATCGACATTGATCAGACACCAACCACTGGTACGTGTTTGTCGAGCAGTGTGCACGCCCTTAGATATATATAAGCAAACGCCACATAGTTCCCTGCCGATTTCATCCCTCTTTCCACTGCGTGGTTTTATGTTAATTCACTTATTAGCACCTTTTAAAATGATGGTCACCAGTATGTTCAGAATGTTTTATTATATAAGGTGATGTACCAGGGAATTTAATTTCCCAGCTTATGTATACATACTTAATATATCAAAAATCTTTTAAGTCCTAAAAAATATACTCCATGACATATGAACTTTGTGAGAGGTTTGTAAATGTATTACGACTAGACGAATTCTTACGTGTTGCTGTGAGAAAGTTGTATAACAATTAATTATATATAAACATTAGGTACAAACATTAGGTCCAAGTAACTTGCCAGGCTTGTACTACTAGAGGATATAGACTATAGTATTATTCAGCGGCGGCGCCTGCGATGACTCCGCAACACCTGAATCGTGCTAATAATAAGTTACCCCTTCATCCCATAAAAAATTCTAATTTTAGCTATACGACCCTGGACACGCATGCATCCAGGTTCGTGACTAGAGTTTATCTTTTTTTGGACAGACTTGGTATTAGTACATCCGGGTTTTTTTTTTGTGATCTGATTCCTCTTTTGTAATCCCTATACAATAATAATTCAAACTTTAGCCGCTAAACTAATAGACGGTCGACTTCATGCCGAACATACGAAGCACGTAGGCGTGAACCAATTAATTGCGAGTACTCCCTCCGTTTCATAATGTAAAACTTTTTAGCATTGCTCATATTTATATATATGCTAATGAATATAGACACTATTTTATATATAGATTTATTAGTATCTATATGAATATGGACAATAATGCTATAAAGTTTTACATTGTGAAACGGAAGAAGCAGTTTTGATCGTGGATGTCGTCGATCGATGCATGACACATGGCATATGCGCGATGCATATATTTTGTTGTCCACGGCAAGCAAGACTTGTGTGATTTGCAGGCTAGCGCGGAGGACAAACGCTGCCGCCTCCAGCTGGGCCATAGTTGGTGCATCCCGACGGCGACGAGCTCCTCTTCGGCAAACTGATCCCGTCCGCCGCCGCCACCTCCACCTCCGCCGCCGGCGGCCGCGGCCGCGGCTGACTTGAGCCGGTGCTGTTTGCGTCGTGGCTACTACTACGCCTAGCCGGCGGCAGCGGTCCGGCCGTCGCGGCGCGCGCCACCGGGCGCGCGTGGAGAGGGTGTAAGTGGAATGCAGCCGCCACCAAGAGCACCATCAACGCTGCCGCAGCTGCCACCTGATGGCCTTTCTTAATAATCCCTACGGCCATAGCTATTAGCAGCTAGTACTTAATTAAGTGAGATCAACAAGAGCTATATATACCTGTACAATCTAGCTTAGCTTTGGCCAGTATGATCGATGGGAGAACTAGCTAGCTAGATAGCTTAGAGCTATTTGGCCCTAAGCTAGGCCACTTAGCTTATGTATATATAGCTGGAGTATGTAATTAGAGTGTGTTTAGTTCACGCCAAAATTAAAAGTTTGATTGAAATTAAAACGATGTGACGGAAAAGTAGTTGGAAGTTTATGTGTATAGGAAAATTTTAATGTGATGAAAAAGTTAAAAGTTTGAAGAAAAAGTTAGTAACTAAACCAGGTATTAGCAGCATTGCTAAAAAGTAGATCGTCACCGTGGCCGCGCGTACTATATATTAATACATCACGACATATATATATATTGGTGTGCTTTGCTTAATTACAAAAGTGTAGTACGTAGAGATGACAAACTTTATCATATATATCATGGTTGACTTTTTGTTAGTCGAACTAAAAGACTTTAAGTTGCTTAGGTTAAAAAAAATTAGCAAACGTTTATAACACCAAATTAGTTTCATTAAATATAACATTAAATATATCTTAATGATGTTTTTGTTGTTTTAAAAAAAATGATATACTTTTCTTATAAAACTTAATCAAATTTTACAAAGTTTAAACATGAAAAAAAAGGCAAACCGACATATTAAACGTAGGGATCAATATTAGATCGATTCCATAGATGTATGCATGTGCCTGCCCTTGCACTTGCTTTGACGTCGTTTAGTTTAGAGCTTGTCATGCCTTTGTCCATTTGTCGTCTAGGAAATTGAACATTTCTCGTCCGCTGGGTCGTACAATGGCCTTTAAGAGCAAGTTTAATAGTATAACCAACTACTAATTATAATTTATCTATAGCCAATCTAGTAATTCATTCATATAATAGTTACATACTGCACTATTAACATTTGGTCCTACCTGTTATATATACACACTGTGTCTTAAAGTCTGTGCTATAATAGCTGGCTATAAATCTGTAGTCTGCTGCTCTTCTCTCTCCTCATTTATCTTTTTAAAATATGTTTGCAGCTGACTTATAATCTGTTATTGTACCTACTCTAATAATGCGGCTCCTTGAGAGGCCGGCTTTCAGTTGGCCTGTGCGGCTATCCATCTCTCAGCAGTGCAACGAGAGGCCATAGTTTTGCGAAAACCGCTCATGCATGTCAGCATGTCGTTGCATACGGGAAAAGGATTGTAACCGCCCAGCAGAAGTGCTGCCAGTGCAGCACAGCCGCTCGATGTGTGCATGCTTTGCTTTCTCCGTATATCTTTAGCTCTTTGCATGCCAGAAGGCAGAGCATGACACCGGCCGAGAAAAGTTCACGGGAAGGTGTAAGGCTCCCTTAATTTGATGGGTTAATTTAATCCATACCATTGCAAATATATCATTTCAGATAAGTATTATTACAATTCGTTTATTTGTAGTCGTGTCATAAATTTTATAAAATTAAGATCGCGGTGCACTAGAGGAGGAAAACCACGCGGGGACGAACACTGTCGACGAGGGATGCAGGCGCAATACCACGAGGTCGAGGTGGTCTCTCGGGAGCTCGGATCACGAAGATTCCATCATCACCACCACCATCTTCACCTTCTCCTCCTCCTTCGGACATTGAGCTCTTTGGTATAGGCGCCAGCGGGAGGCACCGGAGCAGCGTGTCGCCTATATACTTGATTCCCCCAATTCGTGCTCGGAGCAGTGGCATGATGTCTCCGATTTATTTGTACACGTCGCCTCGGAGCAGCGATGTGATGTCCCTGATTCATAGTTTCTATGAGAGAGATAGGTGGTGAAGAGAGATGGGAAAAAAGAAGAGAGGAGGCTGGAGGAAGAAGATGAATCTAACGGGTGGGTCCCATGTGCAGAGGAAGAAGATAGAAAATGTGACGGTAGCGACACGGTTCTAATTTTGTAAAATTTCAGTTGCACAGCAACAAATAGACAAATTATGATGGCATTTATCTGAAATGACATATTTGCAAGCATGGATCGAATTAATCTTAATTTGACTGGTGGATTGTCATATATAGAAATTTGGAGGATTCAACCTCCAAGAAAATTTTCCTATAAAGTGCTTTATCCTGTTAACAGGAAAACAAATTATTTGAATTTCTAAGAAATAATTCTTATAAGTAGTACTATTCGATTTGTAGAATGAAGTATAAGAAATAATTTCCCTTCACTATTAGTAGAGCGGAAACAGAGGAAATTTTTACATCCAGTCAAACTGGATTGAAGTGTACAGGCAATTGCTTCACTTTTCTTATTTTTATGGATTGAAATTATTATAAACCAAACAAGCTTGCATGAAACCCTTTCGTTTATCGGAAAAGAAAGGAAATTCATTCATATGACTTAGTTTCAGACTTCAGTGGAAAATAAACAAAAATGTTTAACCTCTTTTTATTTTTCCTTTACTTTGAATACCCTGTATACTATGAGGTTTCTTGTTTTTCTTTCTTGTGTTTTTCATCATTCTTATATGATTAAATAAACCTTGCACTTTAATTTGTGCTTTTTTTTTCTATTTCTAGACAGTTGACAATTCGACCAGCAAGCCGCGGCAGCTACGAAGAAGATATTAGATCACGATATCAAGTGTACTCCTCCGTCCCATTTTAATTGCAACCATTCCGTGCACAACTTTAACGGTCTGCTTTATTTGAATTTTTTTAAAAAAAATTGAAAAACATAAGTTATGTATAAAATATTATTCATATTTTATCATCTCAGAACAATAAAAATACTAATTATATAAAAAACTTTCGAATAAAACGGACGATCAAAATTGGACACAGAAACTTATGGTTACACTTAAAATAAAACGGGGAGGGGCTATTAATTTGTATAACCTTTCATCTTTGGAATAGACTTGTCGACAGAGATACTAGTGCACATCACCTTGATGGACCTAACTTGGGCTGATGGCCTCCACACTTTAGCATATAAAATCTTCAATTAAGTGCCATAACACATATTTCTAGACTGTTGACAATTCGACAAGAAGCAAGCCGCGGCAGCTATGAAGAAGATATTAGATCACGACATAAGTGTATTAATTTGTATAACCTTTCGTCTTTGGAGTAGACTTGCCGACAAAGATACTAGTGCATATCACCTTGATGGACCTAACCTGGGGCTGTTCGGATGGCCTCCACACTTAAGCATATAAAATCTTCAATTCAATTAAGGCCCTTTTTAGTTCTCACATCAAAATTTTATACCTTGTCACATCGAACGTTTGCGACTAATTTACGAGATGAATCTTTTAAGCATAATTGCTCCATGATTTGACAATATGGTTCTACAGTAAATATTTGCTAATGACGGGTTAATTAGGCTTAATAAATTCATCTCATTATTTACTGACGAATTCTGTAATTACTTCTACCGTTTCATATTATAAGACTTTTTAGTATTGCCCACATTTATATAGATGTTAATGAATCTAAACACATATATATGTCTAGATTCGTTAACATATATATATATATATATATATATATATATATATATATATATATATATATATATATATATATATATATATATATATATATATATATATATATATATATATATATATATATATATATATATATATATATATATATATATATATATATATATATATATATATATATATATATATATATATATATATATATATATATATATATATGAATGTGGGCAATGCTAGAAAGTCTTATAATATAAAATTGTGGAAATATTTTTTTATAGTGCCCAAACACCCCATGCGACACCCTATATAACCCAATGTGACACGCCAAAACTTTACACCTCTGAATCTAAACACCCCCTAAGTGTCATAACACATATTTTACTACTAATAGCTTTGTTATATCCTTGATTGTACTCCGCAAGTTATGGTGAAATTGCATATCACGCCATGCATAATTAGCCGCGAGGTATAAGGTACGTGTTAACATAATCCTTTGTCAGTTTCGATGTTACGTATAGATAGAAGGGAGCTGTGACATTCAGGTACCAGTTATCACTCGTGTTCCATGTCATCCAGAAAGTTGATTTACAGTGCAGATAATAGCGTTCTGTCTAGCTATTTGATTAATTAACATATAGAAATTAAATAGGACTCGTACGTAAACAACATATAAATGTGGTGGATTAATTTGTCAGTTAGGTTCGGTCCCTCTGTTCCTCTCGGCGATGAATTCTGCTGGTGGCTGCTGAACCGTTGACCAGACAATGCTGATCAAACTTCAAAAAAGCCTTATGATACATAGGCTGTATTTAGTTCCTTTCAAAGTTGAAAGTTTGGATTGAAATTGGTATGATGTGACTGAAAAGTTATGTGTGTATGATAGGTTGATGTAATGAAAAAAGATGGAAGTTTGGATCTAAACACAGCCATATATGGGGTCAAAAGCAAACAGCACTTTCAACTTCCAAACGAAGCCATTCTTTAGTTCCTGTGCTGATGAACTTTGCCTCTTGCACTAACAAGTAACAACCATTTGCATTGTAATTCGGGCTAATTGATACATGCATGCATACTGCACAAATTAAGTCACCCGGAAATGAGTGGACAAGAGAACAATTAAGTGTGTAGCTTGCTGTTTTACTCAGCGGCAGCAGCATGACCCCCTTCTCTCTTTCTAATCCAGCAATACAAATTAATTGGGCTACAGTTGTTTCATCCCTCCTATATACTATATATTTTTGTTTCAAAAACATGAAAGATACAATATACACCTACCGTAAAAAATAAATTAAATCCTGAACCTGGATAAGCACTGGTCTAAATTCATAGCTAGGATTTATTTTATTTTTTTATGGAGGGAGTATACATATGTACATCGATTATCCCAAGTAACCAACTACTGTTTTTTTTCTTTTACGGAAGGTACAATAATGTACCGTAGTGAGGGATATTATCGTTGTTAGAATTGACGAAATTATCTTCCAGCCTTTATGTGATCATCTAATTATTTTGATTGTGCCATGTGACCAGATTGCATGCTACTACATTCGTCCTAAATTATAGCTATTTTTAATACAGTACTAAAATAAAACTATTTCTATATGAGATTTTAGTTTTTGACCACTAGCACATTGGGATCGACGTACTTTATCGTGTGAACATAACCATCACGGACGACTCATCTGACCTAAAATTAAGAAATAAATTGAACCAAAAGAATATTCCCAAGTTGGCTGAAAAGAACATGCCTGCATGACTCGATAGGCGGCCATGTGTCCCCAAACTTTGTAAAGGCCAGCTGCATGAGGATATTGACCGACTTTGGAAGAGATCGAATATGCACATCTTTTCTTTAGAAAAGCTAGCTAGACACTCTCTAAACATAACCTGATAATGTCTCATAAGGGTGAGGGCCACGCATCACGTCGCATCTCTCAACCGATCGATCGATACTAGACCCTAATCAATCTATAGACTAATACAGAAGTATTCAAGTATATATATACACCATGATCATCTCGTGCGATATTAATTAGGATCTAATCACCAATTTGCGACTTGTTAATTAGGGGATGATGAGTGCATGACGATGAATACAACAAACGGGGTTCCATGCATGCATCTGCTCTCTATATTACGCATATGTAGTAGTTCATCTCATTTCGATCAACAGCTAGCTTACAAATATGTTAGGAGTAGCTAGCATGCATGCACGCCTAGCTATACCGTTCTTCGATCCGTTCTTTCTGCATGGGCTGGTTCTCTGGATTAATTTGTTTTATCAGATATCGTATTTATAATATATATATATATATATATATATATATATATATATATATATTCAGTGCGTGGCTGAGTTTGGGACGACACAACCGAAAGATGATTTTTAAAATTTGGTTTTAGATCAGCTCAGAAGTTTTCTTCATCAATTTTATAGCCATAGATATCTTTCTCATGCATGGTTACAAAAGACAAGTGAAAGTATACTTAAAAGTATCCGGAAAAAGTACACGGAAGATCCCTCGACTTGTCATCGAATTACAAAATCGTCCTTAAACTGCAAAACCAGATATAACACGTCCCCCTACTTACAAAACCAGTGTAAACAAGCTCCCTCGATGGTTTTGACTCCGGTTTTGTCCGACGTGGCAGCTGACTCAGCATGGGACCCACGTAGGGCCCATATGTCAGCCTCTTGTTCTCCTCTCTCATCCCTTTCCACGGTGATGGAGAGCAGCGATCTGGGAGTAGACGGCATTCGGTTGTGGGAGGAGCTAGGCCCGACTGGCGACCGGCGGGGGAAGAGCGGGGCACGGCCGGCGAGGGCGGAGATGGGCGCGGCCGGCAGCTGGCGGGGGAGGAGCTGGACGCGGCGGTGGGGGCTCCGCGGCGACGACAGCGGTGGAGGCGGGGGCGGGGGCGGCGGCGGAGGCAGGGGTGGGGGCGCCGTGGCGGCAGCGCGGGAGCGCAAGGCCGGGAGCTGGGTCGCGCAGGGCGGGGAGGAGGGCAAGGTGGTTCGGCGGCGAGGCGGGGGAGAGCAAGGAGAGGACGTCGACGGTGGTGGCCCCGGCCGCGACGGCCTTGGCATCAACGCCACTCTCCCTCATCCACGCGAACGCCCCTGCAGCACTCTGGAACGAGCCGCACGCGGTCTTGATCCTGACGTCGGTGGCCTAGTCCGCGGCGAGCGCAATCTGGGTGTAGGCAAGGAGCGTGTCCCGCCTCTGCTCGAGGAAGGAGGGGTCCGGGAGCGACAGCTGCTTGACGTCGGCTGATGGGCGCGTCCGCGTGTGGGCGTGCGAGCGGTGGGAGCGCGACTTCCTGGCGGAGCTCGGCACGGTGGGGCACGCGCGGCATCCCAACGTGTGCGCGCTCCTCGGCTGCTGCGTCGACCGCGACCTCTACCTCGTCTTCCACTTCTCCGGCCGCGGCTCCGTCTCCGCCAACCTCCACGGTCAGTACAGCACCACCACCACCCAATGACACAAACGCAACACCAAACAGCAACAGCACGAACACGCCGCCATTAATGGCGTTTGACGTTTTCTTGATTGATTTTGCCCCGATGTGTATGTTGCATTGCAGACGAGAATGCGCCGGCGATGTGGTGGGCGGATGCCGCGTCGGGGCGGGGGACGTCGCGTTGAGATCCGCCGCCGCCTCGTCACCCGTCGCCGGCCGCCGAACTCCCACCTTCCCCACCGGCTGGCTACCCTGCCTACTGCCGAACTGAGGAGAGGGAGAGAAGAAGAGGAGAGAGAGGAAGAGAGGGGCTGACATGTGGGACCCACAGTTGAGTCAGTTGCCACATCGGACAAAACCGGAGTAAAAACCACCGAGGGATCTAGTTTGTACTGGTTTTGTAAGTTGGGGGATGCATTGTATCCGGTTTTGCGGTTTAAGGACGATTTTGTAATTCGATGACAAGTTGAGGGACCTTTGGTGTACTTTTTCCAAAGTATCCTTAAAATTTAAAAATGCCGCTTCAATTATATAGCGCCTAGTTGGGGAGCTTCTAACATCAACAGCTCCGTCTCCCCGATAGTATAGATTCTCACCCATATTCTAAAAATAAAATCCCAAAATGAACTAGAAGCAGAAAATATAGCTAACTTTTCTAGGTTCTCAGAAGCTAAATACCAAACCAAATGTTTTTTAGAATATTAAGCTTCCCTAAATAGTCCCATATATAGTTTGATACGATGATAAACAAAATGATGAAAAATGTAAGGAATTAATGATAGCTAAATACTATATGATTGTAAAAAAGTTTACACACTCACCAGAAAAAGGAAAGAGAAAAACATACGGTAATTAATGTATATAGTTACAGAGCCATACACGCACACTGAAGCACACAATAACGTACCCACATATAGTAATTGCACCATGCATATGAACCTGCGAGCTAGGAGTAGTAGTTTTTTAAAAAAAAAAACTAATGTACTTTATTTATTAAGAGTGTCCAGTCAGATACATGGTACATGAGAGAACATCCTATGAGAGTTTTGATACCTGACCAGGACAGCATATATATGAAAATTAATTTTCATAGATAAATGCTTTTAAGAGGTTCACATGTAAAAATATTCGTGAATGGATTGCAGGTGGTGAAGTGGTGAAGTGGTGGAATGCAGCCCACAAAGAGCACCGTCAATTCCATGCCGCTGGTGCTGACTTTTTTGGCCTCATCTTTTCACTTATACTTATCCTTATCAGCCAAAATTTAAATTTTCAACCTTAAATTTGAAACTGATTTTGGGGTTTTTTTATTAAAGTTTATTTTTCAGCCTTTACTTTTAGTTAGCTAATTAAAAGCACGTATAAAAAAGTTGTATTCATATCTTACTTTTTGTTTGTAAATATACCGTTTGGCTTATTTCATTGATGGCTTTTCTTGCTGATCGGCAATCGGCTGCTAAGCTCACGTGTATATATAGGCGTAGTGATTAGTAATTCCTAGTATAATCATATGGTAAGTATTTCTCCAATGTAAATCAATAAGTTAACTCCAACTGTTTCATAAAAAATAACCTAGAATGACATGAGCATGTCCGGATTTATTGTACTAGAAATAGGTATATTCAGATTTATTGTATTGGAAAACGTCGCATCCCATCTTATGTTGTAGCCTCGTAGGTTTTTTATGGGGCGAAGAAAGTACATATGAAATTATGTATCATATGCATGCCCTAACGTATAGTACGTGTCATTTTTGTTTGAGAAAAATATCCATGTGGCCGCTAATATAATACTATTATATAATAGACTTGCGGCAGAGTATCATATATTGGTCAATACTCTCATACGGTGCCATTCTGCCATGTGTAAAGGACATTTTGTGATCGATCCAAGGGTGCACCCCAAAGTTGGGTATGCTTAAAGCTAGCAAGGTTGCTTAATTAAAGCTAAGCGAAAAGGGATTGCACATGACGACAAGAGTGATGTTAGCTTAGTGATTCTGAGATATGATTAACTACGATACTGGGCAATTTTATTAACTACCACGGCCACAAAATCAATTTTTGCATGTGATCAAAACCAAGTTCGACAAAATCACATGTTAATACATTATTTTAATTTTTTTATAACTATTTAAGTTACAAGCAAGAGCAACGATGGGATATTCTCTCGAGAGTTTAAACTCCACTCCCACTAAAATACGTTGGTTGTTGCTGCGCCATGCACTGAACTGATCGAGTCTGTTGGAGGAGCACACACTCTTTTTTTTCCCGAATGCAATTTAATTGCGCTAATTGGCACATGCATATATAGTATATACTGGCATACTGCATGCAGACACTGGAAATCCGTAAACAAGAGCATATGTAGTTGTAACTTGTTTTTTTAATTACAAGGGATATCTGGGCTTAGCATTAATGGAGGATATAATACTCAGCGCAGCAGCATGCATGATGACTCTGCATGCGCACTTGGCTATACAGCTTGTGCTAAGTATAGAACATCTGGGGTTAATTTGTTTTTGTACCAATATGCTAAGTTGCGAACTTTAGCGGCTTTGAAGATCTAGTGATGCATGCAAATGGGAGAGGTTCCATCTGCTCGATATTAATTAATTGATCTATCACTTTCTCATCAATCTATATTGACATGCGCATTCTTTATTTAATGAACGGAACACTTGAGATAAAAAAGAAGTCCATTTTACAAATTACAATTACACACACTACTACAGTCCTTTGGCGACATGATGCATGCACAAACATTTCTGCTTGATGCCAAAAAAAAAAGGGTGAAACCTGTGCATGCGAGCAGATCTAGCTATATAGTTTATTAATTATACCTTTCATCCCAAAATAAATTGTTTATAAGTTTTTTCCCAACATTTGAACGTTTGTCTTATTTAAAATTTTTATATAATTAGTATTTTTGTTGTTATTAGAATATAAAACGCGAATATTATTTATATTTAAATAAAATGAACGATTAAACGTTGAACTCATAAACTTGTAAATAAATTTATTTCGGAACAAAAGTGTACTGCAAATATGCATACACTAGTTGATGTCGTTGGACAATCGATGGACATGCAACATACTACTCCTATGTCACATGCGCATCATACACGCGAAGAGATTTGATGATTTATTCCTTTTAATTATTGCAAGCTACCAAATACATACTCCCTCCGTCTAAAAATACCAAATCTAGAATCGGATGTGACCCTTCCTAATACAATGAATCTGGACGGGTCATATCCCCTCTTCGGTTGGGTTTTCTGGGTACGAAGGAAGTAGGCTATAGCATATCACTAGCGAGGAGGACAAACGGTGCCGCCTCCGGGGCCATAGTTGGTACATCCCGACGGCGACGAGCTCCTCTTCGGTAAACCCCTGCCGCCGGCCGCCGCCGCCGCCGTCGGCGGCGGCGGACTTGCGCCGGTGTTGTCGTCGTGGCTGCTAGGGTGCAGCGTCCCGGACGCGTCCACCGGGCGCGCGTGGAGAGCCTGGAAGTGGAAGGTAGCCGCCACCAAGAACACCATCAGCAGCGCTGCTGCTGCAGCAGCCACCTGATCATGGCCTTTCTTAATCCCTACGGCCATAGCAGTAAGGATTATACTTACTTACTTAACTCACTCAAGTGATCACAACAACCAGGAGGTAGGAGTAGCCTAGCTTGTAGAGCTATACTATTGTGGAACCGATCTATATATATATGGGCATGTGGCTATGTATATAGTACGAGGAGATCGAACTCGATCGATCTGTTAATTTGCCTCTAGGGCTACTGATCGACTAATTAAGGAAATTAGCTTAGCTACTAGCGCTAGCTGCTAAGTAGATCACTGGACGGCACAAGAGTATATATAGGCCTAGCAAAGTAATGTCGATCGATCCCTTTAATTAATTAATTAATTAGCTTTCCAGACGAAAGGAGATAATCAATACTATACAATGTTTGAATGAATTAATGTATGTGTAATAGAAATTTGCCCTTGCGCTAGCTTTTGCCCTTTTGGCACTCTCAAGTTTCCATGCGCAACAGCTAGCGCAACTGTACCCTTTTGCTTGTTCAGCTAGCTAGCTGACCTAATTTACCAGCGAACAAAAATGTTGCCACCGAAAGCCTCGATCGAGAGGCAGGCCGACCCTCTCCACCCCCGCGCGTTTCAAGTCATCAAGTGGCCTGTAGTGCAGCGACTCCCAAACGAGAGGCGGCTGCAGCTAACGCTTACTCCCCCGTCTAAAAAAAAAGACAACTCTAGAAAGAGAGGTGCTCTTGTAGATTGTCTTTTTTTAAAACAGAGAGAGTATATGCATACGCTTATCTATAATTAGCATGTGGTCGCATAGCATTTACTCCGTTCTAAAATATAGTAAGTATTTTTCAAACTTAGACGCGGTTTTTTATATTATTCCAACTAATAATATCTATAAAAGTAGAATGTTTAAAATAAAAATAGTTTCTTATTATGATAGTTTGTTTAATAATAAATCTAGTAACATCAAATTTTTTAAAAAAAAAGATTTGGAGGGAGAGACGTCTCTCTAAATATTTTTTTAAGAAAAAGTTATAAGCGTGTTTGGAATTAAACACGGGACCTTAAAGTTGAAACCACATAGTATCACTTGCAACTGTATTTATCAAGTGTATCTCAACATCATTTTTACATGATTGATTTTTTATTTTTTTTTTCTATTAATAATTAAAGTTGAAAATGTTTGACTTAGTGCTATTATAAAAAAGTTTATATTTTAGAACGGTGGGAGTAATTTGTAAGCATGATAAAACTGCAGCCCCCTCTATGTATGAAACGTTCACAGGCACTAGAAGTATGGACCCGGCTAGCTGACAATAGCTAGGTCGATCTAAATGAAGGGTGTGTATGTTTAGTTCTTTTGGTGTAAAGTTTTCGAAGTATACGGATGCACATTTAAAGTATTAAATATAGACTAATAACAAAACAAATTACAGATTCCGTCTGTAAACTGCGAGATGAATTTATTAAGCCTAATTAATCCATCATTAGCAAATGTTTGCTGTAGCATCGCATTGTCAAATCATGGCGTAATTAGGCTCAAAAGATTCGTCTCGCAATTTACATGCAAACTGTGCAATTGGTTTTTTCCCCACATTTAATGCCCCATGCATATGTCCAAATATTTAATGTGACATTTTTGGCCAAAAATTTTTTATCTAAACAAGAGCCATGTTTAGATTCTTTTTTTTTTGCCAAAAAAGTCACATTGAATGTTTGGACACATGTATGGAGCACTAAATGTGGACGAAAAAACCAATTACACAGTTTGCATGTAAATTGCGAGACGAATCTTTTGAGCCTAATTACGTCATGATTTGACAATGTGATGGTATAGTAAACATTTGTTAATGACGGATTAATTAGGCTTAATAAATTCGTCTTGCAGTTTACAGGCGGAATTTATAATTTGTTTTATTATTAGTCTATGTTTAATACTTCAAATGTTTATCCGTATACTTATTGGCCAAGCAACTAAACACAGCCAAGGCCGAAATGCATGTGAAATGTGCCTTAAATGTTTATTATGACATCTGTGCATTAATTAGTGTTAGATGACAAGATATATAATATACTCCCTCCGTACTCGTAAAGAAAGTTGTTTAGGACAGCGATACGGTCTCCAAAACACAACTTTGACTTCTTGTTTCTACGAAAAATATTTATTGAAAAGTGATATATATGTATACTTTTATGAAAGTATTTTTCAAGACAAATCTATTTATATAATTTTTATATTTTTAAACTCAACAACTTGAGAATTATTCATGATTTATATTTTTAAGGTTTTACTTAAATATTGTCCTAAACATTACGTACTAATACTGTCCTAAACATTACGAGTACGGAGGGCGTACATAGCAGTATAGGTGGTGATGGCCGGCCGGGGGCCCGGGGCCATTGGGAGATGTAGAATGAGATGAGGTGGCAGCAGATCGACCAGCAATTGAAATGCACCGCGCGCAAATATATCTTCCATATATTTTGCACAAAAGCAGCTTAGTTGCGTGCGTGTAACCTACATATATATAGCTTGGTCTTTTAGAGTAAAGCTAGCAGCTAACCAGCAGTTGCGTGTAACGGTGCAACCTAGCTAGCTTGGTCTTTTGGAGTAGAATAGTGGCGCATCGCACCTTGATATCACGTGGTATGATTGCTAGCATATGGAGCCGAAAACTTAATCTTGCTTGGGAACAGTGATTGCACGCTCACCTGCTTGGTAAACAAACAATTAGTATCATAGGTACGAGAGGTGGTTTAAGCGACCGATAATCTATACATGATGAAAAAAATGATGGTGAGGAGAAACGAGAGGAGAGAGTGAAAGTGGGTGACTAGTTTATCGCCGACGACACACGGGCTCCAACACAAGCAAAGCAGCACCAGGTGAACTTCTACCGGCCACACAGTTGTGAGGTGGGGTTAACGTGGGGTTATGTGAAACCATGCAGGAATAGAGCTCCGCGAGCAGAAAAAAAGGTTATATCAAAATATTAAAAAATAATACATACAAATTTATGGATAAATAAGCTAAATAGCCCATTACTATACATATTATCTCTACTAATAACTATATTGCTGATGTGGATATTTTTAAACTAACAACTGGCCAAACTTGCATTGGGTGCCATCTGTCAGTTCGATCAGTTGTATGGCAGAAGAACTTGTGCCTCTGTATTCAGATACTTAGAAACATCAAAATATTAGTATAAAGCAAGTATAGAGCAAGATGGTTGAATCATTAAATAAAGGAGAAATGCAATAAACATACTCTTCCACAACTTTTTTTGTTGGAGAACAGGTCCATCTTTAAAAGAATGTTGATATGAGAAAGTTCAAGCTGAATCATGGCAGGCCATAATGCAACCACACTGTCACATCAGTAACAAAATACATCAATGGTAATCCTGGGCTTATATAATACTCCCTCCGTCCTAAAATATAGTGACTTTTAAGTGGATGGGACATATCTGAGTACTACGAATCTGGTCATGCCTTCTGTTTAGGCCCTGTTTTTTTCAGCTTGAGATTATTATAATCTAAATTATTGAGTCAGATTACTATAACCTAGATTGTTATAATCTGTAGTAGAATAAGCGGTTAGTTGTTTCTTTCCTAGATTATTAGAGCCTAGATTATTGGGTTTGCAAGTCTAAATTAAGAGGGAGTGGGGTGGCATGGTGGGTAATTTTTCACCCAATAATCTAGAAAAAGCTCACCTAAATGAGCTTATCAGATTATAATAAGCTGGGCTTCAGATTATAATAAGCTACTTTAATAAGTTGTCTGTTTCTTTCAGTTTACTCTCAATAATCTGGATTATAATAATCCCAAGCTGAAAGAAATATGGTCTTAGATTCGTAGGACTAGATTATGTTTCATCTAGCTAAAATTTATTATATTTTAAGACAGAGAGAGTAGACTATTACTGGAAGACGATTATATTACTCGATCAAAGACCGCGGCATGACTAGATCTCTTTCTAATCAATCCATCGGCACTTCGGCTACAGCTCGGGCTGCATGTAGATGTATAGGCCACAATATCTGGGTCCGATCGATGTGATTCCTCCTTTATACTGCTATATATATACACACACACACATTGATTTTACTAATCAAACTTTAGCTGCTAAACTAACACAGACGATCGACTTCACGCCGAACAGCCGAAGCACGCGTGGAGGAGAGCGAACAAACGACAATACTCTAGCCTGTCAACAAAAGCAAACGATCAAGAACCCATCAATACTCTAGTCTCTAGATAGATCGACATAATCCCTCCCGATCTGTACGTATCCGTACATGCATCGATCACATACTTAATCAGTATCGCCTAATTAATTGACGGAATTGCTAAAAAAAACTGTCACAAGTTTTTTCAACAACTTTCAAATGTAAATAGTTGTAGTATAACTATAATATAATTATACTACATTGTAACTACAGTGTAGTTGTACTATAACTATATCGTAATATCTATATAAGTTAATTATAAAGTTGTCTATATTATTTTAATACTTATATACAAGTTATATTATAGTTATAATAGAATTATATTACATTATAATATTATAATATAATAGTTAGATTTGAAAGTTTTTTCTCTTAAACAACTTGCGGTAGTTTTTTAAGGTAGTCCCATTAATTAATCAATGGAGTCGGACTAGTTAATCAGGATCAGATGAATGCAAATTATCAACTCTCATTGATCCATCGACAGGGGCGCGCGCGACTTCTTAAAATGGACGGAACACTTAGATAAAAAGATGGGCAATTTACAAATCACACAATTAATTAGACAGTGCATATATACTCGGGACATGCACAATATATATACATAGACACTTTTGCTCGACGCAAAAAAACAAGAAAGTAAAACAATGACGACACTAGATAAACACTAGTCTTACCTAGACTCTTTAGTACTTATACATGCATTAACTTACGTTACCATGCATCATGCATAAGCGATCAGAGAGATCTCGCTAGCTTATTATTAGCTCCTTCGTTTCACAATTTAAGTCATTCTAACATTTTTCACATTTATATTAATGTTAATAAATCTATACATATATATCTATCTAGATTCATTAACATATTTATTAATGTAGAAAATGTTAGAATGACTTACATTGTGAAACGGAGGGGAGTCCTATACAAATTAAGCAGCAGTACGCATGCATGTAATTAATCACAAGTTGGTGTTGCATGGACAAGTATACATGCATTTTATGTGCATCGTCATGCACGCGATTGAAGACTTGATGATCGATTTTGCAAGCTAGCTCACTCGCTAAGCTAGCGTACGTGGAGGACAAACGCTGCCGCCTCCGGGGCCATAGTTGGTGCATCCCGACGGCGACGAGCTCCTCTCGGCCGCCGCCACCGCCGGGAATTGGCTGCTTAACCCCGATTGCAGGGATCTTAATTTGCACCTGCAATATCACTACTACGAAATGGAGATGTGTGTGCCTGAGTGCCTCCTGTTGATCATGATATATATGCATGGGTTGGAATTAATCAAATTAAATGTCTTTTAAGTACTTGTAGAATATATAATTAGTATGACTATTAGTTATCAGATATACAACACTATCAAAACATTGTATGAAAATATTTAATTGCATGCAAATTTATATGTATTTGCTGATAGGTATTAATTTGCTTGCTTGCCGTCTTTTTGCGCTTTCTATTCCATGACCCAACATTTTCTGTCCGGTGGATCTCACAATGAGTTTAATCTGTTCCGATGGATCACCATGAACTTAATGTGTGCATCAAAATGCCTCGAGAGATCACACCAGCTAGCTGGCTTTCAAGTGCCTCATGTGCAGTGGCTGCATGCATGGAGAAAAAGGATTGCAAAGTTTGTAACCGCCAAGCTACAGCCGCTCAATGATCGATCTTTTAGCTCTTAATTTGAATGTCAGAAGGCAGAAGCACCGGCCGAGAAGAGTTCACGGGAAAAAGCATCAAATTAAACGGCATGTCCGCATGATATGATGAAAAGATTAGTTAGATATGATGTACTTGTTCGCATATTAATCTTGCAGTACAGTAGACACACCGACAGAGGCTAGTGCACATCACCTTTGACATTATAGAGGCTCTCCCACTCTCCATGGACCGTGCGTGAATGGTATGATGGCTTAGCACATGAGCTAACTTTGGGGGCTATATTTGATGGCATATATATTCACGCTTTAGCACAAAATCTTTGATAGAAAGTAACATAACTCATATTTTGTTGGCTAATACTCAGCTTGTTAGCCACGATTCTACCTGCATGTTACGGCGAAATTATATTTTGTTGGCTAATACTCAGCTTGTTAGCCACGATTCTACCTGCATTTATGGCAAAATTATTGTGTATCACGCCATAATTAGCCTCCGGCGGCAAAGGAATCTATTATTGACGACGGCCAAGGTACGTGACACACAATATATCCTCTATCAGTTTCGACCTAGTCAGCTTCCATATATATAGAAGGGAGCTGTGGTTGCTCACCTGATTTGCTTAAGGGTGAACAATTTGACATGCTGGTACCGTGTGTTTCAAATCATTCAGAAAAGTCATGTTTTTCTTTTCTGGCAAGCAGCAGCTTGTTAATGCCAACCAGTCAACCGATTACACAGAGAACGTACGGCTTGATTTACAGGAGGTTGCAGATTATAGCATTCTGTCTTGTTGATCAACAGATAGGACTCATACGGAAACAACATTGTAATCCTGCGATGTTTTCTGCATACTTGAATACTCTCTCCGTCCCATTATAAGTACAACCATAAGTATCCGCGCCCAATTTTGATCGTTCGTCTTATTTAAAATTTTTTTATAATTAGTATTTTTGTTGTTATGAGATGATAAAACATAAATAGTACTTTACTCGTGACTTATGTTTTTAAATTTTTTCAAAAAAATTTTAAATAAGACGGATGGTCAAAGTTGAACGCGGAAAAACATGCTGCACTTATAATAGAACGGAGGTAGTACTATGTAGTACCAATGCTGCGATAGTAATTTTTTTTAGCTCCTACGCGATCAAATGATTAGTCCTCCTCGGGATCGAAGTCCCTAACCTTCACATCTGCGTCTTCCCCATACTGGATGCAGTTGTCGATGTGCGACAGCACATACTGAATGCTGGAAAAAGAAATAAGGGACAGTTAGAGAGATGAAAAGAGAAACACACGGTACAAACAGGTATCTCAAGACAGAACATTTACAAACTTGATGTTAAGTTTTTATTTCACAAGAATATTTTGCTTCAGACTTGCGCAAGCTATAAGTTCAACCGTCGACTAATAAAACAAAAGAGTAAAATACACCAGCGATCCTTAAACTTGTCAGGAGGTTTCACTTAGGTCCACGAACTTACAAAGTGCACATCGAGGTCCCTAAACTTGGTTTATTGTATCATCCCGGTCCAAAGCCGCGTTTGACTGTGGTCTTGCCTACGTGTCACGCCACGTGGACAATGACATGGATTTTTTTTATTTTTTTATCCCTTCTTCCTTCTTTTTTCTCTTTCTTCCTTCTTTTTTTCTCGGTGGTGAGAGGCGGCACAAGGAGAAGGGCTGTCGCAGTGGTGAAAAAAAGAAGGAAGAAAGGAGAAAAAAATAAAAAAATTCCATGTCATCGTTCACGTGGCGTGCCATATAGGCAAGACCACGGTCAAACGCGGCTTTGGACCGGAATGAAACAATAAACCAAGTTTAAGGATCTTGATGTACGCTTTGCAAGTTCGTGGACCTAAGTGAAACCTCCCAACAAGTTTAAGGACCGCTGGTGTATTGTACTCAAAACAAAATGTTCACCGATGGGATGAACCACTACATACTACACCGAATGGCTGATCCCCACCTAGAATAAGGTGACTCCGTCTCCGACATAGTAGTGCTTGAAGCCAGGATATATACAGCAGACACTACCATATTTTTTTTTATAGAGTAGGATGGACATGCGTCTTCAAGAGATACAATACATGAAAAGTTGGCATGCATGCTAGTAGCATGTGTAGGGCTCATAGGGTAAAGGCTCCTGATCAGTCAAGTCCAAAAGAGTTTTGCAACAAAATAAAATAAAACCATCCACATAGGACAGAAATTCGAACTGTGAAGGACTGAGATTCTAAAGGAAAATGGCATTACCTGCTCTCTTTTCTTAAGTCAAGTGGGATGAAATTCACCATGCTGTAATCATCAACCTACATGATAGTATTAAGATTAATAATGATGACTGATAACACTACATTAGAGCAAATTATCTTTGAACAAAAGAAAACAAGGCAATGGGAAGATAGAATATGGGGTTACTATAACTTTGTAACAATCAGCTCAGACAGTCAGGCATATATTATCTAATAGTAGTTGATTCAGATGAGTATAAAAGATAAAACAACATGAGTATACCCTTATATTCGAAATGCTCGCACAACAAACAATGTTGCTAAGCCACCTGTCAGTAGCCACAGTGCCACATACACACATGCTGACACGCACACACCAAAAAAAAAACACTACAGATGATGGTGGAGATAATCTCATGAAAGTGTCGGAAAACCCAATAGAAACATCATTAAGGTAAAGGGGAATATGAAAGAATGCACCAAAAATGTTAAAATACCGCCATATTTGATTCACCACAGCTAAAATTGGTGGCATCTCTCTTCCAAATCATCAATCTAGCTAAAGCACAGAAGAGTTGCTCATGGTCCATCGTACCACAAAACGATTGCGTGATAGAACTTGAAATACCAAAAATGTTTAATCAATTTATAAGTTTATTTTATTGTTGAAAAAAAGCAAGTATCTCATCAAAATGGCATGTTTTTTATTGCCCCTTTTTTATACTTAGAATGGGCTACAGTACATTATAGCAAACCTTAATAATGTAGGCAATTTGCTTCAAAGAAATAACGATTTAAAACAAATGCTACATGTCCAGCACTGATGAATTTGTGACATCCTTAAGGCACTCATGACCAGTGTTATTAGATCCAGACTGGACTGGCGGTTTGAATCGAAAAAACCGGACCCAGTGCTTTCCCCAGTCTGGTCCAGGCTATCTGATCATTTCTGCAGCCAAGCCACTATGGACAGCAAAAACCTATCAAACCAGTTGGTTTTTTCGTGACTCGGTGAGAGAACCAAGCCCAGTGAGAACCAACTAAGCAGAATAAATAGGAAAAATAGCATGATCGTTTGGCTTTGAGCACAAGGCCTCCCTACCCTACTGAAAAAAACGCACGTAGTGGCCACCAGGCAATGCTCTTGGCTGCGAACAGCAGTGAAAGCATAGACATTTGAAATACATATGCTGCCTGGATGTATAAAGAAAAACCTACAGTTCAATTTCAACCAGTGACCCAATGACCTGAGACCTGACTGGGTCAGTCACTGGTTCTGATAACATGGCTGGCAGCCACATATTTTGACAATTACAGGCCTTTATTAAGGATTAACAATATAGAGAAGAATTTACACGTTCACGTCATGCGTACCAGTTCAGCTAATGATTTGTTTAGCTTGCCAAAATTGGGTGCCATCTGTCGGTTCAGCTGTGACAAGAGAACCTGCGCCTCTGGATTCAGATACCTAGAAACATCAAGATATTAATACAAAGCAGGATGGTTGAATCTTTAAATAAATGAGAAATGAAATAAACATACTCTTCCACATCTTTTTTGTTGGAGACCAGGTCCATCTTTGAAAGAATGTTGATATGAGGAAGTTCAAGCTGAATCATGGCAGAAAGAGAAGCCATGCAACCACTGATGTATTTTGTCACATCACTAACAAACTTAACCAAGCAAAACAAAACTCAAGTAAGACTTGTGTAGTTGTGTTTGGGCTCAGTATGTTTTCTCAAGGATAAATATATTTGGTTAGTGATCCAAGAGTCCAAACCTGTGAATCAAGAAGGTACACAGCACAAACGTTGAAATTTTTCCGTTTCAAATGTTCAACAAAGTTACGCAGAACTGGGACATGAGTGAAGAGTTCAATCTGGCCTGGAGAAACAATATGTGGTCTCTCATTGTCATGATTTTAGGTGAAGTTAAACAATCTAAAATATCTCAGAATTCCCATGCAAAGACAGGGGAAGGACATAATATCTGCATTGCTAGAGAATAACATGAGCAATAGGTCCTTGTACAAGCTTATCGCACAAGTATAATTCGTTAGATAGAGATATTGATTAATCGTTGGTCTATTAAGGCCATGTATGATAAGAATAGTAGTCAAGCTCTACGTAACCTACAACTACATTTAAAACACACAAGCATGAATAAAGAAAGTTACCTGGGCAATCAAACACAAGATAGTCATCATCCAAATAACCCTCCAGTTGCTCATCCAACCAATCATCCAAATTGTCTTCAAGGTGCCTATGGTTTTCTTAAGGAACAACTGACAGCATAAAATCCTATTAAATAATATTACCATAAATGTCCTCTCAGAGACATGATATAATACCAAGGGTTTTATATTGGATCCTAGTACACATATAACTCTACAGAACGTTCAAACAAATGAAGATTCAGCATGAATTGTAGGCTGCAAGCCTGCAAGTAATGTGAATGGATGAACTAAACATGACTAATCAAGTTTGCAGTGTTTTAACTAACAAAGTACAGAGAATTAAAAGGTGGCGGCTGTGCAAATGTCTCCTGACAGATGGATTAGCAAATTGAACATATGAAAGCATGTCATAGTTTCTAAAGTATCATATGCATATAGCAACACTACTTACTCTTGGAACATCTATATAAAACTATTTCTAATGAATGGCAAAATAGAGAGAGAAGTTAAATTATAGAATTAATAGGCATGAGCAGAACATCCCACCAACATTCATCAGCATATCAATACAGATCTGATGATTGCATGGCCATAGAGATATAATCCAGTTCTGATTTCGGGTTTAATATATATCAGGTGAGCTGTCTCATCCTACCGTTGATAGATCAAAACAAAAACGCATGGCCATAGCTGAGAGGAAAGTATAGCACTCCAGTTATAATGGCCACGCAAATAATGCCCTTGAGACCAATATGTACTAAATATCAAGAGCCCCAAGCTAGGGTGTGTTTAGTTCACACCAAAATTGGAAGTTTGGTTGAAATTGGAACGATGTGACAGTAAAGTTGGAAGTTTGTGTGTGTAGGAAAGTTTTGATGCGATGGAAAAGTTGGAAGTTTGAAGAAAAACTTTGGATCTAAACTCGGCCCTAGTTGCAGAGCAATTGCGGAAACATTGTGCTAAAAGAAAAGTTTCTACCCACAATGGCCTGATGTTGCCCCTCCAACCCACTTACTTTTGAAACACAACAACAGCACATTGCAAATAATTTACCAGAAGGGTCAGTTAATAACTTAAGTAGCCTGGAAAGAAAAGGGAAATAAAATTAAAAGACTCAATGTTAAAACAGGATACTCCATGCAATAGATAAGCCCGCCATTTGGTCCCATCCCAAGTTCCTCCATGACATCATCCAATGATATGAGCTCCCTAATATCTACAAAAAATTTAACAGAAGCCAAGTATAAGCGAGCCGATCAATATTTACACAAGCACGAGAAGATCCTTACCCGTAGAAACAGGGTAGCTGAAGTGCTCTGCAGCAGGATCGAGATTGACCATATGAATTGTCCTACCCACAGTCTCACAATGCTGATACAAACTGGAGCAATAGGTCGACTGCACAGCATAAACAATAACAGATTAGGAAAAAAAATGCAATTGGCAGCATCTCGTTTTAGCAACTCCTAAGCCCGCAAACTTGCAAAATTATGTGATAAAACAGTATCATTAGTTCATTACACAAAAAGCTATTACTCCCAATTTGACCAGAGGGAGTAGGCATCCCATGAACTACTATTAAACTAACCAAACGTCCAAACCCCAGTGAAATAAGTAATCAGCTCAAATACAATCGATAGGAATCATGTCCCCACTAAAACAGCATGGAAGCAATCCAATCAAAACTTGGATGAGTTCAAACGCAGTAGCGGAAGCACTGGGAAAACCCTAACTGAAAGGGGCCAACGACCCGAATCCTAACCATCGCCCGGATTAAACTACCAATCCCACATCACATCAACCTCTCCAAAACCCCCCAAAACTGATAGAACAAAACGAAGCGGGCGGGGTAGTCGGAGACCCACTCACCTTGCCGCTCCCGGCGGGGCCGATGACGAGCTGCGCGTACCCCATGGCGGCGGCGGAGCGACCGAGAAGAACTAGGGTTTTAGAGAGGGGAGAAGCGGGGGGAGGTAGTTTGGCTGGAGGAGGAGGAGTTCCCCGGAGCGCGCGGCGGCGGGTCAGAAGGCGGAGGAGATGGCGGCGGCGAGGTAGGCGGCGCACCAGACGACGGCGGCGAGCAGGGCCCCGATTAGCGTGGCCAGCGGCATTTTTTCTTCTTTTTTTTTTGGGTTCTTAAGGCGGTTTTGTGATGAAGCGTAGAGAAGTTGCACGATAGCGATGTTGGGCCGGCCCACCGTGGCTGAGCGGCCTAACTGAGGCCCAACTTTGGCCCAAGAACCGAAACAAACTGGGCCTAATTTCAAGCTGCTCGTCATTGCCGCCTTGCAGAGTTGCATTTCCTTTGCTCTGCTCTGCTCTCGAATGACATGGTTATAATTGGTTAATTAAGCCTTTTGGTCTGATGAAAATGTTTATGCCAAAGCTCGGGGGTTATACTTTAATGAGACCATAACAATATGCACGTTGCGTCGGTCTTCCTTATCAGATACTATGCACGTGCACTGGTTATTGACTTGTTCGCTCCAGTTTAAGAACAAAAGCACTGAGATCAGATCAGAATCTTGTCTCTAAAGATGTGCTGCCCTGTAAATGGCATATCTATGCTTGATCAAGTTCATATATATGTATGTATTATCTTACACACCAAAGTCACAAACTAGTTATCACTACCCTTGCGTAGAAGAGTTCGAAAACAAACTGAATCGAAGTAAAGAACGAATCAAACTGAAACAAACTAAAGGATCATCAAACACTAGCAAAGCGTTTTCGTTATGGAAGGCCCTCGCGCTGTTTGGAATTAATTCGTCAGGAGATCGAGCAGGCGGCGAACCCAGCAAGCCGGCGCCGGGGGGGTCAGCGCGGCGACGGCGGCGCGCAGGTGATGTGGACGTTGTTGGAGTGGCACGACGCGCCCGCGCCGTCGGTGGCGGCGTCCACCAGAAGCCGCCGCGCCGAGTGCCTCGGCACCTGCGCCGCGTCGTCCCCCATCCCTGTAGCCGCCGGCGAGGGCGGCGACGGCGGCGCCGCGGCGTCCGCGTCGCGGGCAGCGCCAGCGGCGATGCTCCCCGTATCCACCACCACCAGCTCCGCCGACTCCGTGGGTGATGACCCCACCGGAGAAGCCGCCGCCGCCGCCGACGATGACGATGACGAGGGCCGCCCCTGCATCACCTCGCGAGACGGCATCGCGCCGCCGGAGCTCTGGACGAGGAGAGAGGAAGTGAGCGCGAAGAAACAGAGCGACGCGTTGGTGCACCGTACCATTTGCACGGTCAGGGGCAAGGCCTAGATCAGGCGACCGGCTCTACGACGGCGGCGGCGACGGCGACGGCACTGAATCACACAAACTCGAGGCTCCGATTATTCTTTTAGAGGATTTAATTAGCTCAGCTCACGATCGATCTGTGAACGATAGCGATATAAGCTCGAACACATGCTGTCACGACCAAAACATTCAGCCCGTATTTATAGAGCGAGGGTGCGTTTGTTTGAGCGTAAAACGAGACAGATTATTAGCGTATAACATGTTAAGTATTAATTATTATATGTTAAAAAATAGATTTGTTTTTTTACAAAAATACTTATATAGAGAATTTATTTTGCACAACACACATCATTTAATAACATTTTAGGATACATATGCCATTGAAAAATGAGGAAATTGCTATTTTTGGAGTTGTTCAAAAGAACTCACTCGCAGAAAAGAAAAGAAGGAAAGAAAATATCGGGCCAAACAGCGAAGCAGCTGAGCAATGGCCACGAAGAAAGCCGCCATTTTCACCGAAGGTTAGAACGGATGCGACTCACACGCGAAAACAGTCAAACAGAGGGTGTGTTTAGTTCATATTAAATTTGAAGGTTTTATTGAAATTAGAATGATGTAATGGAAAAGTTGAAAGTTTATGTGTGTAGAAAATTTTTGATGTGATAGAAAAATTTAAATTTTAAAGAAAAAATTTGTATCTAAACACGGTCAGACAGGAGAAAGAGCGTATCACCCACGGGTGCTAGTGCTAGCTGCCAGCCAGATCACACTATCACAAGTTCACAACTACCCGCGAATCAGTTGCAGCTTCAGTCAACACACTGTGTTAGTCGGGGGGAGAACCTTGGATTGCCACGGGAAGAGAAGAAAACTTCAGGCCTCTTTTACCACGCGGAGATTTGCCCACGAATTCAACAGTAATTGAACCGCGAATCTTACCATATTCTTATGAAATTTCCGCGTTCTAATCAACTTCTAAATTAAAAGAGCCAACTCTAATGAATCAGTTTTTTTTTCTTTTTTCACTTATTCGTGTCTAGTGAGAGAGTCGATCAGCTAATTCAGACAATCTTTCCCTTGCTTCCTAGAAATTACACATGTTAGCTAGCTTTGTTGTTTCTCGCCGGGAAATGTTAGTTTGCTGTTGACTATAGCTAGCAACTAGCATGAAAAGAAAAAGAGGTAATATTGTACTCACTTAATTGGTCGATCAATGTGGTGTTGATTCTCTCTTTTATCTGCCTAACATTATCATTTTGTATCTAAGTTGGGTTAGTTTTTGTTTGTATATGGGCATCTCATGGGCATACGGCCATATGAATGCATCATGCATGGTTTCTCTTCATGGTAGTAGGTGAACTCAGATACGATCCGCGTTTGACTTTATTGGCTCCCAAGTCCTAACGTATGCCCTTTTTCCTTGGAAAAAAAAAACAAATTCAACAAGGTCAAAGTCAAACTCGCGCAGGTTTTTTTTTTTTTACCAAACTCTCGCGCAGGTGACAGTGTGTCAGTGCCGTTTACTAATACATTTAATTCTCCATGAGCAGTTGACAAGAGACGCCTGAGCTAGAGTCTTGTCAGGAAACGGACAAGCGTTGGTGAGAGTTTGGTTTACTAGCTAGTAGTAGAAGCGTATAATGCATTTGAAAAATTCAGAGAATTAACTCTGTGATGTTGTTTGATTATGAAATTAAGGTGATCTAAATTGTAATTTGTAAGAGATCAACGAAGTACAGTTGCGTAGGATTAGAGAGGGGATGCATGCATCGCGTAGTGCACGTCATATACGACAAATTAGAGGGGTTTGCAAAAGCATTGACGGTGCCAGTAATCATCAGAGACGACGAATTCTATAAATATTAAAATAGCAGGTACCAAATTTCATACGACCACTTGGACACGCATGCAAGAATGCAACGTGCAATATGCATTGACTACTAACTATATATAGTTTAACTCATGCATGTATATACAAGAATTTGCTCGTGGCTGAGTGTCTTGACTCTTGAGTTCTTATGTTAGAAAAAAAAAATAGCAGCTGTACTTTTGGTTTAGTGTTATTACTTACTAGTATTGTTTAGAGAAAGAGATGTTAGCTCGTATGAAGATGCGCACATGCAATAAGATGCATGGATGGACTATAGTACTGTTCTTAGCACATCAGAAGAACAGTCTCTTTAACTCTCAGCGTGGTATCTTTGTGATCATATCTGCACACGTACGGCAGCAAAAAAAAAAGGTAATCAACTTTTAAAATAGAAGTTAAAAGGCATAATGTGGTATACTTGTGTTGGTTAGTGAAGTTAAAAGTCGATTTGGGGATTATTTTTTTCCCTTGCGTTCTCTTCTCTTTTTTCCTTGATGCTGCTCCTTTTACCCTGGCAGGCATGCAAACAATTTGTTTCTGGATAGCTGGGTGTCCCTGCTGAAACAAGCGTGAGCAGCATTTGGCAGGAGGTGAATAGAAATACAGAAGAGCAGTCTGAACTCTGAAATATAACGAAATGATATGGTTCATCTTTGGAAGGCAAGCAATTTGCCCACAACCAACGACCCTGCAGAAACTCTCCACAAGACCGCAACAAGAGGAAGAACAGTAGGCAACACAAAATGACGGATCGATCTATCCTCCCAATCCCCTCTCTGCAGCCTGAACTTCCAATCTTTTTTTTGAAGAAAAAAAAAAGGCTGCACTTCCTCTCAATTCTCAAAATGCAGATTCATCAGAGGTTGAAAGCTACAAGTACTGGCGCTGTTCATCAAGTAGCAATACATTACAGCAATTACAAGTTCCAAAGTATAATGGGTTTGTTCACTTCGTTGTCACTTTTAACCCTATCAAAATTTAACAATATCAAATTCAAGAACAAAAACATTGCGATCAGATGTCGTCTCCAAACTTTTGCTGACATATCTATATACTTGACCAAGTTCACATTAGTAGATACTCCCTCCATCCCATAATATAGCAACTAGGACAGGATGAGACGCTTTATAGTACAACGAATCCAGACATGCCTCTTGTCTAGATTCATTATACTGTGAAATCTCTTATCCGATCCTAATTTGTTATATTATGAGATGGAGGGAGTATTACCTTACATCAAAGATACAAAACTAATTATAACAACCCTTTGCGTAGAAGAGTCCGTAAAAACAAACTGAATCAAGAAAATAATAAATCAAACTGAAGTGAACTGTTGGGCAAAGTGGCAAACGCTAAAATGCTTAATACTCTCTCCATCCCTAAATATTTGACGCCGTTGATTTTTTTAAACATGTTTGACCGTTCGTCTTTTTAAAAAAGTTTAAGTAATTAGTATTAATTATTTTCTTATCATTTGATTCATTGTTAAATATACTACTACTACTACTTAAGTTTTTAATAAAACGAACAATCAAATATATTTAAAAAATTCAACGGCTAAATATTTAGGGACGGACAGACTATTATACTTTTTAGCAAGCATCAGGAGAGCAGGCGGCGAAAATCCAGCCGGTGACGCGGTCAGCGCGGCGACGGCGGCGCGCAGGTGATGTGGACGTTGTTGGAGTGGCACGACGCCCCCGCGCCGTCGTCCGTGGCGGCGTCCTCCCCTGCCGCCACCACCAGAAACCGCCGCGCCGAGTGCCTCGTCTCCCCCAATATAGCCGCCGGCGTCGTCGCCGGCGGCGCCGCGGCATCCGCCTCACGGCCAGCGGCGATCCCCGCGTCCACCAGCTCCTCCGTCGTTGGTGATGATCCAACGGGAGACGCCGCCGCCGCCGCCGCCGGCCGTCTCTGCATCAATTCTTCCCCTTGGGATGGCCTTGCGCCGCCGGAGCTCTGGACGAGGAGAGAGGAAGTGAGCGCGAAGAAACATAGCGACGCGTGGGTGCACCGTACCATTTGCACGGTCAAGGTCAGGGCCTCCTAGCTAGGCAGGTGAGGTGACGAGACGAGACGACGGCGACTGCACTGAATGACTCGAACTGATCAAACTCACAGCGATCTGGAAACGACAGCGATGTGAGATTGTGAGCTCGAAACACATGCTGTCATGATCAAAACATGCAGGCCGCGTATTTATAGAGAGAGAAGCTCCCGAAAGGTACGTACGTTCCCTGGCAATGCCAAGGAAGAGCTTCGCCATTTTCACCGAAAAGGTGAGAACGAATGACTCCGGGGGTATGATCCAGTGGCGTAAAGTTTTGGTGTGTCACATCGGGTATTATATAGAATGTCGCATGGGATGTTCGGGCACTAATAAAAAAACTAACTACAGAATCTGTCAGTAAACTGCGAGACGAATTTATTAAGACTAATTAATCCGTCATTAGCAAATGTTTACTATAGCACCAAATTATCAAATCATGAAGAAATTAGGCTTAAAAGATTCGTCTCGTAAATTAGTCGTAATCTGTGCAATTAGTTATTTTTTTAGCTTATACTCCCTCCTTCCCTAAATGTTTAACGCCATTGACTTTTTTAAACATATTTGACCGTTTGTCTTATTCAAAAACTTTTGTGAAATGTGTAAAACTATATGTATACATAAAAGTATATTTAACAATAAATCAAATGATAGGAAAAGAATTAATAATTACTTAATTTGTTTGAATAGGACGAACAGTTAAATATTTTTTTAAAAAATCAACGGCGTCAAATATTTTAGGATGGAGGGAGTATTTAATACTTAATTCAGATGTTCAAACGTTCAATGTGACAGGGTGAAAAATTTTAAGGTGTGAAAAATTTTAAGGTGTGATCTAAACAACGTCTCCATTGGCAACCGAGGCACGCGCCAGGACAAGAGATCAATCACCAGTTCACCACGACGCCACAGGTACGTGCCAGCTTCCAAACACTAGCTACCGCATCGACGCTGCGGCTGACCATTAGACTACTATGCCACCGAAGAGAAGAAAAACTTTTGGTGCCAAAGGCCTCCTTCAGAACAAGGAAATTCACCTCTCGAGTTCAATAATGGTAATTGAGCTCCCCTACCATACTCTCCTCATGAAATTCCCGCGTTCTGTTCTAACCGACTTAATTACAGAGGAGCTCTAACAAGTCAGTTTTTCACTAATTTGATCGTGTTAAGGGAGTCAGAAATTCAGACAATCTTTCCCTTTATTCCTACTTGAAATTACACACGTCTAGCTGTTTGTTGTGACTGCTCCCTCCGTTTTTTTTTTCATATTATAAGTCGTTTTAACCTTTTTCCTGAATTAAACATTTTAAGTTTTATCAAGTTTATAGAAAAATTTAGCAGCATCAATAACAAAAGGACACGAATGTTGTGATTGCTCCCTCCGTATTTTCAAATTATAAGTCGTTTTAACCTTTTTCCTTAATTAAACATTTTAAGTTTTATCAAGTTTATAGAGAAATTTAGCAGCATTAATAACAAAAGGACACGAATAATAGGGAAGGACCTAATATCAAATAATTAGAAGATGTGAGATTTCGAACACAGGTCGTCTAGCCCACCACCTGGTGGAGCTAGCCGAAAAACCTCTAGGCGTTTCTCAGCATCAATAACACAGTAAATTAGTTTCATTTAAACTAGCAATGCTATTTTTTATAAACATGATTAAACTTGAAAAAAACTAACTAGAAAAAATGATTTATAATATGAAACGAAGGGGTAGTACTACCTAGCATGCATGTAAAAGAAAATGAAGGCAAACGTACATGTGCTCCACTTGATCGATAAATGTCATGTTGATCCTCTTTTAATTTATCTCTGCCTAAAATATATTCATCCAAGTTAAGTTGGGTTTGTTTTGGACTTTTGGCTGTATGCATGCATCCACGCATGCTTTCCCACCAGTCAACCGCACTAGCGGTTCTTCGTAGTAGGGGATTGACTATTGACTCCCAACCTGTTTAGTACTACCTCCGTCCTATATTACTTGTCTTTTTAAGTTTTTGTTTGTCAATGTTTGATTATTCGTTTTATTTAAAAAATTTTAGAATTATTATTTATTTTGTTTGTCAATTGCTTTATTATCAAAAGTACTTTATATATGACTTATCTTTTTTTATATTTGCACTAATTTTTTAAATAAAATGAATAGTCAAACTTTACAAATAAAAAGTTAAAAACTTCGTCTATCATAGTACGGAGGTAGTATGATTTTCTGCAGCCATGCATGAACCCAAATGCAAGAAGACAAATTCGGCGATTCGCGAAGGCGTGGCAGTGTGTCAGTGCCGTTAATTAACTACTCGTACATTTCTCCACGAGCGCTTGGTTGTCGTCTTTGTCAGGAAATGGACAAAGGTTACAAGCTTAGGCCCTGTTTAGATGGGACTAAAACTTTTAAATCCCTATCACATCGGATGTTTAAAAATTAATTATAAATATTAAACGTAGACTATTAATAAAACCCATCCATAATCTTGGACTAATTTGAGAGACGAATCTAATGAGCCTAATTAATCCATGATTAGCCTATGTGATGCTACAGTAAACATTCTCTAATTATAGATTAATTAGGCTTAAAAAATTTGTCTCGTGAATTAGCTTTTATTTATGTAATTAGTTTTGTAAGTAGTCTATATTTAATACTCTAAATTAGTGTCTAAAGACAGGGACTTAAGTTAAGTCCCTGGATGTAAACACCACCTTACTCCCGTCCTATAAAAAAAGTGATTTCCATGTCCATAATTTAAAAAAATTATGAAAAAAATTAAAAAGACAAGTCACGCATAAAATATTAATCATGTTTTATCATCTAACAACCATGAAAATACAAATTATAAAAAAATTTCATATAAGACAGACAGTCAAAGTTGGACACGTAAAATCATGGTTTGCCTTTTTTTTTTGGGACGGAGGGAGTATGCATGAGAGAATATGTGGCTGTTCAGTTTACTAGAAGCCACAATACATTTTTTTTATAAAAAAAACTGTAATAAGTTGTTGTTGATTATGAAATGTGATAAATGATACTCCCTTCTTATTTTAATGTATGATGCTGTTGACTTTTTGACAAACGTTTGACCTATCGTCTAATTCAAAAAAAATATGTAATTATCATTTATTTTATTGTGACTTGATTTATTATCAAATGTTCTTTAAGCATGATATAAATATTTTTATATTCGTATAAAAATTTTGAATAAGGCGAATGATCAAACGTTGGTTAAAAAGTTAACGGCGTCATACATTAAAATATGGAGGAAGTAGTAATTAAGAGATCATTGCGTGGGATTAGAGGGGGAAGGTATGCATAATTTAAGGGCTTGGCATAGCATTGTCGGCGCAGTAATCTGAGACGAATTCTGGAGATGTTGAAATACCAGGAGCCAAATTTCATATGACCACTTGCAAAGTTGCATGTGCAGTGCAGAACCAGAGCACTTGAACACGTATGCAACATGCATTGGCTATTAATTGTATAATTTAACTCTTGGATATATAACAATTTGCTCCTGACAGAGTTCTTATGTTAGACAAAGATAGCAACTGTGAGTATGTGAATTGTTTGGAGAAAGAGATGTTAGCTATGAAGATGCACATGCATATGGATGGACTGTAGTATATCCTTGTAATAATATATGACCCATATCTGCACACCGAAGCAAAAAAGGTAGTCAACTTTTAAAAGAGAAATTAAGCCGCATCATTTAGTATACTTGGGTTATTTGACTTGCCAAAGTCGGTGAAGCGTCTCGATCACCAGTTGGAATCTCAGAATCTCTTACTCCAAATTTGTGATAACAGCTCAAACTGAAAATACATCATTTCATTTTCTAAGCATTTCGTAGCACATAGTTTTATTGTTTGTATATTGATTGCATTTGCAAACTCATGAGCATATCCTTTTTCATGTTTAAATTGCTCTAGAACTCCTAAACACGGAAACTCGACCATCTAATAACTATAAATTAATTGCAAGTGAGCGTAACTCAACTGTTTGGGTTTCCCTCCGGTTCAAGTTCTAAAAGTGTCACCGGTACTCGTATTTACGGCTTTTTTTAGGTGAGATGTATCAGTTGATAGCGAGATATTTGTGGTAACTTCATCAATATTAAGACATGCTAGCCTAATTTTTTCAAAAGTACTTATAAAGATAGGGTGCATGTTCATAGGGGTGAGTGTACGTGTATTGTGAGCGTCTGCTAGGTAGCTAGTAGCAGCCAAAACCGGGGGCCACAAACGTAAAAATACAGGACCGTCCTATAATATTCAGGCCAGGCCAAGGTCACACACTCACACATCTGCGACGTGGGCTCAAAGGCCGAAGCGACGGTGTGGCGGAACGGCCCATCCCAGCTCAAGAACCGAACCAGACTGGGCCCAATTTTCCCACCACATCTGTGACGTGGGCTCGCTCAAAGCCCGAAGCGACCGGCCTCCTCTTCTACCTCTCTAGCCTTCTTCTTCCTCCTCGGCCTCTCCCAACTCTGTGCGGCTTGTGCCCTGTTCTGTTCCGCGTCCCTTGCTCTGAAATTATCAATTCAAAAGTTCAGGAATTCATGTAGACCAGCTACTCTTCTTAAGTTAAAAATTATTAATATGCGCGTTACATTTTCTTTATCAGTTGACGCACGTGCACTCGCTGTTGGCCTCCAGTTCAAGCACAAAAAATAAAAAGCACTGAGATCACACAAGTTGTCGATCTCTGAACTGTAAATGACCCATCTATAGTTGATCAGGTTCAAATTTTCCCAAGAAACTCAAGCACATATATTATTTACATGCACAAATGGTACATCATACATCTGGTGGAAGTGGAACTCTGACTTCTGAAGTCTCTGTTTTCAGAACTTCAGAATTCAGATAGGTGTATTACAGAAAAATACGAACTAATTATTACAGCCTAAAGTGTTCGACTGGACAAAAATAAGAACAAATCAAATTAAGATATATTATATGTACAGAAGTCCTCCCCTCCCCCGTTTGAACCTTAGGCATGATTTTTGCAGAAAGTGCAAAAATAACGCGTGTTCAAACGGCGGCCGGAGAGGTAAACTTTGTCAGGGAGAGGAATCGGAGGCGAAATCCAGCGCGGTCAGTTCTGCAATGGCGGCGAACAGGTGATGTGCACGTTGTTGGAATGGCAAGAAGGACCAGTGCCGTCCGTGGCGGAGGAGGACGCCGCCGCCGCCGCAGCCGCCGCCAGAGCGCGACGCGCCGCCCGCGCCATCACCAGCGCGACGCCGACGCTCCTCCCCCGCCGCGGAAGAAGCTGCACGTCGTCATCACCGCCGCGTCTACGCCGATCGTCGCCCACGGCGCCAGCCGGTGTCGTCACCGTCATCACCGGCGCCGCGACGACATCCGCGACACGGCCTGCTGCGCCAGCGGCGATGATCCGTGGATCCACCAACTGCTTCTCCGCGGACGATGATCCCGCCGCCGCCGCAAACCATCCCTGAAGCTCGCGTGGAGACGGGCGTGCGCCATGCGAGCTATGGACAAGGAGAGACATGAGCAAGAAGAAACAGAGCGACGCGGGCGACGACGACCACCTTATCGTCTGCATGGCCAGGGGCGCGCCGCGCGCGTAGGTGAGGTCGCCTCTACACGAAGATGGCGATGGCGACGCGTTGAATTGAAGTGGTTGGAGATTCAGATACCCCCTCGAGGCTACGATTCGTTGGATAATCAACTTGGAGTTTAGGACTAATTTAGCTCAGATTACTGGCTGTGTCAAGCTTAGAATGAATGACACCGATCGATGGCGATGGGGTACGGTATATATAGAGGTCACCGGGGTATAGGACGCGTACTATGTTTGTTGCTTCTTGTTCCCAACCTCTCTCACTCGTATTCCGCGCGTACGTTTTTCAAACTACTAAACGGTATACTTTTTGTAAAAAGCTTCTATACGAAAGTTGTTTAAAAAATCATAATGATCAATTTTTGAAAAAAAATAGCTAATACTTAATTAATCACTAATAGACAGCTCTATTTTTTGTGCGGAGGAGTTTTGTTCCCAACCACCCAAAACAAACACAGCCTGGTATATACCTTCTAGTTTAGTTAGTGTGAGATTTACTAGATAAATTGAAATAGTATAATAGTTTTTTTTAATATTACTACAAGCCAAAATTCTGATGGGTGCCAAAGTTAATGAGTTGAGAGATAAAAATCCGAAGAAACTACACGTCTCACGTGAGTTTTGATACAAACATCTAAGATATGATGAGAGCCATGTCACACTAATTAGTATATTGAACTATTAATGTATGCATGGGAAAAGGTAGATATAATAATACTATAGTTTTTTGGTGATGTGGAGGATAAATACCGTCTTGCAATGGGACTGGTCTAAGACCAATTTGTAATTAAAAAAAAGCTATTAATCGTGAGAAATAGCGTGGTAAGGGGACGGAAAATATACCTTGCGATCGAAGAATTGAACCGCGTAAATAAAGTTGAAGCGACGAAACGCTAGCGGCCATCTGCACTGCCCATGTAACTTCGATCAAGTCGGTGCATGCATGCTACTGTGCTTTTAATTAACTTGCTGCGTAGGAGGAGAAGAGGAATCTTTGCTTCTCTTCAACCGGATCTTTTCGTCGGTCAGCAGAATCAAAGTTCTCAGAGAGAGAGAGAGAGAGAGAGAGAGAGAGAATCTGTTTTGTTTCATGAACTGTGGTTGGATGTCTGGTCGTTTGTGGTGTGCAATGTGGCAATACATACAGCAATAGTAGCTCTCGATCGGTGGTAATCGATCTCTTTCGTCTCTGCCGAGCATCGTCAAAGATTTGGTTGGAGTATATCGATGAACCTTCTGCAAGGTTAATTTGCGAAAAGTTGGAGTTGGGAGTTTGGAACGGTGTGTATGCAATGTACAGGTAGTTTCTGATCACTATTCCATTGGCATGTAAGAGAGTCGAAGTGAGATTTCGTTTGACTCCCCCTGGACGTGGGGCATTAATTTCCTGGCATGGAACCCAGTTGAATACTGGAGTACTCCCTCCTTAAAAAAAAAGACAAATTTTGAATTTTCGTGTCCAACATTTGATTGTCTATCTTATATAAATTTTTTTTACAATTAGTATTTTCATTATTGTTATATGATAAAGCATGATTAATACTTTATGCGTGACTTGTCTTTTTAATTTTTTTCATAATTTTTCAAATAAGACGGACGGTCAAATATTGGATACGGAAATTCAGGGTTTGTCTTTTTTTTTTGACAGAGGGAGTACATAACAAGTGAAATTGGAAGGTGATAGTAGTTCAGTTTTGCAAGTCTCAAATATGGAGAACTAAGGTCTGATTGAAGAGTTTCTAGTAACTGTCGTTTTTCTTAGAATCTCCAGCTATCAAAAACTCCCTAAAATGGTCTAGATTTTTACATAGATTCTTGGAATATATATAGAACGTGACTCTCCGTCTGGCGCCCGATGGGAGCGGATTAAAATCGGGCGCTGACGTCAGCGGACGTCAGCGCCCGATTTACGTGCAAAATTATATTAAACCGATTTTTCTCTTAAATTACTTATCCAAATAATGATCCGATTGCACTATTAAATTCGTTGCAATTAAATCTTCAAAACAAGACCACACATGGATATATTCCGATGAAAAAAAATTTTAGCTTATTATTGAATTATTTTTTAAATATTGCACGATGTTCCACCAGATATATCGGAATTGTTTCACTAAGTAGATCGAAAATGTTTTACTCATTTAAATCGGGTGTTGTTTCACCTTATATAAAAGCAATGTTTCAGCAAATAGCGAAAAAATATTTCAGTTCACTGCAACATTAGATCTATACATAGTGAAACATTATGAGTACACTAGGTGAAACATTTTTCGGTCGAACAAAAAATAAACCAAATTCCCTTAATAGGGGGTTTCCAAAATGTGTGGGTTTTTTTTATTGCAATGGAATATTTCGTTCGCTGCAACATTAAATCTATATATAGTGAAACATTGTGAGTACACTAGGTGAAACTTTTTTTGTGGAACAAAAAATAAACCAAATTCACTTAATAGAGAGTTTCCAAAATATGTAGGTTTTTTGTTGCAACGGCGCGTTCCATAATGTCAAAATCCACTGCAACATTTGATCCGTACATAGTGAAACATCGCGAGTACACTAGCTGAAACATCGTAAAACTACTGGTTGAAACATCAAAAGAGATCCTATGTGTCGACGTTTGATGTCGCGATTCCGGTATTTGCATAGTATGGGGATCGTTGGTACTAGGATATATGCGAGATTGAGGTAAAAGAGATAGAGACGAGGATTTTTATATAGGTTCGGGCCCCTGAATTGTCAGGTAATAACCCTACATCCTATTGGCCGAAGCCGGTCGTTGCTCTTATTCATTATAATCACACCAGTACAATATTTGGGGTAGCTTATCTAACTGTTATTGACATGGCGGTCTGAAGTTCTGACTCATAGTCGACAACATGGTAGTCTTCCTCCTCGAATCTGTGCTCGGCGAGATCAGAGACATCGCTATATCTCTCCTGATAGTATCCGTAGGCACCGTAGGGGACTAGCTATGCCTATCTCTGAAGTCGATATCCGGCGTCTTGTCTTGGCGTATGTTGGCTTGCATGTTGATCTTGTGTCTTATCTATTGTTTCGTGTCCCGTCTCCTCCTAGGGGGCCTTCTATTTATACCCATAGGTGTCCCCTTGTCCAAATAGAACAGGGAGACCAATATGGATACAATCCGAGTAGTCCTTGTTGTTTCCATGTAGAACTCTGTTTATCCTTCCTTTTGCGGAACTCCTCCTATATCCGAAGGTTGTTTCCGTATAAGACATGTTATGTGGTGGGTTCTGCCGAGATTTAGTCAACTACTATTAGGTATGTGGTATCCATAACCCTAACACTATGCAACATTCAAAAAATATCAATAAAAATGTTAAAACATTTTTTTGTCGAAACATAATCATGTGTGGTCTTATTGTAAAGATTTAATTGCAACGAATACAACGGTGTGATCGGATCATAAATTGGATAATTAGTTTATGAGAAAAATCGTTTCAAAATATATTTGAAGGAAGAGCGGCTGAGGCGCGGGCGCCCGAGCGCCCGATTTTTTCTTCTGACGTCGGGCGCCTGGCGCGCAGCATTATCTACATATATAGTTGTAAAATCTAGAAAATAAATTAGAAGTCGAAGCTGAAAAATACAACTTTTTTCCATACTCACCTAGCTGCATCTTAGAATAACTCCCCCAAACAAAATGTAAGATGACCACGCCAACAAAAAGGGTTGAGCTGATATGGCCGGCCTGAAAATTACTCCCTCCATCCACAATTATAGAGGATTATGGTCCCTGCGTTTGTCTAAAATTATAGAGGATTTTGGTTATCCGAGAGGATTAGTACAACAACCATTATAGCAGTCCCAACCCATAGTATCTATAAGCAGTGTCTATGGTGCCATGTCAATAAGACATCACAATAGAAACTACACTCTACAACCCATAATTTCTTAACGTGGGCCATTAATAAATACATCATATTTCTTCTCTACCAATCATATTTATTCTTCATCTATTATGAAGACACTATTCTCTCCCAATGCAAAACTTGATAGTGTCTAGTGCATAGGTTATTGTATTGAAGCTGTGTCTTGCATGAAACTCAGTTTCTTTCTCTCTTCACTCTCTCTCTCTCTTAATTAATATAGTGCCACATAAGCTAAAAGTCCTACATAGCAATATAGTTAATGCCATAGATAACATTCTATATGGAGGTTGGGACTGCCATTAGTAGTCCAACTCCGATCCATTCCTATATGAAAAGACATACAAATAAAATCATAAATCATGTGTACTACTAGTATTAATCTCAGTCTCCACCGTGTAGAAATAAAATAAAATATTCTAAGTCCCCACCGTCCCCAATCCCCATATGTCCTTAGATGCATTTTTCCCCTCTTTCTTAATCAGTGCTAATTTGGGAATAATCCCTTATAATCCTGAACGGAGCGAGTAGTTCTTTTGGGGCCAAAGAAGGGAGCAAGCCAAAACTTGGCGATTAAGCATGACACAAATAGAGGATCTTATTGAACATTAAAAAAAAAGAGGATTTTTGGGCGCTCCAGTTTTCAGGCCCAAAGAACAAGGGAAAAAAGGCCTAATACATTAATACTCCCTCTGTACTCATAATAAAAATCGTTTAGGATAATGTTTAAGTCAAACCTTGGAAATATAAATCATGAATAACTCTCAAATTGTTGAGTTTGAAAATGTAAAAATTATATGTATAGATTTATCTTGAAAAATATTTTCATAAAAGTATACATATATCACTTTTCAATAAATATTTTTATAGAAATAAGAAGTAAAAGTTATGTTTTGTAGACCGTGTCGCTGTCCTAAACGACTTTCTTTACGAGTATGGAGGGAGTACTCATATACATTCGACAAATGATGAAAACACTAGATGTTTGATTATGGGATCTGATGATTCATGATTGATTATATAAAAGAGATCTTCGAAATAAGCAGGAATTCATGTCGCGTGTCATACATGACAAATTCAAGCTCAGTAACCTGGCCTGAGACGGATGACCTCAAGATGTTGAAAACTTGAAATACTAGAGAAAATGCATATGCATGCTTGCATTAACTGTTGACTATGGTAGTTTACTCTTGTGTAGCAACTTTTTTTTCGTTTTTGGAAGGATTACGTAATGGCTGACTTCCTAGTGCTCCTATATTGTTATTAGAAGAGCTAGAAGCTATGCTTAATTATTATATTTACAATAGTTTAGTGTTAACAGAACGAGAAAACAATCAGAGATCTTTCGGCTAGCTCCATAAGACGATGGGCTAACTGATCTTGATTTGAAGTTTTATCCCTTCTAATTATTTAATATTAGGTTATTATCTAATTAATATTCGCATATGAGTGTTAATTCTGCATCCCCTGACCAAACCCTCCCACATTAGGATTACTTGTTAATGGTTGATCAAACTTGATCGATTTCCCCTCTGAAACAAGAAGTTCTGGACCGGGAGGTATAAGATCAATCACTTGGCGTCCATCCGATGCATCGACTATGGATATTTCATATCCCCTTTTCTTTACGCAATATTTTTCTTACTACACCTGTTGACGTTGCATTATAGACCGTATTGTTACTCTTGCTACCATCAGGATAGTGTCTCCTTCCTCGGTTTCCCCCCACATATATGAGATATTTTAAGAAATGAACGTCTTTCTTTATAGCAGGGTCGGGGGAAAGAATGGAAAAGACGATTTCACTATATTTCTTACCGGGAACAGGGCCTATCACAAAAATATTTTTTTATTGGGACGATAACTCTAAAAAGAGAGATAACGGAATAGTATACTCGTGTTGTTTAGCCAAAAGGAAGGAGATGGCAGCAAATTCCGTGCCCTTAATTTCACGACTCCTTTCGCTTCGCCATCGTCCGCCGTATGACAAGGACAGCGCGTGGCGCAGTATACGACAACGGTCAAATCTCCCGGCGCCTCCAGCGGGTAGGCACACGGTTGCACATGCATCGTCGCGTGACGCGTGGCGCGCACACGATCGAGAGGCAGAGCGCACGGGGTTATTACTTATTAGTATCGGATTTTAGGTAATACTTCATCTGTTTCAAAACATAATTACTTTTTACATTGGACTAATAATTTAACATTACAACGGATTTTACATTGGACTAAAAAAATACCCATACATTACAACGGATGAAGTCTATTTTAATCTTATTATTGTTATATGGTTTAGTTAAGATAAAATTTACTGTCGGAATTCGCTTAGATATATTTTTTTTTAGAAAATCGTGAGCTGCACTTAGGAGTCGGATCGTCTCAAGTTAGTATACGAGTTTTTTTAAACAAAATTCTTATATGATTACTTCTGTATTATCAAAAGTGAACAATCTTAGAAACCGACTCAAATATGGATATGTATTTTCAAAAACAAACGAACTTAAAAACCGACTCAAACACGGATCAAACACGGATGACGTATCAAAATACCGGTAAAAGTATCTTCATTTTTTATAATATAGTAGAGATAGATATTTACTTAGAAAACATCTGCAAGATTTTTGTCCCCAAATCTTTATTTCTGTTGAGGTGCTAGCTACACAATTTTTTTAAAAAGGTTATATATTAATAAAATCAATTTAAGATATGAACCCCAATATTCTAAGACCATTACATGAGGCCACATATGCCACTGCTTATTGTAAATGATGTAAGGAAATGCTCTCCTAGAACAAAATTAAAGATGCGCAAGCACAGTACATCTACTATTAATTTGTGAGTTTAGTGTTACAGTATTATAGTATATCACATATCATAGCAAAGAAAGAACGGCGGAGTCCAAAGCCCGTATAATAGCCGCGCTCTTTCGCAGTACGTACGTACTCGATCGGCCGCGTACAGAAAGGAGATCAAGCGCGTCTGCATGCTCAAGGCCGCCGCGTACGTTGCGTACGTGTGGTTTGACCTCGCGCGACGCACGCAGGAGATCGAAGAAGGCATTGCGGTGCGTGAGGCAGGCGTCCATGTGAGAGAGTTGCCAAACGGCTCGACCGACCGGTGGTCCTGTGCGCAAATCTGATATACTTTGGCCAACCGGCTACTTTCGGTCACAACTCGCGCATGTATATACTCCGTCTCATTAGATCAGGTGACGCATCCACGGACGAAATCACGCATGATATAGGCGTGCGTTGTGTTTGTGTTTGTATTGTGTTTAAAGAAAAAATAAATAAATGAGCCGTGCCATATATAAAACGATCATATATCATCACAAGTCATATGTATACTACTTCTGTTTCAAGTTATAAGACTTTCTAGCATTGTCTATATTTCTATATATGTTAATAAATCTAGACATATATGTGTGCCCAGATTTATTAACATCTATATAAATGTGGACAATACTATAAAGTCTTATAATCTGAAATGGAGGAAGTACCTTATTTTTAGGAAATTTACAAGATATTTAAACTGTGGATCAATCGGAAGATATTTTTTTTCTCAATATATGTAATATACAAACACAATATATAATGTAAATAGGATAAAAATGGATATATGATGTGTCCCATCTGGTACAAGGTTGCTATATTTTGGGACTGAAGGAGTAATTTTACTCTCTCCCCCGGCAGTTCAATCTGGGCGGCAAGGAGGCTCGTAGTTGGAGCCGCACGACGGCTTAGACTTGGACGCCTCCCCGTTAACCCCGCGCAGCAACACGCGGCGCGCCACCGGGCGGCGGCGCAACACGGAGCCCGCACCGGCATTGCCCGGCGCAGAGGCGCCGTTGGCGGCGGCGGCTGAACCATGCAGCAGCGGGCGCGCCGCCGCGCCATCGCCGATCAGCCGCCTGGCGTGGTCTCCACCGCCGGCCGGGTGGAACGGCGGCGCTGCGCCGAGACCACGCCGGAGGAGCGTGGCGGCGAGGAGGACGGCGAGCAGCAACGACGCCTTGCAGTTGCAGGCAGAGAGCCCCATTTTCTATCGAGCCAAGTGTGTTGGTTGTTCTAAGCTCTAGGAGATCAGGAAATGGAGGGTCTCGACCTTGAGCTGATGTCTATTGTTAGCTGGCTTTCACCGAGTGCATGTACATACAGTACACTGGAACCTTTTATAGACGTAAATCCATGCATTGCCAATATCACGGCAAGTCAGGTCATACAGGGGGTGAAACTACCGAAAGTAGTTGTAAATAATTTTGAAGTACACATCTACGCAATTTCACAGCAAACATACAGGAATAGTGGATTTCAAAATTCGGATTCCGTCGAATTTTATGAGGAACAGAATTCAGGAATAGTGTACTCGTGCGCTGCTGACGCATCACGTATTCACGTCAACATGGTAAGATTTCTTAATATGTAGTTATGTACTTCCTCCGTTTCACGATGTAAGTCATTTTAGTATTTTCCACATTCATATTGATGTTAATAAATCTATATACATACATATATATATATATATATATATATATATATATATATACATATATATATATATATATATATATAGATTCATTAACATCAATATAAATGTGACAAATGCTAGAATAACTTACATTGTGAAACGGAGGGAGTTACTTACTTCGTGCCACAGAAAGGTTTCTGGTGCCGAAGAAACTGAGATCTCAAAAGCACAAAGGGAACACATGGGAAGTGAGGCAGAAGATGCTGACGCAGTTCCCGCCAACTTTGACCTTGTCTAACGAAATGCACCGTTTCCCTTTGCCTCAGGGCCCTTAAAAGTCACAAGCGAAAAAAAAAAACTGGGGATCAGTACATGGAAATTCCAACAAACTTCTTAGATGGCAAACCAAAGTGATATACCTAGATGGCCACATGAAACCAGGCAATGACAACAAAATGGCTAGAATCAACAAAATCTAAAGCCCAAATTGCTCAGAGCATGCATACCTTATCATCAGATCAAGTGCCTACCTTTTATGACCACTTCTGAATATTTTTACCCAATGCGCGTACTGTACAAGGTACATTTCTAAATGGGTAAATGATCAAGCAGAAACTGCTTGGAAGTGGTAATGATACTTCTAGCAGAGGCTGAAGGGATCTGCTGAGGAATATGCATTTCAAACCAGCAAAGAAACTGCACAAATGGACAATTAGGGGTGTAAGTAAGGGGAGAGGAGAGAATAAGATGGGCAATGCATTGGTACCTCAGTAGTATCTTCTGAGAAGCTCAGTTCCAGGTACATGTAATGGCGGGGTCCCTGCTCACACTTAAACATTCATCCCCTCAAATATTTTCTTGATTGTTTATCTATATAAACTTGTTAGAACATGGCATGGAGAATTAATACAAAACTGTTGAATTAATGATGGTTCACACGCCTTTGGTTATGGCTTCTGAAAGTGTTAGATCGAATTGTTTACACAATTGCGTACAACAATTACTGATGAACCATAAATGGTTTGTTTTTACATAAGTTGACAATCACTAAGCCAAAGATAATTGTCTTTCAGCACATCTAGGTACTATTCCCTCTGTCCCAATAAAAAAATGATTTCTGGCTATGTATGAGGTTTCTACAAAATTACAAACGAACTGTAATGAACCAACCAGTATATAGAAGTTAGGGAGAATCAGTTTATTTTATGGCCCCCAAAGAGTGTGCACTGTAGTTTACAATCGGTTCTCTGCACTAGGAATATCTGAGTGTGCTGGACTCCAACTTGATTCGAATCTAACATCATCAGATCTCTGGTTTTTCTATAAAATTGAAACAAAAAACAATTAGACGAATTGAAGAATTGATCATTATCCATTTCAACAGATAAAACTACAGATAGAATAAAAATGCTAGTAGAGAGCAAGTAATTAAAAACACAGTAGGATGTTTAAGATGATCAGGAACTCTTACAGCCAGGTGTTTTGATATTAGACTTGGTGGTGGAGGTGGAAGTTCTTCAATCTTCATGTCCTTGCCAGACATTGAAATGTTTTGCGGAGTTGGAAAGCTACAGACAGAGTAAATGTATCAGCAAGTATGCAGATAATAGACTTAGGGAGTTTCTTAATACGTAGTAGGTCGCTAGTCCCCCGCATGGATGAGGTTGTTTTTTAGTTGTGAGTTTTTTCATGTAAAGGCTAAGGCATGTTGGTGGTTTGGGTGAGGGTGGGCGCTGTTCCCTTCCCCGTTCCTGTTTTTCTCCCCCTTCTTACTGAAATGATATGCAACTCTCTCGCTTATTTTCAAGGGAAAAAGGTATCCAGATTAACCAACGAGCATGACATCCATGAATATACATCTAAAAGGGTTCGTAGGCCATACATGTCCAGGTAATCTTCGTAGGTAAATTCAATGGCACAACTTGCTTAACGGAAATGCCTCGTATTTTCGCACACTCTACGCACATCCATAAAAAACGCCATGCCAAATGTATTATAAAATTATCCATGGCAATATTGAGCAGGATATCATATTACAAGTTACACACAGGAATGCAGTTGTATAAGAAAGTTTTTAAATTCCCTTTGGTTACTTTTCAAACAACACTAGATTGGCAAAAACAAAAGCTTTAGCTCGTCTTAACCCAGCCATCTCAATAGTTTTTCATGGATGTAAGAAAAAGAATTACAAAGAGGTGATGAGCAAGTTGAATCTTATGAACCCCATTTTACAAAAGAAACACCTGATGAACGAAATTGGGACTTCATAGAATGCTCCGAATCCTACATTCTAAATTGTGTGAAATTCTGCATATATTGCTGCATAGCACTCCAGATAAATGTTTCCATTCACCATGATTAAGGTTATGCATCTGACTCAAATGTGCCTTAATATGACTATACTTGAGTACTTGACTACCATTAGACTATTGGCAGGTAGTTAATAAAGGAACATAACCTAGATAGTATCATAATTCATAAGATTAGAACACCAAAGTTATGCCTTCAGGACAAGAATGCAAATTATTCATGCATATTTGGAGTTCTGGACAAATTTTGAAATACTATTAGTTCCATATATCTCGATCTATAGTATGCTCCAAAATTATACCAAATAATCAAAGCAGATACCTGGTTAGTTTGGTGGATCACTGGATCATGTAAAAAACAATCAAAATATGATCTAATTCCTTGTGCCCTATATAGTCTTGGAGAGAATCAGAATATCAACAGTTTTTTGTACCCAGTGAGCATTAATGTTGTGCCCAGTCATTTTACTAATAATATACCAAAAACTGTATCTAAAACCATGGAAAGTATATGCAGAATTTCAACCAATGTGTAGAATAGTCGGAGGAGTAATTTCTTTTGGATATTTATCTCTTTCAAATGGGAGCATGGATAACAGAGTCATATGGAGTAAATTGAAAGAAAAGTCACCCTACCTAATCATATGAATCTAAAGGAGAAAAAATAAATGTTCTGGGTGTTTGATGTACACGAGAGATGCTACTTATTAAGAACGAATCAGAGATATAGTGACTATGAATTGATCCATGCATGAGTCAAAGATCTTACTTGGATTTATCCATAAGACTCCCTAAATATGTGTCATCTTTAGCTTCAGCAGGTTTATTTTTAACCTGAGGGATAAGGCACCAATATCAGCATCTGAATAAACTAAAGAGCAAAATGAAACATAGCATATGCATCCATCTTTCAGCTCCCCCCTTTTTTGTTATGGGATGGTGGTTCCTGTCTATCAACTAAGGCAGCCGTGTTATCACAGTAGATCACGGTTGTCTCATATGCCTTGAACAAAATGAAAGATATTATCGATGAATAGAAGTCTCCCAGACTAGCTCCGCAGTACGAGCCCCGCCCTACGCGCTCTACGTCTGGAGGATCTGCGAATTCCCCCCTCGGGCAAAATAAGAACAGCACCCACATTCAACCCGTGATAACTTCTTCGGATTTGCGTGAACTAGCAGACGGGCACGGACACACTTTCCCTAAGAACAACTCTTGGCTTTTCTTCACTTCAGCACTTCCCCTCGCAGTGTTCTAGCTCATTTCTCTGGAGAGAACTATCCCTTGTGGTCCAAAAGGCACATTTGCACCTAATCAACTGAAGCAGATGCAAAGCCTACACTGGCTTAGCTCTGCAGATGTTTTCAGGACGAAGACAGTGATACGATACCACTCGCCCCGGGTTCCATCGATCCCGTCATCCCTGGATCCAGGGAGAACGTTCAGGAGAGATGTTGGGCTCTAGATATGCGAGTGAGATACCCACCCTCGGTCATGACCTGGGTTGAAGAAGGAATCTATTTTCTTGGAAGCAAAGAAAGAACTCCGGTATTCCGACCTTAGATTTTTGCTCTGTAGGGGGCGAGTGGTATCGTATCACCGTCTTCGTCCTGAAAACACGAAACCCCCGCTTTTGCCAGCATGACAGCAAGCACAGACTGGCATCAAGGAGCAGACCGCTCCCCCGGAAGCTGTGGTCAGTCACCTCCTTTCGGGGTCTGTCTGTCTTACCTACCCTCGAGTCCGATCTCGGGTAGGCGCTTATGGCAAGTCCCATTCCCTAGACCTTATCCGAGGATCACCTCCTCCTGCACAAGCGGTGCAGCATGTGGTTTAATTCGATACAACGGGGGCAGCCCGTGCGCTAATTGGGCTTTGAGCCCTATCCTCGTTTCGAAATAAAGGACCGTAGTGAGGATCGATCCCGGATAAGTGAGTCAGTGTAGGGACAGAGGCAGTCCAACGTCAATCCCCGGGCGCTGAAGGAGCTCCTGAACAGACTCCAAAACGGTCGGGCGCTGCTGCTGGATGGAATGCTTCCGTTCCGGGGCGCCATGATCCTTCTATCAGGAATAATCGAGGGCACTGACTGCGCTTCGCCATGTACAGAAGAGGAAGTCCAAGAACTTCTTCAACGCCCATTTCTTCCTCATCTGCTGCTGCCTTAAGCCGGCTACTGGATCACTCCAGTGCTTTGGGTACTAAGGACCCTCTGCCATCCATTGCAGCAGAGCCGTTTCATGAGCGGGGGGGCTAAGCGCAGTTTGGTCGACCAGATCAAACTATTTCACTTATGATCTGGATGTGCCGGTACCAAGAAGCGTGAAGCTGATAGTCCATCAGATGAGGCCCGCCCGGGGACGCTTTATGCCATCCGCTCAAGAAAGCGTGGCTCTCAAGCTCATTTTGAATCATGCAAAAAAGTTTTCTTAGTTTTTAGTATAGTTATTTAAAGAATAGATAGAAATAAGATTGCGTCCAATAGGATTTGAACCTATACCAAAGGTTTAGAAGACCTCTCCCATTCATAAGAGAGTGGTAGTTGTCACCGGAAGCAGGGCCTTAGCTGGTGATCCGGGCTGTTTCCCTCTCGACATCCCTAAAAAAGACCTAAAGTTAAGGATTTTTCAATGGGTAATGTTGCTCCAATACCTAACCAAAGAGCTACTGCAGTACCGATTAAAAAAACGGTTGTAGCTACTGGGCGACGAAATGGATTTTGGAATTTATTGACATTCTCTAGAAAAGGTGCCTGGAATCTGGAATGAGGGAAAGGTCTCATCTTGTCGATAGCCTAGCTTGGAAGTGCCATAGGAACCTATCTGGAAAATCAGCCCCGGACCACCCCCGCGCTCACACCTCACCCCTCCTTCCTCTTTTATTGAGAATGGAAAAAGACATTAGTGCATATAATATACCACTTAACAATGTTTCCTGTGCATACATATATCCATCCAAATTTGCAACAGAACTTTAGGTGCTAACAAAATCAATTAACTTCTTTCTCATATATTATACAGAATCATTGCACATAAATTAGAAAGCATATTCTTGGTTATACAAACAGCTAAACAAGTGCCACCATGCTTGGCCACTAGTAAAGTAGTATTTAACCAGAATATTTTCTAATAGTAACATAATAACACTAACCTTTAAACGGCCTTCTTTTGGAGTATAGTCACAGTTCTCCTCAGAGAAAAACTGAAAGAGTTCAAGTGTGCCTTCTAGTCCATATTCCTGCTAAATGGTGCATTTATCAGCAAAGTTGAGTATGATATCATAAACTCACACTGGCTCTTGAATCCTAAGGTACATACTCTGTTGAACCCTCCATTTACTGAAATAGTTGCTATGGACGGTCCACCACTATTGTCATCATATTTGTCATGAAACAGCGGTCTGAAGTCCTCTTGGTTTGTACAACTTGAAGGATGCTGCGCTGGTGATACAATTGTCAACGGTTCCTCTGACTGAGACAATGTTTTTATCTTAGCCTAGAAGTAATCAACAAAAGGCAAACAATTCAAGGCATTCAGTCAAAGTTCATGCCAATAATCAACCGGTGCAAATGGTAATACCAGCAATGCGGTCAAACAAAAAGTTATATATACTGAAGGTGAAAACTCAACAGTAACACATTGAAGATAGCAACTTAGCTACCGGAAATACCAAAGATGCATCTTCACTTGCAATACATGAAGCAGCTACCGGAAATACCAATTATGCAGAATCTCAGAATGTGAACTATTGGAGCACCATTGACTACTCATATGCAATAACGTGGTTTCAATCAGTCAGCTTGTAGCTTAACCACAGCAGAATTGACAACCACTGATGCTGCTAAGTTGTAACTAAGGAGTCTCGAAGAGTCAATACGAATCTGGATGACGGTGGGAGGAAATGACAACAGCTGCTTACTTTTGCAGCGCTGATCCGCCGGGAAATGGCCGAGAGCTTCTCCCGCTCCTCCGCCGTCTGCGCAAAACCAAAAGCGAGAGTACCGTCAGAAACCGAGAACGCCCGGAGAGAAGGGAGAGCGGGGGTAGCAAAGCGCGCGTACCCGCGCCGTGACGGCGTCGAAGACCTGGTCGGCGGCAGCCTGCAGGTCGAGCAGGGCGCGGCCGAGCTCGCCGTACCCCGCCGCGTGGGCCTCCCGCCGCCGCCGCCGCCCGCCGTCCTCCGACACCCGCAGCATCTCTCTCTCTCTCTCCTCTCTCCGCCGGTCTCCGACGAGAGAGAGAGGGGAATATCAGCGGTGCGGCGGGCCAAGCCCGCGAGCAGATCCGGCCCAGCCCACGCAAATCCTAGCCCGATAGCCAAACTGGGCCGCACTCCTCTCGCGTGGATACATTCAACGGCCCATCCTCTCGCCGCCGCTACGACATCCCCGGTCGTCGTTTAGCCGTTCGTTCCGCCGGAGTCCACCTCGGCGACCCATCTCGGGGCAGAACGTGGCGGTGGTTTCCGGCGGAGCCAGGGCCCGGCGGCGACCATGGGTGGTTGCCCGGGCTCCGCTAGCTGCATGCTGCCATGTCCTAGATATTATGTTTTCCTAGTTAATTTTTTTCAAAATTATAGAGAAACATAATAGTATTTTGAACACAAAATATACATATTATCAAAATATATTAATAAAACTGAGACTTAATCAAACTTAAAATAGTTTGATAAAAGAATCAAAATAACTTACAATATAAAATAGAGGGAGTATGTGTTTAGAGCAAACTAAGAAAGGAAATGCTCACTTCTAGAGTAATACTTTCTCCGTATTTTAATGTATGACGCCGTTGACTTTTTAACCAACGTTTGATCATTCGTCTTATTCAAATTTTTTATGCAAATACAAAAATACTTATGTCATGCTTAAAGAATATTTAATGATAAATCAAGTCACAGTAAAATAAAGGATAATTACATAAATTTTTTGAATAAAACGAAAGGTAAAACGTTTGTTAAAAGGTAAACGGCGTTATACATTAAAATACGGATAGGGTATGTAGATTTATATAGACTTTTATGCATCTTATTCGTTGTTAGGCTTGTTCAGCTCCCTTTTTTTTTTGTATCCGTCACTTGTTCCTCCGACCGCGCGTGCGGAGTGGTGGTTCGCCGGCTCGACCGGATTCATGCACGTTGCAACGAACTCAACCCAATCATCGCCAATCATTCGATCACGGTGGAATTAGTGATGTGCACTCGCGGGCGGTTGATTGGTTTGTTGAATTCTCGTTGCAAAAACACAGCAGCGACAACGAGGGAAAAAAGGGCTGGAGTACTGCCGTTTTGACTTTTGAGTCCTACCTGGAGTCGAGTCTCTGGAGACTGGACATGTCACATGTGGGGCGCCGTTGGAATGGCACGGCGAGGCTGGAAGCGGCAGCGCCCCGGGGGGGGGGGGGGGGGGGGGTGATGGTGGTACATTTGACCGGCGTCCAGCTGTTAGAGTTTGTGTCGAATATGTGTACGTAGTCGGTTACAATTTAGTACTTGGAGTTGTAATAGGTATTAGAATTAGAAGACGAGTCGGACTCTGTCCTAAGATCTCTCATAAATAGAGAAGCGTGTCTGTTGTAACCGCATGGCGACATAGCATAGCAAGAGGGAGCGGCTGCCGGTGGCGACCAGCCGTGAGTTGTTGTAACTTTGATGCGCTGTATATGCTGGATCGGGGAGGAGTGCCCGTAATCAGTGCCCCGGAGATGTAAGTCTCGGCTGAACTCCGTTACCAAATATCGTGCCTCGGTGTCGTCATCGTGTTTGGATCTCCTATAGCGTTTCTTCCGCGTTTGGTTTCCGATGTGATTTCGGGTCCGGTTTTATAACACCAGCCACAAAAAAAAAAAAGCCGGCCAAAGCAAATGGAGTACAAAGCTGATTATAGTGCTCATTATGATTATCATGGCTAGTACTGAAATGGACATGAGTGAGGGCCTTTCCTTTAAAGCTTTTCTCCTCCAGCAACCAGGAGATCTGGTGGCAGACCTCAGACCTCAGGACAACAACAACCAGGAAGTTTGGCGGTGTGTCAAATCGAACAAACGAGTATACAAATTATACAACCGAAAACAACAACAAAAAAGTTTAGGAAAAAAAGCACAAAAAAAGTTAGGGGAAAAAGAAACAGAGTGAGTTGAGCTAGTGACATCTGAACGGATACCAGCACCCAACAATGGCAGCGCCCCAACCTTCATGATGCAATCGGAACATCGGATCCGACCAGACCTGACTGCCATTTATTACGGGAAAAATACACAGCACAAACCACACATGTGCATTCGAAACCTAAAAGCTAAAACTACATGATTGGATAAAAAATAGAATGTTTAAAATTTATCCACATCATCATGAGTCAGTAAAATTTCTCATACGTAAATCTACGAATAATCTTTATTTGCAGTGACACCTACAAATCTCTAATTTTTAGGTTTTCAAACTGCATGTGTAGTTATTTCGAGTCCACCGGGGACACCGCGTAACGTGCCAACTTTTACTACACCTCGCGCGGTCGGTCACCACCGGCACGACCCCGTCGCGAGACCGAAAAAAAAAAACCACCGTGCCGTGGCCAGCAACCTACCTCCTCGGCTTCTCTCTCTCTCTCTCTCGGTCTCCCACCTCCTCATCCCGCTCGCCCGCTCGCCGACACGGCGCAAATCCAAGAACCCCCCACGCCGTGCGTGGACACCTCGCCTCGCCTCGTCCTCGCCCATCTCTCTCCTTTTGCCCGCATCCGCGGCCTCGCCTCGTAGTCCCCGCCGCATCTCGCCATTCCGCTACGCGCCCAAGCTACTGCTAGTAGTACTATCTGCTCCCCCGTGCGTGGTCGGGTCAGGTGGGTCGGCCGCGAGATCCCGCCATGGAGGTGAGCTCCGGCTCTCGCCTTTTTCTCCCCTGTTCTCTTTTTCTTTTTTTGGTCTCTTCCTTTTGGATATGCTTGCACGGTGGTGTTCGTCGCTGTTGTTTCGAGACGGGGATTTGATGCGCTATTGGTGGTGGTACGCGCGGTTTGGGCTTTTGTTTCTTTGGTCGGTGCTCTCGCCGGAGTTGTTAATCGCCGGCAGCAGGAGAGGGATCGTAGGAGGAGGAGGAGGAGGTGTTTCTGGCGGCGATTCTGGTCGATTTTGGGTCGGGCGGCGGCGGGCGAGTAGAGATGAGCGAATTCCGCCGCGCGTTAATTGATTGATTCCTCCATGGCACGCTACAATGCAAGCTAACGTGAGTATGGTAGATTTCGTGCGCCCTGGATGGTCAGCTCTTTTATAATTTGCTCGTTTGCAAGACTGCCGCATCGGCATTGCTGAGAAATTCTGGATGCGCTGCATATGAGGTGGTCAGTGCGTTGCTGAATTCTGGTGCTTTCGGTGTATTCCGTTGGGGGAAATCTTGTTTCGATGACTATAGGATGAACTTGTTTTTTAATTTTTGGGTCCTTACTTAGTTACTTTCCTCCATCAAAGAACGTGGTTTTGTACCTGTTACTCCATTGGTTATTGCCTTGCTGGTAATTTTGACGGCTCCAGTGGTAAAAAGAGCTGCTAGATCTGAACTTAAGTTTGTTTGCTTGCTTCTAGTTGGCACTGCTTCCTCCATCTTCAAGCTCCAAATCGCTGCATTTCCTAGCAGGTAGAGGTTAATTAAAAAAAAATGTACCTGAGTAGTATGCTCGAACCTTTGTACCATGTTCTTTGTTTTGGGCTCTTCTTTGTCAATTTTAGCATGAAATTAGTTGGAAGGTATTGAATGCTATCCTTGATGTTTGCAATTAATCCGTCCTGGTAACATGACAGCTGCTACTCTTTTATGCATTACCTGGCTGTCCTGTGCAATGATGCAACATCATTGTACATGTTTGAGTCATGAGTTTGCTTCTTTTTTTTTTTTTGAAACAGTAGACGGTAGGAGTTCTATCTATATATTAGAAGAAGAGAGTTGACCCTGTTTATAAGGAAAACATCATGAGTTTGCTTTCAACGTTGTGAATTGACTGTTTACTGCTTCACATTGCTATCCGGTTAAAATGTCCAAACTGGAATGGTTAAGGCTGACCTTACATGTATAGCCTCTTGAGGTCTCATGAGGCACCAGTGCATGGTTATGATCCTAAGCCATGTCAATGGTACTAGAAGAGACAAGCTTTAGCCAAAACTGAAATGGGAGGAAGCAGTTAGAAGAGATTTGAAGGCATGGAATGCATCCAAACTCCAAAGATTTGGCTTTGGAGAGGGGCATGTGAAAATTTATGATCCACATGCGGAACCATGACCTAGAAAATTGTGTTTTCTTTAACTAGTACCATGCACCTATTTTTATCAGTAGTAAAGTCTTTTGTTTCTTGTGGCTCAACTTGGGTTTTATATCTAGCCTACACCAACTTGCTTGGGGCTAAAGTCTTTTGCTGTTAAAGATGAGCTGGGAAACAATTTACTTAATTTAGTTTGCTACAATGAGTTGACTCTATTGTTGAGTGGTACAATCATGCTAGCCCATAATCTCATATTGTACTGCCCTGTGCTGGAGTCCGAATCACACTATTGATCTCATCCCCTCTACTCTTATTTGATTTCCTTTTGCAGGTCAGGACAGTAAAAGTTAGCAACATTTCATTGAATGCTTCAAAAAGGGAGATCACAGAGTTCTTCTCTTTCTCTGGAGATATAGAATATGTTGAGATGCAAAGGTGATTCATCATTGTTTGTCACATTGGCCATGTACGTATGAAGGCTGTAAACGTATTTCTTAAATGTTTGCTTCTGCCTTGACCAGTGAATCTGAAAGGTCACAGCTTGCTTATGTTACATTTAAGGACTCACAAGGAGCAGATACTGCTGTGCTTCTCTCAGTATGTTCAAGTTCTAACAATTCATTTTTAACTATTTTTGTTCCATTGCATTAGGAGTAAGGTTGCCTACTTGGTTCTACTTTCCTCATGCAATTGCTGCACCTTGCATGTTAATATGTCTCACGCCATTTCTATTTATCTTATATATTATTTCTAATATTTTAGTTACCATCTACAGGGGGCAACAATTGTTGACCGTTCTGTCATCATAACTCCAGTTGTGAACTATCAACTGCCTCCTGATGCACGCAAACAATCCGCAGTAAGAATATGTTACATTTTAATGGCTTGCTCTTTATTTCAACTTTAAAGTTACATCAAACGGAAGCAATCACTACTTTTATTTTGGGAAGGATTATGATTACATCGTATCTCAAACAAAAGAGATTTATTATTATTATTATTAACTGTTTTCTACAGACAAGTTATTCTTGCGGCAAGTATTTTGGGGTTAAGACCTGGCCAAAAAAAACTCCTTGTTGACAAGAGTTGAGCAGTGGAATAAGAGAACATAGTGATTTCTTATAAATGCTAGAAGATACTTGGATTATATTGCTGTTACTACCTACATTTGCATTGGTTGTCTATATATGTTATTTTCCACCAGTCAAACCTGTTCGTTTTGACAATTAGCAGTTAAATTTCTTAGCAATCATGTAACATGGGTTTTTAAACTATGTGCCATGGTAAGATCATTCCAAAATTAGTCAGTTTATTTGAATCAGATCTGGATGTCAAGTGGAAATGCATCCATTATGTGTCAAATCAATTATGATGCCATTTTAGATTTTAAAACCATTTTATCTGCATATTGAACTGTTTCCGATCATGGGACACCAAAGTACTTCCTGCTGTACTTGTTGGTACTCCATTTCTATGCATTTGTCTGAATTTCATCATTTGTATGAACAGGGAGAGAAATCTTCCTCTGCTGAATCTGTAGTCAGGAAGGCAGAGGATGTTGTGAGCAGCATGTTGGCAAAGGGCTTTGTCCTCAGCAAGGATGCTCTGAACGTAGCAAGATCTTTTGACGAGCGTCACAACATACTGTCCAATGCTACAGCTACTGTCGCATCTCTAGACCGCCAGTATGGCGTGAGTGAAAAGATCAGTTTGGGCCGTGCAATTGTTGGTAGCAAGGTCAAGGAGGTGGATGATCGTTATCAGGTGTCAGAACTCACAAAGTCCGCTTTAGCGGCTGCGGAGCAGAAAGCCAGCATTGCAAGCTCTGCTATCATGAATAACCAGTATGTCTCAGCTGGTGCTTCCTGGTTAACAAGCGCATTTGGCATGGTAACCAAGGCGGCAGGTGACATGAGCTCCATGACCAAAGATAAGGTAGACAGGGCCGAAGAGGAGAGGAAAGCGATCATGTGGGAAGAGAGGAATGGGCTTGTAAGTGATTATGCCAAGATCCATCTTGATGAACCCTCTTCATGGGAGCCTGCAGTTCTTCCGTTGGAATCTGTGGATGAGCAGAAGCTCCAGGCTGTGTGATCTGCACAATCCAATGGTGGTCGTTTCTCTGCACGTCATTCTTTTGTTCATGTCCAATATAGAAGATTGTTTTTCACCGCTGCACGGTAGCAAAAATATTGAGCTTATTGCCTATAGTATGATGTAAATTTTAGAAATTCCCCATGTGTTTTCTTCCAGCTTTGTTATAGACCACTGAAAGGCTTACTTGTTCAGTGTTAGACATGGAAATGAAAGTTGTTCCAGACTTCCAGGCATACCTCTTGTTATGGTAGAACATGTTTCTGTGAGTTATCTCAGAACTATTTGTGCTCTGATATTCTGAAGCTACATGTGTAAGGCCCAAATCTGGGAAATAATCAAGGTCAAAATGAAATGCAGACAATATTTCCTAATCCTATCTGAACTGGCCAATTTTCTATTAAGCTCGTGTGTTTCAAATGTGTCCAGAATTTCTTCAGAAATTCCCTGTGTTACCAATCAGGCCTTTTTTAGGAGTTTTATCTGTTGACAAACTGCATCTTGTCTAACTAATTATGAAACCCAAACTGCGCCACAGTGGATTAATCGACGTTACAAGCTATATACATCAAGTGAAGAGTATAGTCACATTTATAGATCCTCCAGGGTTATATTCTTTTCTAAGATAATGGAATAGTGTTTAGTTGTTTACACCTCCTGCGTCTGTATTCTGTAATCAAATACTCCCTCCGTATACTCCCTCCGTTTCATCATACTGTAAGTCGTTTTAACCATTTTTTTATAGTCAAACATTTTTAAATTTAATTATAATTATAAAAAAGTTAGCAACATCTACAACACTAAATCAGTTTAATTAAAACTAGTTTCATAGAAATACCATTCGATGGACCTTCAGAAAGCAAAATCTAACCGGTTTACAAGTGGCAGAATCTAATTGGTGCAGGGGTGAAAAATCAGAACATGTGTGCAGATCAAAATACAAAACAAACTGTTGGTGCTAGCCAACAACAACTTCTTTTTAATTGCTACTCGATGAACATTCCATGATGAACATGCATGATTAATTTAATTTACTAAAGCAAACGAAACAGTGTCCTGATAAGGTCATAAACCCAGCAAATCTCGGCCAGATTGGCGTGCTAAATAAAGTTCCTGATCACGGTCGTGCCTGTCGTCCTACGGCGCCTCACATTTCTTCTTCTTCATCATCATCATCTTCTCTTCTCCATGGTTGTGCTAATTAAACTCAAAACGCAGCTCTCCATGCTGACAGTCTGACACTGACCTGCTGACTCAACCTCTCTCTATCATCAGTATATCTATCGTCTTTCTTTTTCCAGTCGTATTATTACCTTTAAGCAATCTCTGTCTTGGGAAATATCTCCTGCATTTATTATGCATTCTATATTGAGCTTTACCTATTGAAATCTACAAGTTACACATCACCTTTCATTATAGATGCAGTGTTTGTTAGTGACGGTGGTTGCAATCTCCAAATGTGTTGGGTTAACAATTGAATCAGATTCTCTGCCAGCTAATTTATCCCTCTGTGTCAAGCAAAGTAGATAGGAGTATCTCTTTACCAGTTTAGCCATACCAGACAGTAGGAAATGATCAGGAATGTTAAGATTTCTTCAGTGGAATAATTTTAGTTAAATTATTATGCACTTGTGAGAGGCTGCGATAAAAAACAACACGCACACATGGAGGGTTGAAGAGACACTATGTACGTTCTGTGTATTATTGCCAGACTTGAGTGGGAATATAATGGATTCTTTTTCAGAATTACGCGAAGTACAACGCAGATACTCACAGCGTATGCGCGCACTCATCCCTATAAATACATGTACGCAAACCCGACCCTTATGAGCATCTTCGAAGACTGCGCCGGTAAATCCTTGAGATTGACAAAGTCAGCACAGACGCCTCGCTGTCACCACAGGCACCTCACTGTCGACGAGTACGTCGCCTACCACTGATACTCACAACGCACGCTCACTTACCCCTATGAACGCACGTACGTCACCAAGACTGCGCCGGTAAATCCTTGAGATTGACAAAGTCAGCACAGGCGCCTCGCTGTCACCACAGGCACCTCACTGTCGACGAGTACGTCGCCTACCACTGATACTCACAACGCACGCGCACTTACCCCAATGAACGCACGTACGTAAACCCTACCCCTATGAGCATCTTCGAAGATTGTGCCGGTAAATCCTTGAGATTGACGAAGTCACCACAGGTCACCACAGGCAAATCCGGTAAATCCTTGAGATTGACGAAGTCACCACAGGCGTCTCGATATCGACGGGTACATCGCTTACCACTGAAAGCACAATACCATTAAATCCTGGAAAATTTGCTCCCATGGGGAGTCGAACCCAGGACCTTAGGTGCTACCGAGGCTCTTGTAACCACTAGGCTAAAGGCCCTTTCGCACAATATAATGGATTTTAATCCCCTGAAAGAGAATATTACCATATTTCTTACGTATCATCTAATAGTTATTCTTTTCTTTAAAAAAAAAGTTATATTAATATATGATATATCATACTACAAACATACAAGTTCAAATTCGATCTCTATAAGTTACTTATAACAAATAAACAAACTAAATTAACTAATATGCATATATTTATAGTTAGATTTATTTTTTCTGTTACAATTTATAGTAGTCGAAGTTGAACTTAAATGTTTATGAAATATATAATGTCAAAATTTTGATATGACTAGGATATATCGTGAAAAAGAAATTGTGTTGTAGTGCACGATGAAAAAACATGTGTAAAAGAGGACTGATGTAACTTTATACTATAAACCAACACATTTACTAAATTTGTTATGTTCCACTATATTTACAGATCAAGGCATTCCATTAAAAACTTCTTCCCTGCACCCACCAAATGCGAGCACACACATAGAAACCTTAACGCCACAGAGACTAGCATTGTTGCCCTTTGGTCCCTCTTCCTCTTTCTAGTAAGCCGCTGGTAGAGAAGGGAGGGGGGGGGGGTGGTCCACCCTTCCAGTAGATCTTTAGGTTTTCTGCAAAATAATTTATTTTGTCTTCTCATGTTATCGTTACGGCGGTGGTGATTGTGGATTTTCTATCGGTGATTTCTTTCATGAGGGTGTGATTGGCTATGGGCTTTGTGTCCATGGTGTTGTTGCATGGCTAGACATGATAATGGTGTTCTATGGAATGACGGTGCTCTAGCGTGCGCTCTCTCTCTCTCTCTCTATGCTTTACGGATGGTCCATTCGACACTGATGAAGGGCTTGTGAGGGTTGTCGTTGCATCGACGGATCGCGACGCAGAAGTAGAGATTTGAATCGAGATTGGGACATTGCTTCGCCGATGTTTTTTTAGCGGTTCTGTGGATCGTTCTTTGAGACGGATGGCTATTACGACCTTCAAAAACCCTTGTGCAATAGGGGTTCGCTCAGATTTTACTTGGTTCTCTGTTTGTCCTCTCTTCTACTGGCGATAGGATCGACAAAATGTGGAATATCCATGGTTGTGATGGATGCGGTGGAGAAAAAGGTTTTGATAAATTTGACTGTAATTTTCGTTTTTTGCATGGTTTTTTGTGCAGGTTCTTGTTTTTATTAATATAAGTAAGGTACATATCAAGGCAAAGCATCACTAGTTAAATTACTCTAGTCAGTACTTCTAGTCAGCTTTCAGTGCCACGACTGCAAGCGATAATATCCTGGACCTGCGTACTGCTCTATGCGTCATGGAGCGTCTCACGGCCTGACACGTGTAAGCTGTAACTAACTAACCAACTGTATTGCTCTACTCCCTCCGTCCCAAAAGTGCAGTTTTGCACTATTCACGTTCAACGTTTGACCGTTCGTCTTATTTGAAAATTTTTTATGATTTGTATTTTTATTGCTATTAGATGATAAAACATGAATAGTACTTTATGTGTGACTAAATATTTTCAATTTTTTCACAAAATTTTCAAATAAGACGGACGGTCAAACGTTGGACATGAATATCCACGGCTGTACTTATTTTGGGACGGAGTTAGTAGTATAACTAACTGGCGCGCGACAAAACCCATGATTCATCGGCACGGACGTTGACAGTGTGCGTGCAGTACTTAAAACTGCGCTACTGATTAGGCTACGATGTGACATCTGCTAGCGACTGAATAATGATAGCAATCGCATACTTCATCGTGGAAGTTTCGATGGAATTTAGCCGTCGATCCGGTGGATTGTTAGTGCCGCTGCTAAATAATCCGTCGAGGTACCATCATAAGCAATAGAAAATTGAAACAAAGCAATCAAAACTAACTTATATGTTAAACTTTCATATCTATATTGTTAGTAGCAGTAATTTAAAAGTCAAGACTAAAAATTGACTATGGTGACAAAATCTAAAATCAAGTTTAGTTTTAAATTTTTGAAATTTAAACGATTTCGGCTAATAAGGCTGTGTTTAGATCTAAAGTTTGGATCTAAACTTCAGTACTTTTCCATCACATCAACCTGTCATACACACGTAACTTTTCAGTCACATCATCTTCAATTTCAACCAAAATTTAAACTTTGCGCTGAACTAAACACAGCCTAAGCCAATAAACAAATGATGAAACTCTACTTTGACTACGACGTGCAATTAGGGTTGGTGGGTAGTACCAGTAGTGAGAGCGATCAGTGTCAGTTTGTTATCTGCAAGACTGACGGCGAGAAGAGCCAAGGGACCGTGAGACGTAACAGGTGACGGCTTTGCTGAAAATGACATCATCGGATCTCGCGGATATACAGCTTGATGATGACTAAGGCTGTGTTTGGAACTCCAAGTTCCCAACCCCTCTCCCTCGTTTTCCACGCGTACGCTTTTTAAACTGCTAAACGGTGTATTTTTTGTAAAAAGTTTCTATACAAAAGTTGCTTAAAAAATTCAAATTAATCCATTTTTTAAAAAGAAATTAGCCGATTCTTAATTAATCACGCGCTAATGGACCGCTCCGTTTTCTGTGCGGAGAGATTGGGTTCCCATCCCTGCTATCCGAACACAGCCTAAGGGTGCGTTCGTTCCTTGAGGGATTGGGTGAGAAAGCCCATCGTATTCCGCGCGCACGCTTCCCAAACTACTAAACGGTGTATTTTTACAAAAAAAAATTCTATTAGAAAGTTGCTTTAAAAAAATCATATTAATCTATTTTTGAAATTTAAAATAGTTAATACTCAATTAATCATGCGCTAATGGCTCACCTCGTTTTATGTATCTTCCCAATCTTCTTCTCCTCAAACTCACCCTAATTAACGCGTCAATGCAACGTCATATGATTCTTGGATATGTAATATGTTCAATGGACTACTGATATCTGAAACCTGATGCGTGTTTTCAGATAAGGATTGCATCTCTGAAGATGGAAGAAATTAAGATAGCATTTTCAGAGAGGCGGCTGGAATTAACCTTCTCTTTTCTTATAAGAGTAAAGCCCATCACCGGTCCCTAAACTTGTACCGTTGTGCCATCCCGGTCCCTAAACTCGCAAATCGACCGTTCAGGTCCTCAAACTTTTTCGACTATGTCATCCCGGTCCCTAAACTTGCAGATCACTCGTTTAGGTTCTCAACCTTGTTCAGTTGTGTCACCCCGGTCTCTAAACTTGGATTTGAATATCATCTGGGTTAAATAGGACAGTATAAAGACTTTATATTTAAAAATAATTCATAACTTTTTCATGTGAACTCTAATGAAGATAAACTTTATATCAAACTTGTAGCCCTCGACGCGATCTATAACTTTGTAGTTGATTTTTTTATTTTAAGTCATTTTTTGTCCCAAAATGTAATTTTAAAATTATAATATCAAAATCTATAAACATGCAACAATATTTTGGGACCCTAAACAGTTTTAATTCAAAAAAATTTCAACTACAAAGTTGTAGGTCGCGTCGAGGGCTACAATTTTGATATAAAGTTTGTCATCATTAGAGTTCACATGAAAAAGTTATGAATTATTTTTTGATATAAAGTGTTTAGACCATCCTGTTTAGGGACCGGGGTGACACAACTGAACAAGTTGAAGAAACTAAACGAGTGATCTACAAGTTTAGGGACCGGGATGACACAATCAAACAAGTTTGAGGACCTGAACAGTCGATTTGCGAGTTTAGGGACCGGGATGACACAGCGGTACAAATTTAGGGGCCAGTGATGGACTTTACTCTTCTTATAATATAGTTCCCCCAAAATGAAATTCAATTGCCAGAGCATGCATGCGTCAAATGGCTGATGACACTGACATATATTCTCTTCGTTTTAAATTAAACCAACATTGAGATTCGTATTATTTAGATGTATTACATTTCCTATACTATTTTAGTTTATTTTAGAATGGATGGAGTACAGAGTACCACATACAAAATGAAATTAAATGCTGCAATCATCTTCAGCAAGTTACAGCAAGTGTTAAATTCGAATTCAAATTTAAATTCGTGAAAAAAGGACATGTACATGACAATACTATATTCTTATATTGTGAGACGGAGAGAATACAATTATATGATTTGTCAGTAACTAGGCTAATCTCAGTGCAAGGCCTGAGGCGGCGGCGCGGCCAATTCACGCTCCGGCCACTAGCCGCCGGAGCGCGAGCTTGGACGCCGCCACGTTCCTCCCGGCGACGAACTGGTGGGTGAGAAGATGCGCGGCGGACGGCCGCTTCGTGTGGTCCTTGTGCAGGCACGCGGCGAGGAACGCCCGGAGCTCCGGCGAGGCCGCGCCGTCGGGCAGCGGCGGGAGCTCGCCGAAGCAGATGGCGCACATGAGCGCCGCCCAGCTCGGCTTCTGGCCGGCGGGGAGCAGCGGGTAGCGCGCCATGAGGAGCTCCAGGACGGTCACGCCCAGGCCCCACACGTCGGCGGCGAAGGGGTCGGCGCCGTCGCCGTGGAGCTCGGAGTCGAACCGCTCGGGGCTCATGTACGCCGCCGTGCCCTCGTACTCGTACGCCGCGCGGTGCTCGCCGCCGCGGCGCGGGGGGACCACCTTGGCGATCCCGAAGTCGGCGATCTTCACCTCGCCGTCCACGCTGACGAGGAGGTTGCCCGGCTTGATGTCGCGGTGGACGACGCGGCGGGCGTGGAGGCACGCCAGCCCGGACAGCGCCTGCGCGGCCACCTCCGCGACCGCCGCCTCCGGGAACGCCCCGGCGCGGGCCGCGACGGAGGCGAGCGACCCGCCGTCCACCAGCTCGAGCAGGAGCGCGACGTCACCGGGGCAGGAGGTGGCAGCCGCCGCCGCCGCCACGACGGAGTGGCAGCGCACCACGTGCGGCGAGGCCGCGCGCCGCATGACGTCCGCCTCGGTGGCGGCGGCCGCGCCGTGGTCGCCGCCTCCGACGCCGCCGTGCAGCACCTTGAGCGCGTACACCGCCGACGTGCGGCGGTGCACGACCTTGTACACGGCGCCGCCGTTCCCGCGCCCGAGAACCGCCACCCTGTCGAAGTCCGACATGCGGAGCTCGCCGGCCCTCGCCGCCGCCGCCGCCGACGTCGAAGCCGGCGCGGCCCGGAAGTTGGCGGCGCCGGCGCAGGAGGGGAGGTCGAGCGAGATGTGCAGCTGCGGGAGCCGCCTCTCCCTAATCGTTAGCGCCATTTCTGCTAATCCTAATTAGCCACTAACCACAGTGGTTAGCACCACACTAAGCTACACAAATCGTTTGTGATGAAATGGATTAGTAGGGAATATTTTGAGGTTGGCTGCCCATATATAGCTAGTTACTCACTCCTAGCTGGTAACTACATCGAACTAATTTTATCATTTGAGCTGATTGTGCCAAGACAGTGACCACTAACTTCACCCATTTTTTTACTAATCCTTTTTATTACCCTTGATACTCATCATGGAAAGTGACATTGTCACATAGAACTTTCTAACCAAGTACAAGTAAACAAAGAGAAGGTTCTCTGTTCCAATAGGGATATCTCCAAACTCCAACTCCAGACACCTTGGGATCTTTAATTTCTCCCATTAGCCAGTGAGAATGTAAGACTAAGACGTTGCAATGTGACCCACAGTTTAATTAACGAGATTGATCTTTCCGCCGTCATCATAGAATAATCGTTAAATGGGGTAATTAGGGAGAAGATCCTTGGATAATGATGAGAGATTACTCGGTGTAATTAATTAGCATTTCTTAAGCAATGTGCTAGAGTTATGTTCTGTATTTCTGTGTATAAAGAGCAGCATGTTGTATCAGAGCTAGTATTAGTCAACAGTACTAATAATCAGTAGTCAAGAAAGCCGCTCAGTTTGCAGCGTGCGCGTCTTGATTTGCTGGTGATGTATTCATGTTTGTGTGGGCGCCGTGTATCACCAGTCATGACCACGGTTTTAATTGAGCGGTAATATAATTTGTTTCAAATTTGCACGATGCAAAACAATTCTTTAACAAAAAAAACACGAGGATTATACAAGTATATAATCTAGCAAATGTATAGAACATATATGTACCACGTACTCCCTTTATTTCAAAATAAATTAACCTAGGATGAAATGTGACATTGTTAAGTACAAAGTCACGTTCTATTTTAATTTGATTTATTTTGGAATGAGGGTACGAGCATAGCCTTAATTATAATACGTGGGCCCATGTTGCAGTCAACAAACAGTAATGTATTAGCGACGGCAGACAGACCCGCACCGTATCATTTGCAATTTTGCGCTAAGTTCGGTAACATGTTAGTTTCATTTATCATTACCATACTAGTAAAACTCTTTATGTTTATCAATACTGAACAGTGTACTTAAAATGTCATTACCAATAATGTACGCCGTATCTATCAAAATATCAAATGTACCATATCATATTATACCAAAGAGAGAATCCATTATATGCCACTGATTTTGTCACACGTCTACGATTTGTCACTAACTTTGTCATGTTCTACAATATGCCATCGACTTTTGCTTAACTTCTACGATTTACCATCACCGTCCGGTTAGCCTCCGTTAGTAGTCTTAGTACTGTACAAATTTGTCGAAATGACCAAAATACCCCTAGGACAAAAACTTCCAAAATTTGGATAAAATAATCGAAATATCAGATTTCAAGTTTTTGGTCAAATTTTGGATGTTTACAATCCTAAGTTTATAATATGATATTTCGATTATTTTATCCAAATTTTGGAAGTTTTTGTCCTAGGGGTATTTTGGTCATTTCAACAAATTTGTATAGGTATAACGGAGGTTAACCAGACGGTGATGGTAAATCGTAGAAGTTAAGTAAAAGTTGATAGCATATTGTAGAACATGACAAAGTCAGTGGCAAATCGTAGATGTATGACAAAGTCAATGGCATATAATGGATTCTCTCTATACGAAACGAACATACAAACCACAGGTCTGATCAGATAATTCATGCTTGGAGGGAATAATCTGTCAAACTACCAGTCACAGTAAAAGTTTTAATTTTAATAATTAATTTTAGAGTTAATTTTGGATTTTTTTCAGTCTATATATAAAATTTTATCTATAAGTTAGTTTTAGATGCTTTCTTCAACTTTTTCCACGTCATCATTAGCTGAAGCTGGAACTATCGGGGTTGGCTCAATAGTTTATTTTTCTCTTTATATTTCTTAGGAGTTTGTATGATCAATAAAATTTTCTACATTAAGGCTGAGTTCGAACATGCATGTATGGAACTCTTTAAAATGGGAGTCATGAAGACAACCTACTACTCCCTCTATATTTTAATGTATGACGCCATTGACTTTTGACTAACATTTGATCATTTGTTTTATTTAAAAGTTTTATACAAATATAAAAATATTTATATCATGCTTAAAGAACATTTAATGATAAATCAAGTCACAATGAAATAAATGATAATTACATATTTTTTAATAAGACGAATGGTCAAATATATTTTAAAAAGTCAACAGCGTCACACATTAAAATACGAAGGAGGGAGTACAAATTCCTACACATTTTCTCTATTTTGCCATCGATTTTTTATACGATGGAAGAATGCTCCTGAATTCTACATTGTGAGATGCCTTCAATCAACACTGTTGATTGATGGCAAGATCAACTTATTTTCCCTTCCATATACACTTGTTAGCTATCCCTAAGCTCGCTCAATTATGTGCAAACTAACTAAAAGTCTTAACTATTCCTATACACTATACTCATGTACTCCGTATATGGTACAAATATACAGCGTACAATTCTACCTACGTTTCCATACACGTGTGCTGCCTCGCTACGACGACGGCGACGAGGCCTCGGCGACCAGCCGCCGGAGCGCGCGCCTCGACGCCGCCACGTCCCTCCCGGCGACGAACGGGTGGGCGAGGAGCTCGCCGACGGACGCCCTCTCGCGGTGGTCCTTGCGCAGGCACGCCGCCACGAACCCCCGGAGCTCCGGCGAGGCCGCGGCGCCGTCGGGCAGCGCGGGCGGCTCGCCGAAGCAGATGGCGCACATGAGCGCCGCCCAGCTCGGCTTCTGCCCGGCGGGGAGCAGCGGGTACCGGCCGGCGAGGAGCTCCAGGACGGTGACGCCGAGGCCCCACACGTCGGCGGCGAACGGGTCGTAGCGCCCGCCGTGCGCCTCCGGGTCGAACCGCTCCGGGCTCATGTACGCGGCGGTGCCGGCGTACGGCGGCGCGCGGTGGTCGCCGGCGCGCGGGGGGAGCACCCTGGCGATGCCGAAGTCGGCGAGCTTCACCTCGCCGTCCGTGCTGGCGAGGAGGTTCGCCGGCTTGACGTCAAGGTGCGCGACGCGGCGGGCGTGGAGGTACGCCAGCCCGGACAGCGCCTGCGCCGCCACCTCCGCCACCGCCGCCTCCGGGAACGCGGCGCCGGCGCGGCGGCGCGCGACGGCGTCGAGCGAGCCGCCGTCCACCAGCTCGAGGAGCAGCGCGACGTCGCCGGAGGCGGAGGCGGAGGCCGGAAGGACGGCGTGGCACCGGACGACGAACGGGGAGGCCGTCCGGCTGAGTATGTCCGCCTCCACGCCGGCGAGCTCGCCGCCGCCGGCGGAGTGCTGCACCTTCAGCGCGTAGAGCGCGCACGTCTCGCGGTGGCGAACCTTGTACACGGTGCCGCCATTCCCGCGGCCGAGCACGGCGACCCTCTCGAAGTCGGCGAGCCGGAACTGGCTGGCTCGGGACGCCGGCGTCGACGACGTCGACGCCGCGGCGACCGGTGGTGGGCATTGTCGCCGGGCGGCCGCCGCCGCATCTTGGAAGGGTACACGCGACGGGACGTGCAGCGAGAGGTTCATCTGGCTAAACCTCTTCTCCCTAATTAGAGCCATAATCCAAAGCGGTTAATGACTAATCGTGATTAGCTAACTGACCTGTGCTTGACACTGGATTAGTATCTGGCTGCTTATTTATACGTGTCAGAGAAGCACACTGGATCGTATGTGTTCCTTTCACAGGTTTGTGATGTGTAATTCCATTTCTTTTCGTTTCCATTTTATTTTTATTTTATTTTTGAAATGGAATGTTCCACCAAGTTTGATCCTGCACCTATGAGGTTTCTGTGTCATTTAGAAGGTTCTCAATAAGAAATATAATTTATTAGTAGTACAATACAATACATTAAAACCGTCTCTTGATTAATTAACAGGCCACTGCCGCCCATCAGAGATTAACAAAACGTTCTTAATCAGGTGACGTGGAGGAACATGACCATTAATAGGATGGGATTACTTGAAAGACAGTTCTTAATCTGGTCATTACAACGGCTGGTTGCCATGTTAACGCGCACGAGTAGATATTTTTTGAGAACTCGCACGAGTAGATAGATCAGGATTGATTCAGTTACGACTTGAAAAAATGATTTATTACCGTGCAACGTGTGCAGTCAGGCGTGTCACTTGTTGGATTATACTTTACTCGTTTTAAGAATGCAGCACGCCATGACGCAACTGTACTGCTTTGATCATTTTATTAAGGCCTAAATACTGTTTAGGCAGCTGTTTGTTATGTGCTGAGAAAGAGAAGGTGACATTGGCGGCCGGTGTCATATCATCAAGAAGAAGGGAAAAAAAGAGACTTCAATAGGGGTAGCAAACTAGCAATCGACACCGGGTAGAATATTTGGAAAACAAAAGGAGATAATCCTTTGACACATCATCAGCTGCCGCTTAAGCAATCGAGGACTTCAATTGACATAAACAGGCATTGGTCCTTGCTCGAGTGTACAAGTCTCACTCCGATTGTCCTCTTGTGGTGACGGCTAGTTGGTACAAGATGGCCTTCGCTGGGTTTAGTTCCGAAATATCTCTTTCAAACTTTCAACTTTTTCATCACATCAAAACTTTTTACACACATAAAATTCCAACTTTTTCATCACATTATTCCAATTTCAACCAAACCTTCAATTGTGGCGTGAAGTACACATAACCCTTGTTGATGGGCGGCATCTTCTCGTTCATTCTCATCCTCTTTAGCCCAAAGGTGTGAATGGAGTTAGATGTGTCAGCTGTCGATTTTTTTTCTTCTCAGCAATGAGGTTTTTGTTATAATTGTTTTTGCTATACCAAATACGAAATGTCGTACTATCTTTTGTGCAGGTTAGAAAAAGAATAGCGTGGGTTAAATATGTACATCCAAAATGGACAGAAGAGAACCAACCACATCAAACTGTGCTGGGTCTCCACTTTGGGGGAGTCCGGCTCCGGCCCATTTCCCCCGTTGACGCCCAAGCATATACTGCCATCCGGGCCCCACCCTACACATCCCGCACCCCACCCCTCTCCCTGCGTTCCGGCCCCACATGCAGTCTCACACCGCACCTTACCTTGACCAAAACCTCGGGGGACACGTAGCAGCGGCCACCACCACACCACACACACTCGAGAGACCCGCCTCACCTCGCTCCGCATCTCCCCTCAATCTTACTCCGTCACTGACACGTGGGCCCGACGAGCCATGGACCCACATGTCAGTGACACAGGAGCGGTGGCACCGAAGGTACGAGAGGATCTCTCTCACAAATCCATCTCCTCCAACCTCGCCGCACCAGCCAAGGGCAGGAGGCTCCCCCCCCCTCTCCCACCTCCCCGCGATCCCATCGCCGCCGCCGCAGCCGTCGCCGCCGCATCCGTCGCCGCCATGGCCTTCTTCGCGAGGGCGATCCGCTACTCCAGCCCGTACCTGCGCTCGCGCGCTCCTCCCCCGCCCGCGGTCGCCGCGTCGTGCCGCTGGATCTCGCCGACGGCGGCGGCGGGGTCGCCGGAGGCGGGCGCGGCGGTGGCGCCCGCGGACCCGGAGACGCCGCCCCCCAGGGAGCCCGTGGGAGGGGCGCGGGTGGAGCTCCCCAGCAACCCGGAGGACGCGCTCGAGGTGTTCGTGGACGGGCACGCCGTGCGGATCCCCAAGGGGTTCACCGTGCTCCAGGCCTGCGAGGTCGCCGGCGTCGACATCCCGCGGTTCTGCTACCACAGCCGTCTCTCCATCGCCGGCAACTGCCGCATGTGCCTCGTCGAGGTCGAGAAGTCGCCCAAGCCCGTCGCCTCCTGCGCCATGCCCGCGCTTCCAGGTGAGCAGTTCGATGCGGACGCGGCGTCGCGCTTCGCGGCCATTACTCTCTGTTGAATTGGGTTTTGAAACGGACAATGTTGGTGTGGTTTGCAAAATGTTAATGCCTTAGTCTCTCGGATCCATCTTTGTGTAGATTTGCCTGTAGTCTATATTGGCTAGTGATAGTTGGACTAATTGAATGATTAGTAGAGTGTGTGCGTTTATCTAGTAGGATTTGCAGGAGTTCTTAACGTTGGAGCGCCTTGTTGTAATAGGGATGAAGATTAAGACAAACACGCCAGTAGCAAAGAAAGCCAGGGAGGGTGTCATGGAGTTCCTGTTGATGAATCATCCGCTGGACTGCCCAATCTGTGATCAGGGTGGGGAGTGTGATCTCCAGGATCAGTCTATGGCATTTGGGGCTGACCGTGGTCGGTTCACTGAGATGAAGCGGTCCGTTGTGGACAAGAATTTGGGCCCATTGGTGAAGACAGTGATGACCCGTTGCATCCAATGTACAAGGTAATGTTTTTTTTTTTGCTTTTCAGTAGATTTGAATGAGTATCCACTTAAAGAGGTTTACTGCTGTTCAGTTTTGTCTATTGTCTGCTCCCTCTGCTTCCTGTGAGTACTATGTTCTTGGACAACAGATTTAGGAGCTGTCTGTACAAACTTGATAAGTTCAAACTTTGAGACCAAACATGTTCCTGATATATTTTCATGCTGTGGTAGCTTATCATCTTATATCAAAACAAAATATTGTCTGGCTGCTTCTTCAAGCTACCCTTGGCCGGTTTGTAACTTTGTATTTCTTGAAAAATGCAGGTGCGTCAGATTTGCTAGTGAGGTTGCTGGTGTTCAAGACCTGGGTATGTTAGGTCGTGGCAGTGGTGAAGAAATTGGAACATATGTGGAGAAACTTATGACAAGTGAACTCTCTGGAAATGTTATTGATATCTGCCCAGTTGGAGCCCTTACATCCAAGCCATTTGCATTTAAAGCTAGGAACTGGGAGCTGAAGGGCACTGAAACTATTGATGTTACTGATGCAGTAGGTTCAAACATTAGAGTTGACAGCAGAGGTCCTGAAGTTATGCGTATCGTTCCACGTCTCAATGAGGTTCGCTTATTGTCCACTTCTGTTGTAAATTTGACTTATTCTATGATTTTTGCTGGTAATGATCTACATTAGGATCATCGGATCATTTGGTTGTGGTCATGTGTTCTAGGGAGTAGGAATAGTACCTATTGTATGCCTATGATTACATTTGCCTTTATTGCATGCATGAGGCAGTGTCATGTTTCCTTTTTGCCGTAAGCCACCTCACTCGGTAAATTTCTCTTTGCTATGTTAGTAGAGTATTTCTGTTTTTCTTTGATTAGTCAAGCCACAGACAAATGAATGGATCATTTTTCGTAATGCACCTTACTGTTTCTTGTCTCAGTCCGGATCCTAGAGCTAAAAGATATGGACATCTTGTAATGTTTCTCATATTGATCAATTCATTCCCAATTTCAGCTGTGTACATAGTAACACTGATGATAAATAAACGTGTTGTACACACTTCTAACTCAGTAAACGTGTTGTACACACTTCTACTCAGTAAACATGTTTAAGGAATTACAGTGTGGTCGTTTGGACATTAGTTGTCCTCATTCTAGCTTGTGGATGTTCAACAGCGTGTTGATGAAACTTTTTCCCTTCGTCTGTTATGTCACATCTGTCTGAAATAAACACTGAGTAAGCTTCCTGTTTTCGTGATACTTGCAGGATATCAATGAGGAATGGATATCTGACAAAACACGGTTTTGTTATGATGGTCTGAAGAGGCAAAGACTAAACGACCCCATGATCCGTGGTACTGATGGCAGGTTTAAGGCAGTGACATGGCGGGATGCTCTCGCAGTTGTTGCTGAGGTTTTGCAACAAGTTAAACCAGAAGAAATCACTGGGGTTGCTGGTAAACTTTCTGATGCAGAGTCCATGATGGCACTGAAAGATTTTGTTAACAAAATGGGTTCGGATAAGGTGCTTTGTGAAGGAAATGGTCCAAGTCCTCCTGCGGATCTACGTTCTAACTACCTAATGAATACTAGCATTGCTGGGCTTGAGAAAGCTGATGTCTTCCTTTTGGTTGGTACACAGGTAAAATCTTGACTATACCTTACCTGTGGCTATTATTTACTGCCAATTTTTCTTGAATTCTTCACTTCTCCAAGAAATGCTGTGTAATTGCATTGCCTCATTTTTAGCATTGTGGCGGCTTATCTCTAGCACTATGCAGTTTCATTTGACAACTTTAGGATATTGCACTACTAGAAAGCATCCTTTTGGAGTCATGATTCCTGCAAGAAGTTCTCTACGGCTCAGCAGCTAGCCTGCAACTTGCCCTTAACTGTGGGTTATTTCCATATTGACATGCTTTTGCAACAGCTATTCTGTATATGGTACTATGCTAATCACTATGGAATTGATGTTTCTTAAAAACTCAGAAGCTGTTTTGCAACCTTCAATCACATGGAAACACCTTGCCTACATTCCATTTTTAACAAGCTTGAAATATATTGTCAGGCCAAAAAAATTGAGACATGCATGCAGCCATTCACATTTTTGGTGTTATATTTTGCTCTCTTGTCCTGTTAATGGTGCCTTTTCTGCACATATTTAATTATCTATTTCATGGAACAGCCAAGAGTTGAAGCTGCTATGGTTAATGCAAGAATCCGGAAGACTGTTAGAGCGACACAAGCTAAGGTTGCTTATATTGGACCTCCAACTGACTTCAACTATGACCATGAGCATCTTGGCACTGGACCACAAACCCTTGTTGAGATTGCAGAGGGTCGGCATCCCTTCTGTTCAACTCTGCAGTCTGCTAAGAATCCTGTCATCATTGCTGGGGCCGGGTTATTTGACCGGGAAGACCAAGATGCCCTTTTCTCAACGATAGAGACTGTAGCCAAAAAATTCAATGTGGTTAGACCAGACTGGAACGGGCTTAATGTTCTATTGCTGCATGCTGCACAAGCTGCAGCGCTTGATCTTGGTCTTGTTGCTAATCCTACAGAGAGCATCAAGTCCACAAAGTTTCTGTATCTGATGGGAGCTGATGATGTAGACTTGGACAAGGTTCCGGATGATGCATTTGTTGTTTACCAGGGACACCATGGTGACAAGGCTGTGTATAGGGCCAATGTTATCCTGCCATCATCAGCATTCAGCGAGAAAGAAGGCACCTATGAGAACACCGAGGGATGCACTCAGTGGACAATCCCAGCTGTTCCTACTGTTGGTGATGCTAGGGATGACTGGAAGATCCTCCGTGCTCTCTCTGAGGTGGCTGGGGCTCAACTTCCTTATGATAGCCTCTCAGGTGTGAGGGACCGGATTAGCATGGTAGCACCAAACCTTGTGCATGTAGATGAGAGGGAGCCGTGCACTATTTCCTCTGAAGTGAAGCCTCCGGTAAAGCAACAAGTGAGCTCTACTCCATTCAAAACTGTTGTGGAGAACTTCTATATGACTGATGCAATCACAAGAGCCTCAAAGATAATGGCCCAATGCAGTGCAACCTTGTTGAAGAAGTGAAATCTACACCTTTCGGAAGCTATTCATCGGCAGAAAAGATTTTAGTTCCTTGTTTTTGCTCCAAATTTCCCCAGTTGTTGCATGCTTGGTTGGAAATTGGAGTATAATTTGGACTGCCCTTAGATTTGAAGAGCAGCAAAACTTGGTCTGTGAATTTTTCTTGTGTATGAGAAGCAGAGCATACTCAATAAGCTTGTTGTCCTTCTGAATCATGCAACAGCCACAGGCAATAATTTTGTTCCTTTTTAGTTCTTGCTCTGTTTGTTGTGAAACCAACTTTTCTGGAAGCAAGCAAAAGTGCAAAACTGCGAACATTTTCTAGTCGAGTAAATTGTTAAAGTGGCGTTCCTGGCCTTGTTGTTTCGTTGATAGGTCGGTGGTTTGCAACATTCCATTTGTTATGTTAAACTTGGTGGTGACCACACAGTTCAGCAAATTTTGCATCTTTGATTTCTTGAATGCTGTTATCCTAAGTGCAAGCAATGTTCCTCACCTGGCCAAACGTGACAACGTACTATACTACCGTTGAATCTAGAATTTGCTGGGAAGCTGAGAACGCACTGTCTCCGCTCTTAAAAAAAAACAATCTAAAACAGTCCCCCCGTCCTTAGAAAAAGCCAACCTAAAATAGGATGCGAAATTTTATTATCTCATACTCCCTCCGTCCTTAAAAATGCTAGGATGCTGATATTTTTTTGACGGAGGGAGTAATACAGTTCTAGAATTTGCTGCGAGGATGGGAACCAATGTTTGCTGTCATCTAGAATCTACATGGCGTTAATGTATCACGGGCTCGGTGTATTTAGGCCCTGTTTAGATCTCATCCTAAAACTTTACACCATGTCACATCGAACGTTTGAACACATATATAAAGTATTAAATATAGGTTAAAAAATAACTAATTATACAGATTGCGACTAATTTGCGAGACGAATCTTTTAAGCCTAATTGCTCCATGATTTAACAATGTGGTGCTACAGTAAACATTTGCTAATGATGGATTAATTAGGCTTAATAAATTCGTCTCGTGATTTACTGACCGATTCTTTAATTAGTTTTTTATTAGTGCCCGAACACCTCTTACAACACCATATATAATATCTAATGTGACACGCTAAAACTTTACGCCCCTGATCTTAAACACCCCCTTATTCTACTGTCCCATGAATCCATGTCTCCCTGACGGCAAGTCGGCAACCCTTAGAAGGTGAGCGAGCTAGCGACCGATTTCCGTTTTTGACGGGGCTCGGTGTGTCAGGCTCGGTGGATTCAGCTTCGGTGACATTGATATGGCAAGTCACCGGATGACATACCGTGCATGTGAGCCATCCAAAACGAATCCAACGTCTGCTTTAGTTGGGCCCGCACGCAGGGCAAAAAATCGCCGTTTTCATCCCCGTAGGCCGTAGCGGAGACGTACTGGCGGGAGACGGCGCCCCCAATTCCTCATCGCGCGCGTCCGCGAGCCAGCGGGGAGAGTCGCCGCCACCGTGACCGGAGAGGTGACATTCCGACGAGCTCACCACGAGTGTGGAGGCGGTCGGGCGGCCGCCGCGTGAGGTTGGGGCCGGGGCCTGCCGTGCCGCCGTGGCCAGAGGCGCATGGAGGCGACCGGCCAGAGGCGCGTGGAGGCGACCTGGAGTCGACGAGGTCCAGCCGCCTCCCGGTGTGGAAGAGGTGCGTGCGCGGCCCTGTGTTTCATCAATTTTGCTGTGTGTTCCCCTTTCGGTTGGGTGCTTTGGCTCTGTTGCTCGATTAGTGCTAGCTGTTGGATTAGCTAGCATATGTTCAGTAGAATTGGCGAGATGTAATTAGCTAGCATATTTTACAGTTGGGGAATGTGGGCTGCACTTGTAGAGCGAACTGAGAAGTAGCAGTAGGAAATAAATACCAGTAGGAAATAAATACATCAGGGTCCTCGCGCAGCCACCGCCCGGTCCCCTCCCTAGTCGCGGCCGCCTGGCGCGGCGGCAGCCTGAGGCGGGCGAGGGGAGGCGAAGCGGCGAGGCGGCCTGCCGCCTCTCCGGCCTGGCGCGGCGACGGCTGCCAACTAGCTCGCGGCGGCGGCTTGACGCGGGCGAGGGGAGGCAAAGCGACGAGGCGGCTGCCCGGTCCCCTTCCCACTCGCGGCGGCGCGGTGGCCTAGCGCCTCTCCGGCCTGGCGCGGGGAGGCGGCGACGAGAGCACGTGAGATTGGGGCGAGACTGGAGGAGACGTCGTCTAGCAGGAAGGGTAGCGCGTGGGGTGAAAACGGAGTCCTGCAGGTGGGCTAGCGCAGCGGACCGTTGGATTAGTTTTCAACGCCTCAGATTGCTCCAATGTCACACCGTGCCATGCCATAGCAAAGTCACCGAATCTGAATCCGCCTTATCCACCAACGAACCCACCCCAACCCACACCGCGCACGCGCACGCGCAATCGCAGCATCACCAGCATGGCGTCCCACGCCCACTGCGCCCCCGCCGCCAACCTCTCGCCGTCCCCGGGCCCGTGCCTCCCGCTGCGCCTGCGCCGTCGCGACCGCGAGCTCCCTCGCCCAGCTCGCGCCGCGCTCCAGCGCCGTCACGCCGTCGGCATTGTGCGGACGAATCGCCGCCGCGGCGCCGTCGCCTGCAGGAGGCGGCGGGTGCGGCACGAGGAGGAGGACGAGGAGGAGTACGGGCACAACGAGGAGATGGCGCGGTTGGAGCGGTACAGCGAGGGCGCGCGCGACCAAGCACTCCTCGTCAAGGCCAGGGTCGACGACGAGGTGGAGGTCGTGCTCGTCTTCAAGGTAGAAGCACTGCACTACCACTGGCAGAGCTGTTCTATCCATCCTAAAATAACCCAATCTAATAAAGCATGCGATATATCATACTACACTGATTTGGATAGTCACATTTCAGCACTATAATTTTGAACAGTATAGATGTGTTATATTATATATTAGATTTGTTTATTTTAAAATGAGGAAGGACAATGATTCTAAGTCTAAATTCAGTTTAGGATGTGTAGGTTTATTTATTTTATTTTAGAATGGAGGAAGGACGGCAATTCGCAATCTAAATACCACAGTTTAGGATGTGTCATGTTCTCTCAGATTTGTTCATTTTAGAAGGAAGAAAGAATGTCCGGGAGGCGATTCGGTGACTGATCTTTCTTTAAATATAGTTTAAGATGTGTCATAATTCTCTTAGATTTGTTTATTTTAGAAGGAAAGAAAGAACGTCCGGAAGGCGATTCGGTGACTGATTTTTTCTTTTGTGTGGGCACAGGGATTCTCGTCGAGGCTGAGCGGGAGAACGGCGGCGGATCCAGCGATGAGCGTGCTGCCGGAGAGGGCGATCATACAGACGGTGGACGTGGTGAGGGGCCCGTTCAATCCCACCAACATCGAGTACCTGGAGAAGGATCTTCCATGGGACGACTTCAAGAGCCGCCTCCATTAGCAAAAAATGTAGCTCTACCAAGAATGCGGATCCTTTCAGTTGGCAACAAGGCATCTAAAATCTCTCATGATATATCAGTGGAGGTGCTAAATCAACAAAGAATATATATATCTGCATTCATATCAGTGTGATCCCGGAGGACCAGCTCATCATCATCAACATCATACAAAAAGGCCAAGATGGCCAAGGAAATATACTTGTCTGACAAGGTAGAAAGGACACTCGCATGAAAGAAAAAAGAAAGAAAGAATAGTGTACGGATCTCCATGTGAATCCAGACGTAAATGGAATTAGAGCATTCTACGGCAATGATCTGTGTGTCGCAGATGTATGTCTATCTCTTCCAGCTGTGACTTCGCTAACCGATCATTTCCACGCGACTGAGTCGATCTCGTTCCGGGCAGATTTGTACAGCTCTAGCCTCTTGACTAAGGAATCCCTCTTCTCCATCAAAGCGGGATCCTCATCCAACATCGCGCTGAGCTGTTTCTTCTGCGTTATGGAAATAAAAAGCAAATGGTGTCCAAGTTAATATAAATGTGCAAATCAATGCGACACAAGGATAAAACAAGAAAATTTTCATTTAGCCACAAATACAGTGTACATATATTTTGAAATGGATGGTTAATATTTTGAAGTAGAGTGCAATTTACTCGATATTAATTATGAGCCAACTTTCTAATCACTATGAAACACGTTATCTTTTTTTAGTTTTGAACTAAGGTAGTATAAAACATACCTCCTTGCTTCCCACATGAGCATAGAAACGGTTAAGCAAGTTTCTTTTTGCCTCCTTCACTTGACAGTGCACCACAGCTTTTGGAATGGTGTTCCTCAATGTCTCACAAACCATGTTAATGTAAGATGATACATTTGACCCTGAATAAAACAATGATGATGTCATGAATATACTTTGTCGATTTAAAAAATTAGTTCGCATAATTGTTGTCATCGAAATTCACATATGGTCATATCTTGACATGTTTGCTAGTGTCAGCACTCAGCAGAACGTGAATGGCACTAGTACCCTATGTTACATCTTAGATTCTGCTTATTAAGTCAGTTTGTTAAGTACTTCGTGTGACCTCTGTGTTGAGGTCTTAGAACAGTTGACTCAATCAATTGCCATTAAAGAAACAAAATAGAATGTTGAATTGTTACCGATTCTTCTTAAATGGTTGTCCTGATATCTGTCATTGGCTGGAGTGTTATTATTAGCCCCCTTATCTGGTTCTGTAGGGAGTTTTCTGAAAAATTCTACAGTTAGGTAGCTGGCCTCCATCTCAACAAGACGAATAACTGTCTTTCGACCATCCTCACGAAATCTTTCCAGGCTTTCATTTGCTGCAGCAGCTATATCTGTCTGAAGTGTTGGGAAACGCTTCAACTCCTGTGGCATCCAAGATAACCAATGTAAACAGTCAATGCAGGAGTGTCATTGAGTGATCAGTAATATCTACTGAGGTTCACTGAGAATTGAAAATCAACACAAACCTCTGTTGCTGCAATCGATCTACGAACAAGTTCCTTCAAGACCAAATGAACCTAGCAGATACGAGAACATAATCAACCAGATGTAGTGAACAAAACAGACGTAGTGCAATATGGCTTGACATATGAAAATGCCCCCAAAAGCACTGGAATCAAATGCCTTCCTTTGTTGAATAAACAAATGGTACATTCCAATTAAATCTATAGTATCCCTCTCTTTCCGCAATTGAGCACTTGATGAACTTAAGCACTCTTATATTCACTACTTTGACAAGAAGCTCGTCATGGTTCTGCAATCTTCTCATATGATGTTTTAGTTGTTCAACACAGGGGGAAAATGTATATATTGGATAAGAAAAGGCTAGTTTATGTAAGTCTATATATCAGTCATTGGAACAGGATCCTACTTGCTTAATAATTAAATTAAAAGTGCCTAAAGAAGATCTATTGATGAGAAGTATACCGCATCAACTGAAGCTTCCGCTGGACCCCTGAAGTAGTGGAGCGAACTATCTATAAGCCTTCTGTACCCTTGCTCAGGGGCAATCAAGTGGGGTTGATAACCATCAGCCTCTGAAATGACTTTCCGAACATTTTGCAATGAAAGATGCTTATCAAATGGAAGCTTTTTCAGTGCTGCTGGTAATTGGTGGTCAAAGACACCATAAATACGATCTCCACCTGGCCGACTAAGAGAACAAAAAATAATTGAGTGTTATTAACATGCCTGTAGATTCTTTGCCATTCATCTATGGGATACTATTTATCAATATATATGGCATAAAAAGCAACAGCACTCAAGAAAAGGGCCTAATAAAATATCTTACCCGCCATCTAGGTGCTCTTTAAAAACTCGGTCAAACGCACGACACATGTCCAATATTGTGTACAGTTGTGCCTGTAGATTATGATAAGTTTATGAGACAGCATGATGTAGACATGGTTTGGGAATAGATAATGTGCTAGGGTGCCATTCAAATGAATGTTGCAGGTTGTGGCACGAACAACATGAACCTGAACACTTGCAGAAAGTTACAACAAGCAAAGTACGGTTTTTCTTACCCCAGCATCACCTCCAATTGGCCTACCAAGGCGATCCAACTCAGCTTCAATTTCATCAATTGTTTTGTTAATCATGGCTATAATACTTGGAATTTTTGCTCTGATCACAGCCTCTAAGTGCTGAATGTGTAAATAGAAGTGTATCAGCAGTCAGCCTTTTCAATCCAGTTATTTTTTGGGGAGAGGGAAAGTACACCACAATAGCAAAATGCCCTGACCTGAGACAGAAGCTTAGCAAGGTACTCTGCACCCATTTTATGTGCCAAGTGACCATAATCTGGGCTACTTTCAAAGTACTCCTTTTCTTTGCGTCTTGCTGCTAGCATGTCGACATTCCTGTTGATATCAGCTTGTGACCGGTTGACAATTCCCACCCAGGGGTGTTGCAAACGATACTGCCTCCCTTCAAGTACCTAGGATTACATGGCGTTGAAAATGAGTGCTGTGTCCATAGCGTACAAGAGTTAAGAAAAAATGACAAGTCACATACATCAACAGCATTGGTACCCTTATCCATCAAATCAAGCTTTGTCAACACTCCAAAGGTTCTGTCACCTAAAAATATTATGAAATAAATTGTCAACAGATAAGAATGGAACAAGACAGATCACTGCAATACTGCTGTATGGCAATAAAATAAAATATGCATAAAATTATTGTCATATGTGAGAAATATTTGAAATGCCACAGTGAAGAAAATATAAAATGTACCTGAAGGATCAACATCCCTAGCAAGCTTGATAGCATCTGATGTTGCTATATCTTGATTAGCTGGAGATATGGCCAGTATGATAGAATTTGGCTGAAGTTTCCAAAAAGAACAAATGTAGGAACAAAAATGAACAGTTTTAATCAGAACATGACCAAGCAGAATTTGCAGCATATAGAAATACATTAAGTTATATTAGCATGACCATAAGACAGGCCAGAGAACAAAAGAATAATGTTTCTAGACTTGACTCGTAGTACCCACTACCCACCCCAGAAAAAAAAACTGTCACCACAAATAAACATTGGACAAGAACAATAGTAAAGCTTAGAATTGATATGGCAGGGTGGACAGTACTCATTAAGTGAATGTAGCACATGGAGCTAAAATAAACATGGCACTAATGGCATGCAACAGACTTCTTTTACCTTATCAACATAAGACCGAACCATGTTTTCAATATCTTGGACAATAGATTCTTGTTGCCCCTCTGTTAATAAAAAGTTCGTGTCACAAACAATCACATAAAAAGAGTACGCATAGAAAACTAGAAGCATCCAAGAAAACATACCTACAGCAACCTTCGTCAATCCAGGAAGATCAATAAGTGTCAGGTTTACAACTGCAAGAAAATGGGTGCAAAATTACATTAGTGAAAAAATTTATGACAAGGACTAGGATCTGCTGAGCACAAAACGTCTCTATATAACAGGTCATATGCTGCAGCACAAGCACAATGTAACTACTTTCAAATTATCATAATATGATTATTTGTTCCTCAGGGTTAAGAAATAGATTTCCAGAATGATTCCTTTTATGTACACCTTTTGAATTGTTTCTATAGTCAATATTTTGATGCTTAATTTTGTTGCATATAAAGCAGGGTCGATTATTAATATCAAACATGAAATTTTGAAGTGCTAATATAAATCTGCAGAGATGCCTCATACAGTTTGGTGTGATTAGTCTGAAAGGACCACAATGGAGGGGTTTAGACCAACATCAGAACTAAGAACAGGTGGAGAGCAGAGCAAATATACATTTTTTTTAAAGGAAACATATGCCAGCTCTCAAGTTTTGAAGAATTATAAGGGATAAATCCTGAAAGGAATCCAAATTTAAAAATGTAAAAGTAATAGTAGAAATTATCAGTCTACATCCTATTGATCCCAAATTTCATCCACAACATACAATTTAAAGTTTACAGGCATTTGGGGGAGCTGAGAGCGAGTCAGCGAAGCAGGTTCTGTTTGAATGAAACATTCATAGTACACATCACATACCAAAAGTTCAAAACAAGCATCAAGACTTACCATGTGGAGAATATATACTCAAATGGATGGGAATATTTGATATAGCTTTCGTTTTTCCAGTAATGCGATCGGTTTCATCAGCAATCTCTTTCCTAACAGCAGCTGCAATTATACAAAGAATTTAAATATTTCAACTGAACATCTCTTGCAATAGCTATGTTAGGACACTAGTAATGAACCGGGAAATAACTTTGCTCAGATACTCACTAGTATCCTACAGTGATTGTGACTTGTGAGATCTACTCCTAAACGTCATTAGTTCCTTAGTTCACACTGCATATAGCAATGTGTGGATGCTAATTGTATATGTTCTTGTTTTTAGGTTGATAGGCAAACTTCAGTGAAGTAAACTATAACCAGGGAAAGCGGTATCATCCTCCTTGCTGATCTCTCGTGGAAAAGTCTACTCGTTGGAATTAAGACAACTTTGAAGTTTGCACAACACTAACTCTAATAAATGAAATTGAATACACAAATCAACCTGCTGGACTGCAAAGCACAAATATGGCAATGATCCCTTACCAAAGTCAGTGAAACGCTTCCGCGGGGCGTGGAGGAACTCGGCGTACTCCTGCCCACCCTCCGTCTTGTGCAGCTGCAGCACAAGAGGCCTCCTCGTCACGATTCCTAATCAAACCGAGAGAATGCGCATTAATCCCTCGCAAACCAAGCCGATCCAGACGAAATGGCGCGCGAAAAAAGAAAAAAAAACGAGCGATCCAGCGTCGGCATTACCGGATCCACGAGGCAGGAAGTCCCTCCCCACTATGCTCTCGAGCACCGACGACTTCCCGGAACTCTGGATGCATCACAAACGCAAACCGAAGGGGGGTGAGCGCCATATCCAGATCTGGCCGCCATGGCTTTGGATCTGAGAGGTAGGTACGCAGGGTGGTGGCGAGCACGCGTACCTGGCCTCCGACGACGGCGACGGAGGGCAGCGCCTCCCAGAGGGAACCCCCCTCGCCGCCGCCCCCGTGGTCGCCGAGGACGGTGCACGCCCGCTGGATCCGGTTCACCAGCCCGATCAGGCTCCCCATCGTCGCCATCTCGGGCAAAGCCCCCAACCGCCTACCCGCCCAACGGCTCTGCGCGACGTCGCTGTAGTCTCCGGCTCACCGGCGGCTCACCGGAGCACGGCGGCGGCGGCGGCGGTGGAGGGTGGGATCTACCGGAGAGTGGAGAAGCGGAGGCGAGAGAAATCGAAGGAAAAATTTTTTTTAGTACCAGCGGATTTTGAAAGCGAGGCCTATGTAAGCTTCGCGAGGAGGGTGGTGGTGATGACGAACGCTGCGTGGACCGGGTGTTGGTGCACCGGGATGTGTGAGCCGGGTCACTGCATGTGGGGCCAGGGTTGCAGAGGAGGACTGCAGGTGGGCCCCAGGGAGTGGGAGAGCAGAGGAGGCGTGGGGGTAGGGGAGGTTTGGGTGGACCGGGTGCATGGGACGGAAGCCGTTGGATTCGCGTTGGGAGGGAGCCGACGGGGGGAGTGGTGGTGGGACCATGATGTCTGGTGCGTGACGCGTGAGCCGCACCTTACCTGGGAGGCTGGAGCGTGCGCTCACGTTGGATGGGGAATCGACGGTCACGGTGAGATCGGCTAACGTTCGGAAACAGCCGAGAGGAGTGGCGAAAGAGAGGAACTACCTCCCTACAAAATATTGGAGCTTTCTTATATCTTACTATTATTAGCTTCGTTCTAAAATATAATATTTTTTAAATTATTTAATTAAAACTAAGATTAAGAAAGAAAACTTTAGTATTATGAATACTAAGATAAGATGAGAAAACATTTGAATGGGTGATAATTAATAGAACAAATACTATTATGAATAGTGCAGCAAACCAATTTCATATCATCTTACCTTATATTATCACAATCTCAAATATAGTTACTTTTGGGTTATGTAGGTGGACAAGCATTTGTCCAAGTATAAAACCAAAAGTTCTCGAGGAATTAGAACTAATGGCCCTTTTATTTGGAGGAAACCATAATAATTTTGGAGGATTTCAACCCTATGGAGAAATTTCCTATGACCTTTGAAACAAAGGATTGAATCATATCATATCCTTTAAAATTTCTATAGAATGAACAATCCTATCAGAATCTTATGTTTTGCACTTGTATTCCTACCATAATTTTGTGTTTTTCCTATCCCTCCGTTTTTCCATTCCTACAATTCAAAGAAGCTCTAAAGGAATGCTCTAGATCAACTGTTTAGATGCCATACGGTAAGAGAGAAGCATAAGCGTAACTCCAACAAACTATCTATCTTACTCTTCGAAGCAAAATTTGACAAACTTAGATAAAAAAATCCTCGAACAAACTTGCCAAGCCAAATGAGTGGCCAAAATTCTCACTTGGATGGCCAAATCTAACAAGTTGATAGCCTCATCGGTTGTCCATATCCCTAGTAAGTCGTTTTGGCTTACTAGGGAATAAAAATTAATTTAAAGGTAAAATTTTTATACATTTGTTCGTAGCGATTTAAGTTAATATAAAAAGAAATTACGTTGAAAATATCTTAAAATCAAGTTAAAAAATTCAAATTTTGGCTTTTGTTTTGACTCATTAGGCCGACCGATGGGGCACACCTCCCCCACCTTCTCTCTTCCCTCCCCCATCCCTCTCAAGCACAACATATAGGTCCCACTGTCACAAACTCAACGGAGGGTGTAGATGGAGAGGTTGGAGCACAAATGAAATATGGAGAGGAAATTTTTTTTATCAACTTGCCAAATGTGGAGATGGAGAGTTTGATTTGGGTATGCTGTTGGAGATGCTCTTAGGTGAAGATCTCATGTTTATTTCCTAAGAATTCAAATAGAGCTCATCTCATATCATAGGGACTTCAGTTTCAAACCCTCCAAAATTATTTCCTTCGTTCTAGAGGAGCCATAAACTCGGAACGATGTGGTTCCAAGAGGGGAGGAACGGGAAGGGCAATTAGGATCAAATTAGCCATAATTAGTGATATGCCATGCCATTCTATTGCTCAATGGAAGCATAGGCATTAGCTGGGGGAGCCATTGCCCATTGGTCAAAGAAAGCAAAGAGAAGAGCCAATCCAAGAGTAATATATCTGCATCCATTTTCCATTGTTAGATACAAACTCTAAAAAGGGGGAGATAAGTAAACCATTTCCATTATCTAATGGGGAGATAGGAACCACAGACATAACATGACCCAGAGTTACGTGAATACAAACTTATTATCATTATTCGGCAGATTCTTGGTGAAGTACAACAGAGAATCAGATCAATAAGTACAACACATACATTACATTACATACTCAACACATCAACAAATGGCACACCCAAAATTCTGGAGTACATAAATAGATGAGGCGACGCCTTTATTCCAAAAGATGAAGCAAATGACCCTACTACCTGAATGGATCGATCTTGGTAAGCCTCACCAACTTATGGGAGCAAAGGAACTTTAACAGTCGGTCCGGTTTTGATTCGAGTCAGTGGCATTAGATCTTCGGATCGCGCAAGAGGAGCCGGTATATCTCGTTGTTCTGCTCCGACATGTACTCGTACCCAAGATTGTCAGCACGGCTCTTGAATTCGTCAAACTCCTCCGGCGGCACTTGTATGCCAACCAAAACATTCGCTCCGGTTTCACCCTGCAGATGATAATTTACGTATATGCTGGAGTTCACTAAGATGTTTAAGGGTTTTGCAAGTTCGGCAGAACTAATGTAACCAATATGTTAAGTCTCAACACAATTTAGATGTACATTTTTGTCAAGTGAAAATGGAAAGGGAATATTGTACAGGATAGATGGCAATAAAATGACGATTTCAGATGCATGAGATTGCAATTTTCATACAAGACTACTTTACAGCAGGGAAACTGATGAATAATAAATCTGTCACACACCTGTGCACGGTAATGGAAAAGGCTGATATTCCAGCGGGGGCTGAATGCATCCAAAAATTTCATAAGTGCACCAGGCCTTTCTGGGAAAATGAACCGGTAAACAAGTTCATCTGTTACTTCTGACCTGCCACCAATCTGAAAATAGATGGAAAGGAAAAGCAAATTAAGGTAGCCGCATATTTGAATATAAACAAATTAAAAGAACACCATCCCTTAAGATCAGCTGCAACAAAATTTAGCAGAGGTTCACAAAATTAACTTGGACATATCTGTGTTTTGGGAGGTAATTTTTTTTATTTGAATCACAAGGCAAAACCAGAGGCACGGACATATGATTGACTGCTTGTTGCACCAAACAAGTTCTTATTTACAATGTAGCAGTTGATAATTTCATCAATTTATCTGCAGCCTTTTCAACTGGAACATCTCTATAAAACCAGTTGTAACATGTTTGCATGCACAAATTCAGTAATGAATTTTATGGCACTTGCAATGCTATCACTGAGGATGTTTAGGGACCTAGATGAAACTGTAGACACGTTTAATCACTGTTAGTGTCATTTACTCTAAAAGTGATTAGATTTAGTTTCCAAAAAAATGTGTGGCATTGTTATAAAATTGGCAGAGAAATCCAACTTACAAAGTATCTTAGATGATCCTTTGCCAAATCATTGTCAGTAAGATCAACAGTTCTCAATTTTGAAGATTCCATACGTTCCACCATTGCTTTAAGTTCATCGTCAGTGTAGATGCCAACACTGGGATATATAAAATCAAAGCAATCGTATAGTTAGCCAGGAGCCCAAGAATATAAAAGAGCAAGGGACGCCATATTCTTTCCATAAATAAGTGTCAACAGAAAATAGTAAAGAAATTATATGTTGGATAGTGAGCCCAAAGATCCTTGATGTTAATGCACAATGCTATTAACATATTAGTGTCCATGTACCTGTAAAGGACAAGGGCATCTTTTGCATTGCAATCGTATCTGTATTTGAATTCAGTAATATTCATCCGGCCAACCTGCAGAGAGTTGGAAGAAAAGAAATGAAATTAGAAGTTGCAAATTTTTACATATTGGTAGAAATACCGCAAGGCATACCAGCTCTGCAAACTTTTTGAAGCTTCCCTGCTCCTCTGGCAAAAATGTGGCAAGAACTGCTTCTCGTTTTCGACCAACATCAGCCAGCTCAGTTACTAATCTGAGCCGATCAAAGTTCATATTTGCTCCACTAGTTATTGCAACAACATTTTCCCCTTTCAAGCCATAGTATTTGCAGTAAGCTTCAGCTCCTGCCAGCGCAAGGGCACCAGCAGGTTCAAGTATGCTTCTTTTCTCCTCAAACATATCCTGCAGCCATGACCAAAAAAAATTATAGGGCAGAACCGCAGAAGCATTATAAGGGTAAGATTGGAATATAGCAGTAGTCCGATCATAGATTCCTAGCACCCTATAAAGAATGTCAATGGAATAGGATTATACATTAGTTGAAAACCAATGCCCACAAGCAACTCACAAAAAACTAGGCTAGTGTACAACATTTATAAGACATGTCCGCTACAGAGGGTTTTGAACAAGTAATCTTTTTAAACTATGGAGCATAGTATTCACAGACCACTGCAATATAGAATTTTGATGCAGGAAACCGGTGTATATTTCTTTTTCTTTTATTGAAACCAGTACCTTTAATGGAGCAGTTGGGATTTAAGTTAGTTGAGAGAAACAGGTTAGTGTTCAGTTTTAACAACAATCTAAAATATTATGTAAAACAAGACACAAATAATCGTGAGTTCATACCTTTATTGAAGCACAAATAGCATCTCGACTGACAAGAACAATACCATCTACAAGTTCCCGGCACAAGCGAAATGTTTCCTCCCCTACAACTTTGACAGCCACACCATCAGCAAACCCACCAACTTGCTCCAGCATGACCCTTTGACCATGACACAAGGACAATGCCATTGCATTTGCATCTGATGGCTCCACTCCAATTATTTTCACCTGTAGAAGAGCTGCTGTAAAATATACAGAACATTCCATCCCAACCTGACTAGAGTGCAACAATGCAATGAAACACATATATTAATTGCAACACTGATAACAGCTACAACTAGGTCCGAAAAACAACTTAATACCCCCCAATTTGGGCTTAAAACTATTGCCATGCTCCATGATGACATTTATAAAGAGGTTTGTTTCCTCTTGCATTAAAAAAACGAACTTGGCCCCAAAGGGAAAGACCTCCCAAGGTATTATAATTAAGAAGCACCTGAAACTAGACCGAAAATGGTCATGAAAGCCAGCCCCTCCCTGTGGATCAGTCCTTAACCCGTGCTTTGAGGCTTAAAGAAAACTAGTCTAGAAAAATAGGAAGCTAACCTCTGGGCGAACCCTTTTTACATAGGCAGCGATCCCAGCAATTAATCCACCTCCTCCTACAGGTACAAATATGGCATGAAGTGGGCCTTGCAACTGCCGAACAATTTCCATGCCAATCGTTCCTTGTCCACTTATAACATCAGGATGGTCAAAAGGAGGTATGAATGTGCGGCCTTCCTGCTCGCATCTTTGTTTTGCATATGATTGAGCTTCATCATATGAGTCCCCTTTGAGTACAACTGTTGCACCCAATCTCTCCACCGATCGCCACTAGAATTCAAAACAATAGGTTTACTATGTAATGAGCAAAAGGTAAGATAAATCACATAGAAGGACAGGCTTAAAGTGATGAAATCTGCAGATCAAGAACCTTGATTTCAGGCGTTGTCACAGGCATGACAATAACAGCATCGCAACCGAGTCTTTGAGCGGAAAGGGCCACTCCCTGGGCATGGTTCCCAGCAGAGGAGCAGATGACACCCCTCTCCAACTGTTCACGCGAGAGCTTTGCCATCATATTGTATGCTCCTCTCAACTTGAATGAGAATACCTACACAACAAGTAACCAAAATTATATCTGGCCAGTAAAACTGCCAATTGTACTGTCAGAAGTCAGAAGAGCAATATATGTAAAGCTACAGAAAACTAATGCTAAAGTAGAAACTAATGCTAAAGTAGAAATTGCGTGTACTTCTCAAATTTCAATCAACATGAAACTAGCATTCAATAACATTAAAAAAACAGTAGACAATTATGAAAAACAATAACAATAACGAACAATACATGTACAGTGCATGTGTATAGAGAGATAATTAAATATGCAATCAAGGATATCCCCTTGGTGCTATTGCTATGTCAATATTTTCTTATTATTTTGAATGAACAGGCAGGAGAACTGCCAATTATACTGATAAAGCAGGAGCAAATAAAATAAACAGAAGGCATAACACCAATACATCATGCTAGTCAATGACAATGATAATGACGGTAGAAAGTCCTTCAGGTATATCAGAGTATGAACAAACTTTCACGTTCCTTGAAGGCTTGAAACGGGTAGCCCATCCATGAAACATAATAAGTTCAAAACTTTGATAAGACTCCAACAAAACCCAAGCGCCTAAACCTGATGACTCTACATTCCTCAGTTTAATATTAGCGCAGATGAACAAAACATTGTACTCCCCCCGTCCCTAAATATTTGACGCCGTTGACTTTTTTAAACATGTTTGACCGTTCGTCATGTTCAAAAAATTTAAGTAATTATTAATTCTTTTCCTATCATTTGATTCATTGTTAAATATAATTTTATGTATACATATAGTTTTACATATTTCACAAAAGTTTTTGAATAAGACGAACGGTTAAACATGTATAAAAAAAAATCAACTGCGTCGGAGGGAGTATTTTCCATACAGGAACATCAAACAAGCACCCTACGAGTCAATACCCTGTCCAGCACTGAAAGTGCACTCATCTCAAAATTTCAGCAATCAATAGGATGTAACTATACAAAATCCCTTAAAAATTGACACGATAAGAACCCTGTAAATTAAATGTCCAACCAGGAGTATTGGTTATAAGTTGATGAAAAACATTTAAAATTAAACCAATTTGAGAACAAAAATTCACAAAGAAGAACGAGCAAAAGCAAAACACCCTTAAACCTCTATTACCCCGAGAAAGTTTGACAGCAACGTGTCCAAGCGAAGGTGGACAACTAAAGAAAATATCCCAATACTTATCCAACAATCAAAGAATCCAGAGAATCCAAACATCCTATTCAAGCCCACTGAAAACAACACAACACACCGATTCCGAGGTAAAAACCCCCCCGAAAACCCCTAAACTTATCGAACGAATGTTCTATCTAATTACACGATTGTGACGATTGACAATGCCAAATCATTCCGAATACGAGTAGAAGCTAGCTAAGCCCACAAGGAAGCCACCATATTTTCTGAAAAGTAATATTGTTTCAGCATAAGATCGCCTAAACCCCCCCCCCCCCCCCCAAAAAAAAAGGCGCATCAGAAACACGAATTAGCCCAAATGGGCGGGGAACGGATAGGGGGGATTACGGGCTGCAGGTCCTCGCGCTTGATCCACAAGTTGACGCCGAGGCGCTCGGAGAGCTTGGTGGCGAGCTGGAGCGGCGACTCGATGGCGACGTCGTACACCTTGGACGAGAGCACGCTGGTCAGGTACTCCATCGCGCCGAGCCCTCCCGCCGCGTCCCCTCCCACCGCCTCCGCCTCCCCCTCCCCAATCCCCTCCTCCCCGCGGCCCCGCACGAGGTACCCGCTCTGCCGCTGCAGCGTCTCGGGCGCCACCCGCATCATCGGCAACGGCGGCGCCGCCGCCGCCATCGCCGCCTCCGGTGACGACGCCGTCGCCGCCGCCGCCGCCGCCACGCGCGTTGGATGCCTGCGCCCGCGCGCGCGCGGCACGGCGGCGGTGAAGGTGGAGGTGGCCGCGGCCGCGGCGGTGGCGGCGGCCGCCATGGTGGTGGTGGTGGTGGTGGAGAGGGAGGCGGGCGGCGTGGTTGGGGTGGGGTGCGTCACGAGTCACAGGAGGGTGGGCAAGGGCAAGGCGTAGGATGGGAATGGAATTGATTATATGATGTGGCGCGGGCGAGCGGGCGGGGCGGGACGGACGACTGGATCCTTCACGTTTTAGGCCCTGTTTGGATAGGAAGCACACAAAAATTGGCCTGTTTGGTGGGAGTTTAAAATTCTGAGAAACAATTGGTTGGTAACCAGCTTCTAAGAATCTGGAAAAGCTGGAAAATCCAGTTTCTAGCTTATAGTTCATTTTTTGGATTATACATTTACAGCTTCTCAGAATCGAGACCAAAAGCTATACTGTTTGAGGGAGCTTCTGATTCTGGGAGAAGTTGCAGCAGCTAGAAACTAATATTTCTGTGAGAGCCATTCAAACAACCCATTAGACTGTGTTTAGTTTCTGAAATTAGGGAGAAGTTTGGGGAAAGTTGGTAGTTTGGAAAGAAAAAGTTGGGAGTTTATGTGAGTAGGAAGGTTTTGGATGTGATATGATGTGATGAAAAGTTGGGAGTTTGGGGGAAGTTTGGTGTGAACTAAATAGGGCCTTAGTCTTTTTTCTAAAATATAAAAGTTATTTTACATATTGATCCTTAAAAAAAACCTATATAAGTATAAGACTTTAGCTCGGCACCAAAGTTATTGGCGCGCAGGTTAAATGAGTTGACCTAACGATATTGTCGCTGACAGAGTTGGGTATTTAGCTATTTGGCATCGACCACCAGTGATTCAGTTTCGTGCCAACGGTTGTAGTTTTGGCATCAACACGTTTAATGTTGGTACCAACGACTCTAGCGTTGAGCCAGGATTTGTCATGGGATAAGTTTCTTTCAATTGTTTAAAAGAGAGGGTTAATGTTTTAAGAGGTGTATTAGCTTTTCAGTGCCGACCACCTAGTGACTTAAGTTACCTTTGGTATCAAGACATCAAATGTATGCATTATCAACCCCAGCGTTAAGTTAGAGGTTAGTAATTGTTAGGATAAACTTTTCTAAGGTCTATTTACAAAATAAATTTTATAAAAGGGCTAAAATGTCATAAATCTAGGAGCGGGCGATGTGGAGTGGGGCCCGATGGCGGGAGATCGGGGGATTCCTGGTCCGCGCCTTTTTCTTTCCTTTTCTTGTGTGGCTTTTGTGGCGTCGTTTTCCTGCGCGGGCCGGAACCATGTTTAACACAAGCTCTTTTTTTTTCTTTTTAGTTTTGTTTAAGTTTAACCCAAACAATTGAGCTAATGAATGATGACGTGTGTGGAAGAAGTCGGTCAGTACGGCCGTTTGTGCAGGAGTACGCAGGAACGAGCAGCACTTTAGTACGTACGTACCTGTGGTTCGATACGGTATTTTTGCTTGAGTGAAGCGTCAAACGATTAATTGGCCGACCTAAACCGTCTAATATCATATTGACTATCGGGTTAGGAATAACACTATTCTCTAAGCTTAGGTATATACGCTATCGTTATGTAATATTGTGGCATTATTATATTGCTTCCGTAGTTAGGCAAGGCCGTAGTAGACATATTTTTATTAGTACTTGGTGAGTACTCCCTCAATTCTAAAATGTATGACACCGTTAATTTTTTTCACAATATTTCACTATTTGTTTTATTAAAATAAATTAGTATAAATATGTAAAAGTATAAGTTAAAATTATATTTTATTTAATGATAAATTAAGTTATAATATATACAAATATTTTAAATAAGACAAATAATTAAATGTTATAAAAAAATTAACGGCGCCATATATTTTGAAATGGAAGGAGTACTAAAACTGATGTTTACAACACGAACGACATAATGTGTCTAAAATATCTCTGAAACTGACCAACCGCAAATTATTGTAGTCCGCTCCGAATCTGAAGTAGAACTACAATTTTTTGCGCCGTTAACGCCCAGCTGCACAATAACACTGGGTAGCTTGCAGGGCCGAATCTTGTTCACGTGACAGTGCACGTTTGCACGATATTTTACATGCAGGCTCGATGGTTTGTTATACAGGTGCACGCGGAACACGAACAGGGTAGCCTGACGAATTAAGTCTAATCTAAGATTAGCATCTTGGTCGGTTTCGGTTGGCGTGTTTTGTCGTAATTAGCTTTTCAAGTCGTATGTGGACTGTGGAGTAAACTACCACTACCATCTCTCAAAAAGAGGTCGTATATAACCATTTATACCACGAAGAGAGAGCTGCTTTTGTAACAAATCTCACATCCTCGAGCAGCTATTTGCTCGACACACGATGGAATGCACTTACGCCGAACGCACGCTGTTTTGAACGCTTCGCAAGGTCATATATAACCATGGCAAATGAGAATGCACATGTTGATAATTACAGTAGATTGCATGGCAAGCGTCCATGTTTATCATTTGTGAAAACAGAAAGTTTAGTTGTGATGCAAGACGTAAAGATTCACGCATTCATTAACACCATGGCACGTTGGGACGGACAAAACCTTGCCCGGGCACTCATTTAGAACACGTTTTTTAGAAATAAACAAAAAAAAAGGGGGTTCAATTCTCGCAAGAACAGAAAGCTTTTCAAAATTTCCAACGAAACAGTTTACCTGGGCTCCATTTGGACGGACGCTGATGTCCGTGACTCCTACACCGTTTCACTGATGAAACGTGCGGTTGGCCCCAGCCTCTGGCATCCAATCAGCACTTCAGCAGTACAGCTGCAACCTACAGCAAAAAGGGGCAACACTGGAGTTGGATTACAGTATAACGTCACCGCAAAAACATTTCCATGGTTTTAAACAAGTTTGGGTCAGAACTTAAGGACATGGATCCTCTGCATTACTGCACCTGCCGTAGCAATGGCTGATAGGTGAGTCCGATCCCCCATGTCAGCGACAATTACTACAGGTGCAGTAATGTAGAGGATCCCCACTGTAGAACTTAAAAAACTGGGCAGACTCAATCTTCAAGTGAATTTTTGTTCTGTCCACTTTGAAGTTTTTACATCGATCCAGATAGATGATGCTACTTGTTTAGACAAGAATATAAAAAACAGCAGTGAAATAGATGTATAGAGTAGCTACTTCAGAAATATATGATCCACCCTAAAAAAATAAATATATATATGATCCAGGGTACGGTGAGCACCTTGAGAGTAGCAGAATAGAAATGTTTCGAGAATAGTACACTTCAAGAGCACGTTCACATTGTGCTCGGTAATGTACAGGATAACAGGACACAATCCCTTGCATCCCTCTGTGCCTATTCAAGTGCCAAAAATGCCAAACATGCGATAGCATTGGCAATATGTATGCTTGAGCTCTCCACTGGTCCACTTCGTATTAAGTTCACAACTAATAACTACTGTACAGCATAGAGGTCCCCCAAATAAATGGTTACAAACTACACAAGAATTTTAATCCCAAAATCTATCTTTCTACCCACATACATATAGTTATCTAGGAGTATTTGAAAGTATACACAAAAGGTGTTTATGGTTAATTCCAGAGCAACTCATCAATGGTCATCTCAACATGTTAAAGCAATAAATCCAAGATTCATAGGTATATCTTACTGCACAGATAAAAAAAAAGAAGAAGTATCTTTCTGTTCTAACATCCAAGGTTCCTCAATTTATTGTACGTATGCTGGGAGAAATCCACTATCAATTTATCATGGGCGTATGCAGGGGGACCTATAAGATTCATCAAAGATTAATCCTAAATAAACTTGAACCAAGAGTTACACTAAAGCTCTAGCTACATAGTATGATGATTAATTTGCTAATCAACTGGGATGGCCAGTTTTCTTAAGCTCTAGCAAATTGCTCTGTTGATTTTTTTTTTTGGTTAAAACACCGTGTTTTCTTGAAAAAAAAACTAGCATAATTTCCTATGCAACACAGATGTTAACAAGAATTAAACAGTACAAACGATGCAAATTGCATTGATTCTTCCTAGCCATGGCAGCACAGGCAACACATTAGCTAGAAGTTACAAACAAACATCCAAACCCACAACTTCATGTCATCCAAATGACCAAATCATGCTTTGGAACTGCCAAAACATGAAACGAGTCAATTAAAATTAAGAGAAAGAAAGAACAATGTGAAATAAATCAAAGATAACAGAAAATAGTGCAGACAGCTTAGCTTACACAGTTGCAGTTGCCCTTTGTTATGAAACCAGAGAGCTTTTTTTTTTAAATTTTTTTTGCATCCATCACACTGCCATATAAAAAATTTTCAATAGCTGGTATATCAGTATCTGCAAGCTTAGTAACTCAACCATTGGCCTAACCATTGTTAACAACTCAACAGCAATATGAACACCCTTCCAGAAGCTATGGGATCTAACAATCTTACAAGATAGCTTTCATTTATCGTTCATACAAGAAACGAGAAGTCCACAACCATTTAGCTCATGAAATCCAAACAACTGTTAAATTTAAAATGTCCAGTGGCAAACAAGTAACAGGAGTATGAGCATAGACAATTGGTGATTACCTTTGCCTTGAAGGTTATGTTAGTCACACTTTAGGTGTAGCCCAATATCTTCTAGCATGAGGTCGCTGATGTGGGCTGTGTAATTGTGCCAATATAATTGTTGTTGCTTTAACATCAACAATGCCCATGGTCTGGTTTGCTCTTCTTGTTTCAGTGGCCATTTGACAGCTTTTTTCTCACCTAATTTTTCAATACAATCATCAATTAGCTCCACAATCATCCTTATCAACTGAGGCATCAACAATCAAGACAACAAACCGCATAAAGCAAATTTATTACCTCAGAAGTGGCCAACCATGCCCATAGCCTGTCAAAAAGCTCATAGAAAATCAGAACCTTTAAATTTCAACCATGGCCACCAATTGGTTCCAGCAGACTGTGAAACCTAAGCAATGTTACTATATTAAATGGAGCATCAGCTTCACAGAACAAATGAGCAATATATCAACAAGTACAATCTCTCTTCTCTAATTTTGCTTTTGTGGTCGGTGAACTGCATCGTCTCTCTAGGACCTGCTCTTCTTGACTCTTCTGACTTGAAGTTTGATTGATGTGATAATGAACGTGACCTGGTTGACGAGGCAAAGCTGCACTGGGAATAAAAGGACTAAACACTTTAATAACACTCAGCAGACAAGAATTAAGATTATTTTGTCTAGAATCTATACAAGAGACTTGGATAGACAAGTATATTCTAGAGCAGAAGAGCTTAGAGGAAAGATTAGAGCATCAATTTCAGAACTCAATAAATTAAATGACTAAATAAGAAATATTAGCTTCATGGTTACAAGAAAGATGCAAAATGTACACCAAGAGGGGGTTCTCCTATTGTATATGTGGATACTTGGCTGGCTTTAGTGGGCCTAATTTCAAAATATCTAACCGCATGAAAAAAACAAGGAACAATTGCTTATTTGACCCTGTTTTGAAAAAAACAATGAATATCGATGATATATCATGCATGGCACATTGGCGCAACACAATATATCATCAATAAAGATGATAAACAGCTACAATATTGTATATATCCTTCTAGCGCTGGTCCCTTTAAGATGCTAAATAATGCTATAGCACATCACATGTCACCATTATTTGCAAGTATGTATGCCAATTATCCATTCATGTAAAAATGGAAGGGAACCAGGTCAAGCATCTAAGGGGAGAAAACTTAAAACTGGATAGGTCAGCACAATGAAAAGCACTGATGACCAATCCTAAGATGACAATGTTCATGCACATCTGGACATTTCAAAAAAATAAATATCACTTCTAGAATTGTAAGTGTATGTGTATGTGTAACACCACAATTTGTATGAACAAAAACAGATCCCAGTTATCCGATATTTTAACCATTCTTCGAAGGAATTTTCACTTCTTCAGTAGATAAGCGTGATCAAGTAACTACAACTATCCCTATACATACATTACATTTCCATTTATCAGATGTTCATATGATAAGCTCTCAAAAGATAATGAATCAAAATTCGACCAAAATTTATTCTAAAATTTAAATAAAATACTGCAAAATGTACCTTGTGGAGTTTTAAATCCACTCTCTCAAATGTCATCTGGCCAAACACCTGTCTTAATAAGTGATGTTTGGTATTTCATCACGTCATCTAGGCTGCTGCCTTTTCTTTTCAATCTCCTTATCAAGGAAAACCAATATTGTTTCCGTGGCATAGTTCGGAGCAATTCCTTCTGCAATCATCTTCCTCAAATACTTGTCAGCTTCCTTTAATCTACCAGCTTTTGCATTAATATTGATCAAGGTATTAAAAGTGACAACATCTGGTTTTATGCCCCTCCCAATTATCTGCTCAAGCAAAGAGTTTGCTTCGTCAACCTTCCCGGCCTTTCCCAATTGATTGATCAATGTGTTATACATGACGATGTCCATGTAAACACCTTTCTTTGACAGTTCACTAATAATCGAGCCAGCAACCTCTGCTTTTCCCATCTGACCAAGGCCTTGAATGATCAGATTGTATGTAGCTATATCATTGGGGCAGAGCTGTCCACCTCTCTCATGAAGAATTGCCCATACCTGTTTCAAATACCCTTTCTTGACAAATGACGTCATCAATGAATTGTATGTATAACTCGTTCCTTTCCTTCCCAGAGTTGTGAAGATCTCAAACAACTTGCAAGCTACACTCAACTTCCCTTTCGCTAAAAAAATTGACATATATGTATTAACCATGTCAGCATCAAATGTCTTGGCTCCCATACCTTGCACCCTCTGCCCTCTGTCAATTGTGAATATAGCAGAACTATTCAAATGATCAGCATGTTTAGCAAGATGATCTAGGTGCGGTGACAAAGACCAATCATCCTTGGGCTCATCTTTTGGTGTTTCTTCATTTGCACCAGTGCATACCACGGGATTGACCAAACTCATCACATCATCAATATTGCCATCAAAGGGAAAAATTGATGTTCCATCTTTCTCTCTGTCCTGTGGTCCTTGCAAAGCAGACATCATATTTGATTTCCATCGAATAGCATCTGGCAACACAGAACTATCTCTAATGAACTTAACTATCTGCTCTTCCAAGTCCCAACGTCTACTCTTGTTAAACCCTATGAGCAATGATGTTACTGTGACCAAATCAACAGCAAACCCTCGCTCCTCCATTTCCTTCATTAACTCTACCGCCTCCGCAACTTGGTCCCCCTTCCCTTCCTTGCAAAACTCCCTCACCATAATACTATATGCAATCCCATCCAACAGTTGGCCTTTTCTCCTTAGATCATAAAACAGCCGGCACGCTGCTTCTGCTCTCCCATTCTTGAATAGCCCATCAATCACTGTGTTGTGTGTGCTTGCTGAGCATTGAATACCATCCGCCACCATTGTCTCAAAAAAACCGCATGCCTCATCCAGCTTCTTAGCTTTGAAAAGCCCATCCAGAAGCGAATTGTACACCACAGCATCCCCCTTCACCCCATAGCTCCCTCGCATCTCCTGGAACAAACGCAAAGCATCATCCATCCTAAAACTCTTGCAGCACCCATCCACGATAGCCCGGTAGGTGAACACATCCGGTTCAATCCCAAATGACTTCATCTCATCATACACCACTAAAGCATCAGCGACCCTTGCACCAACCACAAGCGCACGGATGAGCGAATTGTGTGTGCATATGTCTGGCACAAGAGGAGGAGAGGCGGTCTTCATAGCAGCAAAAAGCTTTAGCGACATATCCAGCCTCCTCCACTTGCCAAACGCGTGGATGCAAATGTTGTAGAACCTTATGTTAGAAGGGAGGCCCCTCCTCGACATTTCGCCGAACACGTGACGGAAGTCATCGTAGAGGTTCTCTTTGGACAAGGCGAGGAGGAGGCGATTGGTGGCTCGGACGGGGGGCGGGTGTGAGGCAATGGGGAGAAGCCTGCGAATGGCAGGGACGGCGGAGATGGGGTCAGGTGAGGCGATGAGGGAAGGGATCGCGGCGGCGGCTAGACGGGGCAGGAGATCAGGCGGAGCAGCGTCGAGGAGGGCGAGCGCGGCGTCGACGCGGGAGGCGGAGAGGAGCGCGGAGAGGAGGGCGGGGAGGAGCTCCGAGGGGCACGACGAGGAGAGCGCGAACGGGAGGAGCGCGTCGAGGAGGGGAGGCGAGTGCGTGGCGAGCGCACGGACGAGCACGGGGAAGGTCGCGGCGAGGAGCGGGCAGGACGGCGGCGTGGCGGCGAGGAAGAAGGAGAGCTTGGACGTCGGCGGGAGCGCCGGGTGGCGGAGCACGTGGAGCCGCACGGGGAGCGGCAGCGGCGCCGCGGGCAGGAGCTCCGGCGGGATGTGCGGCGTCGTGAGCAGGTGGTTCGCGAGCCGCGCCGCGAGCAGCGCGTCGGTCAGGCCCGACAGCGGCGCCCCGGCCCCGGCCCTGGCCGCCGCCGCCGACGCGAGGCCGCGGATCGGCGCGCGCCACATCACGCACGCGACCACCGCGCCGCGCGCCGCCGCCTCCCCGCCGCTGCCGCTGCCGGCGTGCGTGCGTGCGTGCGCTCCGCGTGGTGGCGCGGTCCGCGGTGAAGCGACGGTGCGCGACCGCGGCCAAGGCAGAATGGCTATGTTGTTGGGCCGTTGCGCGGCTCGTTGGCTGGGCCGCGTGTTGGGCTCTGGTGGACGCGTGGTGCAGTTAGGCCGTGATCCGTGGACTTTGACTCGAGTCGTGTGATCTGAAGAAAATCGCGGGGGAATATCCTCGCGATTCGCGAAGATTCAAGCGGAGCCACGCGTTGCTGCTTGGTGAGCAGCACACTCGCGCTTGGCTTCTTACTCCACTCGACGACTGATGGAATAAGGGCGAGTACTGTAATGCCCCATATATTATCTCTAATGGTATCACCTATCTATTTTATAAATAAGGTGTAGATCCTGTGTCAGTAGGTATTAGTTATTGTTGTAGTCACAATAGTAAAAAACAAAAGTGGGTAGTAAGCTGGACCCCACAATCGCTCGCTACGAGAGAAATCATTTGTTTATTCCTTATGACTAGGTAGTAAGAATAATGCCTGGTATTAGTTACTTACCGGAAATGCTACTTGGCGATCGCTAGCTTAGAGTGACCGGGTAGCCCCCCCCTCCTCCCTTACCTTTTTTGGCACCGCATTACTTTTCTATTTTAGTAAATATATGCACCTAAAGTTTATACAACTCAAGTTTACACATCTAAAGTTTAGAGACCAAAAGTATATAAGTCAAAAGTTTATATATCCGATTCAAATTTGAATTTAAATTCAAATATTTTTTATATATATAGTATTTCTATACATCTAAAGTTTATACACCTAAAGTTTATATATCCGATTCAAATTTGAATTTGAATTATATCCTATTTAAATTTGAATTTGAATTCAAATATCCTATTCAAATTTGAATTTGAATTCAAATATTTTTCATATATAGTATTTCTATGCATCTAAAGTTTATACACCTAAAGTTTATATACCCGATTCAAATTTGAATTTAAATTATATCCAATTCAAATTTGAATTCAAATATTATATATATATAGTATTTCTATACATCTAAAGTTTATACACCTAAAGTTTATAGACCCAAAGTTTATAAGTAAAAAGTTTACATACCCGATTCAAGTTTGAATTTGAATTCAAATTTTTTATACATAATTTTTTCTAACTTTTGTTTTTTTAAATTTTTTTTGTGGTGTACTGTAATAGGAAAGGAATGGGAGGAGGAAGGGGAGAAGGGAGCGGGAGGTGGGACCGATCGTTGGGCGATCGCCCATTAGGCCCCCCGTTACTTACCACTCCCACAATGTATACAACCTGGTAGTAAGGAGTATTTTATTCCTTACTACCCACTTTAGATGCACATTATGGATGCCCTAAGAGTGTCATATTGGATTGAGTAATAAGGTGGAGAAAAGAAGTGAGGAGAGAGATAATGAGCCACCCCTAAACCAAGAGACAACCTCCACACAAAATTCAAGAAGGGTGTGAGAGTATTAGATATATTGGTATTTGTGAACTAGATGTGATGTATCGTATGGGTTGTCTCTTAGTTCATAAGTGAATAGAATAGATAAATTTATAGGTGTTAGTCACATATATCATAGCACTTGCCCTTAACTAGGGTATTTGCCACTCTTACAAGTGGTTCTAGATGATTTTTTATTGGACCCATATGTTATAGACACATGGAGACCCATATGTCATGGACAACGAGAGAGAAATCATTAATTGGCACATCTTAAAGTGACAAATAATTAAATCTCCCACGACTGATTGTCATTCAATAGCGGTTTTATCGCGGGTGCATTTTTCAAGTTTTTAAACGGTAAGAAATTTAAACTATATTTCTATATATTTTCAAAAATCTATTTTTAAAATTTTGAATATCCAACTTATTCGTTTGTGTTCCAGGCAGGAGTACTGCATTTCCGTGCCGACCGGCGACCGGCGACCGGACTGGGCACCGCTCTGTTTGCTAGTGGACGGCGCCATACCGCTTGATCTAGATAAGCTTTCCAGGCGAAACGGCAGAGATGGAAGATAAGCAAAGTTGGATAGATCGATCTGTGGAATCGCTTCTCAGCTCTCACACGTATGCACATAAGTCACCAGCTCACCATGGGCCTATTTGGCTTTCTACCCTACTAATTAATTGGTAGTCCTAAAATCTAGTCAAATTTTGGCACTACCAATTTTTTGATAGGGCAAAGTTAACTAGTCTATGTTTGGTTTAATACCAATATAAAACCAAAATTTAGTATAAGAGTGAAGAAGATTCTAGAATGTAGCCAAATTAAGCGTGGGCCCTATTAATTATTTGGCTTCAATTCAAACTAACATGTTTACTATTAAATTTACCAAAATTTTGGTAGGGTCACGTTTTATCTTCGATATAAAACTTCACGGCGTATTGTTAAGAAAGAAAAATCTTCCAGTGATACCTGTCGGTAGTCACGCTATATTTCAAAAGGAAAAAAGAAACAAAAACGTGCATCATATCATTACATTTCCAGCAAAAGAAAAAAAAAAGAACAAGCCAAAACCATGCATGTACTGTCGGCCACTATACAAAGGAGAGGGAAGAGAAAAACTTGGCATCCTCTTCTTCCCGCTTGCTTAAGTGCAACCATCGCGGTTAAGTACAGTGCTCGACAAGGCACCTATTTACGTAGGACGTTGCACACACGTATGATATCGCCGTCTTGTAAGCTTTATACAAGAGAGAGCGCGCACGCATTGACCAACTTTCAATCCCCGGTCTTCTTCGCGGCTAGGAAGATTTTTCTTTCTTAACAACACGCCGTGAAGTTCTATATTATAGAGCAATAAGAAAAATAATCTTCTAAACGACGTCTTTGAAAAGGATACGATATTGAGAATGCTGCCACCACACGTATTAGGGTGACAGGATGTGGTTTTCATCTAAAAAAATCCATTAGAGGGTAGGAAAGATCACTCAACAACGCCTCAAGAGAAAAGCTGTAGGTGCCCGTGAGCGTCGGCGTTGCTGGCCCGAAGAGACTAGGCTTTCACCTGTAACCCTCCTACCCCTTGTGTCGAGATCGCTTACTGTACACAGAAGCCACCATCAACTACACTCCTTCGATGCACAGACACTGCGCCAGCACCTCACCACCAGCCGACCATCAAATAGAAGCTCGACATTCGACGCGTTCAAATCCATCAAGATAAGTAGAAGAGGGAGAGGGTGAGAGAAAAATAGAACCCTCTCCCTCGCACTAGTTTTCAAACGTGGTCATTTTGTGATGCCAAGGCACCGCCTCAAGAGAACTAGCGTCTTGATCGGGACTCACCATAGGCCTGCAACGTCCACGTCACGGCGCTATTGTCATAGCCACCTTGACTAGACTGCACGTGTCATCATAGGCCGTCTGTCTACATCGCCGTCACCTCGACCTATTGCTCCTTAGCGCCACTGGAACTACAGCCAGAGCACCGTCTGCCACTCTAGCTCAGTTGCCGTTGGTTGCGGCCTCCCGTCGCCCACGCCTCACCACTCTCAACGCCGTCACCGCATCGGCCTCTTACCGTTGATGGGTGTGCCAACCTCTACGCATGTAGGAAGATCGACCAAATCTTCTGTTAATATAGTAGTAGTGACTGATATGTGAATCCGAATCCATATGTTAGTATGTACTATTGTACCAATAATACTGCAGATAATCCCTACCAATTTTTCAGTGTTCGAGAATTGAAACCGGAAAGGAGGACAAGCGACCAGAGGTGATGGCGCAGAGCCAACAAGTGGAAGATAACCTGCTGATCGATCGATCACCGGGCGGTGTTAGGTTGCCTCGTTGAAAAGCTTCTGGAATTTGTACTGTCTAGTCCATCTGGCGTGTACTTTAGACCGGCCTTTTCCCCTGTCTCGATGGTTCCGTGATACTACTAATAATCCAACATGCTAATCTCTATCAGTACAAAGATTAACGCGTCACTAAAAAGGCCAGCTCATTCAAGATGAGCATCCCGTTGTCTTATCAATCGATCGGTTCATCCTTTGCCGTGCATATCCGTCAGGTACTAGATCTTGTTCTCTCTTTCTTTCTTCTTTTCTTTCCATTATTCCATACAATTAAGCAGAGAAAATTGTCTCGACATCCAAAAGCTTAAACTAACCACGAATACGGACAGCAAGTAGTAGTAACATTCAAGTCCCATTTTTTGATCAGGTGGTTGCCGAAAAGCGAACTGAAGTTGGCACAAAAGTACTACTCCTATGTACGCCACTGACTCATCGTGACTGAGGACAAGACAAACCGTACGCGCATCATCCCCCAAATCCCGAGATTTTCACAGCGAAAGTCAGCACATCAAAGAGGCACGCAGCCCACACACACACCAGTACACCACACCAACCTTCCCGGAGCCTCCCCTTCAATGCCTCGCCTCTGCCTATATAGGCAGGAGCAAAGCTACTGGGTGACACACAAACCATTGATAGCCTGTGCGTCTCCAAGAAGAGGCTTGCCGCTGCCGCCATTGGAGCCCTCTCGTTTCTGCTCGAGCTCTGCATTTCTTCAGTAGGAGGAGGAGGAGGAAGAGTTGGAGTCGCCATGTCGTCGTCCCTGCTCACTGACCTCGTTAACCTCGACCTGTCGGAGAGCACGGACAAGGTCATCGCCGAGTACATATGGTGAGTGAAGCTCCTGCTTGTTTCTGTCTTCTTTCTTCTTCTTCATGGCTGCTGCACTGCATAGCATATCTGATGGTTCTTGGAGGTGAGAGAGATCTTTTGTTGTTAAGTGTTAAGCTTAATTTGGGTTTTCTTCGGTTCTTCCTTCCTCTGGGTTAGGTGGCAGGTTGGTTCTTGTTGCATGTTAGTTACTGCTGTTTTTATGTGCCGATGTTTATTGGTTGAAAAAAACTGCCCTTATTTTTTTTTTTTTTTTGTGATTGCCTTTCAGGTATTTCACTGACGCCCTTTGATTTTTTTTTATTAGGCGTGTTTATTTGTGAGTAAGTTGTTTAAAGAGATCATGAACTGCATGTTTCTACAGGTTCTTGATTTGATTATAGGATTCATCTAATTCTGAATCATCATCAATTCCTTTTCATGGTTGTTCTCCTAGTCTCCTTATCCCAGAATGCCGGATCTTTACTTAGTATTTTACATTTAAAAGAGGTTAATCACGTAAGCATGTTGTTTATACTTACCAATCTGCTCCTAATCACACCATGTGTTCCCATAATTCAGGGTTGGTGGTACTGGGATGGATGTGAGGAGCAAAGCCAGAGTACAAACACTCTCTTTACACCCTGATATATATATCCTTTAATCCTTCTCTTGATATCTGAAAACTTGGAGCAATGACCCAGTAATTACCTGAAAGTTGTTGTGACTTGTGATTACTGCCTCTGATCAGACGTTGTCTGGACCTGTTGATGACCCAAGCAAGCTTCCAAAGTGGAACTTTGATGGCTCCAGCACCGGTCAGGCTACCGGTGACGACAGTGAAGTCATCCTCCAGTATGCTTCTTGTTTGTACTCTTTGATTTGATTACACCTTGGTGTGTGTGCATTACACTGATGTACCTTTCACATTTTTGTGACAAGCCCTCAAGCCATCTTCAGAGACCCATTCAGGAAGGGGAAGAACATCCTGGTAGAAGAATTTTTTCCCCTCTTTTCTGATTCATAGTTACAAAAAGCTTCTGGCATGAATTTTTGTTCATGATTCCTTTTTAACCATGCTGTAAATGTAGGTCATGTGTGACTGTTATGCGCCGAATGGCGAGCCGATTCCGACGAACAACCGGTACAATGCAGCAAGGATCTTCAGTCATCCTGATGTCAAGGCTGAAGAGCCATGGTCAGTATATATCTTTGTTATTCAGAGATGTAATCCTGATGTCAAATGGAACTTATGTTGGTTGCCAAATCAAAAATCAGGTATGGGATTGAGCAGGAGTACACCCTTCTTCAGAAGCACATCAACTGGCCTCTTGGCTGGCCACTAGGTGGCTATCCAGGCCCTCAGGTAATTCTGAACTTCTTATACACTTTCAGTATTGCATCTCAACCACAACAAATTTCTTCTCTTGTTTTTTCAAACTAGAGAAATTTATCAGTTATTATTGTCCTTTTTATGTTAAAATACCAGTTGTTACCTAAATCATTAACAAGGAAGAGAAGAATTACATTTACATACTGAATTTTATTCATTTCACTTGCTGATAACCTGACCAGCAATGTTTGCTAGTCAATTTTTTTAAAAACATAATGGAAATGGTTTACATCTTCGGCACTGAATCTTGAACAACGAAAATGGTGTGATAGGGTCCGTACTACTGTGCGGCGGGAGCCGATAAATCGTACGGGCGCGACATCGTTGATGCCCACTACAAGGCCTGCCTGTTTGCCGGCATCAACATCAGCGGGATCAACGCAGAAGTCATGCCGGGGCAGGTAGAACACATTTCTGAATTCTGCACACCTCGCGTTTCTGTGCCATTTTTTTCCCGACACTTTGTCCATGAGCTGATCATGCGTTTGATGTGCGATTTTGTGAGCAGTGGGAGTTCCAGATTGGCCCTGTCGTTGGCGTCTCCGCAGGGGATCATGTCTGGGTGGCACGCTACATTCTTGAGGTAGACTGAAAAAACAAACGTACAAAATCTGAACACATGGATTTCGCTGGAAAATTTTGATTCCATCATCTTTTTTTTTTACATTTTTTAACCTTTGGAATCCTGCAAAATTCTTGCATTGGTTTTTTTTTTTTGGGCTGATAAGACATGCTCTTCTTTGGATTACAGAGGATCACTGAGATTGCTGGCGTCGTCGTGTCCTTCGACCCCAAGCCCATTCCGGTGAACACACACATTTCACCAAACATTTTCAATCTGATCTGCTCACTGATTCTCATTGCACATAAACATGTCATCTCTGAATCTGTATGAACATACGCTGCAGGGAGACTGGAATGGCGCCGGTGCTCACACCAACTACAGGTAAGCAAGAAATCATCTTCAAATCCTGCAAAATAAGATAAAAAATCACCTGCATTTCTGCAAAATCCCGTGCTGCAATGTGAGTATGTGACCTGCGGTTGCAGCACCAAGTCGATGAGGAGCAATGGCGGCTACGAGGTGATCAAGAAAGCGATCAAGAAGCTTGGCATGCGCCACCGTGAGCACATCGCCGCCTACGGCGACGGCAACGAGCGCCGCCTCACCGGCCGCCACGAGACCGCCGACATCAACAACTTCGTCTGGGTAGGACAAGATCGCTCGTCACACTCATCTCTAGTGAAAAATTTTAGTCTTAATAGGTACCAAAAAAAAAAAATTGAGCCCCACTACGTTACTCTCTACAGTTAGTAGAAAATAATCTGAACTATTAATCTCATTTGATCGAAGGGTTTAGATCTATTTGTACTACAACCCTAATTAGCGGTAGTAAAAATATGGAGGGACATTATTATAAAAAAAAGACGCGGAGAGGTATATAATCGTCATTTAGCAGTGATTAAATCTTTTTCCTTTATTTTTTTGTTTTTTTGATGGAATATGAATAATACTAGCGTAATGGATGGCCACATATCGATCTTGCCGGGAAAAAAATAAATAATAAAGTTATCCCTAATTACTATATTATGTACTAGCGTAATAGACAACCACATATCGATCTAGCCGGAAAAAAAATAAATGATAAAGTTATCTCTAATTATTATATTATGGTATCTCTTCAAAGATGGTAAAATAACTCAATTTATAGTACTCTGCTTCTGCTCCTCCTTTGCTTAACTCCGGCGACGTTTTTCTTGCTTCGTTTCATCCAGGGCGTAGCGAACCGCGGCGCGTCGGTGCGTGTCGGCCGGGACACCGAGAAGGACGGCAAAGGTAAAGGAGGCGTCGCCATTGATCGATGGGAGAAATTTCTGCTGCTTATTTTTGATGTTCGCGTGTTGATTTTCGGTTTTGGTTTGGTTTGTTTCGTCAGGTTACTTCGAGGACAGGAGGCCGGCGTCCAACATGGACCCGTACCTGGTGACCGCCATGATCGCCGAGACCACCATCCTCTGGGAGCCCAGCCACGGCCACGGCCACGGCCAATCCAACGGCAAGTGAGGAGGAGTCGCCTCGCCCGGGTTGATGAACTGCTTTCTCGCGTTCTGGGTTTCATGGAAATCTGTGTGTGTGTGTTCTCTGACGCTGGTGCTGTTAGAAACTTCCAATAATTCAGAAATAACTGCGATGTGCTCTCAAATTTCTCATGAGGCCATCACCTGCAGCATCTCATGAAATAGATCTATTGCAATGACAATACCAATGGCAACGCAAAATTTTATGGTACCTCCAGATACCATCTACTCTCCTCAATAATGACAATAAAATTGTTTCTCTGGGTTAATCAAACATCGAAAAATGATAATGAGAGAGTACAGATTAGAAGGTGTGAGCGCATACCTCAGGATCTAGAGTTCTAATTCTGATTGGACCTGTGGTAGAGCGGACTTATTGTGATTAGGGTAACCCTAGTACCCTACTGTGTGGTGGGTTAGGCTACCTTGGACACCCCAAAACGACACCACTTCAGATGTCTTCAAACACCATCTTTACTACACTTCTTACATTTTCGACATTGGAGAGAAACAATTTCTTGATTTTTTTGTCACTTTTATTGATGTGAGCCGCCAACTCAATACATAGAGGAGAAGGCTAAGGGCGCCAGTTTGGCTTGTCCAAATGTGGCGTCGACCATCCCGTAAGGCGATGGAGACGGCTAGAACGGGAGTGGCAAGGTTCAGATCCAGACGCTGAGGGAAAGATGGCTAGGAAGCTCTGATAGTGGTACGGTGGCGAGCAGAAGGATGTCAATGGTGGCTTCCACCATGGTGGAGCAGGAGGGTAAAGTTGAGAGGAAACCCTCACAATGGTTCCGATAAATTGTGTCACTTCTAGGGACATAACTACATTATCAAGATAGGGGGTGCCAAGAACTTGGTCAAGAAAATTTTTTAGCTAGAGTTCATCTATTTTTACCATTTATGCAACCTTAAATTCAAACTTAGTCACCATTATCAACTTAAATTCAGTCAAAAACATAGTAAAGTAAGTGAGTGGCATTCATCTTTATTTCGTTCTAGCTCCATCCCTGGCCACTTTCATAGGATTTTTTTTAAGACGTACATAAACTTGACTTGAAGCTCACGGTAGACCTAGTCAACCAGCTTGTACTTTTATGGGATGCAACCCAGAGGATCAACCTGAGCACAACAAACCTGAACCAAATCATTTGGATAGAGATGCCCATAGATTTGCAAATTGTCACTTCCACATGAACTCGAGGTAGATAATACCAAGCCAATTAATTGTTAAATAGACTTACAAGAGGGCCCAAAAAAACAGGTTAAAGAACCGAAAAAAACAAGCTAACAATTGAAACGTATACTACGGCTAATCAGTGGGCATGATCCACATCCCGATCTTCGCATCTGGAGCTTCGATGAGATTAACCACATCGATATCTCCTTTCTCTTCTACCTTGCACACCTCGAAACACTTCTTATGTGCGTAAGGGACGTAAACACTGTCCTTTTCCAACCCACATTCATCAGCCGCACGTGAAGCGCCGAAGTAGGCCGGAGCTAGCAAGAACGCGCGGCCACCAATGTCGTCCACTTCATGCCACTGCTGCTCGGAGAAATCCATTTTGTAGACGATGAGGTCGTAGACGGTCTCGAAGTCCCGGTCCAGCAACAGGCGCACCATGTACAGGTCATCCTCGGCCTCGACGAGGAACCCCAGCGCGGCACCCAGCACGCCGTACCCACCGGGGAGGGGGTCGGCGATCGCGATGGAGCCGAACACCGGCGTTGTCGGCGTCGGGGTGAATTCCAGCACGCCGACGCTCTCGGGCGTGGCGTTGAAGTAGAACTTGCCCCGGCAAGCGGCGATCGAGCGTATCGGCACCTTCTCGCGCTGGCCCTCCTTGCCCGGGCGGATGTCCCACTGCGTGCCGACGTCGTACTCGTGCCTCACCCACCCCTCACCCTCGCCGCCGCCGCCGCCGCCGCCAAAACGGCAATACCAGAGTACAGTGACATCTTCTTCAGTCTCGACGAGGAGCACGATGCAGCTTTCGCTGCCGTTAGGCTTGCCGGAGAGCCGGCAGGAGCAGGTGCTCGGCAATTCACGGGGAAGATGAGGCAGGGAGATCTTGCCGTCGGGATCCTGGGGGTTCTGCAGGAACGTGGAGGCGTCCGAGGCCGAGCGGACTAGGATCCACCCCTGCGGCGTCACCCAGGCGTTGCCGTTCGTCAGGCCGGGGATGTCGACGCCGCCATTGTTGTCGATGGCCGTTGCGTCCGAGATGCTGAACAGCACTGGCTTGTCCGAGTCAGCGCCGTGCTTCAGGGCCAGGCATGGCACGGGGGCGACGCGCGGCTCGTCCATGCGATCTGATCTCCCAATTTCCAATGTAACACCCCCTGTTCTCTATGGTTAAATAGACAACCACATACCCAAGAAATCCGAGTCGAAGTGGGATTTCGGTCGGAGTACAACCAGATTTCGTGTCGGTCACGGAGATCCCTAAGCTGCGTCAACTGCGACCTAATCGTATAATCTGCCTGTGACTGGGGTCTGGATTGTTTGTAATCATGGATGGTCAAGAATGGCATCCCATGAGAATGAGAGATCATAACTAGAAACGGCATTACAGATAAGCAAAAAAAACATCGATATATCGCTTATATAAAGTACCCTCTTCAGTTTCAGAACTGACAACATTATCGCCGCACACTTTACCGGACCTGCAGCAGAAACGCAGTATTGGCAAGAAAACGAGAACAGTTGATACATACACGTTTATTCGGGGAGAGATGTAAAAAGGCTATCAAACAGGAGGCCATAAAGAAAGTTCATGGGTAGCCTCAAAAGCATTCTAGAATGGCTCTTGAAAAGTTTATGTGATGACGGTGGGAGCAGATCGGCCAGTGTACTCTTGCATCTTTGACAGCTTCAGTGCAACATCAACCTGGATAAAGCAGATGGTCAGATTTGCTGAATTAAAGTCTGAAGAAAAAGGTCCGCAAACTTGCTCGGAAAACGGTCCAAAAGGCAAAGCCAATATACAGCGCGGATGTCTTACCAGAGGAGCAAGGGCATCCTGCGAATCCCTGCCGGTCTTGGAAGAATCCTTCTCATACTGCTCGATGTAGACACGGATAGTAGCACCAACAGAGCCAGTTCCAGAGAGGCGGAACACCTAGAATTTGAGGAACTAATGGTCAGTTCACCAGTATTTGTTGCACTCACACTCTGCGATAAACACCCGAATTTGCAATGCCAAATTGTGCTACTTCATTTGCTTTGGTTCAAGAAACAAAATGAAGGATATTATAAGGTCAACAAACAATAACAGAATGGGACCATACCAGCCGGGAACCATCTCCGAAGAGGTACCGGACACCCTGATGCTTGGAGACAGAACCATCAACAGGATCCTTATACTCAAACTCATCTGCGGCAACCACATCAGAAACATCTGACCGAATCTCCTTGATCAATCTGAGGATATAAGGTACAGTTTAGAGCTAGTACTGAATGAAAATATTTTAGCTAACTGGAAAACCACTAGGCAGTAGCGACCATAAAATAACATTAATGAAATACTACAGAGCTGTGCAAAGTGGCAAAGAACAAAACACAACAATCAGATGTATGCAAAATTATTCATTCATTTAAAATGAAATAGACTGATTTCTATAGCAGCTGGCGAAGTATTGATCGCTCCCTAAATCATGGGTTAGTGAACAATGTACGTACTTGTTAACATCAGAAAGGGACGACTGCATGCTGACAAGGTTTGCCATAAGTTCTTTAGCAGCTCCAGCATCAACATTCTTCAGGAAGAAAAAAATGGCATGGTTAGCATGTTGCCAAATGTATATACATACACATAAATGTACATTGAATATTTGTGTAAAGTACCTCATAGTCATATCGTGTATAATAATGGCGACCATAAGTACCCCAGTGCTGGCGAACAATATCTTCAACAGTAACAAGCTTATCGCCTCCAAGGTTGTCCTTGTTCTTGAAAGCAAGAATAGATAACCATGCTAGAACAGCCCAAATACCATCTTTCTCACGAATGTGATCAGAACCTAAACAACATAGTAGGTATAAGCATCCTGGTGAGCTAGTCATATCCTGACTGCAGTGTGACTCATTATTTAAATGTGATCCACTTGATTTTCATTGATGCATGATATTTTACCCAAAATAAGAACATTCCGTTGCGTATGGAAACAATAAAAGGCCATTGCCCTATTCCTTTAGCTAAGCCAAGTTTGTGGAATATCCTAAATTCTCAATAATTAGAGGTGCCACATATCAAAATGCATGAAGTTACATGCATTTTATTCACTGCTATATGTCATTGTGTTCCATAGATCAAGTTCATAGTAATTACCAGTGCCAAAGCTTTCTTCACCACAAATTGAGCACATTCCAGCATCCATCAAGTTCCCAAAAAATTTCCACCCAGTAGGCACCTGAAATATGGTTTTCATATGATATGCTTGTCCGGCATTTTGAAAATCATGTGACTGACGGTCCTAATACTTACCTCAAAGAACTTGAGATTCAAATTCTTAGCGACAACATCAAGGGCAGCTGATGTGGGCATGCTCCTGCAATTTTATCAATAGATCAACATAAGGTAGCACAGCGGTATTTTACATCCTTTCATTAAAAGTTCTGACTTAGAAGTTTACTGCAAATATGGTCAGTTAACACCTTTGATGGATGAGAATTACATTATTCTTGCATATTGACATAATATCAGAAAGCAAGTGAATTGAAACATCAATGCCACGATCAAAAGAAACGTCCAGTTTCTGTTCAGATTCTTGGATCCTAGACCAGTGACAGCTATAAGCAGCAGACAGCCGCCGATATAGGTATGTCAGATGTCAGTCATCTTCATCCAGGGTTCCATCTAACAGTTATTGTTTGATAAAAGATTCAAGAATGGATGGTAGGCAGTATGGGGTCTTTTTTTTTCATCTGTTTGTTTTATTTGTGCTGTTTTATCAATCCTGGATCCTTTGCTTCTTCTTTTTTGTAGTACAAATTCTAGCAAACACTAGCTACGGAGTCCAGTACCGAAGAGGCTAGATATCAGAGCACTAACATTCCAGGATTTTCAGCAATAAACATAACCAGTCAATCCCCATCGGGAAATTGATCTTTTCTAATATCCTAATATTAGCATTGTATGATGAACACTGAATTTCATGCTTGTTTGGATGCACATTCAGAATGAAAGATGCGATTTACCACAGTGAATGCAGTATGCAACTTAAAAGCCCCCATTAAAAAAAATTGTAAACCAGAAAAGTGCAGGGGTTATCTGCAGCTTAATATGCAGGATTACATTGTACCTGGCAACTCCCTTAAGGCCAGAAGAAAAGTAAGGAATCGACTGAACAGCATTGGCTGCAATAATGGCAACCGAATCTGAAGGTGTTACGAAGAATCTAGAAGGCAAAGGACACATCATAAATTTCTCATAGCACTTATGAGTATATACAAAAACTTCAAGCTATCTAGGCTGAAGAATACCTTTTACCCAGAATCATGTTGCGATCAGCATCACCATCAGCTGCAGCACCAAATTCTGGGGGTTCAGCATTTGAGGATTTTCCAAGGCCCATCCGGTCAACAAGTTCTTTTGCATAGGTGAGGTTAGGATCTGGATGGCCCCCTCCAAAGTCTTCCTGTAAAAATACAAGTAAAGAATGAACACCAATCTAAATTCTATTTTCAAATTGTGATGATAGAAGAAAACAAATTACCTTCGGAACACAGTTCAACAATGAGCTTTCAGCAGCACCAAGCTCTTCCACAAAGATGCGTGTTGCGTAAGTCCCAGCAACACCATGGAGAGCATCATAACTAAAAGTGCAAACCAAAGGTTCAGATGTGCAACAGGCAGTTAATATGAGGAGAGGGTGAGCATAGTTCAGGATAAAAGCGAGTACCAGAATGTAAACTTCGGAGATGCCAGAAGCTTTTTAATTGACTCAAAGTCAAAGATTGTCCTGGAATTAAATACAAATTACAAATTAAATCACCCATTTTTCGCAGGTTCTTATGAAGCTACAAGGAAAATTCACTTATTGAAAAGAAAACATCGAACAATACATATGGAAATAGCATTCAGTAAATTCAAATGGAAGCAACTTACTTCATTAACTTTATGTAATCTATAGTAGAGTCAAAAACATCAACATCAAAAGGGCCTTCAGGTCCACTGAAGGTAGTGACACCTACAACAGAAATATCGACCTGCGATGTGGGCAAGAATAAAGGAGTGAAACATATATTTCAATACCCTGGGAGCAAAACAAACAACAAAAACTAACAAGTCAGCGTCAACTCTTACATCTGGAAGGTCTTCCGCGATGAGATATTCAGTAATTGTCGTTGTATTAGAGAAGATCTTATCAGTAACCGATTCAGGGGCAGGTCCACCATTTTCCATGTTATATTTGATTCCGAAGTCCTGCCAAGATCAAATGAAAAGTTGCTGATAAACACAGAAAATCGTGCCACTTGATTAGCAGCAGAGATACATCATAACTGTGATACCTCAGTAGGACCACCAGGGTTGTGACTAGCTGTTAAAATGAAGGCACCAGTAGCCTTTGATCCCTATTTTTTGATGATTTGATAAAGCACCAGTAAGGTAATTTGTTAACACAGAGAAAATAAGCAGTGAGTACTAACAGTCACACTGCAAAAAGTTAATCTTTGTAAAATAAATCTTACATCTGCACCAACTCTTTCACGGATAACAGCAGATACAGCTGGAGTAGACATGAGGCTGTTTTGTCCAACCCAAACACGTCTTACTCCATTAGCGGCAGCCATTTTTGTAATGATCTATACCAAGCAAAATAAATGTCAAATCTCCAACCACAATTCAAAGTTCCAACTTTCAAGAGCAATCTACAACTGAGATAGATTACAACCACTAATAAATAAACTACATAGTTAAGAAGCACTATGCATAGGCACTGCACGATACAAAATTGTGTACTAGGTATTATGATCAATTTTATGATGTCGCATTTTTGTTTTGGTGTGACTTCTGGTAAACAATTGAAACCATTTAACTTGACACAACATAGAAAAATGAACAATATTTGACCTCAATAAACACAATACTATTACTATGGTACGTCTGCACTCAACAATCAACATGTGTCACATGATGTGGAGGCATGTATAACTAAGCAAGACGAGTCTAATCATGCGTGGGTTCCATCACATAGCTCGATAAATGTTGAAGTATGTGGCTATACAAATATTTAAAGGGAAATCCGTAGAAGCAACTGCAAATATATAACAAAATTGACAATAAGGATCACAAAATTGCACAAGAACCATGAGGCCTAATCAATCATAAATTACCTGAACAGCATCCTTCGAGAAATAGCGGCCATCACCAGACACAACAATGGTTGCACCTGTAAGAAAAGAAATGATAGAAAGATATGAAAAATGACAATGAAATATCAGAAAATACTTTAATTACGGAAAGTGGTAATAGCATTTCTAACTTACAGGGGATATGCAGAAAATGGTATGCATAAAACCAGCTCCATGATAATTTATCAAATCAGTATGGTATCTCTAAAACTAGTTAACTACATTATTTTCTTTCTTACCAGATGGTTAAAGTTACCACCTGGAAATGGATTAGGGATAGCAAATTCAGTCATATATGTTTCCAGTTTTCCTAACCATATTCAAAATATGTACTTCAAAACGAAATTAAATATTTGATTATTTTTCAAGAATAAAGAAGGGCTCAGATAGATTATTGAAGCAGGACAGGTGTTCATCTGATAAGTAGCTAACCTTTTACTTTGTCGGCAGGAAGGGCATTAAATGTGGATTGCACAAAGTTCTGGAGGTAATGAGGCTGCTGGAATACAGTAACCTGGTAACAGTTACAGTAGCACAGATCAGGTTGTGAGCAATGTGCCATACACAACATTTCAAGCGCAGGAGTTAGGCAGTTTGTGACGTTAGCTTGAACCCTAAAAATAACACCAACTGGCCACCAGATCCCATTTAATAAACTTGCTCATCAATTTCTGCACTCGTAGCAGCATGTATTAACAACAATTTTTTAGCAACGGTGAGTAAGAACCAAATTCTCCTTTTTCATCCTATTTTAAAATGCACACGAATACAAGCTTGATCCACATTTT